>NC_091062.1:180323022-181006382 GCF_000393655.2 Nicotiana sylvestris
TGGGGAGATTGAATTATATCAGCAGGTTCATCGCTCAGCTCACGACAACTTGTGAGCCTATCTTCAAGCTGTTAAAGAAAGACGCTGCAATCAAATGGACAAATGAATGTCAGGAGGCGTTTGATAAGATAAAGGGGTATTTGTCAAATCCACCCGTGTTGGTCCCGCCAGAACCAGGACAACCTTTGATTCTATATTTGACAGTATTGGACAATTCATTTGGCTGTGTATTGGGTCAACATGATATCACTGGAAGGAAGGGGAAGGCCATATATTATCTCAGCAAGAAATTCACACCGTACGAGGTCAAGTACACTCAGCTTGAGAGGACATGTTGCGCCCTAACCTGGGTGGCGCAGAAGCTGAAACATTATTTGTCATCTTACACTACCTATCTCATATCTCGCTTGGATCCATTGAAGTATATCTTTCAGAAGCCTATGCCCACAGGGAGGCTTGCAAAGTGGCAGATCCTGCTCACAGAGTTTGACATCGTCTACGTGACTCGAACTGCAATGAAAGCATAGGCCTTGGCAGACCACTTGGCCGAGAACCCGGTTGATGAAGATTACGAACCTTTGAAAACTTATTTCCCTGATGAAGAGGTGATGCACATTGATGAGTTGGAACAATTCGAGAAGCCTGGATGAAAAATTTTCTTTGACGGAGCCGCAAACATGAAGGGCGTGGGGATAAGAGCAGTACTTATTTCTGAAACAGGGCAGCACTACCTTGTTATGGCTCAGCTTCGTTTTTACTGTACCAACAACATGGCTGAGTACGAGGCATGTATTCTGGGTTTGAGGTTAGCTGTGGATATGGGTGTCTAGGAAGTCTTGGTCTTGGGTGACTCGGACCTCCTGGTGCACCAGATTCAGGGAGAATGGAAAACACGGGATTTGAAACTCATACCATACAAACAATGTTTGCATGATCTTTGTCAACGGTTTCAGTCAATAGAGTTCAGGCATATCCCAAGAATACATAATGAAGTCGCCGATGCTTTGGCCACTCTGGCGTCAATGTTACATCTTCCAGATAAGGCTTATGTGGACCTTTTGCAGATTTAGGTCCGTGATTAGCATGCTTACTATAACATGGTGGAAGAAGAACTAGATGGGGAGCCATGGTTCCATGATATCAAAGAATACATTAGGATGGGGTATATCTGGTACAGGCCACTGGTGATCAGAAAAGAACAATTTGACAATTGGCAAGCGGATTTTTCTTCAGTAGAGGGGTGTTATACAAAAGAACTCCAGATTTGGGATTGCTAAGATACATAGATACTAGACAGGCCACAACAATCATGACTGAGGTACACTCCGGAGTTTGTGGACTGCATATGAGTGGGTACGTTCTGGCAAAGAAGATTCTCCGAGCAGGTTACTACTGGCTCACTATGGAGCGAGATTGCATCAATTTTGTGCGTAAATGTCATCAGTGCCAAGTGCATGGAGATTTGATTCATTCTCTACCATATGAATTACATCCAATGTCTACACCATGGCCTTTTGTTGCTTGGGGCATGGATGTCTTTGGGCCAATCGAGCCGGCATCATCGAACGGACACATGTTTATCCTGGTAGCCATTGATTATTTCACTAAGTGGGTTGAAGCGAAAACGTTCAAATCTATGAGTAAAAAAGCAGTGGTCGACTTTGTGCATTCAAATATCATCTGTCGGTTTGGGATTCTAAAGGTAATCGTCACGTACAATGGCGCTAATCTCAACAGTCATATGATGACAGAGACATGTCAGCAGTTTAAGATTATACATCACAATTCCACCCCATACCGCCCTAAGGCAAATGGAGCGGTCGAGGCAGCCAACAAGAATATAAAGAAGATACTTCGAAAAATGGTGGAAGGTTCTAGACAGTGGCATGAAAAGTTGATGTTTGCATTGCTGGGTTATCGCACTACTGTCCGTAATTCGGTAGGGGCCACTCCTTATTTGTTGGTGTATGGCACGGAGGCGGTGATACCCCTAGAAATTGAAATCTCATCCCTTCGGATTGTCGCTGAGGCAGAAATTGATGACGTTAAATGGGTCAAAACCCGCTTGGAACAATTAAGTCTGATCGATGAAAAGAGATTGGCAGCAGTGTGTCACGACAAATTATACCAACAGAGGATGGCGAGGGCATATAACAAGAAGGTGCATCCACGGAAGTTTGAAGTGGGTCAGTTAGTGTTGGGACGTATCTTACCTCATCAGGCTGAAGCAAAGGGAAAGTTTGCCCCAAACTGGTAGGGGCCATTTGTTGTAACTAGAGTGTTGTCCAATGGCGCGTTATATTTGACAGATGTAGAAGGGAAATGTGTAGAAATGGCTATTAATTCCGATGCAGTCAAAAGATACTATGTATGATTTCTTTCTTTGATTGTACTTTTTGTATTTGGCATATTTTAAAGATTGAAATGACGAGGGCATTTTGTTCTGCTATCTAAACACTTTATCCTTTGTGACTCCCTTTTGAGCCTTATTTATCTTCTTTCATACCCCTCTTTCGGGATCAACGACACGATTCAGAAACGCAAGTGCAGAGGATAAGTAAGTGGAAAAAAAAGGATGAACAGGAAAGGAAGAGGGAAAGTGAATTGAGAGATGAACGAATGAAAGAGGTCTGCTGGTGAAATTTTTTTAGGGCACCGCAGGATGAACAAGGTCAAGGTTTGGATAAAGTAATCAGGTCATGGAAATTCGGGGGCAACGAAGTGCGGAAACTGAAAGTTGATTGGTTGGACAGATTGGGCTGACTAATCCGAAATGCATGTCATGATCATTGGTACCAGCTGTTCCATTCGGATAAGTTTCTTTTTCTTTTTCCTTTTGTAGCAGTCATATGGTTTTGGATTCTTCTTATCCTTAACCTGCAAAGTCATTGCATTTCATTTTCTTTTGGGTATTTATCTAGAGATGTTTCAATGTCAGTCTTGTTCAAATCAAGTGAAAAGGATTTCAAAGCTCACTACCAACTTCCAAACTTGCAAAGCATGAAGTGGTCAAAGCATACTAAGGATAACATGACGTAAGAGGGGATACAAGGAATCACCGGAAGCTGCATCGGTGGAATTGTTTGGTAATGTCATGGGAGACACAAAAGTTCAGATAAAGGGGTCAGAGGTAAAACAACAGCGGGGGTATAGAACACTCAGTTCGTCAAAGGTCATGAGGTTTGAAAGTAAGTCAGAAAGTCAAAGCAGTTCAGGGCCGGTTCGGAGAAGCCAGTCAGAACAAACATTGCAGCAAAAAGATCTTCAGCAAGAATTCCATCAGCTAACCACCACTTTAAACTGACAAAATTTTCTTTGATTGAAACAGGTGCAGAAAATTCGTTGGATTCGGAGAAACTCTCCGTGGAGAAAGGCAGTCACCAAACAGGTTTGATTTTTAATTTTCAGGACCCTCCTAGAAAATGGGACCTAGTTTAAATGTTCAGAAATAGTATAATCTAGCATAAATGCATCCCAAAGGAATATAAGTTGGCTTAGAAGTTTGCATGTTCGAGATAGAACTCAATTAGGAGTTTTTCAGGACCCTCCTGGATAATGGGACTTAGCTTTAAAATTTCGATTAAATAGCAACATTTAGCGTAAATTTTGCTGTAGGGTAGTATAATTCAGCCATAAAAGCTGTCACCCTTAAGATAAAATTTGACCTTTGATTTTCAGGACCCTCCTGGATAATGGGGAGTAGTTTAAAGATCCTCTTAGATAGCAAGATTTAGCAAAAGTCACACCTGTAGAAGATATAACTTAGATTTTAAATTGTCATTTAGTTAAGAGTTGTCAGGACCCCCCTGAATAATGGGACATAGCTTTCAAATCTTTAGTAACACTTGGTTATATGATTTAGTTTTACAAACACATCTGTCCCCAATCGCCAAACTGGGGCAGAAAATTTTCTTTGTTTTTGTCTGTTTTGTTGAAGTCAGGAGCCCACCTGGAGAGCATGGAATACATTTCAAGTTGAAGTCAGGAGCCCGCCTAGAGAGTAGGGAATACTTTCAAATGTTGAAGTCAGGATCCCGCTTGGAGAGCAGGGAATCATTTCAAGTTGAAGTCAGGAGCCCGCCTGGAGAGTAGGGAATACTTTCAAATGTTGAAGTTAGGAGCCCGCCTGGAGAGCAGGGAATACTTTCAAGCATAGCAGTCAGGAGCCCGCCTAGAGAACAAGGGAGTAAAATTTAAGGTTTAGCTTTCAAACTCTTTGTTTTGTTCATTTTGAAGTCAGAAGCCCGCCTGGAGAACAAGGGAATACATTTCAAGTTGAAGTCAGGAGCCCGCCTGGAGAGTGTCACACCTTTTTTTTCGTCCGCGCAAAGGGGCGCGAAAGGGAGTTTTTTCCAATTAAAGGACAATCGAAACGGGATTTATTTATTTATTTCAGAGTCACCACTTAGGAGATTTATGGTGTCCCAAGTCACCGGTCGAATCCCGAATCGAGGAAAAGAATGACTCTGTTTAACAGTCTGCGCACCAGAAATCCGGATAAGGAATTATGTTAACCCGGGAGAAGGTGTTAGGCATTACCGAGTTCCGTGGTTCTAGCACGGTCGCTCAACTGTTATATTCGGCTTGATTATCTGATATAATACATGTTGAACATATGCGCGAATTTTGACTTTTAACCGCTTTTATCATTATTATTATTTTTATCGAGAATTGCAACATCGTGAAAATATATCTCGAACCACGTCACATCAATGTACCCGTGGTTATCGACATATTTCGACTCTATTGAGTTTGGATTTGGGTCACATAAATGTGTACCCGAGTTTAAGAAAATAAATTGTTAAAGGCGCGCTTAAAGCGACTAGCGTATCATTATTTTTGGGGTAAGCTCGTGAAATTTGCTAAACGACCGATCCCGAAGTCTATACAATTATTAACCTTTTATTGAGGGCCCCGCAACTTATACATTTTATTGGGTGAGGCTCATCTCATTTATTTTAACAGGATAATCCTAAAGTGCCTCCATTTTTTTTATTAAATTTGTCTCTACGAAATGAAAGAGAAAAGGTCCTAATTTATTTACATGTTTGAGTTGTTATAGTTGGGTTTCGAATATAATTCATAAAATCTGAAAATGATGCAAGCAGGGTAGTCCGTTGCCAATGCGGGCCCAGGCCCAACGTGTATGGCGCAAAACTGGACTTGGGCCATCTCATTCACATGTTACTACCTAGTTACATTATACTAGACATGTTCACAGTTTGTCAAATTAAAAAAAAAACTTGGCAATCTAATTTTAATCCTAGACCATTTATATACTGAAATTAACCAATAGTATTTAACTAAACAATATTCCTACAAATTCCAAAACGGTCTATTCGTTTAATGAACTAACTGTTGAATGTTTAAGAATAGTCTAAATCAGCTAACATGTTTTTTGAGACATGATAATCATCCAACAATAATGAATTAACTAGACAGAGTTACTACACCATTTTTTTTTTAGGCAATACATAGATAGTTCATCCGCTAAGCTACCGTCAGATGTTCCACTATATATATTAAACAGCTACATGATTCTGATTAGAGTAAGCTAAATAATTTATATATACAAATAACATTCAGAATATAATTAAAATAAATTCAGAACTTCAACTCTTCATTTCGTATTCATGTTTCATGTTTCAGTTTACAGTAATCAGCGTGTCAGTTGTGTACCTGATATTGGAAGCAAAAGAAAATGAAGATCAGCAGAAATGCAGTAGCATACAACAACAGCGACACCCAGCAACCAGTAACAACCAACAACGAGAAACCAGTGACCGATTTTATAATCGAGATAAAAATCCAGAAACACCAACAACAATCAACGGACAAAAGCAAAGGGAATCTTTTTAGATTTGAAAGACTAGTTAATGTTTAACCCTTAATTTCTGAATTCGTATATCAGAATATTTAGATGATATATCAGGTGTATACCACTCTCTATTTAAATTTTCAGAATGTTTTTTTTTGAAGTCTTAATATTTTCGGAATTTTTTCTCTCTCTTTAATATCCAGCTCCCCCTTTTAATTCTGTCCAAGTCCCCTCTATTTATTACCAACTTTCAGCATTTTAAAATTAAATCTCACTATCTTTCACCCATCCCCCTTTTAATCCCACTACCTAATGTTTTGTCCCCCACTACATTAAACAAATACATTATCCCCTCCATTATATCTTGTCCCCCATGCCTACCTTAAACAATTATATTATTCCCCCACTACATTATGTCTTGTCCCCCACCATGTACTATTTTAATATTATTTAATCTTAATGGACAGAGCACTCAAAATAAAAAATTGTTCAGATTTTCAATTCCAAAAATACCCCTCTGAAATTACTGAAATAACCATTTTACCCCTGAAAATACTGCAATTGACCATTCTATCCCCATCAGCTATAACCAATTCACATAATCAATTATAACCAAAATATAGCAGCTATAACCAATTCCTAATCAAATTTTATGAACAAACTCAAACTAAATGATGAACAACAAAGAAACAACTAGAATTATTTTGAATGAACAATATTTTTAAACAACAAATCTACTTTCAGATTTCAACAACAATAACAAACAAGTATATTCAAATCAATGAGCTCAAATTCAAATTAAACTTAAACAAAACAAATAAACAGATTCAAATCACTAAACTCAAATAATCAATTGATCTTCAAATTAAATCCAACAACATTACAACAAAGATACATGATTCAAACTAAATCAAAAAATTAAAAACCAAAACATAAACCCATATTAAATCACTGGATTAAAAACGAACTTCAAACAAAAAAATGAACACGAATTAAATCTAAATTAAACAACAAAGAACGGATTCAAGCGATTAAACTAACACTCTATATTAAAACTAAATCCTTTTAAATTAATAAAAACAAACTGAAGAAATAATTAATTGAATCTTCAACTTAAATTAAACTAACAACTTCTACCTAAAAATAAACAAGAAAAATGGAACAAACTGAAAAAATAAAAAAAAAACGATAAACACGAATTAGTTAAACCAACTAACCGGATCGGAACGACGATGAACTCGAACCAAGACTGCCCATGACCTAACAGATCTCGACTTCAACGACAACCCACCTCCTCTTTTAACCTTGACGAACTTAGAACGACAAGTGACGAACAACAACGGACTCCAACGAAAACCAAACGAAACCTTGACAGAACTTTGCCGGACTTTAACCGGACTGCCTCGCTTTTCATTCGTGTATGTGCGAGTGGTCATGGAAGCAGTAGGGTGAGTTCTTGGGTTTTCTTTGTTGGAGGTCGACGAGGCTTAGGCCATGGTAAAGAAGACGAAGACGAAGCAACAGTAACAGCAGCAGCGCTGCTTGTCGCGATGGAGTTGGTGGTTTGGTTTCCTTGGCGGACGGGGAGGCTGGACGTGCTGGGGGTCAGCTAGACGTGAAGCAGAAGACGCAGCAACGCAGCAGCGGCGGAGCAGCAGCAGCGACGGGCAGCAGCAACGCAGCAGGTGAGGTTTGTTGGCGGAGCTGCTGGTCGTTTGGACGGAGAAGATGAAGCAAAAGAAGCAGTAGGTGAAGCTGGGGTGCTGGTCATCGCCACTGGTCGACGAGGAAGGCAGCCATGGGAGCTCGAGCTCGAGCTCGACGAAGAAGAAGAAAGCACTTGCTGGCCTCTTAGGATTGTTGGGATCCTTGGCAGCCTGCTTCTCCTTTTTAGTCTGAGGAGCAGCCATTGTCGAGCTAGAACTAGACATGGAGAAAACGAAGCTGAAGGGGGAGGTCGTTCATGGCTGTCGTGCGTGTGTGTGAAAGGGGCAGCCATGGATGAAGCTTGTTTGGAGGATGAAGAGAAGGAGAGGGGGGTGGACGGATGGTTTTGGGTGTTAGGGTTTTTGGAGTGAAAAAATGAAAAAAATGGGAAGATAGGGGTGGGGTCGTTGGGCTATGGGGCAGACCGGGTCGGCCCGGGTTGAAATGGACCGGGTCATGGGGAAAACTTTTTGGGCTTGTGGTTTAAAATTGAAGAAAAAGCCTAATCCGGTCTTCTTCTATTTTTTGTTCTCTTTTCTTTCACTTATTAATAAAACTAAAATGTTAAAATTAAATTATAAAAACCAAAATTATCTTAAAATACTAATTAACTCCTAATAATAATTATCACCCAAAATTAAACATTAATAAAATAAAAATCACACAATTTGGACATTAAATGTTAAAAATGCAAAAGATCCCTATTTTTTGTAATTTTCATTTTTGTAAAACAAACTCAATTACTTATAATTGTAAACTTAAATCCTAAACACAAATGCGACGTATTTTTGTATTTTTTTTATTTATTTAGCAAATAAACATGCACAGACAAAAATGTAAACAATACAAGAAAAATAACACAAAATTCACAACAATTGCAAACATTTAAAAAATTGTTTTATTTTTTGGAATTTTTGGGAGTAATTCTCATATATGGCAGAAATCACGTGCTTACAGTTGACCCTCTTTGTCCGAAAACACGAAGTGTTATCGTGCAAAGATAAAGTGAGCGATTTTTGCCCATCTGAGTACTCTGTGTGAAGCATTTTTTGAAAAAAGTTTAACCGAACCTTTGCTTCAAAGGTTTCCTACATATCCCCGGCTAGAAGGGAATCAGGTTAATGTAGTTCGGGAAGTTTTGGTAGCTGGAACTACCATGGAACTGCAATGTTACTGCTGTTGCATGCTGCTTTTACTGCTTGTTGACCTCCTTATTACATCATGCTGAAAGAAAACAAGAAGCTAGACTAGACCATGGTATATGAATTACAAAATCTTATCTATATCATGCTCTTGTGTCTCTTGTTGCTTTGATGTCTTGGTGACTCCTCTGGTATTTCTTTACTTTCGATTTGTCTTGTATTCTCCCTTGACTGCCGATCTCGAACTGCTTATTTCCTTTTCGCATTATTTTTCATCGAGTCTTGGACTTCCTTTCTCTGCTGGGGATTCTTGTTGTTTCCCGCTGGGGATTCCGGTTGGATTCCTCTGCTTTTCTGACTCGAAATGTATTCCTCTATTATATGGGCGGGCTCCTAACTTCAACCAACAACTTTAAAAAATAAATCGATATTCTGTTTTTCAGGGGGGCTCCTGACCTCGACAACAACTTTAAAATAAATCGCCATTCTGTTCTTCAGGGGGACTCCTGACCTCGACAACATCTTTTGAAAATAAATCGTCTTTCCTCTCTTCAGGCGGGCTCCTGACCTCATCAACAACTTTGAAAATAAATTGCCATTCCTCTATTCAGGCGGGCTCCTGACCTCAACCACATTTTTTTTTAAAAAATAAATCGCCATTCCTTTCTTCAGGCGGGCGAGATTTCAAACTTCGAAAATTAATCGCCATTCTGTTCTTCAGGGGGGCTCCTGACCTCGACAACATTTTTTGAAAACAAATCTCCTTTCCTCTCTTCAGGCGGGCACCTGACCTCATCAACAACTTTGAAAATAAATTGTCATTCCTCTCTCCAGGCGGGCTCCTGACCTCAACCACATTTTTTTTAAAAATAAATCGCCATTCCTTTCTTCAGGCGGACGAGATTTCAAACTTCGAAAATTAATCGCCATTCTGTTCTTCAGGGGGGCTCCTGACCTCGACAACATTTTTTGAAAAATAAATCGCCATTCCTCTCTTCAGGCAGGCTCCTGACCTCAACCACATTTTTTTAAAAAAAAAATCGCCATTCCTTTCTTCAGGCGGGCGAGATTTCGAACTTCGAAAATTAATCGTCATTCTGTTCTTCAGGGGGGCTCCTGACCTCGACAACATTTTTTGAAAAATAAATCGTCATTCCTCTCTTCAGGCGGGCTCCTGATCTAAAAAACAACTTTGAAAATAAATTGTCATTCCTCTCTTCAGGCGGGCTCCTGACTTCAACAATTTCTTAAAATAAATTCAGCCTCCATTCTCCAGGCGGGCTCCTGACTTCTTCAACTTAAAATAAACAACCTCCGTTCTACAGGCGGGCTCCTGACTTCAACAATTTCTTTGAAAATAAATCGAGCTCCTTTCGAGCGATGGAGAAAGATTCATCGAACTAAGATTTGATATCTCAGGAGAAAATTTCATCGGACTAAGATTGTATCGGGAGGGAAATCCATCAGACTAGGACTTTTATCCTAGGAGGAAAATGTAAAGATCAAAGGTTTGAGAAACTTACCTTTGTAATTTCTTCTTTTCTTTTCTTTTTCCCTTGCGCTGCTTTGTTCCTGTTTCAACTCTCAAGCAAAGAAAATTTTATCAGTTTTTAAAATGGTGGCCGATTTGTGGCCTTGCTGGGGATGACTTTCTCCTTTAAAAGCTCGTGTGGTCTTTCCCCGAGACTGCTGGGGATAACACTGTTGGGAAATTATTTACTTACCTGTTGGGGGATAATATTATTGGGAAATCTCCTTTCTTCCCTTTTTTTCCAAAACTACTTCCTTCAAAACTTTTCTCTCTCAACATTGCTGGGGATAAAATGTTATCAGCTGGGGATAATGCTGTCGAGGATAACACTGCTGGGGGATTTTGATTCCTTCAAAACTAGTGCTTCACTCTTCTGAAGGCTGCTGGGAATGACACTGGCCTTTTGCTTCTTTTTTTTCGAGCACAAGTTTCATCCTTTTGTTCTGTCCGTTGGGGAACAACTTCCTTCATTAAAACTTGTTATGCTGGGGGTAAAACTGGTTCAAATACCACTTCCCTTGAGACTGGTGCTATCTTTATTCTTCCCCAAATGGGTATCTGACTTCCAGAAAATTTTCTAAATGAGAGGAAAATTTTTTGCCCTAGTTTGATAATCTCCCTTGTGGCATGCATTTCCGTCATCAATGCCATTTCCTTTACCTGTTTCAAATCAAACAAAATTTGTTAGTTTAAAACGTGGTGGTTGGTTGTGATACTCCTACTGGGGATGGCTTTTCCCTTTCTCCTTCCCTGCTCTGCGTTCCAAAAAACTTGCTGGGGATGATATTATTTGCTGGGGATGATATTATTTGCTGGGGATAATCCCTTTCTATTGGGGATATCCCTCTTCTTTTGTGGCATAGCTCGGAAACTGGCATTTCCCCGACCTTTTATTCTCGTATGAATTTCCCAAATCATGCTCATTGCTCTCATTGATTTGTCCACGGGCCTTGGCCTTGAGGTTTAATAACCTTTGATTTCGGCAAGGATATCCCTTTTGACACTCGTCAATCCTTTTGTCAATCTCCTTTTGCTGGGGATATCTTTCTTGACACTGGCCTCGCGTTTGTTCCTTCCTGACTTAGACCATTTGGATGTTCTAATCAGATCTGGTCTTGCATAATTGGAAAGCTGATGGCAGATTTTGGAGTCATTTCTCACTTGTTCTGACCAAACAGACTCTACTGGGAAATTTTTCTATGAAAGGAGAAATATAAACAAAAAAGGAACCAAATAAAAGACAAAGGAAAAAGATGACTTTTTAACAAGATAAACTATAAATAAAGACCTATCAAACACAGATACTGACTCTAATGGTCATGACATGCACATGTGGCCTATCCTCTGCCGTCAATCGTCTTTCAAGATCTTCATTTGGCGATTCCGCATCTGATTCTCAATCTTATTCGACTTGTAGTGCCCGAAGGGTTTTCACTATCAAGCCTCTCTCATTTTGGTTTTTCTCTCAGTTTTCATCGTTTTATGGTATCCGTGAAGATTTTCACCGATAAGACTCTCTTATTTGTATCACTTTTCAACTGGGGATTTGGAGTGTTGCCGATATGACTCTCTCTGCTGGGGATTCTTTTCGGCTATCAATTCATTTCCAATCTATGATCCTTTTCTCTGTTGGGAATCGGGGTGCTATCCCCGACTTCCGTTTGTATGACTTGGCATCTTTCGAAGACTGATCAGAAGGTCTTTCTTTGGACCGTAATGTGGGGTTTTGGATAGGCTAGAAAGAAAGGGTATTAAAGGCTCAAAAACAAATCAATTTGGGGTTCAAAATTACAAACTTCGGAACCATATTTGTTTACAACAAACGCAACCCTTGCCCTAGTTTCTTGCTTGGGGATTATTATTTTTTTTTAATTTTTTTGTTACACTATACACGCTATGCACACTATGCACCCTATGACCGAGCCGTGAGGCGCCTACGTATCCTCTTTGAGGAATCAGGTCAAACGTAGTTCCCAATTCCTTGTTGTGACTTTCTTTTGTTTTTGTTGTCATTTTTCCTTTTCTTTATCTCTTCTCTTTTTTTTTCTTTTTGTCGTTTTTTTTTCTTTTTCTTTTTCTTTTCTTATTTTTTTATGTTTGTGTTTCTACTCTTTGCTACTGATTCCAAAAGAGGGGTATGAAAGAAAGCAAATAAGGCTCAAAGGGTTAACGAAGGAGAAAGTGTTTAGATAGCAGAATAAAATGCCTTCGTCATTCCAATCTTCAAAACACGGCAAGCACAAACAACACCATTAAATATTCGCCACATCTTCTGATTGTGTCGGACTTGATAACCATATGCATACATTTGCCTTTTCATTTGTCATTTTTAAAGTACCATTGGTCAATACTCTCACTTGATTTTATGGTTTTTCTTTATGTTTTATTTGCCCCAGTTCCACATGACTCGAGCTCCGAATAATCTCAAACCGTCCTTATTTCCTTTAAATGTTCTGATCACCTCTCCAGGGTTTTATGATTAACTTTTAAGATTAGGCCCAAACTGTGTGTGCATGTCATGTCACTAGAATCGGCGTTGAACGAGGACAAAACAAAAGGATAAAAAGAACTAAACAAAGAAGATGAGTGGAAATAATAAAAGGCCGGATTTTGCATTAGACTACGGGTGAAATGGTTTGAATAACAAAACAAACAAAAACAAACCAGAATAAAATTCTGAAACAAACATGGACAAAACTAAACAAACCGCTATGACAAAATGGAAAGATAAGAAAGTTTGACATAGGACAATATCCGGATTACAACCCTAAGAATAATCCGGACAACAGAAATGACAACAAAATAAGCCACCAAAAGCTTCTCTCTTGCTAACCAAGGAACGGAGCATCCTCCCACTTATCAAACCTGGCATCTTAGCCACTGAGCTTCGCATCAATATTGCCAAGACCATTACCAACTTTAATATCATCAACCTCAGTCAACAAGTTCCCAATAGGATTCGAGTGCTCCCTGTCATCAGGCAACTTCCCCACAAAGTGTTCATCATGACGTGTAGGTAAAGGATTCTGCGCGATATTCTGGGTGTCACTATCTTGGATCACAATCAGATTTTCCTGGATCATCCTTTCTATTTCTCTTTTTAAATTACGACAGCTCTCAATGCTGTGCCCTCTGACATTGGAGTGGTATGCGCATCGTGCAGCAGGATCAAAGCTTCTTGCACGTGGATCTGGAGTATATGAGGGGAACGGCTCAATCAGGCCAGCATGCCTTAGCCTTTCAAACAGACTTGCATAAGATACTCCGATAGGGGTGAGAGCCTTTCCTCGCTTCAGCAACCTCTCGTTCCTAAATGTCTGATTTGGCTTAAAACCTGATCAAGGAGGCTTCCGGTATACTTGAGGGGGTGGATAGGCCTTTTGTGGAGCTGGGTATTTGGAAAGTGAAGCATGTCTTTGGGAGTTTCGTGGAGAGAAGTAGCGTTGGGGAGGGGAGTAGCGTTGACGAGTGATGGAGCTACTCGGGTAGCTGGGAAAGCTACCATAAGTGGGTTAGGATGGAGAGTATGGGGGATCATCCATTATGGTGTTGGATGCTTGGGTAAGGACAGAGTTTAAGAAGCTTGGCGGTGGCGGGGGTGGTGCTTTCCCAGTCATCCATGCCTGATACATGTCTGTCACATGCTATCTCAGCATTTTCACTTCTTCTACCAACCCGTTGTTCCGTTCGACCAGTTGTTGTCGGTCATCGGTATCGACCCACTCAGTTCTGAGGTTCTGTGTCATTGTCCTTTGACTTTGCTTTGCAGGGAGGAGTTACCACAACCAACCACTTTTCTATATATGAACACAGCAAAGTGAAGCCATCACGTTAGTGTTAGGGCATTTGACAGATAATCATATATCAGAGATGCAGTGCACCTAAGCAATTAAACCGTTCTATCACGCATTCACTTCAGTTACGTGTGTCGTTCCGGCTTCTTGTAATTGTGCCCCTTTGAAAATCTTCCGCACTTTCCTTTATTTCTCATTCTCTTTTTTTTTTATTATTATTCCTTTTTTCTTGAGTGGTGGTCGAATCTTATGGAGATTGCCTACGTATCATGACCCCGCATGAATCAGACCTTGCGTAGTTCGGACTCATAAAAAGTAAACAACAATAAAACATTTTTGGAATTATTTAAAGACGAACAACAGGCTCGAAAGTCAAACGGCCCACATTCTCTAATCCAAAGAAATACAAATTCAAGCAAAATAAAATGACAGATTCCTTCCCTTATATGCCAATTTTGACCAAACGGCTGTTTTTGCAAACGTGGACCCTTCCCAATTTCAAATGAATTTTGTGGTCGGGAAGATTATTTTATGACATTTCACAAACTTGTCTGTTCTTTTACGAAAATAGCCTTTTGAAAATTGAAAGATACGTCTAAGGCTATTTCGGCAAGAACGGTTTAAGACACCGCCGAGGTTGGCTCGGCCTATTTTGACTAAAAATCCAAACAGCATTCACCTGGCCGCTGACTCTTGATTTTTTAATTTTTTTTTTAAATTAAAATAAAAAAACCTGGTGTTGCAAACACAGCCTTTCAGCGTCTTGGGGACAAATATTTTAAGGTTGCGTTAGCTAACCGACCAAAATCCTTAAAAAAATGACCCAAGGTGGCTGTTTATACAAAGTCAGCCTTCCGGCGTCCCTTTCGGGAACATTCGACTATTTTTGACAAAAACAGCATCACCCGACTTATTTATGACTCTCTTATTTTATTTTCTATTTTTTTTCAAAATAGAAGACCCAATATTGCGAACACGACCTTTCAGCGCCTCAACGGCGAAGATTTTAAGGCTGCGTGGGTCAACTGGCAAAAATCTTAAAAATGACCCAAATGTGGCTGTTTATGCAAAGTCAGCCTTCCGGCGTCCCTTTCGGGAATATTCGGCTATTTTTGACAAAAACTGCATCACCCGACTTATTTATGACTCTCTTGACATTTTATTTTATTTTATTTTATTTTTATATTTTTTTTTTTTGGCTATTTTAGCAAAATGGGCGGTTGGACCCGATTAGGGTTGCCTACGTATCTCACATCCGGTGAGAATCAAACCGGCGTAGTTCGCCCATCAGAAATAAAGGAAATAAACTAACTCCCTTTTTTTCGAATAAAAATACTTACAAAGAAGAGAGAAACTATTTTTGAATTTCGATTTTTGTTTTTTTTGTTTTTTTATTTTTTATTTTTTTATTTTTTTGAAAAGAAACGACAACTAAAGATTTTTTTTTTTTGAATTTTAACTTCTTTTTCCTTTTTTTTTCGGAAAGTTCGAAAAATCTTCTAAAGAAAAAGGAAATATTTTTGGACTATTACTCTGAATTTCTGAAAGAAATACTACAAAAGAAAAGAAAAAATATTTTTGAATTTTGAATTTTCTTTTGAATTTTTAAACAAATATTTTGGATTTTGAGAGAGATTAAAAGGAAATATTTTTGTATTATTTTTTAATTGGGGTCTAAAAGACTGAGTAGTGGAAAATATTTTTGGATTTTTTGGAATATGGTGGGCCGGAACCGAAGAGGTTTGCCTACGTATCTCACATCCGGTGAGAATCAGACCCGCGTAGTTCGGGCAATTAACTGAACTATTTTAAAACAAGACTTTTTTTTATTTTCATTTTTGGCAGCAATTAACAAAAACCCCTTTCAAAGCACGACTCTTTTCATTTTCATTTTTGGCATTTTCATAAATAAAAAAACTATTTTTTAGAAAAAAATAAGACTCTTTTTCATTTTCATTTTTCATGGCAAGACAAACTATTTTCCTTTTCTATTTTTGAAAACAAGACATAACAACGCCTTTTTTTTCTATTTTTCCTTTGCTTGTAGTAAAACAAACTAATAAAACAGAGTTTCGACAGTATTTGGGCATTGGGTTTTTCAAAAATAAACAATAACTCCCTAACCGCTATTTTTTTTTCAATTTCACAATATTCCTGATATTCAAAAATCGGTCAGCATGCGGGCGCGAGATAAATAAATGCACGGAAAACAAATAGGATGCATCAGGATGGTCTTTTCATTTCAGGTTGCTAGTCCTAGACGGACCCAACCCCTGTGTTGAGTCCCCTAAGTCAAATGCAACGTGATGCAAATAAGCGTTCCTACTAGGGATCCGGCATGAAGTCACGTTATTCTATGTTCAAAACCTGGGTCGGTGTTCTAGACAGTGTACCCGAGCGGACAACTCGAGTTGAGGAAGGAGCTCCTTTCCGGGAACCAAAAGGCCAGCCGGCTTAGAAACTTTCCGAGCCTCTTTTATTTAGGGTATGACACTAACAGAATAGGGAGTCTCAACCAGTAAGCACATCCCCGGAGGTAAGAAGAGAAAGGTTTCGGCACAGTTTATATACAGTTCAAATAATATCAAAGCGGTAAAAGCAGCATTTAGCACATTGGGCCCAAACATGTAACAAAATCAGATAAAACCAAATATAACAATTTGTCTAAGCTCGAATTTCTAACCCTGAACCAGTGGTTCTGGGATATCCCCAGCAGAGTCGCCAGAGCTGTCACACCTTTTTTTTCGTCCGCGCAAAGGGGCGCGAAAGGGAGTTTTTTCCAATTAAAGGACAATCGAAACAGGATTTATTTATTTATTTCAGAGTCACCACTTAGGAGATTTATGGTGTCCCAAGTCACCGGTCGAATCCCGAATCGAGGAAAAGAATGACTCTGTTTAACAGTCTGCGCACCAGAAATCCGGATAAGGAATTCTGTTAACCCGGGAGAAGGTGTTAGGCATTCCCGAGTTCCGTGGTTCTAGCACGGTCGCTCAACTGTTATATTCGGCTTGATTATCTGATATAATACATATTATAAACTTATGTGCGAATTTTGACTTTTAACCGCTTTTATCATTATTATTATTTTTATCGAGAATTGCAACATCGTGAAAATATATCTCGAACCACGTCACATCAATGTACCCGTGGTTATCGACATATTTCGACTCTGTTGAGATTTGGATTTGGGTCACATAAATGTGCACCCGAGTTTAAGAAAATAAATTGTTAAAGGCGCGCCTAAAGCGACTAGCGTATCATTATTTTGGGGGTAAGGTCGTGGAATTTGCTAAACGACTGATCCCGAAGTCTATACAATTATTAACCTTTTATTGAGGGCCCCGCAACTTATACGTTTTATTGGGTGAGGCTCATCTCATTTATTTTAACAGGATAATCCTAAAGTGCCTACATTTTTTTTATTAAATTTGTCTCTACGAAATGAAAGAGAAAATGTCCTAATTTATTTACATGCTTGAGTTGTTATAGTTGTGTTTCGAATATGATTCATAAAATCTGAAAATGATGCAAGCAGGGTAGTCCGTTGCCAATGCGGGCCCAGGCCCAACGTGTATGGCGCAAAACTGGACCTAGGTCATCTCATTCACATGTTACTACCTAGTTACATTATACTAGACATGTTCACAATTTGTCAAATTAAAAAAAAATTGGCAATCTAATTTTAATCCTAGACCATTTACATACTGAAATTAACCAATAGTATTTAACTAAACAATATTCCTACAAATTCCAAAATGGTCTATTCGTTTAATGAACTAACTGTTGAATTTTAAGAATAGTCTAAATCAGCTAACATGCTTTTTGAGACATGATAATCATCCAACAATAATAAATTAACTAGACATAGTTACTACACCATTTTTTTAGGCAATACATAGATAGTTCGTCCGCTAAGCTACCGTCAGATGTTCCACTATATATATTAAACAGCTACATGATTCTGATTAGAGTAAGCTAAATAATTTATATATACAAATAACATTCAGAATATAATTCAACTCTTCATTTCGTATTCATGCTTCATGTTTCAGTTTACAGTAATCAGCGTGTCAGTTGTGTACCTGATATTGGAAGCAAAAGAAAAGGAAGATCAGCAGAAATGCAGTAGCATACAACAACAGCGACACCCAGCAACCAGTAACAACCAACAACGAGAAACCAGTGACCGATTTTATAATCGAGATAAAAATCCAGAAACACCAACAACAATCAACGGACAGAAGCAAAGGGAATCTTTTCAGATTTGAAAGACTAGTTAATGTTTAACCCTTAATTTCTGAATTCATATATCAGAATATTTAGATGGTATATCAGGTGTATACCACTCTCTCTTTAAATTTCCAGAATGTTTTTTTTTGAAGTCTTAATATTTTCGGAATTTTTTCTCTCTCTTTAATATCCAGCTCCCCCTTTTAATTCTGTCCAAGTCCCCTCTATTTATTACCAACTTTCAGTATTTTAAAATTAAATCCCACTATCTTTCACCCATCCCCCTTTTAATCCCACTACCTAATGTTTTGTCCCCCACTACATTAAACAAATACATTATCCCCTCCATTATATCTTGTCCCTCATGCCTACCTTAAACAATTATATTATTCCCCCACTACATTATGTCTTGTCCCCCGCCATGTACTATTTTAATATTATTTAAATATTATTTAATCTTAATGGACAGAGCACTCAAAATATAAAATTGTTCAGATTTTCAATTCCAAAAATACCCCTCTGAAATTACTGAAATAACCATTTTACCCCTGAAAATACTGCAATTGACCATTCTACCCCCATCAGCTATAACCTATTCACCTAATCAATTATAACCAAAATATAGCAGCTATAACCAATTCCTAATCAAATTTTATGAACAAACTCAAACTAAATGATGAACAACAAAGAAACAACTGGAATTATTTTGAATGAACAATATTTTTAAACAACAAATCTACTTTCAGATTTCAACAACAATAACAAACAACTCTATTCAAATCAATGAGCTCAAATTCAAATTAAACTTAAACAAAACAAATAAACAGATTCAAATCACTACACTCAAATAATCAATTGATCTTCAAATTAAATCCAACAATATTACAACAAAGATACATGATTCAAACTAAATCAAAAAATTAAAAACCAAAACATAAACTCATATTAAATCACTGGATTAAAAACGAACTTCAAACAAAAAAATGAACACGAATTAAATCTAAATTAAACAACAAAGAACGGATTCAAGAGATTAAACTAACACTCTATATTAAAACTAAATCCATTTAAATTAATAAAAACAAACTGAAGAAATAATTAATTGAATCTTCAACTTAAATTAAACTAACAATTTCTACCTAAAAAATAAACAAGAAAAATGAAACAAACTAAAAAAATAAAAAAAACGATAAACACGAATTAGTTAAACCAACTAACCGGATCGGAACGACGATGAACTCGAACCAAGACTGCCCATGACCTAACAGATCTCGACTTCAACGACAACCCACCTTCTCTTTTAACCTCGACGAACTTAGAACGACAAGCGACGAACAACAACAGACTCCAACGAAAACCAAACGAAACCTTGACAGAACTTCGCCGGACTTTAACCCGACTGCCTCACTTTTCATCTGTGTATGTGCGAGTGGTCATGGAAGCAGTAGGGTGAGTACTTGGGTGTTCTTTGTTGGAGGTCGATGAGGCTTAGGCCTTGGTGAAGAAGACGAAGACGAAGCAATAGTAACAGCAGCAGCGCTGCTTGTCGCGATGGAGTTGGTGGTTTGGTTTCCATGGAGGACGGGGAGGCTGGACGTGCTGGGGGTCAGCTGGACGTGAAGCAGAAGACGTAGCAATGCAGCAGCGGCGGAGCAGCAGCAGCGACGGGCAGCAGCAACGCAGCAGGTGAGGTTTGTTAGCGGAGCTGCTGGTCGTTTGGACGGAGAAGATGAAGCAAAAGAAGCAGTAGGTGAAGCTGGGGTGCTGGTCGTCGCCACTGGTCGACGAGGAAGGCAGCCATGGGAGCACGAGCTCGAGCTCGACGACGAAGAAGAAAGCACTTGCTGGCCTCTTAGGCTTGTTGGGATCCTTGGCAGCCTGCTTCTTCTTTTTAGCCTGAGGAGCAGCCATTGTCGAGCTAGAACTAGACATGGAGAAAACGAAGCTGAAGGGGGAGGTCGTTCATGGCTGTCGTGCGTGTGTGTGAAAGGGGTAGCCATGGATGAAGGTTGTTTGGAGGATAAAGAGAAGGAGAGGGGGGGGGGCGGATGGTTTTGGGTGTTAGGGTTTTTGGAGTGAAAAAATGAAAAAAAATGGGAAGATAGGGGTGGAGTCGTTGGGCTATGGGGCAGACCGGGTCAACCCGGGTTGAAATAGACCGTGTCATGGGGAAAACTCTTTGGGCTTGTGGTTTCAAATTGAAGAAAAGGCCCAATCCGGTCTTCTTCTATTTTTTGTTCTCTTTTCTTTCACTTATTAATAAAACTAAAATGTTAAAATTAAATTATAAAAACCAAAATTATCTTAAAATACTAATTAACTCCTAATAATAATTATCACCCAAAATTAAACATTAATAAAATAAAAATCACACAATTTGGACATTAAATGCTAAAAATGCAAAATATGCCTATTTTTTGTAATTTTCATTCTTGTAAAACAAACTCAATTACTTATAATTGTAAACTAGAATCCTAAACGCAAATGCGACGTATTTTTGTATTTTTTTTATTAATTTAGCAAATAAACATGCACAGACAAAAATGTAAACAATACAAGAAAAATAACACAAAATTCACAACAATTGCAAACAATTTAAAAATTGTTTTATTTTTTGGAATTTTTTGGAGTAATTCTCATATTGGGCAAAAATCACGTGCTTACAGAGAGCAGGGAATACATTTCAAATGCAGCAGTCAGGAGCCCGCCTGGAGAGCAGGGAATACTTTCAATCCAGCAATCAGGATCCCACCTGGAGAACAAGGGAGTACAATTTAAGTTTTAGCTTTCAAGTTCTTATCGATATTTGGTAATGTGGTCCATTTTACACTTACATTTGTGCCCAGCCACCAAACTGGGGCAGAAATTTTTTCCTTGTTTTGTCTATGGTGAAGTCAGGAACCCGCCTGGAGAGCAGGGAATACATTTCAAGTTAGCAGTCAGGAGCCCGCCTGGAGAGCAGGGAATACATATCAAGTTCAGCAGTCGGGCACCCACCTGAAGAAGGGGAAAACATCTCAGTTTACAATTCAAGATGGCAACAAACAGATGTTTCCGAGAGAGTGGAGGATAACAAGGCAACAAGAAACGCAAGAGCAAGCTTGAAGATATAGATAGGATTTTTGTAATCCATAGATCATAGTCTAGTCTAGCTTCTTTTATTTTATCATGGTGTAATAAGGGGGTTCAGTAAGCAGTAGCAGCAGCAACAACAACAGTGGAAGTCCAGCTTCATGGTAGTCCTAGCTACCAAACATTCCTGAACTACACTGACCTGATTCCCTTTTAGCCAAGGATATGTAGGCAACCTCAGAAGCAGGGTGCGGTCAACTTTTTCAAAGATGCTTCCCACGGAGTATTCAAACGGGCAAAAATCGCTCGTATCCGCTCACTTATCTTTGCACGAAAACTTTCGTGTTTCCAGGCAAAGAGGGGCAGCTTTGAGCACGTGATTTTTGCCCTATATGTATTACTCCAACAAATTCAAAACAAAATAATTTCTTTCAGTGTTTGCAATTTTGTTGGATTTCGTGGCATTTTCTGTTAATTATTTGCATTTGTCTGTGCACGTTTATTTCATTTAATTCATGAAAAATACAAAAATATGTTGCATCTGCATTTAGGATTTAATTTTATATTTTTTAGATTAATTAGCAAATTAGTTTGTTTTATAAAAAATGAAAATCACAAAAATAATTCATTTTGCATTTTTACTTTTTAATCTTGAATTGTGTAATTGTTCTTTAAAATTAGGGATTTAATTAATTATTGTAAGTACCATGATGAGTGATTAATATATTTGGGTAGGTTAATTTAGTTTGAAAAAATTATTATTAATTAATTTAGGATTTATTTTGATTTTGGGAAAAGAAAAGAATTGTGAATTGAAAAAGGAAAAAGAAAGAATGAAAGAAATCTGGGCTCAAACCCGATTTTGCTGCCCCAGCCCAAGTAATAACCACCCAATACCCGGCCTAACTCACGCCTGACCCGGTCTGGATTTCCCCCCAAACGAAACGACACCGTTTCATTAAGATTGATCTGGGCCATTGATATTGCCTAATCCAACGGATCAGAACTTGGGGGGGGGGGGTTAATATATATATGTCCAAACATCACCCTATCCCACTTCATTTCATCGTTCCCAACCCCCATCCTCAGAAACCTGCCCCCCCAAACCCTAATAGCCGCCCCAGAATTCCCCCACCGTCCGGTAGCGGCGCCACCTCCGATCACTACCAAATTAACACCATGAACTCCCTTCCACCTCCCCATCCCAAATCTCCAAACAATTCCTCTCAAATCCCCCTCCATCGCTTCGAATCTCAGATCTAAGGTCAACAACTAAAACCCTAAAAATTCCCAAATCCACCCAGAATCACACCATGCAATCCCTCATCTCCGTCCTGCCTCAAATATGTGCTTGTTTCATTTCAAACTGGTCCGTCAGTGGTAGAGCAGAGGTCCGGATAGCCCTAAGTCTCTCCCTGGGTTCCTTTCTGGCTCAGCAAGGTTGAGTGAACCCAAAACCGTCATTAATCGTTTGTCTTTTGTTAAGGACAATCGATTAATGACCGTCAAAGGTTCACTTTCTTCTTCAAGGTTTGTTCGAGTTCATGCAGTTCTTGCCGAAGCAGGTTTGGGATAATTTCCTTTGCGTCGATTGGTTTCCTTTTGATCTTTTCTGTTTGTTTGCTTGGTTGTTTGTTTTTCCAGTTTCATCCTTCAGAAGTTTCGTTTCTTTCTTAATTGCATTATGTTCTGGTTGTAAGTTCATTAGTTAGCTTGTTTGCTTAATTGTTAATGACAATCAGCTTCGTAAGGTTTGAGTTTAATTTGGTTTCAATTCGTGAGATTTTCTTCTTTCCGCTAGGTTTCATTTTACGTTTGTGAATTAATTTTGGAACTGAAGCATTGAGATTAGTCAAGTATAGTTCATCGTTTGCATTAATTCTTGTTTCAAGAGCATTTTATGAATTCATATTTATGTGTGAAGGATATTTAGGCTAGTTCTTCATAATTTCAATAGTTGTTTTGAATTTCAATCTGGTTGAAAGTGTCAGCTCGTTTGTTTACTGTTGTTGTGATTGTGAGCATTCAGAATTTAGGGGGGATAAGTGAATAATTGGGAACTTTAGGGGGTAATTTTGGAGATTGGTTTAACTTGAAGAATCTTTTAATAACTGATGGGGAAGCTTCCTAAATGGATAACTGCCCAAAATTGTTAGGGAAAACAGGCTGTAAATTGAAAATATCTGAAGGAAATGGACAGCTGTCCAAAAATCAGTTTTAAAAGATGCCATGTGAGGGTATTTTGGAAAAAATCAGACTGCCTTGCCTTGGAAGGCACACAACAGACCCCCAGCCTTATAAAGGAAGCCTTCTTCTCATTCAACAGACAGTTTTTACACCTTAGAGAGACTGGAAAGAAAAATAAAATATACTGAGTTGGAGAAGTAATTGATTTTCTTCTGAAATGTCCTAGAAATGTTAGAATTGTTTGAATTAGTTTTGGTTTCTTGGTTTTGACTCTCTGAATCCTTGTTACTCTGGAACTTTTCCTGAAAATAATTCCCAAATTGTGCATCTGCCTGGAAACCTGGCTTTAATCTGGGTTTAGAAGCTTGGTTTGAACTGCTGGAAGCTGATTTTTGGAAGTTTGGGGCTGGATTCAATTGTGCAAGCACTGTTACATTGCTGCTGATATTGCCCTGTTACTGCTGATCCCTCATTTTTCCTACTTTCTTTGTTTTCCAGGTATATTTTGGGAACCATAGACAACATGTGAATGTGAATCTACACTTTGGATATGAAACACTTGAGATGCAAGTTGTATTTCAAGTTTACTTCTACTATTTCATCTAGTGCTGTATTATTAAGTCTGTAATCATATATTATGCATGTTTAGTATAGCCCTTTCTCACGTTGCTGAATATCGTAAAGTGAATTTATGTCTACTTGTCGGTTTGATTCTGGGGGAGTATGAGTGTGAGGTTTGGATTCAAGTAAATTAAAGTTCATATCATATAGTTTCGAGGTGCTGAAATGGTTATTTGGACAATGTATGCTGTGGGATAACTGTAATAGATTGTCAACTACACCATAATCAATGGTGTAATAGTATGTCTTTTCACCTGCGGAATTGTTCAGTTTGTGATTGATTGTTGAACTTACATAGGCTAGTTTGTTCTAGTTATGCAATCCCATAGTATCTTGTTAGCATGAGGTTTTGGTGCCTTCAATTGAGAACTTCAAATTCAGCTTAGTGTTCTGTTTAACTGCAACAGGCTGTTTAAATCGATAGTTTTTGATATTTTTATCTTAATGCCATAATTTCCCTTGTCGTCAATTTGAGGTTGGCATGGGCATGCAGCAGGCAACACATCAAGATGGGCTTCTTGGGCCGTTAGGCTGCATTGCCATCTCTCTGGCACATTCCTGGGCCAATGCTCGTTGTTCAAATAAAGAGGTCATACGAGTCTAAGGCAGACTCAGGCCCAAATCATGTTAGGGATTTAAAATTCAATTCTAGTTAACTTATTTAAATAATCAGTGATTCACAAAAAATGAAATGTTAGCTTAATTACAAGTCACATGTACCTTCAGTTGATGAATATCTAGTGGTTTATTGACTCATGAACTTTGGGCTTTAAGCCAGGCCCAAGCAAGATCTTTAAACAGTCAACCCTTTCTTTTTTTTAAAAAAAAAAAAAGATATTTTCAGCTAGCTTGGCCATAGTACAATCATAACTTTCTTAGTGTTTTAAATAATTAAGTTCTTTAACTGATGGAAGTAAGCCGTACTAGATAACACAAATGGCTTATGGTCCTCCAAAGTCTAGTTCGAATTCCCTTTTTAAAATTGGAATTGAGGGGTTGTGCCAAATAAAATCTTCAAATGCATGGGTCTCGCTTAGTTAATATTTTAATTCTTAGAATTCGAGGCGTGCCATTTAGCGAATTTTTCATGGCCCTCGCAAAGTTAACAACACGTTAGTTACTTCAGGCGCGTCATTTTTGATAATATTACCTTCTTAAACTCGGGTGCGCATTTCATGTGACCCAAATCCAAATCCTAAAATGTTGAATAAAATGTGTTCCGGATGGCGGGTGCCTTTCATGTGGCGCGATCCAAAGACATGTTTTAAACGACGTTCAATCTTCCCTAAATGATTAAAAGCGGTTTAAAATTAAAATCAGCATATAGGTTCGTAATTGATTAAAATCAGATAATTAAGCCGATTATAACAGTTAAGCGACCGTGCTAGAACCACGAAACTCGGGAATGCCTAACACCTTCTCCCGGGTTAACAGAATTTCTTACCCAGATTTCTGGTTCGCGGACTGTTAAAACAGAGTCAATCTTTTCCTCGATTCGGGATTTCAACCGGTGACTTGGGACACTATAAATCTCCCAAGTGACGACTCTGAATCTTTTAACAATAAATCCCGTTTCGATTGTCCTTTAATTGGAAAAACTCCCTTTATATATACCCCTTCCTGGGGGTGTAGGTAAAAAGGAGGTGTCACATAGAGTTAGAAACTACTAAAGTAATTCTTTATTTACTGATTAATGTTACAAATTGCAAGCGATTTAGTGATGGGTATCATATAATGCTCTCAAACAAGGAAAACAATGAAATAATAAATAAGGAAAAAAAAAATTTAAGACATTAATAGTGATCACTATGCAGTTATCTTTTGACAAAACCCTCCAGCTTATAGTTGTGGGACTTCTATTACTTCGAAGCACAACAAGAAAAAGGTCAAGTGAATCAAATTTCAATTTTATATCGGTTGTTGGCCTTCCTAATTTTCTCGCATTTTCTATATGTTTTTTAATCTTCGTTGCTATCTCCTTCTTTTTTTAATTTTTTTTTTTAAACTCATCCCAATTTAGGAGAATCTATAGTGTTTTCACACTTCGCCTCCAACGTAACTCAAATCCAGAACCTAACGGTCGTGGGTGGAGGTATTTTTACCAACTGAGCAAGCCTCACATACTCTTTATCAAATTCGAAATGATGAGAGATACTCCATATAAAAGATTTAAAGAAGTAGATTGGAATTAGTCCATGAATCAAATCAACTAAAGATGCATGCAGTTAGTGCATTCTCTTAATTATAAAAGAATATATATATATATATATATCTTGTTTGGATGTTTGTTACGCATCGTTTCATAATGTATCGTATCGTACTGTATTGTATTGTACTGTATCGTTTGATAAATACAATGTTTGGATATATTGCGTCGTTTGCCATCGTTTCATGATATCACGCACCAGCAATATGAAGAATACACTTGCAATATTATAAAGAAAAATTATGATACAACGTAAAATTACTATATAAAAAGGTAGGATAAATGATAAAATAAAATAATTTAATAATAATAGAGTGTGAGATTGAGAGAAAAAGACAAGGTAACGACGTGACCACACCAAGTCGGTCGTTACATAAAGTTGTACATTTCGTCATTATGTAACGACGGATTTAACGATACGATACAATAAAATTTAAGTAACAATCAAAACAAACATTATATTTAAAGTAACAATACGATACGATACAACGGGTAACAACCATCCAAACAAGCTGTATTTGCCACTTCCTTTCCTCAATTGTTTTGGAAGTTATTGTTAATTAGTAGCGTTATTATTGTAATTTGTAACATCAACACTAAGAAATAACAAATATAGCGGCTTGTCCCAAGCAGAATCAAACTTTAAGTTAAACCCATAAATAGTACCAAAAAGACAAAATATTAAAGGAGAGCAAATTAATCAAGAAAAACAAATAGACAAAACTCATGAAAAGAATACACTATAATGAAATTTACTTAGCTGTGTCTTGAAAAACATATCAGAAATTACAGATAACAAACTTAGCTGTTATTTCCAACTCTTGTGGTTACAAGAAATATGTGATGACCCAAAAGATCATCTTGTATTTTAGGACCCAATTCAAGGTTTCAAGGCATTCAAAACCTCATCTTATTTCTCCTCGATTTATGCGCGTAGTCCGGGCATATTTTCGTAAAGCATTTATGTGAAAATTTGAGAAAATAATAATTTTTGCCTTTAAAAGTGATTTAGTTGACATTGGCCGACGTTTTGAATAAACAGATCAGGACCCGTGTTCCGACGGTCCTGGAAGGTCCGTAGTAAAATATGAGATCTGGGCGTATGCCCGGAATCTAATTCCGAGACCCATATCCCGAGAAATAAATTTTTGACTAAAATTGAATTTCAGAAAATTTATGGTTTTAAGGTATATGAGTTATGCTTGATTATGATGGTATCGGTTCGGGCCCGTATTTTGGTTTCGGAGTCCGATACAGGTCCGTAATAATATCTAAACCATGTTTTTGAAATTTGGTGAGAAACATAATTTATATGACGTGATTCGGACCCTCGGTTGAGAAAATAGAAACTTTAAGTGTTCTTGAGAATTTCATTGATTTGATGCTAAATTCGTAGTTTTAAGTGTTATTTTAGCGATTTGATCGCGTGAGCAAGTCTGTATGATATTTTTAGACTTGTGTGCATGTTTGGTTTGGAGCCCCGAGGGCTCAGGTGAGTTTCGAATAGGCTACGGGATGTTTCGGACTTAGAAATTTCTAATGTTTTGCTGTTACAGGATCGCGAAGCAACTCCTGCGATCACGAAGTGTAAATTGGACTGGGAGGTAATTCCTTCTTCGCGAACGCGAAGTATTGGGGGGCGGTACCCCTTCGCGAACGCGGTCAGTCTCCCCCGAACGCGATGGTCAAGGGACCTGGGGGAGGGGAGTCTCGTCCTTCTACGCGAACGCGACCACTAGGTCGCGAACGCGATGGCTTGGGGGGAAGTTGCCTTACGCAAACGCGTAGATGGACCCATGAACGTGAAGGCCTTAGGCCACTGTGTATCGCGATCGTACAAGCCTCTCGCGAACGCGATGAAGGTTTGTCTAGCGAATTTAAAAATAGAACCAGCACAGGATTAGACCAAAATTTCATATTTTTTTCCATATAACTCGACCTTGGGCGATTTTTTAAGTGGGGATTCAACGCCAAATCATAGGTTCGTATTCTAAAACTCATTACTTTCAATTTTCATCAACATCTATTAGGTTTCTAGGCCTAAATCTTGTTCTTTAAGGGTAGAGATTAGGGATTTTAGGAGAATTGAGAATTTTACAAATTTGGGAATTTAGACCTCGATTTGGGGTCGGATTCTTAAACTAATTGCATATTTTGGGCTCGTGGGTGAATGAGTTTTGGTTCGAATCTCGAGTTTTGACCAAGCGGGCCCGGGGTCGATTTTTGACTTTTTGGAAAAAATGTTAGGGAACCTATAATTGTGTATTCGGATTGATTTATTTAGCAATAATTGATGTTGTTAAGTTAATTATGACTAGATACGAGTGGGTTGGAGGTGAATTATAAGGGGAAAATTGTGTTTGAGGCTTGAGTTCGGCCGTGGAATTACGGTAAGTGTTGTGTCTAACTTTGGCTTGAGGGAACAGGTATTGTGTGATTATTTGTTACGTGTTTTGTTGTTGAATATGATGTATAGATGAGGTGATGAGCACATATGCGTCGTGGTCGAGTCATAACATACGAGTGAAATTTTATTCTTGCAGATTTTGTAGTCTTAAACCTTATTATCCATGCTTATTATTGCTATTACAAATATTGGGAGACTTATATCCTGTTTCACCGAGGTTGATAATTTTTGAACATTGATTCAAGGTTGAAATATCAAATTTGTGAAATTAATCATTGATGAAATACTGGTTTCTTTGTGATACTCCTCTTTGTCCGTTGTTGTTAATTCTGTGATTTGTGAGGAGGAGTGTAAAGCACGAAGGGTGATGTTATCATGATTTACTTATATCGTGAGGAAGAGTGTGAAGCACGAGGGTGATGCCATGCCGTGATATGTGAGTGTTAATGCACGAAGGGTGATGTCGTGTTATGATATGAGAGTGATAAAGCACGAAGGGTGATGCCGTGTATATTATATGAGGTCTAATGCACGAAGGGTGATGCCATGCCGTTCTATTTATATATTGGTGAGGATGAGAGTAAAAGCACGAATGATGATGCCGTGCAGTTTTCCTCTGTTATCTTAATTGCTTAAGTTATTTGAGGATTTCTGTTTAAAATTATGCCTTTCTATTATTCTCTCACTCCTTATATTATGATTCCCCGTTGCATGTCCCTTTCCCTTTATTTCTGTTTATTTCCTTTGTTTACCGTTATTGCCATTAGCATGATTATACTGTTCTGGTTTATGTGGTGTCCCGTCCTATTTTCGTCGCTACTTCACTGAGGTTAGACTCGACACTTACCAGTATATGGGGTCGATTGTACTGATGCCGCACTCTGCACTTTCTGTGCAGATTCATGTATTGGTCCAAGCTGATTCTGAGTTCGTAACTGGCTATTGCGCAGGAGACCCGAGGTAGATCTGCCGACGTCCGCAGATTCCTGGAGTCCCCTCCTATATATACTCATTTAATGTTTCATTTAGTTCACAAACAGTTGTACTTCTTCATTTCAGCCAAATACTTAAAGTTAATCTTAGTAGTTCGTGAATTGTGACTCCAGACCCTGGATAGCTAGACTTATAGATTTCACATGCGCAATATTATTATGCAAGTTTCGTTTCTTACAATAATTATCATATGTTGAGTTGTAGTGGTTTATCAGTAATTTATAAGATTGTTATATTGCAAATCTCTAATGTTGGCTTGCCTAGCAAGTGTAGTATTAGGCGGCATCACGGCCCCGACGGTGAAAATTTGGGACGTGACAAAATAACACCAGATTATATTTATTTGCTACTCTTTTTAATCAAACAGGTTGGTGTGCTTAAAGATGTAGCTTTCACCACTCCAAACTTTATTTTCTTCTTTGTCACCATAATCATGATCTTCCATACTTATCTGTTTTTTTTTTTTTTTAAGAATCTGATCGCTTCAAGTAAAAAAGTAAAAAAGCTAAGTGGAAGTCAAGGAATTTTATTACTTCGAATCGGCACCGAATGCTTATGTCTTTTGTAGAACTCCAAGTATCGTCAATCTAATCCTACATGAGTTTAATGGGTAGATCCCGATTTAAATAGTCACATAAGAGGTATAAAGGACTTGTTGGCCTAGATTTATGTTCACGAGACCCTTGGCCTTTCGAATCCCTTCAAAAATTTCATTAGCAACTATGAATTTAATTTTCTTGTGTTCAAAGGGGTAAATTACTATTTTGTATTAAAGATTAAGTTGTATTCAAAGGGTAACAAGGCCATTCAACATTTGATGGGTATAAAAGTAATTCAGCTTTTAATTTGGGCTTCATATTTATAATATAGTATGATATGATAATAGTGTTCTAATATCAAAGATTTTTAAATCAATTAAGATTTTACCTTATAAACTAATAGCAAAAATTAAATACTAAGGGCTCTTAAAATCCTTTTTAACATTATTCGCTCATTATCACAAATCTAAATAGTAACAGTTTACCTTACATAACTATAATACTTTCATGTTAGTATTTCTAATGATTAGTATTTTAAAACTAGAAAAAACATAAATGCCTTAAATAATGAACTTAATGCATGTTGAACGTATTACTTGTCAAAATACTCTTGAAATAAAATAAAGTGGATGGAATTGTGATGTGCTATTTTCTTTATATCATAAATCAATTACTATTTAAAGTGCAATGTAGAAAGATGTCACGACCCCAAACTGACCCGGACGTGATGCTGCCTATCGTGAAACTAGGCCAGCCGACACATTCCCAGATTAATCTACGTTTCATTTAAAACTTAAGAAAAACCATTTTTCAACTGAAATCCGATAAAAGATATAAAGTCAAAATCAAACAAAGCAGAAAAATGCAAGTCCGACCTCGAGTGTCACTAAGTCATGAGTCATGCTACAATAGTTCCGAAACAAGGCAAAACCAAAATAATCTGAAAATAGCAACGATGTACTAATAGAAAGATAGAGAAGGAGAAAAACGGAACTGCGAATCGCCAGGCAGCTACCTCGCTATCTCCGTGAAGTTTGCGACCGGAATAGTCAACAGCTGCTACCGTGCCCTGAGATACCTGAATCTGCACACAAGGTGCCGGGGGTAATGTGAGTACATTAACTCAGTAAATAACAAGTCCAAACTATGGACTGACAGGTAGTGACGAACCAAACCTCAACAGGTAATACAATTAAACTGTACAGAAAAGTAGGCATGCTTGTAGTTCAAGTATTAGACTCAACATGAAATAATTACAATCTGAACAGTATGGAGTATAAAGCTCAACAAATATCTATGTACCAATGCACATAACACATGAAAAATGTACCATGCACCTCCATTCACAAGTGCTCAACCACTCGGTATTGTACATGGCCATCCGGCCTAGGGAAGATCCATCCTGGAATATATACACATCACTGACTGTAGTCATCCAGTACCGAGGAAGGCCATTCCAGACCTATGGAGAAGAACCATCTCCAGGTATAAATACTTCGGACAAGATCCATGTCCAGGGAAGAAGATCCATCCCTCAATAACATCAACTGCGTTCATTGAGGGTGTAAAGACTCCGGAGGGGCTCCTTTCAGCCAAACGCTATCACAAGCCAACGAAAGCATAATCAATAATCCGATACGGCGTGCAGCCCGATCCCATACTATCACTCATAATCAGGCTCTCAGCCTCACTCAGTCATAACTCTCCAGTCTCACACACACTGGCTTACAATACCAAGAAACTAGCCCGGAACAACAATATGATGTGCCAAATAATAATAATCGAGACTGAGGCATGATATTGGTGATACCCAAATTTTCCCTATTCATTTTATATATGTAAAATACTTTCAAAATAGCATATATATACATATATAAGTATGTCCAAGTGTTTTGGTATTTTTCCTAATTTTTTAAAAGATTTTTTAATCAATTTATTGCCCATTTTAGCAGTACAAAAACTAATAATTATTCCCAAAATCATAATTTTGGTAAATAATTTATTTTATTCTCACATTTATACCAAAATATAGCTAAAATAATTTTTTGCACATTCTTTATAAATTTATTTAGCATTTTAAAACTAAATTGCATATAATTGAAATTTTAGCCTACTTTAAGATTTAATTGCGTTTATAATTACAAAAATTGATTCCAATATTTTTAATTTAATATTTATATATTATTAATTAATTTTGTACCTTTAATTTGTTTCAGAAATCATTTTACTTATTTTTATAAAATAAAAAGGGGAAAAGCGGCTATTTAAACACTAGCCCTATTTTATTTCAATTATAGCCCAAATCAACCCCCAATTAACCCAATTTCAACCCCAATTTACCGGCTCAATTACAATTTAACCCGCCCCTGACCCAACTAATTTAACCGGCCCGACCTTCCCTTTTGATCCAGGCCGTTGATCAATGATCAACGGCCACGATTTCCCCTTTCCTTTTTAATTCACAAACACCCCCCAAACCTACTTCATTTATCACCAACCGCCGCCTCTGAACTCTCAAACTCTCTCAAACACTCTCGAACCTTCCCTAACCCTAGTCCCCTCTCACCGTCTTCCACCTTAAAACTCACCGGAATCCATGGCTTCTCAGGCCATGGGAGTCTTAAACTTATCTCCCTTTGCTCTTGTACACTTGGTACTTGAAGATTCGGGGTCTAACCTCAAAGGTTCTCACTCAGATCTTTGCCGGCTCGAGGTTTCACGGCCATTTCCGGCTTTGCTCCGGCGTATCCTGGTCTTATGAGCCCGTTTCTGACTTCTTCGACTCAGATCGAAGACCTTTCCAAAGCCTTTCTCATTCTAGGGTTATTCTGAAACCCTAACCCTTCGAGGTTTTCTCCGATTTTTCTTAGATCTGTTATATATCTATGCTCTACTTGAGTTTTCAAACCATTTCCTCAATTTCTTCTTTCAAAAATTATTTTTTTTAAGGTCTTTCTTTTCTGATCTAGGTTTTTCTAAAATGTTTAAGTGATTTCTGACTTTCCTTTTCCTTTATGTGTACTTGCTCCTATTGTGTTCTTGTATTCTTCCTTTTACCATGCTCTTGTATGACTATCTTACTGTGTTCTTCTATATGTGCTTTTCTTCTATAATTTTCTGATGTTTTTGTGTTCTTCTACTGTATTTTCCTACTAAGTTCTTAAAGTTATTTGTTTGCCTTCTACTGAGCGCTGTTTAAGTTCCTTTTAGAAAACTCCTTAAGCATGTTTCTTCTACTATTCCTACCAGTATTTCCATTACGTTCTGTGAATCTCTCTACTGTATTTTCTATCGCGTTCTTAAGTGTGCTTACTACTTTTCTTCTACTGAACTTTGTTTGAGTTCTTCTAAAAGAGCCTCTTAAGCATATTTCTTCTACTGTTCTTATCAGTATTTTCCATTCTATCCTTTGAATCCTGCTACTGTTTGCATGTTACTTTGCTATCATGTTCTCTCATGAGTTCTGAAAGAAGCATGTTAGAAGCTTCAATTCTCTTCTGAAACCTCTACACATGTCTCGACTTAACTTGCTTGCCCTCTCTTTTATGTTTTTTAGTTTGTTCGAACTAGGGCTTTATTTCAAAGACCCCTTAGCTCTTTCAGACTGGTTTTAAACCTCTGAATGAGTTTGGATATCTTTGTTTTCATACAATATTGAACCTTTTCTTTCTACTGATTTTACAAAGGCATCGCAAGTTTCTTTCATGTTTAACGTATCTGTATGCTTTTATATGTGATGAATCTTTCTTCAAAAAGGTTTTCAAACTTATGATTGATTCAGAATTCCTTTTTAATAGGTCTAATTGATTGTCTGCTGATTTTTCTTAAGTTAAAATCTTTCCCATCCTTCTGACTTGGTTCATTCATACCAAATCTCGGACCTTGTGATTTACTGGCTGTTAACTGATTTCCTTTCCTTATTTGCACAAACCGTGTGCTGTCAAGACCCTGTCCTTAAATAGACCTTTATGTATTTACCCCTTTTATGCTGGTTTGAAAAAGGTTTGATGAATCCATTTCCTTAATTAGTTTTGCCCGTTTGAAATCAGAATCCCTTAATTAGAGGGAAACCTTGTGTAATTGATTTTCAAACTATTTTCTTACCTATTTCAGCTTGCTTTCTACACTATAAAAGGGCACGACCCTTCTGCACTTTAACACATTCTCAATTTAATACTTTTATACTACTCAAGTATCATAGTTCTCTAATCATAGCATTCTGACTATTTGCTTGCACTTTGGCTTCACAAGACTACTGCTTTCTTTTCTTGTTTCCTTGAAACTGGTATGTTCTAGTTTGATTTTCAGCCTCATCCCAATGTGTTTATTTTATAGCTTCTACACCCAGGTCTTCTTTACTGCCTATGTATAATGTTAATTAGCATATGTTTCTATTGTGAACCCCTGCACCCTTGTCCCCTTCTATGTGTTTGAGTTGAAGTTCAGAATATAGTAACATCCAAGTTGTTGCTCATGTCTGGACTTGATCCCTTAGGGGGTCCTAACTCCCTAACAATGTGGCTAACAGGCTGGTTGGGGTGTGCCAGCACTCCAATTGCTAGGTACGTCCACTAGCTTGTCTTGGCTTTCCCCAAAATCCCCTCTCTGCACTTACACTCTTTCTTAGATTCTAAGTTCTGCACCCCTCCTATGAGCCTTGCTTTGGGACCTTGGGTTCCCTCTAAAGTTGGACATTTGAGGGCTGGCCCTTCCACACTGCACTATGACTCATATTCTGCAATATACTTGGGTGTGAGCACTGTCCGGAGTCCTTTTGAGACTCTTAGGGAGCTCTGACACATCCCAAGTAAGAGAAAGGCTTTGGATATTTGATCTTTGGAGTTGGTTCATTTCATATTTCAGGCCTGGAGTCTGAATTAGGCTCCCCTTGGTTATACTTTAATTTCTGATGTAATTTGCTTTTCTTATTCATTCTGGGCTGTAATAATTTGTAATAACTTTTGGGTTTTAGTGAAAAGGGGAGGGTAAATCATGCATTCAAAAGGGGTAAATATCATGTTCATAGGTATTTATTATACTTCTGCAATCATGTCCTGCTTTCAATTCTGCGTTTTCATATAGAAATCCTATTTATAAGTTCTACATTTTCATATAAAAATCCTGTTTATAGGTTCTGCATTTTCATATAGAAATCCTATTTATAGGTTCTGCATTTTCATATAGAAATCATATTTACAGGTCCTGCATTTTCATATAGAAACCATGTCTATAAATTTCTGCATTTTTGTATTATCTAGAAAACATGTCTATAGGTTCTACATTTCATAACGCTGCATATCATATAGATAACCTGTCTATAGGACTTCTTGAATTCTGCATATGCATATATCACTAGGCAAACGTGTTCACAGGTTTTAATAACAAACATCATTTTAGATACCATGCCTATAGGACTCCTGCATTTTTATTTCGACTATAAACGTTTTTTTTAATCAATAACGCTTAGAAAGCATGCCTATAGGAGTAATCAATCGAATCTGAATCGTCTATATCGCCTATAAGTCTAAAAAAATAGTAGTAACGTTGCTTATTATTTGCAGAACTTATGTTCCTATAATTAATAAGTCCTTTTTATTTAAAATTCGTATATTTATGTTCTGCATAGATATCATGCCTATAGGTTTCACCTAGGCAAGCTTTAGGGTAAAGGTTATAACTACACTAGTCTTTGATAATTACAACCAGCGGGCAGGCCTAACTCGGACTTCTTATCTGAAAATATGTGATAAATCAGCCTGCTTTAACGTTTTTTTAAGTTTAATTCAGACCATAACCAGTACATGCTAAACAATCTGTCTTTAAGTTGAGGAGGCCTGTTTGAGCCTTTAAATGTTATGTGTTTTCACATATCTGCTCTATGTGTTTTGTTTGTCGCACTAGATTTTGTCCTTTAAACCATAAAAGTCCAATCTCCCTTCCCTTTAGGACTAGTAGTCTCAAATGCCTCCGGGACTAATAGGATTAGGATGGGTAAGAGCATGCAATAAGTAACGAAACTATTTAGCGTTTTAATACCTTAACGTGATGGGAAAGGGTAGATATGGATATGATGACCGATGCGCTAATATCACGTGTAACCCCTCTTTTGAGGAGTGATTACCGAGTATTGCATTGATATGATCCATATTAGTTGTAAAACTAGGACTCCCTTCCCTTTACTTGTGCATTTTATTACTTTTCAGAATTTTCAAACTATTTCCTCAAAATTTCAGCTTTCTTTGTTTCTTCAAACTTTAATTTATTTGCAGCCATAATGTGACAATCCATCATATTTGAAACCTTTATTTGCTTACTTGTTACTTGTACTTAAAGTCACAATTGTAGCATGGACGAGAACCACACTAGTGGATCCTGAGGGGTGCCTAACACCTTCCCCTCGGGATAATTTCTAGCCCTTACCCAATCTCTGTTTTTCTAGATCAATTCCTTCCTAGTGTCTTAATTCACTTTAATCATTAGGTGGCGACTCTTCAATTCAAACCCAATTCCCAAAAGGGGAACGAGTTGTCCTCCCAAATGTCATAAATCCGATTTCGCGAGAAAAAGGGGGCGCGATAGCATGACGACTCTGCTGGGGATATCTTTTAGGCTTTTACCATTTCAAGCTATTACTATGACTTTACATTTCTTATGTGTCTTATTTGTTGGATACCTTTAAGCATTTAATTCCCTCTACTACTGCAAAAACTAACTTGTCTCTTATTTCTTTCCCTTGTTTCTTCCACTGCTTTCCTTTACTGCACTTCTTTATTACTGTTTTAAATTATTGTAATTATCACTTTATGAACGTGCAAATACGTGACAACTTGTTTTAATTATTGCATAAGCATGCTTTCAACATCATATTTCACTCGTGCCAAACAAATACCATAGCAACGCTTATAATGAGTGGTTGTGCTCTTCCGATATTATCACCCTTTAAATTCGGCAAAGGCGTATTTGCAATAAAACCAGTCGATCAACAGTGTAGTCGACAGTTCCGTGCCTTTCCCCCTTGAGTTGTCCGCTTAAGGGTACCAGTCTAAAACCCCCATAGAAACCTTACTCTGTTTAATTGTGCATGAATCATGGTCAAATCTAGTCGAGTCAGTTATGTTGTCCGCATAATGACTCTTTAAGATAGCCTTATCCAAAGTCCACTGGGTTTCCCAAAAACCCAAACGGACACTATCACGTTTTGTGCATTCATTTGGAGAACTAAACGCTTTTATGCCAATTATTGGTATTTAATAGTCGAGTCTAGTGGGGGTGAGGGCCTAACCCTTTTGTCTTGTAGAAACATGAGGCACGAAGTCCCCAGATTCGGCATGGTCACAAACATCCACCCAAGGTTGCTAAGCTGGTGGGGGGATCTTCATGCCAGTGATCAGACTCTTGTCTGGAAATACCTAGGAAATATACCTTCCCTCCTGGAGGTCCAACCCAACAACAAAATCATAGAAGCTGCTACTCTATTCTGGAATTGTGATAGATCTGTGTTTCGCTTCGGAGAGATTGAGATGACACCCCCTCTATAGGAAATAGGAGGAATGGCTGGTATACCATGGGAGACCCCGGGTTTGTTAATACCGGAAAATCGCAAGGGTAGAGGTTTTCTCAAAATGATGGGCCTAAAGAAGAATCCGGACTTGACATGTTTGAAGGAGTCCTACATTCCCTTTGATTATTTGTATGAGAGGTACAGTCACAGCAAATCCTACCGTACTTATCCAGATGAGTTCGCCCTTACATCGTTGGGGCATATTCACCAAAGGGTCTTTGTCTTCATGTTCTGTTTCTCTGGGATGATAGTGTTTCCAATGAAGAAAGTAAGGATCCACACCAGGCTAGCCATGGTCACCAAAACTTTGATGGAGGGAATTGGGGGACAATCATTTAGAGGGCTAGCCATGGTCATCGCAGAGATATACTGAGCCTTGGAAAAATGTCAACAAGGAGCCCCACACTTCGAGGGCTGCAACTTGCTACTCCAACTCTGACTCATGGAGCATTTCCAAAGGGGTGAATATCGGCAAGATATTCAGCGTAGAGACTGGGACGATCATATAGCCTTCCATCAACCAAGGAGAATAAAGTACATGCCCAACATGTTTGCTCACCCAGAAGATACCAAGGGATGGGTGGAGCTGTTTGAAAATCTGACTGAGGATCAAATACCATGGATGTTTGAGTGATTCCCTACTGAAGAGTTCATCTCCTGATCCAGGGACGCACCGTTTTTGATACGGATCGATTTGAGAGGAACCTACCCTTATGTCGCTCTCTGGATTATGAGACAAGCTGGTAGGAAACAGGTTATACCAAGGGTCGACAAGATAAGTCACTTCCGGACCGACTTCCAAGCTGATGACAATCCTTATAAGTGCCAAGCTCAGCATATGTGGCATTGCAAAATCATCATGGGGAGAGATACTATCGAGCCAGACAGATACCATGCTGGCTGCACCCCATACTATTCAGGATGGCTGGAGGACAATCACAATGGTCTGGGCCAACCTGGGTTTGTTCGAGGTCACAGAATCATCGATGAAAGGGCTGAAGCACAGGTCAAATACAACCAACTGCGCAAGAGGATTAGGGAGTGTGAAAGAAAGCACCGTGAGATTCAAGAAACCCACCAAAAACTGATTAAAGAGTGGAAAGACATGGCTGTCAGTGCCAACAAGCGATTAGGATACCTGGAACGAGGTTTAGTGGAGCTGGAAAGGAAGTTTCTCAAGAGGATCGAGGACTACCAGAATGCTGAAGGAAATAAGGGTGGACACCTGGCCAGAGCCTACCTGCTGTTGGGACTTCGTGAGCTGGTGAAGCTGTTCGATGGAGACAAAGATGTCGAGTTTGGGGAAGGTCCTTCTGGGACCAAATAGATAGGAATTTACCTTTTCGTTTTATAAATGTAATAAGGCCAATGGCCATTAGTGACATTTTTATCTTCTGTTATTTAGTGTCGTTTTAGGATTCGTCTTATTTTTATCAATAAAATGAGGCATTTAGCATTATAAGTTCTCCAAATCAACTTGTCTCTAGGCCTACCTCGGGCCCAACGAGGCTCCCAAATTAGGACACGACTTACATTCTTGCACTACGTGTTTAAATATCGCAACGTTTCTTTTCATAATCCTTACTGACTTGTTGCTTTTTTTGTTTTTATTTTTTATTTATTCCCCTACCCAAGGTTAGTTCGTGCACTCTGGCATCATCATCATATTCCACAAGATCCAAGGGCCCTCCACCCACTCCTCCTCCTAGCCCCGTCAAAAACAGGAACAAAGGAAAGATGGAAGATTTGAACAACACCAGAAAGGAAAACTCAACTGAACGGGTAGAGGTCACTCATGGTACTCTGGTTCCTAAGGAAAGTGCATCCCAGCTTGAACAAAAGCTGCTGAAATTCCAAGAAGAACTTAATCAGGTCCGGAACTTGGCGAGCTTATCATTTTCCCTCACCACCCCAGATGTCAATTTTCCTAACGCTCAGAACCCTACACCTCCACAAAACATCCCAAAACCATAAAACCATCCCGCTCCTCATCACCACTGCAACACCTGTCATACTTCCAACAATACTCAACTACTCATCCCAGAACCGGTGAACTCCACAAATGACCATTTCCACACTCATAACACCCCCATCTACGTGGAAACCATGCCACACTCCACCCAACCCATTTCAAGCACACCCGAGTCTGATGAAAAGACTCACTTATCAGGAGTCTGGCTGAAGAGCTTAAGAAGTTGACTAGCCGAATTCAGGGCATCGAAGGAAGCAAAGGAATTGAGGGGCTAAACTATGAAGATCTCCGCATACAACCCGATGTTGAAATACCCGAGGGGTACAAACCTCCGAAGTTCGATATGTTTGATGGTACAGGAGATCCGAGAGTTCATTTGAGAACATATTACGACAAGTTGGTCGGAGTAGGAAAGGATGAAAGGATCCGCATGAAACTCTTCATGAAGAGTCTGAAGGGAGATGCTCTGTCTTGGTACATTAGCCAAGATACAAAAAAAGTGGTCAAACTGGGTAAGCATGGCGTCCGATTTCATGGATAGGTTTAGGTTCAACACAGAAAATGCACCAGATGTGTTCTACATCCAGAACCTAAAGAAGAAACCCACGGAAACATTTCGTGAGTATGCTACTCGTTGGAGGTCAGAAGCTGCTAAGGTCAGACCGGCTTGAGAAGAAGAACAAATGAACAGGTTTTTCATCGGAGCTCAAGACCCATAGTACTATGAAAAGTTGATGCTGATTGAAAGCCAGAAATTTTCCGACATCATCAAGCTAGGTGAGAGGATAGAGGAAGGCATCAAAAGTGGTATGGTCACAAACTTTGAAGCTTTGTAGGCTACCAATAAGGCTCTATAGTCTGGTGGCACGACCAAGAAAAGGGACGTGAGCGTCGTGATGGTTGCACAGAGAACCAAGTCCCCTATCAAATACCAAACCTACCCGATGCCTCCACTCACATATCAACCTACCCCAAATTACCAAGCACCCTCGTCGTCTTACCAAATTCCACCACCTACTTACCAATCACCTCCACCTCTCACATATCAGCTTACTTCACCCAGATATTGCCAACCTGCACATGTCTACCAAGCCTACAATACTCAACCTTCTCACTATCAATCACTTCCCACTCGCCAAAACTTTCCTAGACCCCGACCAAATTTCGACCGCAGACCTCCCAAACAATATACCGCCATTGCCGAACCAATTGACCAGTTGTATGAAAGGCTCAAAGCTGCTGGTTATGTCACCCCCATCCCCGCTATAACTCCTGAAAACCCTTCCCAATGGGTCAATCCTAATAAATCCTGTGCATACCATTCCGGCATGAAAGGGCATACCATTGATGAATGCTGCTCTCTGAAAGATAAAATCCAAGCACTGATTGATAACAAGATTATTGTGGCAAAGGAGCCCGCTCTGAATGTCTGCAATAACCCTCTACCAGACCACACGGGTAGAGGCATTCACATGATTGAAATAGAGGACGACTGGGACCCTAAGGGGTTAATAGGTTTGATCACAGAAGGCGACGATCCAAAGAAACCAACGGTCACCCTTAATCTTATTGTAGTTCAAATTCAGCCTTCTGGGGATGCTAAGGGGAACATGTCCATACCACTTGAGTTTGAAACACCATCCTATGCAAAGAGGCCAGCACCGATCGAGGTCGAGTTTGGGTCCCCGGCAAATGTACCTGAACCATTTGAATTTGTGGTCTTGCCTTCCAAAACAGGCTCCGTTCGGAGTAAAGGTGCCCATTCCAGTAGCAATGTCGGCTATAACGCCATTCCATACAAATGCCATACCTTGGGACTACACAGCCGAGGCAAGAAGGAAAGGGAAAGCCAAATCCGGAGAAGCAGTCGCGGTACAGGGTATGACAAGAACCGACAGAGTATACACCCCGAAATATTTGGTTGAACTAATAAAGCAAGCCTCTGGACGGCCAACCATCACTGAAGCTGGGCCCGATGATCTTTGGAGAAAAATACAAGCAAATGAGTACTCAGTAATCGATCAGTTGAACAAAACACCGGCACAAATCTCTATCCTAGCTTTGCTGCAAAGCTCCGATGCACACATGAACGCCTTGTTGAAGGTGCTGAGTGAGGCATATGTACCGAGCAATATCACTGGAGGAGAAATGGCAAACATGGTAGGGCAGGTATTGGAGAGTCACAAGATCACCAGAAGGGTTGAGTCACAATAAGGCGGTGCACATCATTGTGCAATGCGAGGATTATTTCATCACCAGAATCCTGATTGATGGTAGGTATAGCCTTAATATTTGTCCGTTGGTAACACTTAGAACATTGGGAAAGAGTCTGCATGAGATCAAGGACGGGGCTATCAACGTCAAAGCTTTCGACGGTTCCCAAAGGTCCACTATTGGGGAAATTAGCTTGTGCTTGAGATGGGGACTACTTGGTTTGATGTTGTATTTCAAGTAATAGATGTGCCGACATCTTATAATTTGCTGTTGGGACGGCCGTGGATTCATGCCGCTGGGGCTGTAGCGTCAACACTGCATGAGGTGGTGAAATTTGAGTGGAACCACCAAGAGGTGATCTTTCACGGCGACGGTAGCAATCCCATATACAGTCACCAAACCATCCCAGCGATTGGAGAAAGGAGAAAGATAGGCGGGGAAACCTATCACCACATCGAGTGAGTCAACGCCATTGACAAAGACAAATAGTGGGACAACAAAATTGAAAGCATATTGAACTGGAGCGGATAGCCTGGCAAGGGACTTGACAAGAACCTCCAAGGAATCGCCAAGCCGATCAAACTGAAGAAACATGGCACCACTTTTGGTCTGGGATACGAGTATACTTGGAAGGAATTCAACAACTGGTCGCCACTATGGAGCGACCCTTACTACCCACTGGAGCAGCCGATACCCCATTTAGAACAGATTTTCCAGCCAGCCGATGTTATATATGGGTCGGAAAAAGAGGAAGCACTGGCAGCAATGAGGGATTTATTCATGGAAGATGATGACATGGATTGCTGTGTCATTTTCAAAGAGGAGGGGGAGGAAGGCCCTTCCATACAGGCCGTAAGCTAAGGAGCATGCCTCAACAATTGGACCATCAGAACCACCAGAGCTCGGAAAGCCTTGGGCATTACCATTACCTATCTTGATGAACCAATGGTTGTGACATGCAACGAGACAATGCAACAAACATATACAAATTCAGAGAAAGATGACATACCGGAAGAGATTGTTAAAGAGGTTGAAAATTTTGAGAACAAACCTAAGTCCAACCTGGATGAGACCGAGATTGTTAACCTGGGAGATGCAGAGAACGTCAAAGAAACGAGAATCAGTGTCCACTTATCGCTATCAGAAAAGAAGGAATACACAGACTTTCTAAGGGAATATGAAGACATATTCGCTTGGTCGTATGATGACATGACTGGTCTGAGTACATCTATTATGGCTCACAAACTGCCAACTAATCCAACATGTCCACCGGTAAAGCAGAAGCTCAGAAAGTTCAAGCCTGACATGAGTTTGAAAATCAAGGAAGAAGTCACTAAGCAAGTCAAAGCTAAGGTTCTCAGGGTAGTAGAATATCCGACATGGTTAGCCAATATCGTACCAGTGCCGAAGAAGGACAGGAAGGTTAGAGTCTGTGTCAACTACCGGGATCTCAACTGGGCCAGTCCAAAAGACGACTTCCCCTTGCCAAACATACACATCTTGATTGACAATTGCGCCAAGCACGAGTTGCAGTTATTCATGGATTGTTTTGCTGGGTATCATCAGAACTGGATGGATGAAGAAGACGCTGAGAAAAGGGCTTTCATTACGTCGTGAGGAATGTACTGTTACAAAATGATGCCGTTCGGGTTAAAGAATGCTAGGGCCACCTACATGAGGGCCATGACTACCATTTTCCATGATATGATACATAAAGAGATTGAAGTGTATGTAGATGATGTCATCATCAAATCCAAGAAATCCACTAATCACATAGAAGATTTGAGGAGGTTCTTCAATAGACTGAGAAGGTACAACTTGAAGCTGAATCCCACGAAATGTGCATTTGGGGTTCCTGCAAGAAAACTACTTGGGTTCATTGTGAGTCACCAAGGAATAGAACTGGATCCATCAAAGGTCAAATCTATTCAAGAATTTCCACCGCCAAAGAACAAAAAAGAAGTAATGAGTTTCTTGGGGAGACTCAACTACATCAGCCGGTTCATAGCTCAATCTACTGTCATCTATGAGCCAATCTTTAAGATGTTGAAGAAGGATGCCGCTACCAAATGGACTGATGACTGCCAGAGGGCCTTCGATAGAATCAAGGAGTACTTGTCCATACCGCCAGTTTTGGTCCCGCCCGAGCTGGGTAGACCCCTATTACTCTACCTTGTAGTGCTAGATGGAGCGTTCGGTTGTGTTCTTGGGCAACATGATGAAACGGGGAGGAAGGAGCAGGCCATATACTATCTTAGCAAGAAGTTCACCCCTTACGAGGCCTGATATTCTCTGTTAGAATGCACCTGTTGTGCTCTGACTTGGGTAGCTCAGAAGTTGAGGCACTATTTATGTGCCTATACCACGTATCTCATATCAAGGATGGATCCGTTGAAGTACATCTTTCAGAAGCACATGCCCACTGGCAAGCTAGCCAAGTGGCAAATCCTGCTGAGTGAATTCGACATTGTCTACGAAACTCAGAAAACAATCAAGGGACAGGCTTTGGCAGATCATCTCGCCGAGAATCCCGTGGACGGAAAATACGAATCCTTAAAGACGTATTTTCCTGATGAAGAGATATCATTCATAGGAGAAGACATTGCAGAATCCTATGACAGTTGGAGAATGTTTTTCGATGGGGCAGCAAATTTTAAAGGAGTTGGCATAGGAGCAGTCCTAGTGTCAGAAACCGGTCAGCATTATCCAGTGTCTGCCAAACTCAGATTCCCTTGCACCAACAACATGGCTGAGTACGAGGCCTGCCTCTTGGGACTCAAGATGGCCATTGATATGAACATTCAAGAGTTGCCAGTGATCTGGGATTCAGACTTGCTTATACATCAGGTCCGAGAAGAATGGGCGACCAAGAACTCCAAGATACTCCCTTATCTGCATCACGTACATGAGTTGAGAAAGAGGTTCACAAAGACAGAGTTCCAGCATGTTCCCAGAGTCCAAAATGAGTTTGCCGATGCATTGTCTACCCTATCATCCATGATACAACATCCAGATAAGAATTTCATTGACCCTATTCCAGTAAAGATCTACGATCAGCCAACTTACTGTGCTCACGTTGAGGAAGAAGTGGATGGAAAACCTTGGTTTCATGATATCAAGGAATACTTGGCGAAAGGAGAATACCCAGAGTTTGTAAACCCTATTCAAAAGCGTACACTTCGAAGATCCAACAATTTCTTCCACAACAGAGGAATCCTATACATGAGGACTCCTAATTTGGGATTATTAAGGTGTGTTGACGCAAAGGAAGCATCTAAATTACTAGAAGAAATCCATGCTGGGACCTGCGGGCCTTATATGAATGGCTTTGTCTTAGCCAAGAAGATACTCTGAGCTGGTTATTTTTGGATGACTATGGAAACAGACTGCATCCAATATGTCCAAAAGTGCCACCACTGTCAGATACATGCAGATATGATAAAGGTGCCTTCAAACGAGCTTAATGCAACAAGCTCACCATGGCCGTTCGCCGCTTGGGGAATGAATGTTATCGGACCAATAGAACCTGCCGCATCAAATGGGCACAGGTTCATCCTAGTGGCAATTGATTATTTCACCAAATGGGTTGAAGCAGCAACATACAAGGTAGTGACTAAGAAAGTCGTAGCAGAATTCGTCAGCGATCGTATCGTTTGTCGGTTCGGAATTCTAGAATCAATCATTACTGATAATGGTTCCAATCTCAACAGTGACTTGATGAAAGCCATGTGTAAAACCTTCAGGATCAAACACAAGAATTCTACAGCCTACAGACCTCAGATAAACAGAGCCATAGAGGCCGCCAATAAGAATATCAAGAAGATACTAAGGAAAATGATAGAGAAGCATAAGCAGTGGCACGAGAAGTTATCACTTGCTTTATTGGGGGTATCGCACCACAGTCCGCACATCAACCGGGGCAACCCCCTATATGTTGGTTTACAGTACAGAGGCTGTTATTCCCGTTGAGGTAGAAATTCCTTCCCTAAGGATCATATAAGAAGCTAAACTCGACAATGCAGAATGGGTGAAAAGTCGTTACGAACAACTAGATCTTATAGACGGAAAGAGAATGAATGCAGTTTGCCACAGTCAGTTTTATCAGAACAGAATGGCCAGAGCCTTCAACAAAAGAGTAGAGCCAAGATAATTCACACCGGGGTAGCTGGTGCTAAAGAATATTTTCCCGCATCAGGATGAGGCCAAAGGGAAGTTCTCTCCCAACTGGTAGGGTCCGTACATGGTCCACCGGGTTCTAACAGGAGGAGCCCTCATACTTGCAGAAATGGACGGAGAAGTTTGGCCAAAGCCGATCAATTCAGATGCGGTGAAGAGATACTATATGTAACCTTTATGATTTCCTTTATGATGTAATTTGAACTATGCCTGACCTGATTCCCGTTTAAGAGGGGATACGTAGGCAGCCCTATGGGTTCGGTCACAATTCAATAAAATTTTCATTTCCCCCGCAATTGGAAATTGGGGTAGAATTTTGAGGAGGACCCTCAAAATTCCGAAGTGATTTCAACCATTCGCCGCAAGCAACCGTTAGAAGCAGCAACCCAGTAAACTGGGGCAGAATTTTGAGAAGGACCCTCAAAATTCCGGAGCAAGAGGAGTTGCAATGTCTTGAAACACGTCGCAGTCGTAGGTTCATCTAAGGCACTTGAGTTGCAAAATCATCAAATATACTATACACTCACAAGACTCACATTACTTGGAAATACTACTCTCAGAACCGTTTCACTTGCTCACAGCTACTATCCACACGCAGTGTCCCCAGCAGACACACAGTATCTCCAGCAGTCGCAATATCGCAATCTGCTATCAACTCAGAAAATTCTATTATTATTTGCTTTTCTACTTCCTACATAAGGCTACCATTCTGCCTTCCGAGACTAAGCTCTGTCTCCATCCGCATTCTCTGCATTGCATAAGGCTACCATTCTGCCTTCCGAGACTAAGCTCTGTCTCTATCTGCATTCTCTGCATTACATAAGGCTACCATTCTTCCTTCCGAGGTTAAGCTCTACCTCCATCTGCATTCTCTGCATTGCATAAGGCTACCATTCTACCTTCCGAGGTTAAGCTCTACCTTCATCTACATTCTCTGCATTGCATAAGGCTACCATTCTTCCTTCCGAGGTTAAGCTCTACCTCCATCTGTATTCTCTGCATTGCATAAGGCTACCATTCTGCCTTCCGAGGTTAAGCTCTACCTTTATCTGCATTCTCTGCATTGCATAAGGCTACCATTCTGCCTTCCGAGACTAAGCTCTGTCTCCATCTGCATTCTTTGCATTGCATAAGGCTACCATTCTGCCTTCCGAGGTTAAGCTCTACCTCCATTTGCATTCTCTGCATTGCATAAGGTTGCCATTCTGCCTTCCAAGGTTAAGCTCTGTCCCCATCTGCATTCTCTTCATTGCATAAGGCTACCATTCTGCCTTCCGAGGTTAAGCTCTACCTCCATCTGCATTCTCTGTATTGCATAAGGCTACCATTCTGCCTTCCGAGACTAAGCTCTATCTCCATCTGCATTTCCTGCATTGCATAAGGCTGCCATTCTGCCTCCCGAGGTTAAGCTTTACCTCCATCTCGCATGGCTGAAAATCGCCACCTTCATTTACTTCTTGCATGACTGAAAGATCGCCACCTTCATTTACTCCTTGCATGGCTGAAAGATCGCCGCCTTCATTTACTTCTTACATGGCTGAAAGATTGCCACCTTCATTTACTTCTCGCATGGCTGAAAGATCGCCACCTCATTTACATTTGTATGGCTGAAAGATCGCCACCCTACTGCATCTCATGGGCTAAAAGATCGCCAAATTATCCGAGGGCATCATCGTTCAGAGGCACCATTTGCATAGCCCGAGAACACCATGCCATGGTCCGAGGATCCCTTTTAATCTTTTGCATATCATTATTCAAAGGAATCATGGTTCGGAGGCATCATCCTCATAGCCCTAGAGCATCATTTCATGGCCCGTGAATCCTTTATTATACACTTCTTGGCCCAGGACATCATGGTCCAAAGACGTCATCCTAACCGTCCAAAGATACCATTCATGGTCCAACGGGAACTTGCATCATGTTTAAATTTACGCACAATATACACTTGTATTGCTTATTTGCAGGTAAACCGGCGAGCAACGGCTGTCTCAACAGGGGCAACCCCACTCCAATTCCCACAGCTCTACTAGACTTTAACGATCCATCTCAACCCGAACATCTCGTCCGTTCTTGAAAATCTCCATCAGCATATTCCGCCGACGAATCCTGAACTACATATGGCTTGATTCCTGTAAGACCAGGGATATGTGGGTAGCTCAGGAACCAGAGCACGGTCAACCTCTTCAAACCATTTCGTTCAGTCAAATTGGCCATCACATCTTTACCCGACAACTCTTTCATCCTTCCCGGGTAAAGAGGGGCAGCTGTTGATACCCAATTTTTCTCTATCCATTTTATATATGCAAAATACTTTCAAAATAACATATATAAGTATGCCCAAGTGTTTTGGTATTTTTTCCTAATTTTTTAAAAGATTTTTTAATCAATTTATTGCCCATTTTAGCAGTACAAAAACTAATAATTACTCCCAAAGTCATTATTTTGGTGAATAATTTATTTTATTCTCACATTTATACCATAATATAGCTAAGATAATTTTTTGCACATTTTTTATAAATTTATTTAGCATTTTAAAACTAAATTGCATATAATTGCAATTTTAGCCTACTTTAAGATTTAATTGCGTTATAATTATAAAAATTGGTTTTAATATTTTTATTTTAATATTTATATATTATTAATTAATTTAGTACCTTTAATTTGTTTCAAAAATCATTTTACTTATTTTTATAAAATAAAAAGGGAAAAAGCGGCTATTTAAACACTAGCCCTATGTCATTTAAATTATAGCCCAAATCAACCCCCCAATTAACCCAATTTCAAATCCCCAATTGACCGGCCCAATTTCACTTTAACCCGCCCCTGACCCAGCTAATTTAACCCGGCCGACCTTCCCTTTTGATCCAGGCCGTTGATCATTTTGATCAACGACCATGATTTCCTCTTTCCTTTTTAATTCACAAACACCCCCCAACCCTACTTCACCGACTACAGTCAAATTTCCAACATTTAAGCTCTCATTTAGGGACTAAGTGTCCCGAAACTCGAACCAAACATCCCGGCAATTCAAAATAGCAGAAATAAACATGAGGGAAAGTAGTTAATAAGGGATCGGGGCGTTAATTCTTAAGACGACCGGCCAGGTCGTCACATCCTCCTACACTTAAACATTCGTTCGTTCTCGAACGAGCATAGAGACATACCTGAAGTAGAGAAAAGATGAGGGTAACGACTGCACATATCCTGCTCGGTCTCCCAGGTCGCCTCCTCGACCGGCTGACCCCGCCACTAAACCTTTACTAACGCAATGTTCTTTGACCTCAACTTTCTAACCTACCTGTCCAATATTATCATTGGTTCCTCAACATAAGATAGATCCTTGTCCAATTGGACTGAACTGAAATCCAACACGTGCGACGGATCACCGTGATACCTCCGGAGCATTGAAACATGAAATACCGGATGAACTCCTGCCAGGCTGGGAGGTAAGGCAAGCTCATAAGCAACCTCCTCAACACGCCTCAATATCTAAAAAGGCCAAAACACCTCGGACTCAACTTCCCCTTCTTCTCAAATCTCATAACGCCCTTCATAGGCGAAACCGGAAGCAGGACCTGCTCTCCAACCATGTAGGAAACATCACGAACCTTCCGGTCCATGTAACTTTTCTGTCTGGACTGGGCTATACGGAGTCTATCCTGAATTACCTTAACTTTCTCCAAAGCATTCTGAACCAAGTCTGTGCCCAATAATCTGGATTCACCCAGCTCAAACCAACCCACTAGGGATCTACACAGCCTACCATATAAAGCCTCATACAGTGCCATCTGAACGCTGGACTGATAGTTGTTGTTGTAGGTAAATTCTGCCAATGGCAAGAACTGATCCCAAGACCCTCCAAACTCAATCACACACGTACAGAGCATATCCTCAAGAATCTGAATAGTGCGCTCGGACTGTTCGTCCGTCTGAGGGTGAAATGTTGTACTCAACTCCATCCGAGTACCCAACTCATGCTGAACGGCACTCCAGAACCGTGATGTGAACTGAGTACCTCTATCTGAAATGATGGAAACTGGATAACCATGCAGTCGAACAATCTCCCGGATATAAATCTCCGCTAGACGCTCCGAAGAATAGGCAGTACACACCAGAATGAAGTGTATGAAACTTGGTCAGCCGATCCACAATCACCCAAATAGCATCGAACTTTCTCAAAGTCCATGGGAGCCCAACTACAAAGTCCATGGTGATCCGCTCCCACTTCTACTCCGGAATCTCTATCTGCTGAAGCAACTCACCCAGTCTCTGGTGCTCATACTTCACCTGCTGACAGTATAGGCACCGAGCTACAAATCCAACTATATCTTTCTTCATCCGCCTCCACCAATAGTGCTGCCTCAAATCCTGATACATCTTCGCGGTACCCGGATGAATGGAACACCGCGAACTATGTGCCTCCTCCAGAATCAACTCCCAAAGCCCATCAACATTGGGTACACAAATCTGCCCTTGCATCCTCAATACCCCATCATCACCAATGGTCACATCTATAGCATCACCATGTTGAACCTTTTCCTTGAGGACGAGCAAATGAGGGTCATCATACTGATGCTCCCTTATACGATCAAATAAGGAAGACCAAGAAACCACGCAAGTTAGAACCCGATTGGGCTCTGAAAGATCAAATCTCACAAACTGGTTGGCTAAGGCCTGAACATCCATCGCCATAGGCCTCTCCGATGCTAGTAAATAAGCCAAACTCTCTGCTCGGCGACTCAAGGCATCGGCCACCAAATTGGCCTTGCCCGGATAATATAAAATAGTGATATCATAGTCCTTCAGCAACTCTAACCGTCTACTCTGGAGCAAATTTAGATCCTTTTGCTTGAACAGGTGCTGCAAGCTCCGATGATCAATATAAATCTCACAAGGAACACCGTACAAATAATGACGCCAGATCTTTAGGGCGTGAATAACGACAACTAACTCTAGATCATGGACATGGTAGTTTTTCTCGTGTACCTTCAACTGTCTGGACGTGTAGGCAATCACCCTACCGCCCTGCATCAACACCGCTCCAAGCCCAATCCTCGAGGCATCACAATAGACCGTATAAGACCCCGAACCTGTAGGCAATATCAAGACTGGGGTTGTAGTCAAAGCTGTCTTGAGCTTCTGAAAGCTTGCCTCACACACTTATGTCCACTGGAATGGAGCACTCTTCTGGGCCAGTCTGGTCATAGGGGCTGCAATCGATGAAAACCCCTCAACAAAATGGCGGTAATAACCCGCCAAGCCAAAGAAACTACGGATCTCTGTAGCTAAAGATGGTCTGGGCCAACTCTGTACGGCCTCTACTTTCTTCGATCCACCTGAATATCCTCACTCGACCCCACGTGGCCTAAGAATGCCATGGAATCCAACCAAAAGTCACATTTCGAGAACTTAACATATAACTTCTTTTCTCTTAAGGTCTGAAGCACTATCCTCAGGTGCTGCTCATGATCTTCCCAACTCTGGGAATACACCAGAATATCATCCATAAAGATAATGATGAATGAGTCAAGATACGGTCGGAACACATTGTGCATCAAATGCATAAATATTGGTGGGACATTGGTCAGCCCAAATGACATAACAAGGAACTCGTAATGACCATACCGAGTCCCGAAAGCAGTCTTCGGGATATCTGGCTCCCGAATCTTCAACTGATGGTAACCTGAATGCAAGTCAATTATAGAGAACACTCGTGCACCCTATAGCTGGTCAAACAAATCATCAATACGAGGCAAAGGATAACGGTTATTCACTGTAACTTTGTTCAACTGGCGATAATCAATGCACATACACATAGAACTATCCTTCTTCTTTACAAAAAAGATAGGAGCACCCCAAGGTGATCCACTGGGCTGAATAAAACCATTATCAAGAAATTCCTGTAACTGATCCTTCAACTCAGGAGGAGCCATACGATATGGAGGAATAAAAATGGGTTGAGTGCCCGGCAACAAATCAATGCCAAAATCAATATCTCTATCAGGCAGCATTCTCGAAAGATCAGCTGGAAACACATCGGGAAAATCCCTTACTACTGGGACTGAATCAACTGAAGGGATATCAATACTGACATCTCTCACATAAGCTAAATATGCCTCACACCCCTTCTCAACCATACGCTGAGCTTTAAGAAAAGAAATAACTCTATTGGGAGTGTGATCTAAAGTACCCCTCCGCTCAACACGCGGTACACCTGGCATAGCCAGTGTCACGATTTTGGTGTGACAATCAAGAATAGCATAATGGGGCGACAACCAGTCCATGTCCAAGATAATATCAAAATCTACCATATTGAGAAACAATAAATCGGCTCTGGTCTCAAAACTACTAAGAGCAACCAAACATGACCGATAAATGCGGTCCACAACAAGAGAATCTCCCACATGAGTAGAAACACAAACAAGGAAACTCAAAGAATCTTGAGGTACACCCAAATGCAGAGCAAAATAAGAAGACACATAAGAGTAAGTGGAGCTTGGATCGAATAGAACCGATGCATCTCTATGACAAACCAGTATAATACATGTGATGATAGAATCAGAGGCAACAACCCCGGTACGGGCATGAAGGGCATAGTATCGAGCCTGGCCTCCCCCTCTAGGGCGACCTCTACCTCCCCGACCTCTACCTCTAGCTGGCTGAGTAGGTGGGGTAGCAACTGGAGCTGTAACCATAGCCTAAGAGCTCTGCGGGGCGCGATGTGGCTGAGAAGTTTATGGAGGCACACTCCTCCCAAGTCTAGGGCAATCCTTCATCACATGGCGTGTGTCACCACACTCAAAACAAGCTTTGGGAGGATATGGCGGCTATGACTGGCTCGAGCCAGGTCTGCTGGACTGACCTCTGAAAGCGCCCCGCATAGGAGGCCCGCTAGATACCGGAGGTGCATAATAAGGCTCCTGAGGCCTAGGAGGAGATGGAATACCACTAGCTGCTGGAAGAGCTGTATGAACAGGGCAACGCATATAACCCCTACCATAATGACTTGCAGTTGGGGCACGGACACCAGAATAATGGCCCGACTCTCGAGACCTCTTGGCCTCTCTCTCCTATCTCTCCCTAGCATGCATACCATCAATCCTCCTAGCAATGCTCACCACCTGCTGATAAGAAATATCCATCTCCAACTCATGATCCATGCTAGACTTGATGCTAGGAATAAGCCCCTCAATAAACTGGTGAACCCTCTAGAGAATAGTAAAAACCAAGGTTAGTGCATGTCTAGCCAAACTAGTGTAACAGACAACATACTCTGAGACAGTAATAGCACTCTAGCGCAAATGCTCAAACTCTGCACGTCATGCGTCTTTGAGGCTCTGAGGAACATACTCTCTTAGGAACAGATCTGAAAATTGAGTCCAAGTCTGTGAAGCAGCCTCATCCGGACTGTCTAACTAATAGGTGCGCCACCACTCATAGGCGGCTCCTCGAAGCTGGAAAGTAGTGAAGGAAACCCCGCTCGACCCTAATATACCCATGGTACGGAGAATGCGATAACACTCATATAGAAATCTTAGAGCATCATCTGATGCTAGACCACTGAATACAGGAGGCGTATACTTCTTGAACCTCTCAAGCCTCAGCCGTTCATCCTCGAAAACCGCTGCCATATCCTCAGGCTGATCTCGGACTGCAGGCGGTACAAGAATAATCTCGAGAACCTACTCAACATGCACTCACTGCTTTGGAGTGCGGGAGGTGGGAGTCTGTGCTCCTCCCCTGGCCTAAGATGTAGCTGCAGCAAGGGGAAGCAACTCTGCCTGAGCCAAAGTGGTGTACATGCTCATGAACTGTACTAGAGTCTCCTGAAGTGCTGGAGTAGTTGTAGCAGTAGGCATATCAGGTGCCTGGACTCTGGCTGGAACTGCTGGTGATACCTCGGTGGCAGCTCGCGCAGGTGCTCTGGCTGCACCCCATGCGCGTCCTCAGCCTCTACCCCGGCCCCAGCCTCTGACGGCTACAGTAAAGGGAGCGGGTGCTTGATCATATCAGGTAGCGCGTGTCCTCGCCATCCGTGAGAGAATAGAAGATAGAAGTTTAGAATTGTGACATCAAATCTCGCACGACAAGGAAATCAAATGAAGTGGAATTTTCCTAACAGTTACATAGCCTCTCGCAGATAAGTGCAGACGTCTCCGTACCGATCCACGAGACTCTAATAAACCGGCTTGTGATTCATGACTCATATTATCTAGAGCTCTAATACCAACTTGTCACGACCCCAGTTCACCCTCCGTGAACCATCATGACGGCACCTAGTCTTTACGACTAGGTAAGCCTAAAATGCGAAAGATAAACCAATTTGCGGAAGAAAACAATTTAAAACAGAAATAGTGTAATAAAACAATGTTTAAAAGTGCTGCTCGGCATACATAATATTAACTCTCAAAAACTAGTACATTTTTCCCAAAACTCGGAATCTCATGAAACCACAAACCTTTGAATGTCTACGAGTGTCTAACTCTAGAATATCTAACAAATAAAAGAAATACAAAAGGGCTAATACAATAGGGAGAGTAGAAAGAGACTCCTCGGTCTGCGGACGCAGCAGATATGCCTCAAAGTCTCTGGAACAGTCTCCTCGCCTCAAGGGTGATAGGACTAAGTTGAAGTACCTGGATCTGCACATGAAAAACATACGCAGAAAGGGCATGAGTACACCACAGCGGTACTCAGTAAGTGCCAAGCCTAACCTCTGTCGGGTAGTGATGAGAAAGGTTAGGGCCCTACTGAGATAGAATAAAAATATAAGGTATGACAGAATAAGATAAGCAGTACAGTTGAAAGCTAACAATAATAATTTAATACAGGAAAATAAGGAACTCAATAACTGAAACAGAAGCAAAAACAATCACAAGGAAATACCACTCTTCACAAGGATAATAACTGGGGATCTCTCATATCCCAAGGATCTCTTAGTACCCTCAATATATGCCAGGGATCTCTTAGTATCCCGAGGATCTCTCGGTATCCTCAATATATGCTAGGGATCTCTTGGTATCCCGAGGATCTCTCAGTATCTTCAATATATGCTAGGGATCACTTGGTATCCTGAGGATCTCTTGGTATCTGACCTCGCCCAACTATGCCTTATAAAAAGGACACGCGGATGTTGCAAATATAATCTAAGTATTTAGCCCAGAGTCGAATCCACAAGGAATTAAACTATCAATTACTTTCGTTGGATTTACTAAATTCTCCGAAATCAAATTCCCAAATGTTGTCAATAACAATTGATGGTATTTCTGCTAACTAAGAATGAAAGTAAATAAGCAACTAAAAACTAACTATGGTTAAGTTGTAAACAATTAAGAGAAGGTTCTAAGGTTATGATTTCCCCTATTGATGGAATCCCTTCCGGTTATGTTTCATGTAGATTCACCAAATCATCTCTATCAATCATAAGCACTCCTATTACCGTAAATCTCTTCCGAGTAATCACGATAATTTACTAGACGCACTCTCTCGAGATACGCTAGCTGGATTTTTTTATTACAGCTCACTTTAGAATGCACCCAAGGCTTCGTTATCCCTAATCCCGCCTTTAAACCCACAGTTATTGATTCCTCATATACTTTGGAAGTGGTGTTGTTCAACAATTACCTAAATATGCACTCTCTCCCGAGTTATGCACACTAAATAGGCACACTAATTGAGGATCCTGTCAATTAACTACAACAAACACGTAGTTGAACAAATAGAGATTAAACTGGCAAACTATATTAACATCACAAGAAGTTCATCCTTCAATAGGTTCCATCAAAACCCTAGACTAAGGATTTAGCTACTCATGACAAAACAAGATAAAACTACTAAATTATTCATAATGGGTAATTGCAAGAAAATAAAAGAGATAGAAAAACTCTAATGTTTGGTTGATCTTCTCGCACTTGTTCTTGCCTCCAAAGTATTCTAAAAACAAGCTTCAAAAAATTCTTGGGCGAGTTTCTAAAGTTTATAAGGGTTTGGAACATGTTTTCCCGAATTTACACTTTGGTCCCCAAATTTGCTGACGAGTGAACAGTGCACCCCGGTCGTGGCACGACCGCGGTGAATGCTGAGTATTCTGCCTCGCCTCTTGATTTGTCACGGTCGTGGTGGAATTTTGCTTAGTACATCTTTTTGCTTCTTTGTGCTCAGTACTTCTTGAGTGGGCGTTTTCTTCACATTATTGCCTCTAAAACACTTCGTGGTGCTTCCTCACTTAGAATATTCCCTGCGAAACAAAAGAACACCATTTAGAGCATTTTATTGGTAATTTGCCTATAAAACAACAATAAAGCATGGTAATATTAAGGTGTAAATATCATCTATATAGCCTAATATCAATACCCCACACTTAAATCATTGCTAGTCCTCGAGCAATCCACCACACTCCATCAAAATTCCTTCCCTAAGCTCTTCCCTTAACGACTCACACCTTGAACATTTTACCAAAGTTGCACCTAGTAGTGAACAACCTTTACCTCAAAAATCGAATCTCTCGTACCATGCAACATTCACACTTACTCAAACTACTCTATAAAAGAGTCAAGACTTACTTTTCCTTTGTGAATCACATGCCCTCACATCACACAAGAGAGTAGTTCCACATATAATAATATTTAGAACAACTAGGAACTTAGATAGATAAAATTCGCTCACTTTCAAAAAGAACATTCACATGCCACAAAGATGCACCATAGGCTTGCCTGTAGTATACTACTCTACTAATCGAGCCCACTCAGTTTAAGATCAATAGGACTTTACTTGGTTGTAATGTAGGCTAAAGGACGGGTATGATATATTTGAATATAGTGACTAACCTCCCTAAGCACTTTTAATACAATTACATTAACCTTCAAAACCATACTTATGTCAACCAAACGCTCCACCACTTTTTATTTAAAACATCCCCATCCATTAGGTGCAATTGTAACAACCACCACTTATCGATTAGTACATTGATTCATCTTTTGTTTTCTCTTTTATTTTGTGGTTCTTATTCTTTTACTCTTCAAAACTCTGCACCTTTTCTCTATTTCAATGGTTCCACTCAAAAACCAAACCACCACCTCACACTTTTGCTTTTGCATAATTTCAATACCATTCAAGTGCTTATAGGAGGTAAAAGGGGTCAAACAACAGGCTATTCAAACAATTGGGTAAGATTCGCAATGTGGTTGTGAAAGAAACAGGCTTATAGGCTCAACGGGGTTCCTAAGATGTATTACATTCATGTGGGTTTACTTTATATGTCTGGCTCAACAAAGAAATGCCTAATCACTTCTAAAACTGAATGAAACTACTATTTTGCTTTGCAAACACACAGGGCAAGTTCTAGGCATCAAATGTGAATCATGGAATACAGTAAAACTCACACACACATGACACATGACTCACTCCGGATTGATTTATCAGGACATTCTCTTTTGAGTGTTCAAGTTAGATACAAACATACAATTTTAAGGTACTTTAGCAAGATTCAACCATTGAGACTAAGCGTTACACTCTAGTGTCTATTGTGTTCAGGTGTATCAACGCTAAGGGTTTCTACTTCGATTTTAGCTCGTAGCCCATTAATCCTAATCTAAAAACTAAAAAGAAACAAAAGAAACAAAAACTACCTATACCCGGTTCAAGCTAAACCCTTGGAAAAGAACCGTGGCCCAAAGAAATACCAAGGGGGAGTTACTACACTACCTAAAAATAAAATAAAAAATCCCTTTTTTCTCGACTTAGTCCCTCAAGAACCCCGCCGAAAGAGATCTGTCGTCGGGATAAGTCACTTACCTAATGAACTATTACTCAAAACATCAAAACAATCAAAGCAAAACAAAACAAAACAAAATCAAACAGTCAATTGTTACAAATACATACATACAGTGAAGTATCCCCCACCTCACACTTAAAATATAGACATGTCCTCATGGCTTAAAAATTTAAAGAACAGTGAGGTAAAGGAACTTCCCTGAAAGATCACTCCTGTTCGGAGACGGTATCTGGGTTCACGTTGCAAGCACGACCCATAGCTCTCAGCCATCCTAGGAATTTTTTCTCCGATTTCACCTGTCGGTCAGTCACCGCATCTACGCGGGCACCCAAATCAGTAACTGAGGTACACAACCCAGCCATCTCCTACCCCAAAGATGTCATGCGGGTACTCCGGCGGGGCTGTGATGGGCTTGCCTCTTCAACTCTCGGAGGTGGTGGGACTTCAGCTGCCTCAGCATCATCATCATCATCAGATTCATCATCTAATTCATCAACATTCACCACCGGCTCCATCCCAATTCTGATTTTTCTTGCCAAGAACAGGGCTTTTAGTGGTAATTTCCCATCAATTCTAAGGTCTTCAGGGACTCTAGCAAGGCGGCACAGCCTAGTGACTAGAGAAGGGAAGTAGAAGCCTTTGAACAGCTTAGGTGATCTAATGAACATCTCGTCATGGAGGATCCGGGCCACATCAAAATCCCTGTGAGCCATGAAACAGTAGATTGCTGACGCCCGTGGTAGATTGACATCAGTCGTGTTGCTAGAAGGGAACAGCCGACTGTTGATAATAGTTAGCCAACACTTAGCCTCCCAATTGAGAGACTGGGAGTTAAGTGTGATCTTGGGGTTTATCCATATGTATTCTCTGTTTGGCACACAGATAGTTTCAAGAAGAGTTCCCACAAGGCACTTATTCGGCTAAAAGTACGATAATCATCAGCTTCTCCCCTAAACACTGGCAGCCAATAAACCATGTGGATGGCCTCGATGGATACATTGATTGGAGTATTGCGCACAGTAACAACCCCATTCTCATGCTCCGATCAGTTTGCATAGAACTCCCTGACCATCTGAACATTGGCCACCTCCGGTACCTCGAAGAAGATGTCCAGCTGACACCTCCTCAATTCATTGAAGATGTTCGGGATTTCCACCTCTAAGCATGTTTGTCAATATGCACCTTATGTAGCAATTTCTTTGTTGCCTTTGCATTGTATCTGTCCTCCACCGGTTGGGAGACAAACCTAGTGTTGTCAAACTGTGGTGCACTAGCTTGACTCCTATCTCTCGAGGAGCTTCCTGGTCCACTAGCGGAGGACCCGGTGTTGCGTCTCTTTCTAGATGAACTCATTGTACCTGTCAAACAGAGAAACGCCTATTAGTGAGTGTGTGAAATGTGTGACTATGGGTGGTTACTCAAACTTCATCACAACCATGTCACATTAGCCCTTATAACTCCATTAGGGCAATTTCCCAAACACATTGTGGGCAAGGCACTATCCTAACACATATAGCCCTCATGGGTACATCAAAACTTCCCCCAAATCAAAGATACTATGACACCATCACACCCCACAATACTTCATTCAACACCCACCAACATATACCTTTTCACCACATTAAACACACAGCCCCTTCACCAATCAATCTCAACAACGAAATTCAAAATAAAAAACAAGAAGAAACTAACAAAAATCTACTAACAATTACTACACCATTACAATATTAAACTAGCATAAACTACAACAAAATACAAAAAGAAAAGAGAGAGGGGGAAGTGAATAGCATACCTTAGTGGAAGAAGGGCGAGAGGAATAGAGATGGGGGGTGGTGTGAGTGAAGAAGAAGAAGAAGGAAAGGGGGGATTTTGGGGGAGTTAGGGTTGAGAGAGAGAGAGAGAGATTTAGAGATAAAGAGGGGGGGTTCGGGAGTTTTGGGGGATTAAAGAAGGGGGGTGTTGAAATTAAATTAAATTAGAAGAAGAAAAGAAAGAAAAGAAAAAGAAAAGAAAATAAAAAAAATATGTACCTGGCGCCCACCGCGGTCGACCGCGGCCGCGGTAGGCTAAATACATCGAGGCAGAATCTTTATGCCTCACCGTGGTTCTATCGCGGTCCCACCGCGGTCACGGTGGTTTGGACGACGTTGAGGCAGACTACTCGCCTCTCACCGCGGTCCTGCTGCGGTCGTGGTGCTGCCCCCCCCCTCCCCTCCCTTTTTATAGATAGATACAAGAAAGCACTAACACGCAGCGCCTGATTTAATGTCGCAGCACGATGCAGACAAGCACATTTAAGGCTCGCTCGACCTCTGAGGTTCCGTCAGGTGGATCTCTGTCACTTCTTTCGCTTCACTCATACCTACATATATCTTCAATCGCTGCCCATTGACTCTAAATGTGTGCGAGTCTTTCTCCGAGGCAATCTCCACAGCCCTTGAGGGGAATACTTCGACCACTCGAAATGGACCAGACCATCGTGACTTAAGCTTACCAGGGAACAGCCGTAATCATGAGTTATAGAGCAGTACCATGTCCCCGGGTTTGAAATGTCGCTCAACAATGTTCTGGTCGTGTAACCTCTTCATTCTTTCCTTGTACAATCTGGTGCTCTCGGAATCAAGATGTCTGAACTCGTCAAGCTCATGCAATTCAGTGATTCGTGTTGTGCCCGCAGCCTCAATGTCTAGGTTCAACTGTTTTAGAGCCCACCAAGCTTTATGTTCAAGTTCCACTAGCAAGTGGCAGGCCTTCCCAAACACCAACTTATATGGTGACATACCAATTAGTGTTTTAAAAGCAGTTCTATAAGCCCAGAGTGCATCATCTAACTTTTTCGCCCAATCAGTTCTTGTGGCATTCACAGTCTTGGTTAGCACACTCTTTATCTCTCTGTTGGACACTTCAACCTGCCCACTAGTCTGGGGATGCACCTTGTGGCGTACATTATACTTTGCTAGCAACTTCTCGAAGTCTCTATTATAGAAGTGGGTGCCTCCGTCACTGATAATCGCTCTTGGTGTCCCAAAGCAGGTGAATATGTTCTTCTTCAAAAATCCCACCACCACTCTTGCATCATTAGTGGGCAACACTACAGCTTCTACCCATTTGGACACGTAATCCATAGCAACAAGTATGTACTTATTGCCAAAGGAGCTGACGAAGGGTCCCATGAAGTCAATCCCCCAAACATCAAACACTTCCACCTCTTGAATCGGGTTCATGGGCATCTCATGGCGACGGGAAATGTTCCCGGTCCGCTGACATTCATTTCAGCCCTTCACCCATTGGTGCGCATCTTTAAACACTGTTGGCCAAAAGAAGCTGGCCTCTAGCACTTTCGCAGCTGTCCTGACTCCTCCAAAATGCCCTTCATACGCTGATGCATGATATGCTAACAAAACAGAAGATTGTTCTATCTCGGGGATGCACCTCCAGATCATATTGGCAACACCTATTCGAAACAGGTAAGGTTCATCCCAATAATACATGCAGCAGTCACGATAAAACTTTTTATTTTGTACAGAGGAAAGGTCATAGGGAACTATACCGCTGGCCAGGTAATTTGCAAAGTCTGCATACTATGGCACTTCCTCAAGACTAGTAGCATAGCTGTTCGTCTGGAAAGGTTTCCAGAATATCCTCAACCTTAATTGAGTTTTCAACTCCCTCAAGTCGTGATAGATGATCAGCGACTTGGTTTTCTGTGCCTTTACGGTCACGAATTTTGATGTTGAATTCTTGTAGTAGCAACACCCAACGAATCAGGCGCGGCTTAGACTTCTTCTTCTTAATCAAGTACCTGAGAGATGCATGAGCAGTGTATACAATTACCTTAGAGCCAATCAGGTATGATCTGAACTTGTCGAAAGCAAACACCACAACGAACATCTCCTTCTCAGTCACAGTGTAATTCAGCTGGGCTCCACTCAGCGTTCCACTAGCATAGTAGATTGGATGCATTAGCTTGTCTTTTTGCTGTCCCAGCACTGCCCCCACTATGTAGTCACTAGCGTCACACATGAGTTTGAAAGGTTGCTCCCAATCGGGGGCAACAATGATGGGTGCTGTGACTAGCCTCTTTTTCAGCTCCTCGAATGCTACCCTGCAATCATCAGAAAACAAGAAGGGGTGATCACAACTTACATAGAGAGTTAGAAATTTTTGAGAAGTCTCTTATGAATATCTGGTAGAAACCGGCATGCCCGAGGAAGCTCCTAATTGCCTTGACTGAAGTTGGAGGGGGCAGCTTTGCTATCACATCCACTTTAGCATGATCTACCTCAATTACTTTGCTTGACACCCGGTGCCCCAAGACTATTCCCTCTTGTACCATGAAATGGCACTTTTCCCAATTAAGAACCAGGTTAGTCTCGATACACCGCTTCAGCACACGAGTCAAATTTATAAGGAACTCATCAAATGAGTTTCCCACCACTGAGAAATCATCATGAACACCTCCATTATGTCATCTACCATGTCAGTGAATATGGCCATCATGCACCTTTGGAATGTGGTGGGTGCATTGCATAGGCCAAAGGGCATCCTCCGAAAGGCATAAATGCCATACGGGCAAGTGAAGGAGGTCTTCTCTCTGTCCTCTGGTGCAATGGAGATCTGATTGTACCTTGAGTACCCATCCAGAAAATAGAAGTGTGACCTCCCTGCCAATCTGTCCAACATCTGATCAATGAAGGGAAGTGGGAAGTGGTCTTTCCGGGTGGCTAGATTTAACTTTCTGTAATCCATGCAAATTCTCCAGCCTGTGACGGTTCTCGTAGAGATCAGTTCATTGTTATTATTTTTAACTACCATCATGCCACCTTTTTTAGGTACACATTGAACCGGGTTAACCTAGCTGCTGTCAGAGATTGGGAAAATGATTCCCGCATCTAACCACTTTATCACTTCTTTCTTCACCACTTCCTTCATGTTGGGCTTCAGCCTTCTTTGGTGTTTCTTGGAAGGTTTGTGTCCCTCTTCCAGCAGAATTTTATGCATACAGTAGGCGGGGCTGATCCCCTTTATGTCTGCCATGATCCACCCAATGGCAGTCTTACACTCCTTGAGTACCTGCAAGAGTTGTTGTGCCTGTGCATCTAACAGACTAGAGGAGATAATAACAGGTAATGTGGAGTCAGGTCCAAGGAAATCATACCTGAGATGGGCGGGCAGTGGCTTTAATTCCAACTTTGGTGGTTCTTCGATGGATGGCTTGGCTGGAGGAGTTTCTCTATTTTCTAAGTGCAAGGGCTCAAATTCAAGAGTTCTATCCCAAAACCCTTTGCCCTCTAGTGCCAACACCCATTCTGCCAGTTCTTCTCCATTCACTTCACCTAAATTCATCAGACATGCAGCAAGAGGATCCTCAATAGTCAACATCTCATCATCCATTTCTACGATTACATTCACGATATCAATAAGAGAGAAATTGGCGAATTCACTTGGTCGCCTCATAGATTTCTGCACATTAAATGTTATCTCTTCGTCATTCAATCTCATCTTGAGCTCCCTAGTCTCACAATCAATGAGAGCTCTCCTAGTGGCTAAGAATGGCCTTCCCAAAATTATGGGAATTTCTTCATCCACCTTGCAGTCTAAGATCACAAAATCTGCAGGGAACACAAATTTCCCTACCTGAATCAACACATCATCCAGGATACCAGAGGGTCTTTTTACAGTCCTGTCAGCCAGCTACAGCAACATAGAAGTGGGTCTAGCTCTTCTAATCCCCAGCCTCTTATAAATTTCCAGGGGCATAAGATAAATGCTCGCCCCTAGATCACAAAGTGCCTTAGCAAAAGCAAAATTACCAATAGTGCATGGAATTGTAAAGCTCCCTGGGTCAGATAGTTTTTCCGCAATTGGTCTAGTCACCACTGCACTATAGGTCTGAGTAAGAGTAAATGTGGCCAAGTCTTGGAAATCAAATTTTCGGGACATCAAGTTAGGGCTGTTCATTCGGATCGGATATCCGAAATCCGAACCGATCCATTCAATTTTGAATTTCGGATTTCGGATTGGATCGGATTTCGGATTATGTTTATTAAAATTTCGGATTTCGGATTGGTATATTTTAATCCAATCCAATCCGAAATCCGAAATTATTAGGACATGTATAAATACTACACTTTAATTTACATCAACCTCCAAGTTATTACCTTTACAATTGCTAGATTTAGCTATATTGGCACCATAGTACTCTCATAATTGCATAAACATGAATTTTTCTTAATGTATTGCCTCTTTTACAAAGAAAATATACATATTAGTTTAACTTTGAGGCATAATAATACAATCCGATATCCGATCCGATCCAAACTTTAAAATCCGATCCGATATAATTTGGATCAAATTCGAATTGCATTTTCTAGAATCCGAAATTCGAAATTCGAATCCGAAATATGCTAAATCCGATCCGATCCGATCCGTGCACAGCCCTACATCAAGTCCTTCATCATTTTTGCATACCCCAACATCTCTTTCAAAGCATCAATCAATGGAATATTTACCTGGATTTGTTTCAGCATCTCCAAGAATTTCTTGTATTGCTCCTCTTTTTGGTACTTAGCCAGCCTTTAAGGGAATGATGCAGGAGGTTTCTTCTTCCCAATGATTTGGGATTGATCTTTATAAGCTGCCACCTCAACTACTTGTTCCTGGGCTGTCTCAGCTTCTTTCTTAGTCTCAATCTGAATATTATTTTCTCCCTGGGCAGGCTGGAGTGTCACCTCTGTCAGTTTCATTGACTCATCTAGCTCAATGGGCACTGGTATGAGAGTCTCAACCTGTCTGCTCTCTCGAACCCTTTCTTGCTCTACATCTAAATCTCTGCCATTCCGTAAACTCACTACCATCAGTTGTTTCGGGCCTTGATCTTTGGGGTTTATTTGAGTGTCTGCAGGTAATGTCCCATGAGGATGATTGTTTAGAGACATTGAAATTTGGCCCATCTGCACTTCAATATTCTTAATAGCTGAATCGTGTGCATCTACTCTCTCACTAATTTTTGCATTAGACCCAATAACCTGCTGCATCATTACCTCAAGTCTAGAAAACCCATCTTCCTGTCGTCCAGCATGCTGCTACAGAGGAGGGTGATACCCATGCTACTGATTCTAATTATTATATCCTTGTGGCCTTGGGTAAGGTGTCGTATTGTTAGGAGATCTCATACCTCCCATGTACCCATTGTTGAACTGTGGCTGGACTGGCCTGTATGATTGATTCTACTGGCCCCAATTCTGACCACCATGTCTCTGGCCTCCATAATTAGACACATAGTTCATGTCTTTAGAGTAGTGATGCTGATCATGTTCTGCATTCCACTGGTTACCAATTGGCTGACTAATGCAAGATGTGCACAAGCCCCCATTGGTAGTATCTACGATGTGTACCTACTACTTCTGCCCTAACTCTTCCACCTTTTTGGTGAGTATACTCATCTGTGTCAATAAGGTGGCTATATTTTCAGCCATAGAGTTGGATGGATCTAAGGGTACTGAGTGAACCACTGGGGTGACAGGTGCATTCCTGGTTGTCCATCCCGAATTCTGTGCCATCTTGTCAAGCAGACTCTGGTCTTCTCTCCATGTTTTGCTTAAAAATGCTCCACCAGCTGAAGCATCAACTATGTTCTTCACGCTATCTGACAATCCCATGTAAAACCGCTGCCCCAACTTCAGATTTGGAATACCATGGTACGGACATATAACCAGCATCCCTTTGAAGCGTTCCCATGTTTCATGCAGTGTCTCCATTGGTATCTATTTGAAACTCAAAATTTCATCAATTTGTTGAGCAGTCTTGTTGGGTGGGTGGAACTTGTATGGAATTGCTTGACTAACTCCTCCCAAGTTGTTATGGAATTTATGGGGAGTGAGTTTAGCCAGGTCTGGGCAGCTCCTGTCACTGAGAATGGAAACAATAACAGCTTGATTGCTTCCGGGGTTACGTTGGGCTGCCTTTGCGTTTTGGAGATTGACAGGAAATTTTTCAAGTGCTGTTGAGGATTTTTGACTTGTGACCTCGAAAATAGTCCCTTGTTTTGCAACAAGTGCAGCATGTTATTCGTGATTTGGAATGATTCAGCCTTTATCTGCGGGACTACAATCGCTGTGGCCAGATTTTCAGCTGAGGGATATGCCCAGTCATAGAGAGCAGCCTCTGGAACAAGAGGTGCCACAGGTGCTATTGGCGCTGCTGGGTCTACCACATTGTCCCCCATGTCTGGTTTGATTTGTTCAGTTGTTTGTTGTTGTTTGCTTTTCCGGTTGGCCCGATTCAAGGACTTGAAAACTTTTTAGGGATCGGATAATGCTTCAAATACTTCACCAATTCTCAATGAGTTTCTAGGCATGCACCTGTACAACCAAGTCAACAAACGTTAAAATTTCAATGTAAAGATTGGGTATAAAGAAAACTGACTACACTAAGAATTTTTTGTACTTCTTTCAATTGTAATTGATAACACCGTTAATTCCCCGGCAACGGCGCATTGATCTCGCCCAACTATTCCTTATAAAAAGGACACGCGGACGTTGCAAATATAATCTGAGTATTTAGCCCTGAGCCGAACCCACAAGGAATTAACCTATCAATTACTTTCGTTGGATTTACTAAATTCCCCGAAATCAAATTCCCAAATGTTGCCAATAACAATTGATGGTATTTCTACTAATTAAGAATGAAAGTAAATAAGCAACTGAAAACTAACTATGGTTAAGTTGTAAACAATTAAGAGAAGGTTCTAAGGTTATGATTTTCCCTATTGATGGAATCCCTTCCGGTTATGTTTCATGTAGATTCACCAAATCATATCTATCAATCATGAGCACTCCTATTACCGTAAATCTCTCCCGAGTAATCATGATAATTTACTAGACGCACTCTCCCGAGATACGCTAGCTGGCTTTGTTTATTACAGCTCACTTTAGATTGCACCCAAGGCTTCGTTATCCCTAATCCCGCCTTTAAACCCGCAGTTATTGATTCCTCATATATTTTGGGAGTGGTGTTGTTCAACAATAACCTAAATATGCACTCTCTCATGAGTTATGCACATTAAATAGACACAGCTAATTGAGGATCCTATCAATTAACTACAACAAACACGTAGTTGAACAAATAGAGATTAAACTGGCAAACTATATTAACATCACAAGAAGTTCATCCTTCAATATGTTCCATCAAAACCCTAGACTAAGGAATTAGCTACTCATGATAAAACAAGATAAAACTACTAAATTATTCATAATGGGTAATTGCAAGAAAATAAAAGAGATAGAAAAACTCTAATGTTTGGTTGATCTTCTCACACTTGTTCTTGCCTTCAAAGTATTCTAAAAACAAGATTCAAAAAATTCTTGGGCGAGTTTCTAAAGCTTATAAGGGTTTGGAACAAGTTTTCCTGAATTTACACTTTGGTCCCCAAATTTGCTAACGAGTGAACAGTGCACTGCGGCCGCGGCACGACCGCGGTGAATGCTGAGTATTCTGCCTCACCTCTTGATCTGTCGCGGTTACACCACGGTTCCACCGCGGTCACGGTGGAATTTGCTCAGTACATCTTTTTGCTTCTTTGTGCTCGGTACTTCTTGAGTGCGCGTTTTCTTCACATTATTGCCTCCAAAACACTCCGTGGTGCTTCCTCACTTAGAATATTCCCTGCGAAACAAAAGAACACTATTTAGAGCGTTTTGTTGGCAATTTGCCTATAAAACAACAATAAAGCATGGTAATATTAAGGTGTAAATATCATCTATATAGCCTAATATCAGAATCCTCAATATACGTGTTGGGGATCTCTCGGTATCCCGCACCTCAGCTCAAATCATAAATACATGCAGGGGGTCTCACGGGATGTCGTCCCGTAGTCCCAAAGTAAAACACGCAGCAACAACACAAGGAACACTCAATTAAGCTCAATTTCGTACCAAGTAAATAGATAATTCTAACCTAACATGCTTCACATAATGCAATTAAGGCAGTTTAAACAAATAAGCAATTTAGTCAATTAAACATTATTTTCTAAGCTAACAACAGGCTTAAATTGCAAGTAGTATAAAATAGGAAAAGGAACACAATTGAAATTACTTAAAGAAAACCGTATTTTTAACAATTAGCTCAAGTACACACTCGTCACCTCACGTACAAGGCATTTCAATTATCAAATATACCAAATCCTAAGGGGAAGGTCCCCCACACAAGGTTAGGATAGCTACTTACCTCGAACCGGCTCAAAATCAACTTGAAACCACATTCTTGCCACGAGTGCTCGACTCCAAATGGCCCAAATCTATTCAATTCAATTGCATAATGTAAATAACACTTCAAGTAACTGATTCTACAATTAAATTCTAAGCTAATGCACGAAATTAGGTAAAATGATCAAAATGCCCCTCGGCCCATGTCTCAGAATCTGGTAAAATTTACATTTTTAGAATCCTCACACTCTCACGAGTTCAGTCATATGAAAAGTACCAAAATCGAACCTCAAATGATCCCTCAAATCATCACTCAAAGGTCTCTAATGTCAAGCCCTAACCCCCAAATTACCACTGATTTTTCTTAAATTTTCATGTTTATAATAATAAAAATCACCCGAATAACGAGTTTAGGGACCAAAAACCTTACCCCAATGAATTCCTTAGAAAATCTCTCTTGAAAATGCTCCCCAAGGATTCTTCCCGTTTGAAAAGAGGTGAAAAATAACTCAAATTCGCGAAGGCAAGAATTTATATGTTTCTGCCCAGATAATCCACTTCTGCGGTCATGGGACCGCACCTACGGTTCCGCTTTTGCGAAACAAGGGTCGCATCTGCGAAAAATCATTAAACTCAGCCTTCCGCACCTGCGACTCCCCGCAGATGCGGTACCGCTTTTGCGGTTATGACAGAAGACCAGCAACTGAAGCTGCTCAAACAATTCCAAATTCTTCCGACAACCTTTCGAGACCATCCCGAGGCCCCCGTGACCTCAACCAAAGGCACCAACAAGTCTAATACCACCATCCAAACTTATAGCAATCCTTAAAGCACCTAAAACAACATTAAAACAACAAAACAACTGCGGATTCAAGCCTAAGAACTCCAAAACTCTAAAAATACGCTTTCGATCAAAAAGTCTATCAAACCTCGTCCGAATGACCTGAAATTTTGCAAACACGTCACATTCAACACTACGGAGCTACTCCAACTTCGGTAATTCCATTTCAACCCTCAGATCAAAATCTCACTATCAAACCGGAAACTTCAAAATTTGACTTTCGGCATTTCAAGCCTAAATTAGCTACGGACCTCCAAAACACAATCCGAACACGCCCATAAGCCCGAAATCATCCAACGGAGCTAACGGAACCATTGAAATTCCATTCCGAGGCCGTCTTCATATTTTTCCGATTACGGTCAAATTTCCAACATTTAAGCTCTTATTTAGAGACTAAGTGTCCCAAAACTCTCCGAAACTCGAAACCAAACATCTCGGCAATTCAAAATAGCAGAAATAAACACGGGGAAAGCATTTAATAGGAGATCATGGCGTTAATTCTTAAGACACCCAGCTGGGTTGTCACACAACTTTATCTTTCTTGAACTTATTGTTAGGCATGCCTATCACCAAGTCCTTGGAGATTAGTTTATTGAGTTGACTTAGACTTGCATGTCCAAGTCTCTTATGTCAAAGGAGGGGATCATTGTCCAATACACTTAAGCAAATGAGTTCATTATCTGGAAGTGTGGACAGATCTACCACATATATATTATTCACTCTTTATCCCTGCAAAATTATCTTGTCCATGGTAAGTTTTATCACAAAGCATTTCGTAGAGGTGAAAGCTACCATGTTACCTCAATCAAGTGAGAATCAGTCTTACCTACCTTTCCAACCCTAATGAGATCACCTTTCTTTCCATTTCCAAAGGAGATACTACCTCCTTTAAGGTCCTAAAGTGAAAGGAACTAGTTCTTGCTTCCTGTCATGTGCTTTGAGCAGTCACTATCCATGTACCATATTTGGCTGCTCCCTTTAACTTGAACTTGAAAAAAAAATCAGGGGTTAATCTTAGAAATCCAAACTAGTTTGGGTCCCTTTCTATAGGCAAAAGGATAAATTAAATTCTTTTTAGCCCAACTTGGCAGCCAATTTTTACCTAGAACAAAAATTTTGTTCTTTTGATCTGCCTTTTCTTTTGCAATGCAATCACTCTTGTAGTGACTAGTGTTTCCAAATTGTGTACAGATCTTATTCTCAGGGAGTATTACGCACTTATTTTTGGGATCCCATTTAGGTGCAGAGTTACCAAAGCTAAGTCCCTTTATGTTGCTACTATGGTGTTCTTGTAGCCATGAAAATGCATTGGAGGAGCTATTCCATTTACATGTTCTATCAAGCTCATGTTAACCTTTGTCAAGTCCTCTTTCAAAACTGTTACATTTTCTTTCTTTTTGTATAGCTCATGTTAACCTTTGTCAAGTCCTCTTTCAAAACTGTTACATTTTCCAGAGTTACCAAAGCTAAGTCCCTTTATGTTGCTACTATGGTGTTCTTGTAGCCATGAAAATGCATTGGAGGAGCTATTCCATTTACATGTTCTATCAAGCTCATGTTAACCTTTGTCAAGTCCTCTTTCAAAACTGTTACATTTTCTTTCTTTTTGTATAGCTCATCTTTAACCTTCTTTAATTCATCCTCTAGGTTGAGTTACATATCACTTGCTATCTCTTTTCCTGTCCCTAACTTTAACTTTATATTTTCTGATCTAAGTTCTAAGACAGTTGTATCAAGTGTATGAACCTAGTTCTTCAAAGTAGTATTTTCCTTTTCAGTTTTACAAACATTTATTTGCAGGTCTTTGCATTCTGCTTTTAAAATTGTTAGTTTGTATGGGTCTACCAAATCGTAGAGTACCTGATCCTCTACATGGTTCTACTGAGAGCACTTAATAAAACAGTAAGTAAATGAGGCAGAGAATTTTTACGTGGAAAAATCCCACATAAGGGGATCAAAAAACCACGACCTACACCTGTAGGCTTTTAACTTCACTAACTTGTAATCTACCTATTATAAGCCACTTTACAATAATTTCTATAGCAAAGGATTTACTCAACTAACTTGTGGTACCTTTACCACAAGCCATTTTGTGACTATCCTAGTTACAAAGGCTTTTTCTAACTTGTGATGCTATCACCACAAGCCACTTTGTAACTCTATGATTACAAAGACTTTTCCTTATGACTAAATCTAGTCACAACATAAACTCAAGGAGTTTACGGATTTACAAGAGGATTCCTAATCAAAATGCTTCTAAATAAGCAGTTTAGGAGATACAGTAAGTACAATAACAAGGTTACAACTCAACTAGGACAACAACAATCTATCTTTTAGGAACTGGTCCGTAGTAGCGTTCAACCTTGTTCTTCAAGCTTGTGAGGATTGATTTCTCTATTTTTGCAAGAGGATTGAATAAGAAACGGAAACCTTCCAGTGATGTTTTTGTATAAAGCTCATTAGGTACATCTTGATCACATCACTAGAAATAATGTGAGTACTTTGTTTGGTTAGAGAATGAGTGGGCTGACAGTATAGTGTAGTGCGGTAGAAACAGTGCCGTTGGTCACTTCATTTCCAGTTGTGTCCAATTGACTTTGTACTGCTATGAGGAAACTACAAGAGCATCAGGTCCTTGTGTTGGTTCCTAGCTCATGAAGCTGTAGCAGTTCACTTTTAGTTGGAATCCGTTAAAGCTTGCAGCAATCCAAGTAGGTCAGGTTCCCTATCTGGTTCTGGTTCTTAACAGTAAGTTTGTTATATCATCGAAACATAAGGCAAGAAGGTTATACTCTTTTGATAAATGTTCTTTTTCAGAACTTATATTCTTAGATTCATCAATTAAAGTTAGCAACAATTCTAATAGTCTATCTTTAGAAAGGAGTTTAATTTTATCCTTAAGGTCTAGAAAACTTATCTTAGATTCTTCGTCAGGTTCATCTTCATATTCTCGAATTGCTATGAGAGCTCGTTCAACATTATTATCAGTGTCCTCATCTAAATTATCTTTCCAAGTAGCAACCACTACTTTGGATGGCCTTTTATTGTAGTTCTTTTGTCATGAACTTGTTTTTTCTTTCTATTCCTTCTTTCAGATTTCTCCTTTTCCACTCGATTTCCCACATAGGATAACTCTTGATCATGTGGTTCTTTTTACCACATTTGAAGCATCCATCAGACATCTGCAAGTAATATCTTCTCCTATCCTTCCATAAAGAATAGTAGTGATCATTGAAGAGTGGTGGCCTAGTGGTGGATTGCTCTTTATAGTTTTCAGGTAGTGCACTCATCTTGATCTTTTTCTAAGTTGTTAGCCTCTTCAAGGAGATTTGTGTGGTGTCCAAATTTTTGCGTGCATAGATTATAGAAGTACATGGTTCTTTTACGTGTTTGTGATGACCCAATAGGTCATTTATAGTTTTAACCCTTAATTTGAATAGCTCAGTTTATCCTTCCTCGATTTGCATATGCAATCTGTGTCTTTTTCAGGAAGTTTTTACGTGAAAAATTGATAAAAATGTGAATCGTGCTTTAAAACTCATTTGAGTTGACTTCGATTAACGTTTTGAGAAAATGGACCCGGATCAATATTTTGATGGTTTTGGTGGTTCCATTTCGTGATTTGGGAATTGTGCGTATGCCCAAAATCAAATTCAGAGGTTCCTAGCTCGAATTATTGCCATTTGTTGAAAACTAGAAGTTTAAAGGTTTAAAGTAATTCCAAGTTTGACCATAGTTTGACTTCATTGCTACCGGTACGGTTTTTGGTTTCGGAACTTGGTATAAGTTTATTATAATATTTATGACTTGTTTGCAAAATTTGGTGCAAAACGGAGTTGATTTGACATGATTCGGACATCCGATTGAGAAATTTCATGTTCTTAAGTTTCATTAAAAATTTCATTCGTTTTGGTGTCCGATTTGTAGTTTTAGTGTTGTTTTGTTGTTTTGATCACATGAGCGAGTTCGTACGAAGCTATTACACTTGTGTGCATATTTTGTTTGGAGCCCCAAGGGCTTAGGTGAGTTTCGGATAGTCTTCGGAGTGGTTTTGGACTTAGGAAAATAGCTGATGAAATCTGTTTTTGGTGCAGGTCTCTGACCTTGCAATTGCGAGGTTAGTGTTCGCATTTGCGAACATTCATATCTTCTGTCAGGTTCGCATTTGCGAAGTACTATTGCTTTGACTACGGCGCCAGTATTGGTGTTGCCCACCGGTTCATGATCTTGCACGATGCATTGTGATACATCTCGTATTGGGCTCGATGCAGTATTGAGAATGGAAGGGTGATTTTGTACGCGTCGCGGCAGCTGAAGGTTCATTACTTAGAGTTGGCAGCCATTGTTCATGCGCTGAAGATTTAGAGGCACTATCTTTACGCGTGTATTGTGAGAGGTATTCACGGATAATCAAAGTCTACAATATTTGTTCAAACAAAAGGATCTCAATTTGAGGCAGATGAGGTGGTTGGAGTTGTTAAAAGACTATGATATCACCATTTTGTATCATCCCGAGAAAGCCAATGTAGTGGTCGATGCCTTGAGTAAGAAGGTTGTTAGTATGGGCAGCATTGCATATATTTCAGTTGGTGAGAGGCCGCTTGCTACAGATGTTCAAGCTTTGGCCAATCATTTCGTGAGGTTAGATGTTTTGGAGCTCAGCCATGTTTTAGCTTGCACAGTCGCTCGGTTTTCCTTGTATGAGCGCATCAGAGAGTGTCAATATGATGATGATCCTCATTTGCTTGTCCTTAAGTACACGGTGCGACACGATGGTGCCAACTAGGTTACTGTTGGAGATGATGGGGTTTTGAGGATGCAAGGTCGTTTTTGTGTACCCAATGTGGATGGGCTTCGTGAGCTGATTCTTGAAGAGGCCCACAATTTCCGGTATTCTATTCCCACGTGCCGCTAAGATGTATCAGGATTTGCAGCAGCATTATTGGTGGATGAGGATGAAGAAGGATATAGTTGCATATGTAGCTCGGTGTCTAAACTATCAGCAAGTTAAGTACGAGCCTCAGAAGACTGGTGGTTTGCTTCACATGCTAGAGATTCCTAAGTGGAAGTGGCACCATCTCACTATAGATTTTGTTGTTGGACTCCCACAGACTCAAAGGAAGTTTGACGCGATATGGGTCATTGTGGACAGGTTACCAAGTCGGCACATTTCATTCCAGTGGCAGTTACATATTCTTCAGAGCGGTTAGCTGAGATCTACATCCATGAGATCGTCTGTCTTCACGGTGTTCCCGTATCTATCATTTCTGATTAAGGTACACAATTCACCTCACACTTTTGGAGGGCCGTAAATCGTGAGTTGGGCACACAGGTTGAGTTGAGCACAACATTTCATCCCCAGATGGACAGACAGTCCGAGTGCACTATTCAAATATTGGAGGACATGTTTTGCGCTTGTGTTATGGATTTTTTTTTTTGGGGGGGGGAGGGTTGGGATCAATTCTTGCTGCTTACAGAGTTTGCCTACAATAACGGCTACTAGTTGAGCATTCAGATGCCCCACTATGAGGCATTATACGGGAGGCGGTGCACTTCGCCAGTTGGTTTGTTCGAGCCGAGGGAGGCTCGGTTGTTGGGGTACATATTTGGTATAGGATGCCTTGGATAAGGTCAAGATTATTCAGGATCGACTTCGTATAGCTCAATGTAGGCAGAAGAGTTATGTCGACCGTATAGTTCGTTATGTTGCATTCATGGTTGGAGAGATGGTATTGCTCTGGTTTTTGCCCATGAAGGGTGTGATGAGGTTCGAAAATAAGGGTAAGTTGAGCCCTAGGTATATCAGACCCTTTGAAATTCTTGAGAGAGTGGGTGAGTGGCTTACAAGCTCGTATTGCCACCCAGTTTATCAGCAGTCCTTCCGGTGTTCCATGTGTCCATGCTTCGAAAGTATCACGATGATCCGTCCCATGTGTTAGATTTTAGCTCGGTCCAATAGGACAAAGATTTGATTTATGAGGAGGAGCCAGTGGCTATTCTAGGCCGGCAGGTCCGGCAATTGAGGTCTAAGAGTTATCCTTCAATTCGAGTGTAATGGAGAAGTCAGCCGATCGAGGCGGCCACATAGGAGTCCGAGTCGGACATGCAAAGTAGATATCCACACATTTTTACCAGTCTATGTACTTTCCTATGTCCGTTCGAGTACGAACGTTTGTTTTAGAGGTAGAGAATATGATGACCAGATAGGTCATTTATAGTTTTAACCCTCAATTATGTGTTCAAAACCTCAAATAGCTCCATTTATCCTTTTTTGATTTGCGTGCATAGTTCATGTCTTTTTTAGAAAGGTTTTTATGTGAAAAAATGATAAAAATATGAAAAGGCTTATTTGAGTTGACTTCGGTCAACATTTTGAACAAACATATCCTGGTCAATATTTTGACGGTACCGATGGGTCTGTATCGTGATTTGAGACTTGGCAGTATGCCCGGAATGGAATTCGGAAGTCCCCAACTCGAATTATCGTCATTGTTGAAAATTAAAAGTTTAAAGGTTTAAAGAAATTTCAAGTTTGACCGTAGTTTGACTTTGTTTCTACCGGATCCAGATTTTGGTTTCGGAATTTGGTATAAGTTCATTACAGTATTTATGACTTGTTTGCAAAATTTGGTATAAAACGGAGTTGATTTGATGTGGTTCGAATGTTCGGTTGAGAAGTTTAATGTTATTAAGTTTCATTAAAAATTTCATTCGTTTTGGTGTCCGATTCGTAGTTCTAGGTGTTATTTTGGTATTTTGATCGCGCTAACTGATGTTATTACATTTGTGTGTATGTTTGGTTTGGAGCCCCAAGGGCTTGGGTGAGTTTCAAATAGGCTTCAGAGTGGTTTTGGACTTAGGAAAATAGTTTATGAAATCTGTTTCTGGTGCAGGTCTCTGACCTTGCAATTGCGAGGTTAGTGTTCGCATTTGCGAACATTCATATCTTCTATCAGGTTCGCATTTGCGATCAAAGGGTCGCATTTATGAAGCTCCAGAGTTTGCATTTGCGAACAAATCATCGCAAATGCGATGATAGCAGAGATGTAGGCTTCTTTGCATTTGCGGGGTTCGTAATTGCGAACCCCATGTCGCAATTGGACATCTGCGCTTGGACAAAAGAGGGGGAAATGGGAATTAGCTCATTTCTTTCAACTCTCGACCCTAAACACTCTAGATGCGATTTGCCCAAGAGATTTTCTTCCTAAATTCATTGGTAAGTGACTTTAATATACTTTCTTTCAATTAGCCATTACATTTCATGAGTTTTCGACATCGAATCTAGGATTTTTATGGTAGACATTAGGAATTTGGGTTGAATTAGGGATTTTTATAAATTTAGAATTTAGAGCTCAAATTGAGGTTGGATTTTGAAATAAATTACATAATGGGGCTCTGGGGGTGAATGGGTAATCGGATTTTGGTCCGAATCTCGAATTTTAACCGAGCGAGGCCGGGATTGGCTTTTGTTGACTTTTTCAATAATGATCTAAATTGAACCTCTTTCATTCGTGAGTAGTTTCTAAAGCTTATTTTAAATCATTTGGTCAATAATTTGTTAGATTTAGTTAGTTTAGAGGCTTTTTCGAAAGGCAAGATCGTGGTTGAACTTTGAATTGATTGCGGAGTGAGGAAGTATTGGGTATAACCTTGATTTGAGGGAATAGAGACCTTTGAGCTTTGTGCTATGTGAATTTCATGTGTAGCAGCGTATATGCGAGGTGACGAGTGTATATACGCCTCCAATTACTTGTTTTCATGTCTACCTGTATTTCATTAATAATATTATTTCATGTCTTGATTGTTACATACCTTAATTGCTTCCTATGCCTTAACTTGATACTTGTCATTTATTATTCTCGCATTATAAATATTAATTTCTTCCATGCTTCTATGCTTAATTGATATTTGCCTTTATTCTCTTTCTTGTACCCTTTAACTATCATATATTTGATTTATCTTGTTGCTTAGTATTAATTGTAGTCTTTCATGATTTGGTACAAAATTCCTTCTTGATTTGTAGCTTTCATATTCGTTAATCATAGAGATTCTTGTGATTCGAGTTGTTAAATTGATTGTACTTATTGATTTATTTATGAATCGAGTTGCACACCGCAACAGGTGGAATAAGTGGAGATTTATATTGATACGGTGGGATTGGGTTGCGCACCGCAACAGGTGAAATAAGGGTGGATTGATATGGTAAAATAAGGGAGAATTATGATGTTGACTCTGATTATATGGTGGGATCGGGTTGCTTGCCGCAACATATATTTATTTATTATTATTGATATTTACATGGTGGAATAAGGAAGTATCGTATTGTATGGTGGGATCGGGTTATGCGCCGCAACAGTTTATGCATTTTGTATTATTTGTTGCATTGTGTTGGCTTCGGTGCTTTCGTATGAGACTCTGAGGATTGATATTTTTGTATTTACTGATTTTCGAGGATTGAGTTATTTTCATAAGTTAACTGCTTTATTTTCCCATATGTTCCTTTCCTATCATTATTTTTATTAGGGGTGTGCATTTGATTTATCGATTCGATTTTGACACTTATCAATAAGTACTTATCGATTATCTATTTGTATATATGCTTATCGTTATCATTTCAGTAAGGTATCGATTTGTTCGATTTCGATTTATTTATTTTTGGGGCTTATCGATTCGGTTATCGATTACACAAATAATAAAATTTGTGGGATTCAACGGAAAGTATATCGCTATGATGACTACAGAAGAATATGCAAATAAAGAAAAATACTTGTTTCGACATCAAAGAAAAAAGGGTACCTGACTAAAATGTATAATTAAGGCCAAAGTTTATATGGTAAGTAGACCTACAAGGATGAGTAGAAAATTGCATTGACAAGAAGGCAATGGAGAAGAAAATAATGTGCATCACTTGAATAATACATGGACACAAGCAACTTCCAAGGCTGCGTGATGAATGCAACTTCCAATAGTATAAAATAAAAGTAGTAGAAACATTAATTAGTTCCTTAAAAACCCAAAGAAAGTGACAGAAATGAACCAAGTATTATGTATTGTTTCAATTAAGCCACAAAGGACAATGTTGAGGACAATATTGTCCAGGGAATAAGATAATTGCATCCACAGATACACAAAAAGGACAGCAATGACAAAGACACATGTGGCAATCCTTGAAAAAGTCGGTTTATGTCATAAACTGAATTCATAATCTGGGAAGCATTGTCATCAGGCCTTGTCTTTAATAAGACTATACTCGAACACATGGAAGCAGCTGTAGAAGAGCCATTGAGTCCATCTGAAAATGGGCAGCAAATCAATAATCAACCCTCAAGTTATTAAAGAGAAAAATATTAAGAACTTTGTAATACATCACATTCTTTTACAAGTATATTATTTAAAATGGAGAACTTACATAGCAGCTAACAAACTCTAGCAAACATCATCGGTGGAAGTTTCTTTGCCAAGATTAGTAAAATCTAATAAGAATATATATTAACAAGTCAAGCAATTAATATATTATTTAACTATCTTAAGCAATACAATAAAATTAATTAAAATATACATACCTTCCTCGAGTGTCTCGAGAAAATCTAAATCTTCCTCAACATTTACAGGAAGCGATTCACTCCGAAGCCAATCTTGAAGGCACACTAGAGTTTCAACCAATTTAGGAGTTAATGAACTCCTAAATTGGTCAAGAATACGCTCTCCGGTACTAAATGCACTTTCAGATGCCACACTTGAAATATGAATAGCAAGCACATCTCGAGCCATCTTAGCAAGAATAGGAAATCTAGGTGAGTTCATCTTCCACCAAGCCAAGATATCAAAGTCGAGTCTTTCATTTTCAGGATCTTCTGCAAGATACTTTTCCAATTTTGTTTTAGAATCTACACCTCCACTTGCGGCTTTATGTTTCCTTATTTCATCTAAAAGTTCACCTAAACCAGGAGTTGAAGTTTCCATTGTGCTGAATGAAGAGTTTGGCAAAGAGGTAGAAACTTTACCACCAGTATCTTTTGAAACCGACTGTGAGCACGTGATTTTTATTTTACGCGACAATCGCTCCAAAAAGAATTAAAAATGTATGTGTCATGCGTAATTTAAACCATGACCCGTTTGTTAGATGGAAAATTACAAAAAATACGCATTTTTTCTTTTGTCCTGATTTGTTTCCGTGTTTAATTTTGCCTACTTTTAACATTTTATCCGCGTGAAATAAATATGTTGAGTGTTAATTAGTGGTGCTTGGTTTTATTTAATTAGTTTGTGTATTTAGGAAATTAGAAATAAAGAAAAAGAAGACAAAATTTGTTATAAAATGAATTTGGGTCGTGCCCATTTCAAAAATCTGGAGCCCAATTGAACAGCCCAAACCCCCAGTCCGAACAGCCCACCCCCAGGACACAAAACGACGTAGTTTAACACCAAAACTACGTCGTTTCAAGGCCGATCCATCTCAACCATTCAAACCAAACTGATCCAACGGCCAAGATCTCACACCCCGTACCCACTAACTAACCCGACCCGTCTTATCCAAACCGACCCCCAAGCTCTGAATGAGAAACGACGCCGTTTCCTCATCAAAAGAAAGATCTGAGCCTTCCATCTCGCCTCATCCAACGGCTAAGATCAACCCCTTCCAGCCATATATAAGCCCGTAACATACCCTGCCCCCCTATCCTAACCCCAGCCTCCGTCTTCAACCTCATTCCCCATCAAACCCTAGAGCCGCCCCTGTATCCTTCACCATGGAAGCCGGCGGCACGGACGCCGGTGACCTCGCCCCTAACACCGTAGAACCCCCTTTACATCCTGAACCCAAATCTATCAACCACACACCTCGAATCCCATCTCACCTTCTCGAATCTTCATTCGAAGATTCGAGTCGGAACCTAATCTACACCAATCTGCCCTAAATTCATACCAGACACTCCCCAGACCCCCTCGTGACCAAACCATACTTGGTTTGGTCCGAATCTGACCAGGGAAGTATGAATCCCGGATCTGAGTTTGGAACTTTGTAGTTCTTCATCACTGGCCTATGTCCGTCCAAACCAAAGAGATTAAGGTCTAATGGACCTTAATCGAAGTGTTTCTCATCTGAGAAACACTTCGATTAAAGTCCGTTCACCCTTAAGAAAGTCTGTCCAAGTTCGAGTCAAGGTTTTTGATTTTTCAAGACTTGAGGTGAGTCTTGCTTGCTTTCTTTATTTCTGTTTGGTCCATGTGAGTGATTGAATGGCTGTTCATGTTTTGTTTCAATTTGTATCTTTGAATTTTTACCAACTTCTGTTTGTCCACTTTGCTTGAACCACGGTGTTTGTTTGAACCCCTCCTATTCTGATAAGGCATGTGTACTGGTCGTGTTCCAAATTTGTATTCATTAACTGATTCCTTGAAGTATAATTTTGTTTAGCCAGTACAATTCAAGTCATGTGCCCTATACTTTGAATGTCTGATTTTTGGCTACGATTGTGTATGTTAATGCTAATATAGTCGAGTCGACATGAGTCGTCAATTAGTTTCAACTGCCTGAACAAAATAAATCGATTCGCTTCTGTTGAACATTTGCCTGAATCAATTAAGAACCAAGTTCAGTTACTTATAGTTATTAATATGATTTCAGAAACCTAAGGCTTGATCTGTAATTGAAATCTGAGTTGATAGCATGTGCACTTGTGCACAGCATGTGCATTGTGCACAGCCTGTTTTTCCTGCATAAAGGGCTTTCAATTTTAAAATGGTTTGACAGCATATGCTGTCAGATATATTCTACTGCCCATGCTTGCTTTTAGTTAATAAAATAGGAAAGGAAAGCCTGCCAGGGAATGTTGATGGGGGTTAATACTTAAATAACTAATTGGAATCTGAAAAATGAAAAGGGGCACATGGGAGGGGTACTGTGATATTAAAAAGAGGCTGTTTAAAAGGAGTAGGAGGGAGGCTTATAAAAAAAAAAAGACCATCTGATATTAGGACACACACAGAGATATAGAGAGGGACAGAATTAGGAGGATAGAGATACAGAATCAGACCTGAAAAAGAAAATATACACACACAGTGAGGAGTTTTGAAAGAGAGAGCTGGAAAGACATACAAAGAGATACTAAGAGGGAACACCTGAGAGTTCAATTTTTTTGGAAACAGAAAACTGGAAAAGAATTTTTTGTCTGATAATTCAGACAGACAAAACCAGAAGTTGCTTCCTTTCCTTTTGTTTCTGACTTCACTAAATCTGGACCTGTTCTGTGCAAACACTGATTTCTCACAACTGAGTCTGCTTGTTTGTTGTTTGTTCTACTCGAAAGTTTGGTCCAGTTGGGGTTGATCTCACTCCATTTGTTTTGTGAGTTGTGGTTGTTATTCTTCTGTTTCTTGGTGCTGTTGCTATACTGCCCTGCTGCTACTGTTAGTGCTGTTACTGCTGCTGCATTTGTTCATTGTTACTCTACTGTTTCCCTCTTCTTCAATTGCAAATATTCCCAGGTACACAACCTTTGAACCATGTATTGTTGAAAGTTTGAAGTTGAAGCAGAAATAAAGAAATGAACACCAGTTATGTTATAGCATTGGTGTAAAAAGATAGTTCGAATGTTAGTTGGGCCTGTATTTTACTACAAACTGCAAATATTCTGTAGAAACTAGCATACATTCTGTTTAAAATGAACTGTTAGATAGCATGGCTCAACAGTAATGACAGTATGACAGCATGCTTGATGTAGTATACATTCAGTTCAGTATAACACTTGCTTGATTTAGTTATGATTGTATAACATAGAGTCATGGTAAGTACTTGTATGTATTTTGCCTAGACCACTGGATTGACAAATCTATGGTACTAGGTCCGGGATAAATGTATCCCAAACAAACCCTCACGCAGTCACATTAAGAGTTTGGCTATGAAGGCCAACTTTCCTGTCAGATTATGTGCTCCAATATAAGTTCTATATCGGGTTTCGGTATAGATTCTTTGTTTCGAAATAATGTGATGATTGTTGAGAGAAACTAATAGTCGTTTTGAGTTCATTTAGTAGTAATTTTCCTAATAAACAGCCGATTTCGTTTTATCAATTTCAAATAGGTTAGAGTGTTAAAATGGAACTTGGAGGTCTTTAAACATAACTCAATATATGTTGTTAGTTTGTTGAAATCTCATTTAGCAAATTAATAAGCGTATTCACTCGATGAAGACAAAGCACGAGGTAACCCTCACCTCATGAACAATCAATCAGGTAATCAAACAAGTTTAGGTTCGGCAAATATAATAAGGATTCAGTCTGTATTTGTTCAAACAAGCAAAGTTCGGCATCGTCCTTCTCTTTAAAGATAAACGTAGTAGAAATGTAGCCATTGTAGGGTACCCTTCTAAAATAATGAGACGAGCCTCGCCGAATAAAATACCAATTGCGGGGCCCTCAATAATTGATCATGATAAATACTTGGAATTTGGGACGGACTGTTTAGTGAATTCCACTGCCTTCCCCAAAGATAATAACGCGTTTAGATTCTTTAGGCGCGACTTTAGTAAATTATATTCTTTAAAAATCGGGTGCACATTGATGTGACCCAAATCCAAGTCTCAACGGAGTCAAAATGTGTTAACAACTACGGGTGCATTGATTGTGACGTGGTTCGAGACGCATTTTCACGACGTTGTAATTCTATAAAATAAATGATAATAATAAGAGCGGTTTAAACTTAATAAAAGCACATAAGTCACAACATGTATTTAAATCAGATATTTAGCCATTATAACAATTTAAGCGACCATGCTAGAACCACGGGATTCGAGGGTGCCTAACACCTTCCCTCGGGTCAACAGAATTCCTTACTTAGAATTTCTGGTTCGCAGACTTCATTTGGAAAAGTCGAAAATTTCCTCGATTTGGGATTCAAGATAAACCGGTGACTTGGGACACTAAAAACCAAACCTTTCCCAAGTGGCGACTCTGAATTAAATAAATAATCCCATTTCGAATATTGTCACTTAAATTGGAAAAACTCCACCCGCGCATTTCCAACCCTTCGGGGCGGGCGCGCAAAAAGGAGGTGTGACAGCTCTGGCGACTCTGCTGGGGACATTTACCCAGAACCACTGGTTCAGGGTTCAAGAATTCGAGCTTAGAATAATTGTTATATTTGGCTTTATTATCTGATTTTTATTACATGTTTTTTGCGTAACGTGCTAAATGTTGTCTTTTACCGCTTTGATGTTATCTGAACTGTATATAAACTGTGCCGAAACCTTTCTCTTCTTACTTCCGGGGAGAAGCTCGCTGGTCGGGACTCCCTATTCTGTTAATGTCAATACCTAAAATAAGAAAGAGGACGGACAAGTTACAAAGCCGGACGATCTCGCGGGTCCCCGGTACGTAGCCCCCTCCTCGACTCGAGTTGTCCGCTCGGGTGCACAGTCTAGAACAAATACCCAGGTTACGAACCTAGAATAACTTGACTTCATGCCGGATCCCTAGTAGGAACGCTTATCTGCATCATGTTGCATTTGACTTAGGGGACTCAACACAGGGGTTGGGTCCGTCTAGGACAGGCAGCCTGAAACGAAAAAGACCACCCTGGTGCATCCTATTTGTGTTGTGCATTTATTTGCTTCGGTTCCGCATGTCGACCGGTTCCTAAAAAGGGGAAAATAGCAGCGTAGGGGAGATAATTACTTATTTTTTTGGAAAATAAAACCAATGTCCAAGTAGTGTCAAAACCTCGCCGGATTTTTTTTTTCTCTAAAAAAAAAACTGTCTTTTATTGAGAGTTATTAAAAAAAAAAAAAAATTTCTTTTATCACTTTCAAAATCAAAAAAAGAAAAGAAAAAGTATTTATTTTAAAAGTAAAAAAAAATGGAAAATCCATAATTCAAAAGGTGTGTTGTTTCTTTTGTAGTACCCCTTTTATAAATTCAGACTAATGGTCCAATATTGCAAAAAAAAAATATTTTTTCTTTAGCCTTTATCTTTTTTCAAAATAATAATACTTATTCTTGATTTCTAGGTTTTCTCTATTCATGATATGCCCGAACTACGCCGGTTTGATTCTCACCGGATGTGAGATACGTAGGCAACCCTCGTCGGGTTCAACCCCCATTTTGCTAAAATAGCCAAAATCAAAAAAAATATGTTTCAAATTTTTAAAGAGTCATAAATAAGTCAGGTGATGCTGTTTTGACATGAATAGCCGAATGTTCCCGAAAGGGACGCCGGAAGGCTGACTTTGCATAAATAGCCACTTTTGGGTTTTGCTTAGCATTTTTAGACCCACACAGCCTTAAAATCTTCGTCCCCGAAGTGCTTAAAGGCCGTGTTCAAAGCTTGGTCCCCTCTGTAAAATATTTTGAGTCAGTCATTTTTGTTAAAATCACCTTAATAAATGTGCAGGATGAGCACGATGCAAAATGAACATTTTTCAATAATGACCAAAATCCCTATCAAGTTACGGCTATGGTGGAATGATCTAGGTGTTGAAGGGCAAAATGAGGTTAAGAAAAATCTGAAAGGTCTTGTGGGTCTGTTGGAAATCCAGCCTCGGGGAGATATCATAAGAGCTTTGGTTACCTATTGGGACCCGGCGCACAATGTTTTCCATTTCTCTGATTTTGAGCTCACCCCAACTTTGGAAGAAATGGCCGGATACATCGGGAATACTGAACTTCCGTTGAGGGAAAAATACTTGGTCGCCCCAAGAGTCGTCACGGTACATCGGTTCCTGGATTCATTGAAAATACCTAGAACAGTCCACAACCCGGATCTAGCAGCCGGATTCTGTACTCCATGCTTCATATATGATAGATACGGTCACGAGGGGGGATTCAATAATCCAATCAACAAACTGTGCAGCAAAGGAGTTCGTCAGAAGTGGGACGAGCACAGACGGGTGGCGTTCATGATAACGTTTCTGGGTCTTCTGGTATTTCCCAGGAAAGATGGAAACATTGATTTGAAGATATCTGGGGTCGTCAGCACTTTACTCACGCAAAGTGACAGTACTCTCGCGCCTATGGTGGTATCCGACATCTTTCGAGCTCTCACAGCTTGTAAAGCTGGGGGAAATTTCTTCGAAGGTTGTAACATGCTCCTGCAGATATGGATGACCGAACACCTTTGCCATCATTCCGAGATTTTGAGCCATGGTTCCCCGGAAAAGACCCGCATAGAAGAATCTTACGCGAGAGCCAAAGAGATCAGTTTGCCCGAAGGAGTCCTGGCTTGGACCTCGTTCTTTCAAGCTCTTACTGCCAGCCAAATACAATGGAAGTTGGGATGGTTGCCCGTTGATGAGGTCTTATATATGTCAGCGGCTAAAACTCATTTCTTGCTGATGGGGCTTAAGAGCATTCAACCTTACGCACCCTGCCGAGTTTTAAGACAGTTCGGAAGATGCCAGACAGTACCTCATGAGGAAGATCTAAGCACTCAAGCAATTGAGATAAGTCCTAACGGACAGTTCCCAGAAGCAAAGATTCGCCAAATCTGGAATGAGGGTCAATATTTGAAATCAGATACTTGCGTGCGGGATCAAGCCAAAGGAGAAACGGCGCCAGGTTACCTTGCATGGTACAGAAGGGAACTCGAGCATGAAAGGCCAGCTAAGAGACCCCACATCCGGAATTTTACCGAATCATCACAAAAGCAGTGGGATTGGTTAGCAAAAGAAAGAGGCTATTGCACCGAAATCAGCAGGTTAAAGCAACAAGTGGAAAAATTGAAATATGAACACAACGTGCAAGTTGCTACCGATCTGGGAGAGCGGAACAGGTTGATTCAAGAAAATGAAATGCTCAGAGCCCAGATCAAACAGATAAGGTTGGATGCAGATAGACAACCAAGGCGTCGATCGGACGAGCAGCTGATAAAAGGGCTAAAAGGTGAAATCAGGGAATGGCGAGATGGTTTGGAGAAATCTGAAAACATCATAGCAGAGCTCAAAGCACAGTGGGATACAAGAACGGATAAGCATCGCAGGTACCTGAATCGATTGGAAAGCGACCATGAGAAGACTGTTGCTAAGATAAAGAGAGAGATGGCTGCACTTGAGATCAAAGCAGCTAATCAGGCCAAGGATTTCCAAATTGAGAGCAGATACTGGTATGACTCAATAGCCCAGATGAAGTTGGAAGTACGACGACTGAAGCATCAGCATGTACAAGATGCTCAAGTTTTCAAGATATGCAGCGATCAGACAAAACGCCTGCTCGTAGAGAAGAAGCAAACCAGAGATAGGATCAAGGCCATTGCCCATGCCATCACCAGACGATGCCTACGATGTGAGAACATGTCCAGCGCTACCGTCCTCTCGGCAGTAATGGGTTATGTCAAGCAGACTATGCACGAGCTAGAGCAACTTGAGAGGGATCTCACGCCTAGGACCGCGGCGAGGCCGAACGACGCCCCGCGGAAACCAATTTTTAAAACCATAATGCATTCATAGGTCAAATCTGTATCTTAGCATCTTCTGCCTGTTTTTTCATCAGGGTGATTTTTAGTCTATTTTTTGAGTCTAGGTTTATTTTCAAAGTTTGCTTTTTCTTTTGCAAAATGTAGTTTGTAATAGACTGCTTCAATAATAAAGAGTTTGCTTCTTTCACGCTCATTTGTGTTTTCGAACTACGTAATGATCTGATTCACGTGAGTATCGTGATACGTAGGCAATCCTCATCGGATCCGATCGCATGTTTCTTTTGCTACAAAAAAAAATATAAAAGAAAAATAAATGTAAATAAAATAAAAGGAAAACAAAAGAAAAGAAAAAAAAAGGGGGAAATAAGAGGAAAAGTACCGGAATGACGCATGCTCTCGTAGCAGACATATAGTAATCCACTTAACTGTATAGGTGCATCATGCCCAACGTGAGATTAACTATCTATTATTGGCTGCAGAATTAACCGTGCGTTTGTCATTGAGCATTTTTTTTCCAGGGTTTTTTGAAAAGACGGTTGGTTTGGTGAAAGTCTGGCCTCGCATTCATACTTCACGAGATCAAGGAGAGGTGTTCAACTACCTGCTGTTAGGACCAGAAGCAGTACTCACACTTACTTCACCAGGTCAAAAGGAAGTGTGGAAATGTCTTCGGAAATTCCATTGCAAACAGTCCCCGTCTCTGAGGAGAGCTCAATCTCAGCCGTCCTCACGCCTGAATCCGCAACTGCGGAAGAAAATAGAATCCTACGGCTCCGCATGTTGGAAATGCTGGATGACTGGAACAATGGGAAAGAGCCGCCAAGTGTCGTCCCCGGATTCCCTGAATTATTCTCCAGGTCAGGTGGGACTTCTAATGTCCCCATAAATTACCCTGCTACCCCATTCGGGTACCCAGCCAACTCCGCTCTCTCCGCAGGATCACCTTCTGAGCCTCATCCCCGAATGTCGGCCACTGATGCAAGCATGAACATCTTTACTGCATCGCCTTGCCCAGCTACGGCACAGCCTGCCACATACAAGCCAAGCTTTGACTCATCCTCTTTTACATTCCAAGCACCATCGTTCTCAATGGAACCAACCAGGTTCGCTACCAACAATAATCCTCTACCGCCTCAGTGCGAACTCGCACTGGGACAGGATCAGAACCCCAGGATTGCAGAACAAAATGAGATTGCTAAGAGAATGAGAAGCCTTGAACAAAGTTTGAAGAATATGCAAGGGTTGAGCGGACAAAAGAGCGTCTCTTACGCCGACCTGTGCATGTTCCCTCACGTGCACCTGCCGACGGGTTTCAAGACCCCCAAGTTCGAGAAATACGATGGGCACGGTGACCCCATTGCACATCTTAAGAAATACTGCAACCAATTGCGGGGAGCCGGCGGAAAAGAAGAACTGCTAATGGCGTATTTTGGGGAAAGCTTAGTAGGGATAGCTTCGGAATGGTATATGGATCAGGAAATGTCCCGATGGCATATATGGGATGATCTCGCCAGAGATTTTGTAAAGCAATTCCAGTATAACATCGACATTGCGCCAGACCGAAACTCTCTGTCGAATTTGAAGAAGAAGCCTTCGGAAAGCTTTAGAGAGTATGCTATTAAGTGGCGTGAACAGGCGTCGAGAGTGAAGCCTCCCATGGATGAAGTGGAAATGGTCACTACCTTTCTCCAGGCTCAAGAGTCTGACTATTTCCAAAACATGATGTCGGCCATGGGTAAGCCATTCGCGGAAGCAATCAAGATAGGAGAGATGGTAGAGAATGGGCTGAAAACGGGTCGGATTCTGAGTCAAGCAGCCCTAAGGGCAACCTCCCAGGCCGTCCAAAGCGGGTCTGGAGGGACGACAAGGGGGAAGAAGAAGGAAGAAACGGCTATGGCAGCCTCTGAAGCAAGGGAGTATCGTCATCCCAGGCCCCATTTTCCGGAAAGGGCCCCACAACACTACTACCCCCACTCAAATGTGGCATATGCTCATCAACCTTATATGGTCATGAATGCCCAACCTTATAACCATTCACCACAACAAGCCAACCGAGGCCCAGCTCCACCTCCCAGAAATCAGCCTCCTTACCGCAACCACTATAACCCACAACCCCCGCAGAATAACTACCGCCCCCAGGAGCCACCTCGACGGCGGACTTTCACGCCCATCGGTGAACAATACTCCACATTGTTCCCTAAGCTAGTCCAGTTGGGTTTCTTGCAACCAATTCCCCAAACGAGGCAAAACCCGACATCTCCTTCTTATAAAGCCGGAGTCAGATGCGCCTATCATTCAGGGGCCGAAGGACATGATACAAACGACTGCTGGTCATTGAAAAGAGTGGTCGAAAATTTGATAGAGCAGGGAAAAATAGTGCTAAGGGACGAAGAGATCCCAAATGTGACTAACAATCCATTGCCCGCTCACAATAATGGGCCGCTGGTCGGCATGATTTGTGAAGACAAAGAGTTCGACCCTGCCTTGAAAGCCATAATTGCCATTGTCGACACGGGGAGGAGGCCTGAAATAGACCAGAAATCAGAAAAGGGGGAGGAGGTCAAGGCTACAGAAAGCAAGCCTGAAAAGAAGGTGGAGAAGAAAGTGGTACCAGCAAAGGGTGGAGTTCTTTACATACCGCGGGGTCAAGCCAAGAAGACGCAGAACTTCGGGATCAAAAAGACAAAACCTATGTACGTGCCAAAAGGGGCCTATGTGGTCCGGGGGACGATTCAACCACCTCGGCTGAATGAGCCAGTGGTTATCGGACGCGTGCCACAAAAGCCAATGACCAACCCGTCCACAGTGCCGTGGAATTATCAAAAGACTTTGGTAACATACAAAGGTAAGGAGGTCATGGAAGAACTTCCAGAAAATACTTTCGTTGGAGGGTACTCAAATACCCAAGAACTGAACAACGCCACACAAAGGCGCTTCCCTCCAAAGGAGCCCGTGAGTGTTGAAGAAGCGGAAGTGTTCTTCCAACAAATGAAGATGCCGGATTACGAAGTGATAGATCAGTTGCGCAAGCACCCTGAGCAGGTGTCCATGCTATCATTATTGACAAGATCGGCCGAGCATCAAAAGATCTTACTGAAGACCCTGAATGAGGCATATGTGCCGGTTGAAACCTCGGTGGAGCAATTAGAGCGGATGACAGAAAGATTCTTCGCCGTCAACCAAATCTCCTTCAGCAAGAACGATCTACCCCCGGAAGGAGCAGCACACAACAAGGCATTGCATTTAACAGTCAAATGTGAGGACTACTATGTCAAGCGGGTGATGCTGGATGGGGGATCAGGTGTTGACATTTGCCCGCTCTCCACGCTGCAAAGAATGGAAATTGAGACCGGAAGAATCCGACCCAACAACGTCTGCGTAAGAGCTTTCGATGGTATCAAGAGAGACACCATGGGAGAAATAGACCTGCTGCTGGTCATAGGACCAGTCGAATTTCGAGTCACTTTCCAAGTGATCGACATGGACACATCTTACAATTTCCTCCTCGGCAGGCCTTGGATCCATGCGGCAGGAGCCGTGCCTTCTACTCTTCACCAGATGGTGAAGTTCGAGTATGAAGACCAAGAGATCGTGGTCCATGGAGAAGATGAACATGCCATTTATCGGGACCCATCTATCCCGTATCTTGAACCAAGAGAAGGGAGCGAGCATACGGTCTATCAAGCTTTCGAGGTGGTATTGGCAGAGCAGCACGAAGAGGGAGTACCTTGCCCCCAGCCTTTCTTGTCTAACGCTTCGGTTATGGTGGCCAAAGAGATGATCCGACACGGATTTAGGCCAGGGAAGGGGCTTGGACGAACCCTTCAGGGAATGACGGAACCCATTACTTTACCAGTCATCAAGAAACCTTTTGGACTAGGTTTCAAACCTACTCCAGCAGACGAAAAATGGGCAAAGAAAAGGAGAAATGAGGGCTGGAAGTTGCCTCAACCACTGCCGGATTTACATGCGACTTTTGTCAGGCCAAGGTACACTGAAGAAGAAGAAGATGAGGTCTTCACAGTTGAGGAAATCGAGGAAATATGTGGGGCAATGAGGGAAATGCTCTACGAGGTCCACATGGTTCAACCAGGCGAAGGCACGAGCACTGCTGAGATGATGTACATGGGGCCAAACGCCAAGCTCCAAAACTGGGAGATCACGCCATTCCCAACTAGACGGAAGTCCGGGTAGACCTGTCCTGCCACCTTTCCTGTATCACAAGTTATCTCCGGGACATGACTTGAACGTTTTCTTCTTTTCAATTGTTGTTCCTAGTTGTAAACATTATTGTCTTCCAATTTTCCAAAGAAAATATACAAAAAATCATCATTGCTTTCCTATTATTTCTTTGTTCTGATTTTTATTAGTTTTCCTTTCATCTTCCTTTTCAGTCCTAATAATGCGGCTTTAAATATGACATGCTTGCGGACTTCACGCCCAGATCACAATGAGCTATTTAACTGCGAATTAATGAACCCAGAACCAGAATATGATGCGGAAGAGGCTTTTAGGGAGATAAACCGAGAGTTGGAATATTTTGAGAATAAACCTAAGCCGAATCTAAATGACACTGAACCGGTAAATTTAGGAACCCCGGAAGAAATCCGGGAGACCAAGATAAGCATTCACACGGACAAGAAAACGAGAGAGGCGATAATTCAACTTCTTTTCGAATTCAAAGACGTGTTTGCTTGGTCATATGATGACATGCCGGGACTAGGTGTCGATCTAGTGGTTCACAAATTGCCAATTCATCCTGATTGTCCTCCGGTTCAACAAAAGCAACGAAAGTTCAAAACCGAGGTCAGTGACAAAATTAAAGAGGAGATCACCAAGCAACTGAAAACAGGAGTGATCCGGGTAGTCCAATATACAACATGGTTGGCGAATGTGGTTCCAGTACCGAAAAAGGACGGGAAAACTCGGGTATGTGTAGATTACCGAGATCTGAACAGAGCAAGTCCCAAAGATAATTTCCCGCTGCCCAACATCCACATCCTCGTTGATAATTGTGCCAAACACGAGATACAGTCTTTTGTAGATTGTTATGCTGGGTATCATCAGGTACTGATGGATGAAGAGGACGCCGAGAAAACCGCTTTCACCACGCCTTGGGGCACCTACTGTTATCGGGTCATGCCATTTGGTCTAAAGAATGCTGGGGCTACTTACATGAGGGCCATGACCGCCATTTTCCATGACATGATGCATCAGGAAATAGAGGTGTACGTGGACGATGTAATAGTCAAGTCCAGGACGCAGGATAATCACATCCAAGACTTGAGGAAATTCTTCGAGAGGCTAAGGAAGTATGACTTGAAGCTAAATCCAGCCAAATGCGCTTTCGGAGTTCCGTCAGGTAAACTTTTGGGTTTCATCGTAAGCAGGAGAGGTATCGAGCTAGATCCGACTAAGATAAAATCTATCAAAGATCTACCTCCCCCAAGAACGAAGAAAGACGTGATGAGTCTTTTGGGCAGGCTGAACTACATCAGTCGGTTTATTGCCCAGCTGACAAGCACGTGTGAGCCCATATTCAAGTTGTTAAGAAAAGATGCGGCGATTAAGTGGACAACGGAGTGTCAAGAAGCCTTTGATAAAGTCAAAGAGTACCTTTCGAATCCCCCAGTCTTGGTCCCTCCCGAACCAGGGAGGCCACTTTTCTTGTATCTGACAGTCTTGGAGAACTCTTTCGGTTGCGTCCTCGGGCAACACGACATAACTGGAAAGAAGGAGCAAGCAATCTACTACCTGAGCAAGAAATTCACCGGTTACGAGGCCAAATACACACTGTTGGAAAGGACATGCTGCGCTCTCACATGGGTTGCACAAAAGCTGAGACATTATCTCCAAGCCCACACTACATTCCTCATAAGCAGGTTGGATCCCTTGAAATATATATTTCAGAAACCAATGCCTACTGGGAGACTGGCTAAATGGAAAATCTTGCTTACGGAATTCGACATAGTTTATGTCACTCGCACGGCAATGAAAGCCCAGGCGTTAGCAGATCATTTGGCCGAAAACCCGGTCGATGAGGAATACCAGCCATTGGATACCTACTTTCCAGATGAAGAGGTAAACACCGTAGAAGTGATCTCAGAGGAAGCTCATGTTTGGAAGATGTTCTTTGACGGAGCCGTGAACGCCAAGGGTATAGGGATTGGGGCAATTTTGATCTCACCTGCCGGTCAGCATTATCCCGCCACAGCTAGACTTCGTTTCTTCTGCACAAATAATACAGCTGAATATGAAGCCTGCATTATGGGCATACATATGGCAATCGATCAGGATGTCAAAGACTTACTGATTATGGGAGATTCTGACCTGATCATCCGGCAAGTTCAAGGCGAATGGGAAACTCGGGATGTCAAACTTATCCCATACCGACAACATGTGGAGGACCTCAGCAAGCGCTTTACCTCAATAGAATTCAGGTATATTCCGAGGTGTCACAATGAACTGGCAGATGCACTTGCTACTCTGGCTTCTATGCTACCCTACCCGGGCGACGCCCACGTCGATCCTTTGGAAATCCAAATCAAGGAAAGACACGGTTACTGCAGTGTAATCGAGGCGGGATCAAATACGCAGCCTTGGTACCATGACATCAAGAAATTCCTGAAGACACAAGAATACCCCGAGCATGCAACTGGAGATCAAAAGAGGACCATTAGGCGACATGCAAGTGGTTTCTTTTTGAGCAGTGAATTGTTATATAAGAGGACTCCGGACCTCAATCTCTTAAGATGTGTCGATATCGAGGAAGCGAGAAAGATCATGCACGAAGTACACGCAGGTGTGTGTGGACCTCACATGAACGGGTATGTCTTGGCAAAGAAAATCCTTCGAGCAGGTTATTACTGGATGACCATGGAAAAGGATTGCTTTAGTTTCGTTCGGAAGTGTCATCAGTGTCAGGTGCACGGTAATTTGATTCATGCACCTCCCACGGAACTGCATCCCATGTCCGCACCTTGGCCATTTGTCGCTTGGGGCATGGACGTCATTGGACCAATTGAACCAAAGGCTTCGAATGGACACAGGTTTATACTGGTTGCCATCGATTACTTCACAAAATGGGTAGAGGCTGTCACTCTCAAGTCGGTCACCAAGAAAGCTGTAGTGGATTTTGTACACTCAAATCTTATCTGTCGCTTCGGTATTCCTGCGACTATCATTACAGATAATGCAGCAAACTTGAACAGTCACTTGATGGGAGATGTGTGCGAGCAATTCAAGATAACACACAGGAATTCCACTCCTTATCGGCCAAAAGCCAATGGTGCTGTGGAAGCTGCAAATAAAAACATCAAGAAGATTTTGAGGAAAACAATACAAAGTTCCCGACAGTGGCATGAGCAGTTACCTTTTGCATTATTGGGGTACCGCACTACGGTACGCACATCGGTGGGAGCGACTCCTTATCTTTTGGTTTATGGGACCGAGGCCGTAATACCGGCAGAGGTAGAGATTCCTTCACTTCGAATCATTGTCGAAGCAGAAATCGAGGACAGCGAGTGGGTTAAGACTCGACTGGAGCAATTGACGTTGATTGATGAAAAGCGGATGGCTGCAGTTTGTCACGGACAGTTATACCAACGAAGGATGGCCCGTGCTTACAACAAGAAAGTCCGACCTCGGAATTTCGAAGTAGGACAATTGGTATTGAGGCGTATTCTGCCGCATCATGAAGAAGCAAAAGGAAAGTTTGCCCCAAATTGGAAAGGCCCATACATCGTAAGGAAAATATTGCCAAGAGGAGCATTGTATTTAGGTGATATCGAAGGAAATGACCCTGACACAGCGGTGAATGCAGATGCAGTCAAGAGGTACTACGTCTAGATCATACTCCAAGTGGTCCTGACACGTTGAAAATGGCGAAGGTGTTTATTCCCCACTGCTCCCCAAACACTACCCAATTCTCTCTACCAACTTTTGAGCCGCTTACAAAAAAAAAACAAAACAAAAACAAAAAAAAAAAAAAACAAAACAAAACAAAACATTGATTGAGGCCTGAACTACGTTTGACTTGATTCCGAAAGGATACGTAGGCAGCCTCTCCCTGAGGTTCAGTCACACCAACAATAAAATCCCATTCACCCTGAAATTGAAACTGGGGCACGTCGAGCAGTTTAGGAGTTAGTATCATCTACCTCTCTTTACCAAGCACAAACCTTCAAATCAATTACCAAATATGATGGGGAATCAATAAGCGTCGCAAAAAAAAGACCATCACACTCTGAATTGAGAGAGATAAAATGAGAGAGTCTCGGCGGTGAAAACCTTCGGGCACCACGAGGCGACGGGAGTAGAGAAACCAAAATGAGAGAGCTTGTTTAGTAAAAACTCGCAAAGAGTGCTATCAAGCGATGACAGGAAGAGAAATGAGAGAGGTCAGCCAGTGAAAACCCGCAAAGGGCGCTGTTGGCCGAAAAGGAATGACGCCACCCCAAGAAGGTCTCGGCAAAGTTCCACCGGTTTTGGAATCACAGATCTGTTCTGGTTCAGGAAAACGCAAGTTCATGGAAGGTCGGACGTCCAGTCCAAAGAGCATGTCATGTCATTTAAAGCCAGCGTTATCTTCCTCAGATAAGTCTTTCTCGTCCCGAAAAGGGTATTCCTTTTCTGATTTGTTTTCCCCTGCTTTGTTTCTTTTCGAATCCCTTTTGCATTTTAACCCCGAGTTCAGGACACACCGGAAAGAGTAGGTGGCATGGTTTGTTTGCACGGAATCCCGTCTCATGAAGGAAAGCACCTCATCTCGTTGATATGATTACCCAAGCATGATGAATCATGACGTTTGATGGTGTTCCGGAGTAAAGGAAAAAGAGAGAAATCTTGAAATCTTCCCCAGCAAGTCCACCTTCGGACAAATCCCCACAGAGTCTCCCCCTGTACAAATCCCAACAGAGTCTTGTACAATCTCCCACAAAATCTCCTCAATATAAAAAAAAAAAAAAAAAAATGGAATCTCCCCAGCACATCCCAGCGAGTCCTTTTGTAAACATTCCCCAACAAGCTTACCCCAACAAATCCTAGAAATCCCACTTTGAAATAAATCCCCAGCATGCCCATTGTACAAAAATCCACACAAAGAATCCACTTTGTAAATATTCCCCACAGAGCTTCCCTTTTGTACAAATCCCCACAAAATACCTCCAATAAAATCCCCGTTGAGAACCTCCAAGCAAAACGGGACACAAAAAAAAGAGAAAAGGAAAAAGAGCCTTACGAGGCAAATCATCACAGAATCTGGAAATACAAGCCTGAGCGGTCTAAAGGGTTTCGGCATATGAATCAAATCAATGGCGGGACTTCACAACAGAAATGAAGACGCAACAAAGCAACCGGGAACGATCAAGGTCACCGAACCAACCGTCATTTTCGAACTAACAATTGTTCTTTAAGTCGAAACAGGTATTAATCCAAGACAACCGTGCAAGAAGCAGGTGTCGCCCAAAGAAGAAGGTACACGGGTACAAGAAACATTTTGGCAATAAGGAATTCACTCAAAAGGTAAGTTCCCGCAAAACTCCCTCTTATTTTTCTATTAAAACAAGAAAACTCAGAAAAATGATCGTATAGCATTCTAGAGCTCTATCCCCAGCCAATCAGCATTAGGGTTTTAAACCCTAAACTGAATTTCCCTTTAGTCAGCATTAGGGTTTTAAACCCTAAACTGAACTTTTTCCTTTCAGCCAGCATTAGAGTTTTAAACTCTAAACTGAGCTTGTCCATGCAATCAGCATTAGGGTTTTAAACCCTAAACTGAATTTTCCTTTTAGTCAGCATTAGGGTTTTAAACCCTAAACTGAACTTTTTCCTTTCATCCAGCATTAGAGTTTTAAACTCTAAACTGAGCTTTTCCATGCAATCAGCATTAGGGTTTTAAACCCTAAACTGAATTTTCCTTTTAGTCAGCATTAGGGTTTTAAACCCTAAACTGAACTTTTTCCTTTCAGCCAGCATTAGAGTTTTAAACTCTAAACTGAGCTTGTCCATGCAATCAGCATTAGGGTTTTAAACCCTAAACTGAATTTTCCTTTTAGTCAGCATTAGGGTTTTAAACCCTAAACTGAACTTTTTCCTTTCAGCCAGCATTAGAGTTTTAAACTCTAAACTGAGCTTTTCCATGCAATCAGCATTAGGGTTTTAAACCCTAAACTGAATTTTTCCTTTAGTCAGCATTAGGGTTTTAAACCCTAAACTGAACTTTTTCCTTTTAGCCAGCATTAGAGTTTTAAACTCTAAACTGAGCTTTTCCATGCAATCAGCATTAGGGTTTTAAACCCTAAACTGAATTTTCCATTAGTCAGCATTAGGGTTTTAAACCCTAAACTGAACTTTTTCCTTTCAGCCAGCATTAGAGTTTTAAACTCTAAACTGAGCTTTTCCATGCAATCAGCATTAGGGTTTTAAACCCTAAACTGAATTTTCCATTTAGTCAGCATTAGGGTTTTAAACCCTAAACTGAACTTTTTCCCTTCAGCCAGCATTAGAGTTTTAAACTCTAAACTGAGCTTTTCCATGCAATCAGCATTAGGGTTTTAAACCCTAAACTGAATTTTCCATTTAGTCAGCATTAGGGTTATAAACCCTAAACTGAACTTTTTCCCTTCAGCCAGCATTAGAGTTTTAAACTCTAAACTGAGCTTTCCCATGAAATCAGCATTAGGGTTTTAAACCCTAAACTGAACTTTTTCCTTTCAACCAGCATTAGAGTTTTAAACTCTAAACTGAGCTCTTCCATGAAATCAGCATTAGGGTTTTAAACCCTAAACTGAGTTCTTCCTTTGATCGGCGTTAGGATTTTAAACCCCAAACCGAACCTTTCCCCAGCTAGCCGGTGTTAGGGCTCCAACCCTGAACCGAGCATGCATATCCTCTTTCATCAATTTTATGAACTTCTTGGTGAATAATTAACGAAATTTTCCTAGTGAAACTGGGGCAGAAAATTTCGTTCGTTTGTTTGTTTTTTTCCGCAGGTCTAACCTCGAGCCACACGGATCGAAATGACCTACGAGATGAGTCTCAACTCAGAATCGAAGAAGAAAAGACAAAAGAAGACATTCCGAGATATCAGAGTGAATGGAGAGCGGATTGATTCCAACGTTTAAATTAAGGGCTTGAACCTTGCCAATCGCGTCTCACTCAGTATCCCAGAGGTTACACAAGTTGCCGCAACTCGCAAGCATCAAGATTCAGATCGGGGTCTATAAGCAGAATCAGCTAAGACCCAAGATCAAGTCGTAAAAGAATCATAGATAGGAATCTTGTAACTAGCAGTTGACATACATATAAGTAGTCAGTTCAGTTTCTAATTTTCGTTTGGTTGTAATAAGGCGGTCAGTGACAACAGCAGCAGCAGTAGCAGCAAGCATTGCAATCCCATGGTAGTCCCAGCTACCAAAACTTTCCGAACTACATTGACCTGATTCCTGTTTAGCCCAGGATATGTAGGAAATCTTTGAAGCAAGATTCGGTCAGATCTTTCAAAAAAAACATGCTTCATACGGAGTAGTCCATAGGCAAAAATCGCTCATACACGCTCATTTTATCTTTGCACGAAAACTCTTCGTGTTTCCGAACAAAGAGGGGCAGCTGTGAGCACGTGATTTTTATTTTACGCGACAATCGCTCCAAAAAGAATTAAAAATGTATGTGTCATGCGTAATTTAAACCATGACCCGTTTGTTAGATGGAAAATTACAAAAAATACGCATTTTTTCTTTTGTCCTGATTTGTTTCCGTGTTTAATTTTGCCTACTTTTAACATTTTATCCGCGTGAAATAAATATGTTGAGTGTTAATTAGTGGTGCTTGGTTTTATTTAATTAGTTTGTGTATTTAGGAAATTAGAAATAAAGAAAAAGAAGACAAAATTTGTTATAAAATGAATTTGGGCCGTGCCCATTTCAAAAATCTGGAGCCCAATTGAACAGCCCAAACCCCCAGTCCGAACAGCCCACCCCCAGGACACAAAACGACGTAGTTTAACACCAAAACTACGTCGTTTCAAGGCCGATCCATCTCAACCATTCAAACCAAACTGATCCAACGGCCAAGATCTCACACCCCGTACCCACTAACTAACCCGACCCGTCTTATCCAAACCGACCCCCAAGCTCTGAATGAGAAACGACGTCGTTTCCTCATCAAAAGAAAGATCTGAGCCTTCCATCTCGCCTCATCCAACGGCTAAGATCAACCCCTTCCAGCCATATATAAGCCTGTAACATACCCTGCCCCCCCTATCCTAACCCCAGCCTCTGTCTTCAACCTCATTCCCCATCAAACCCTAGAGCCGCCCCTGTATCCTTCACCATGGAAGCCGGCGGCACGGACGCCGGTGACCTCGCCCCTAACACCGTAGAACCCCCTTTACATCCTGAACCCAAATCTATCAACCACACACCTCGAATCCCATCTCACCTTCTCGAATATTCATTCGAAGATTCGAGTCGGAACCTAATCTACACCAATCTGCCCTAAATTCATACCAGACACTCCCCAGACCCCCTCGTGACCAAACCATACTTGGTTTGGTCCGAATCTGACCAGGGAAGTATGAATCCCGGATCTGAGTTTGGAACTTTGTAGTTCTTCATCACTGGCCTATGTCCGTCCAAACCAAAGAGATTAAGGTCTAATGGACCTTAATCGAAGTGTTTCTCATCTGAGAAACACTTCGATTAAAGTCCGTTCACCCTTAAGAAAGTCTGTCCAAGTTCGAGTCAAGGTTTTTGATTTTTCAAGACTTGAGGTGAGTCTTGCTTGCTTTCTTTATTTCTGTTTGGTCCATGTGAGTGATTGAATGGCTGTTCATGTTTTGTTTCAATTTGTATCTTTGAATTTTTACCAACTTCTGTTTGTCCACTTTGCTTGAACCACGGTGTTTGTTTGAACCCCTCCTATTCTGATAAGGCATGTGTACTGGTCGTGTTCCAAATTTGTATTCATTAACTGATTCCTTGAAGTATAATTTTGTTTAGCCAGTACAATTCAAGTCATGTGCCCTATACTTTGAATGTCTGATTTTTGGCTACGATTGTGTATGTTAATGCTAATATAGTCGAGTCGACATGAGTCGTCAATTAGTTTCAACTGCCTGAACAAAATAAATCGATTCGCTTCTGTTGAACATTTGCCTGAATCAATTAAGAACCAAGTTCAGTTACTTATAGTTATTAATATGATTTCAGAAACCTAAGGCTTGATCTGTAATTGAAATCTGAGTTGATAGCATGTGCACTTGTGCACAGCATGTGCATTGTGCACAACCTGTTTTTCCTGCATAAAGGGCTTTCAATTTTAAAATGGTTTGACAGCATATGCTGTCAGATATATTCTACTGCCCATGCTTGCTTTTAGTTAATAAAATAGGAAAGGAAATCCTGCCAGGGAATGTTGATGGGGGTTAATACTTAAATAACTAATTGGAATCTGAAAAATGAAAAGGGGCACATGGGAGGGGTACTGTGATATTAAAAAGAGGCTGTTTAAATGGAGTAGGAGGGAGGCTTATAAAAAAAAAAAGACCATCTGATATTAGGACACACACAGAGATATAGAGAGGGACAGAATTAGGAGGATAGAGATACAGAATCAGACCTGAAAAAGAAAATATACACACACAGTGAGGAGTTTTGAAAGAGAGAGCTGGAAAGACATACAAAGAGATACTAAGAGGGAACACCTGAGAGTTCAATTTTTTTGGAAACAGAAAACTGGAAAAGAATTTTTTGTCTGATAATTCAGACAGACAAAACCAGAAGTTGCTTCCTTTCCTTTTGTTTCTGACTTCACTAAATCTGGACCTGTTCTGTGCAAACACTGATTTCTCACAACTGAGTCTGCTTGTTTGTTGTTTGTTCTACTCGAAAGTTTGGTTTAGTTGGGGTTGATCTCACTCCAATTTGTTTTGTGAGTTGTGGTTGTTATTCTTCTGTTTCTTGGTGCTGTTGCTATACTGCCCTGCTGCTACTGTTAGTGCTGTTACTGCTGCTGCATTTGTTCATTGTTACTCTACTGATTGCCCTCTTCTTCAATTGCAAATATTCCCAGGTACACAACCTTTGAACCATGTATTGTTGAAAGTTTGAAGTTGAAGCAGAAATAAAGAAATGAACACCAGTTATGTTATAGCATTGGTGTAAAAAGATAGTTCGAATGTTAGTTGGGCCTGTATTTTACTACAAACTGCAAATATTCTGTATAAACTAGCATACATTCTGTTTAAAATGAACTGTTAGATAGCATGACTCAACAGTAATGACAGTATGACAGCATGCTTGATGTAGTATACATTCAGTTCAGTATAACACTTGCTTGATTTAGTTATGATTGTATAACATAGAGTCATGGTAAGTACTTGTATGTATTTTGCCTAGACCACTGGATTGACAAATCTATGGTACTAGGTCCGGGATAAATGTATCCCAAACAAACCCTCACGCAGTCACATTAAGAGTTTGGCTATGAAGGCCAACTTTCCTGTCAGATTATGTGCTCCAATATAAGTTCTATATCGGGTTTCAGTATAGATTCTTTGTTTCGAAATAATGTGATGATTGTTGAGAGAAACTAATAGTCGTTTTGAGTTCATTTAGTAGTAATTTTCCTAATAAACAGCCGATTTCGTTTTATCAATTTCAAATAGGTTAGAGTGTTAAAATGGAACTTGGAGGTCTTTAAACATAACTCAATATATGTTGTTAGTTTGTTGAAATCTCATTTAGCAAATTAATAAGCGTATTCACTCGATGAAGACAAAGCACGAGGTAACCCTCACCTCATGAACAATCAATCAGGTAATCAAACAAGTTTAGGTTCGGCAAATATAATAAGGATTCAGTCTGTATTTGTTCAAACAAGCAAAGTTCGGCATCGTCCTTCTCTTTAAAGATAAACGTAGTAGAAATGTAGCCATTGTAGGGTACCCTTCTAAAATAATGAGACGAGCCTCGCCGAATAAAATGCCAATTGCGGGGCCCTCAATAATTGATCATGATAAATACTTGGAATTTGGGACGGACTGTTTAGTGAATTCCACTGCCTTCCCCAAAGATAATAACGCGTTTAGATTCTTTAGGCGCGACTTTAGTAAATTATATTCTTAAAAAATCCGGGTGCACATTGATGTGACCCAAATCCAAATCTCAACGGAGTCGAAATGTGTTAACAACTACGGGTGCATTGATTGTGACGTGGTTCGAGATGCATTTTCACGACGTTGCAATTCTATAAAAAATAAATGATAATAATAAAAGCGGTTTAAACTTAATAAAAGCACATAAGTCACAACATGTATTTAAATCAGATATTTAGCCATTATAACAATTTAAGCGACCGTGCTAGAACCACGGGATTCGAGGGTGCCTAACACCTTCCCTCGGGTCAACAGAATTCCTTACTTAGAATTTCTGGTTCGCAGACTTCACTTGGAAAAGTCGAAAATTTCCTCGATTTGGGATTCAAGATAAACCGGTGACTTGGGACACCAAAAACCAAACCTTTCCCAAGTGGCGACTCTGAATTAAATAAATAATCCCATTTCGAATATTGTCACTTAAATTGGAAAAACTCCACCCGCGCATTTCCAACCCTTCGGGGCGGGCGCGCAAAAAGGAGGTGTGACACCGACTTAGAGACATACTCATTAAACAATGAACTCATATAGGTATGAACCTCTTTTTCAATAATTCTTCCTTCATCTCCGAACATCTTCTTAAGTACAAAACTAACAGTAGTAAAATTGTATCGAGGATCCAAAACACAAGCAATGAAAATCAATTTGTTCATTTTTGTTGGTTCACCCCAATACTTCTCAAATATTTTCCACATACTTGATGCCATCTCACTCAAAAGTTCATCTTCAGTTGTTATTAATCGATTTAAGTAAACAGAAACTTGACCAATTTCAAGAAAATGGGATGTTACATAAAGTGATCCGGACACCTTCAAAGTGAGATTATAAAATATTTCAAGAAATTGTGCAATTCTCTTTACATCATCCCAATCAGTTCTTGTAAGCATAACTACAAGCTTTCCATCTGAAATAGCATCAAACATAAGATAACGTGACAAGCCGGTATCACGATCAGGATATTCTTTAATTGCACGCTCATATTCAATAGTCCTGTTCAACATCAAGTAGGTGGAATTCTACCTTGTAGGAACATCTAAGCATAAAGACTTCTTGACAATATTTTCACTTTCACAACATTCCTGAAACTTCCTCAACCTAGTAGGAGACTGTCTAATGCATCTTACTGCACATCTAACACAAGCAATAGAAATACCTGACTCTTTTAAACCATCTTTTACAATAAGATTTACAATATGAGTCATGCATCTCATGTGAAGGTGTTGACCATTCATGGAATTGGTTCCCCAATCATCTAATTTGTCAGACAACTTCTCCACAGTCACATCATTTGAACTAGCATTGTCAACTGTGAGAGTGAAAATCTTTTGCAAACCCCACTCACGCAAATAATCAATAATACACCTTGCCATATCTTCACCTTTATGACTAGTAATTGGATAAAAGTTAATAATTCTTTTATGCATAATCCATTCACTATCAATCCAATGTGCTGTGATGCACATATAGTTAATTTTTTGAATAGAAGTCCATGTATCAGTGGTAAGACTTACTCTTTGACTTGTTCCTTTAAGAAACTTCATTAATTTATTTTTTTTCACATTAAAAAGAGCAAAATAATCCCGTGTAGCAGTAGTACGGGAAGGAATACGAAAACATGGTTGTGCCACTTTCATAAAGTTTCTAAAGTCTTCCTTCTCAACAAAACTAAATGGAAGTTCATCAACAATCACCATACGACACAAAGCCATCCTACACTCTTCTTGATCAAATTTCCATGGAATAAAATCACCTTTATTACCCCCGGTACTGTTTGATATAGTAATAGTTTTTGACCTTTTTCAATTTTATAAGGATTCCTTGGATATTTACTGATATGACTATTCATTTGTGTCGTACTTTTTACTTTTGTCTCAAAATATTCTTGTCCACAAAATCTACATGTATATTTATTATTTCCTTTAGCATCAACCTTTTCTTCAAAAAATCTCATGCCCGAGATCGTTTTTTCCTTTGTTTTGTAACTGTCGAGTGAGTAGCTGCAGCAGTAGACTCAGAACCTCTACTTTCATCAACCACTTGATCAAATTTATCATTTTCAGCCATATGAAGTGAATGAAGAATGTAACTTGCAGTCTTAAACGAGTTGAATGAAGCAAAAGTGCAAAGCAAGACGAAGTCAGCACTCCTCGCTCTTGACCTAAAAAATATGGTTGGAAAGAAATCAATTTAAATAAGTTCCTTATCAAATTACTAGGAAAAAATAGCTTCAGTTCATTTACACATACTTGCAGTCAACATACATGAATACATTCCAAACTAAAGCTTCAGGGCAGCTTAAAAATACATACTACTTTTAACAGTTGTCTCACCCTACGCTAGATTCTTTATCAGATTCATTAACCTGGCCAAGACATTGTCCCTTTTAAACTCACATTGTGTGATTCATTTTTTTTTTGTGTGTAAAACCAAGAAAAGCAGAGCTTTGCGTCGATTTTTGGCATTTGGTGTTAATCTTTTTTTCGGGGTAGGACTTGAATCATGTGGTTATTATGGGGAATGATACCTTCATCTATTTGTTGTTTTAATATAACTGTTAATACTACCCTGTATTACCTGATATTGCTCGACTAAATGTCGCAATGAATTTTTTGAGGATAGGAATTGATGTAGCTCGGTTGTAGGCTTGTAGCTTGTGTTGTTTTGCTCGAGTTATACACAGTTGGAAAATCCTAAAATTATATATATATTTACAATAAGTAGATATGACTAACTAATTACTGACTAATGCCTAGACAGCCAGACACTAACTGCCTTGTGATTAATACGTTTATATTAAGTTGGTAAACGACATTCACAATGCAAAGATTTACACATAAAGATTTTCCTACAGAAAAATAACGAAACAGATAACGAAAGATAATAACGAAACAGAATAATGAAACAAAACAGATAACGAAAGATAACGAAACAGATTAGACTCTTTACTACAAATAATAACGAAACAGAAAGATTTACACAGAAAGCATTCCTTCAAATAGAAGAGAAAAGATAAAGTTGAAGAAAGAAATTAGGAGTACCAGAAACGGCGATAATCAACGGTGACTAACTTTCCGACAGAACAGACCTCGGTTTGACAGTGGCGAGTGGCGATAAAACACAACTAGGTTTGTACTTCGAAAGAAAACGCTGAAGACTAAAGACTGAAGAAGGGAGGAAATAATAGGGTTAGCCGGTTATGGACTTAAGTGAAGGAAAGGGTAGTATTATAGAATAAGGGTATATTTGTCTTTTTAGTATATCTTATTGGTTTATCGATAAACCGATAATCGAAGAGGAGAAAATCGAAATCGATAAGGAAAATTTCGAAATCGAAATCGATAAATCGATAAAATGATAAGAAATAATCGATTTGATTTATCGATAAACCAATTCGAATGCACACCCCAAATTTTTATATACTGCGTACAAGTTATTGTAAAGTGACCCACATTCTCCTCGTTACTACTTCGTCGAGGTTAGGTTCGGCATTTATAGAGTACATGGGATTGGTTGCACTCATACTACACTCTGCACTTCTTGTGCAGATTTTGGAGTCGGTCCCAGCGGTGATCAGTAGATTTCTCAAGTTGACTATCAGTACGGAGACTTGAGGTACAACTGCTCGACGTTCGCAACCCTAAATTCCCCTTCTACTTTATCTTAGTTGTGTATTTCCTTTTAGACAACTTTACTTTCATTCAAACCTTTATCTGTATTATTCTAGTAGCTCGTGCACTTGTGACACCAGATTCGGGGTTGTATTTGGATATTTCAGTTGTTTTGCTTTCCACACTTTATTTCAGTGCTATTACAGTTATTTCAGTTTAATTGGCATCAGTTAATTTAATTTGATTAAAAAATGGCTTAAAACTAATCTAACCTTGGCTTGCCTGGAAAGTGAAATATTAAGCGCCATCACGGTCCGGAGGGTGGGAATTTCGGGTCGTGACAATGTTTCTTACACTATAGTTGCAGAATAATAAATGTAGAAAGTAAAGAACACAAGTATTTTTACGTGAAAAACACCAGCTCAAAAGATGAAAAAACCACGACCTACTACAACAAAGGATTTTCTCCAAATACTTCACTACAACTCTGAGCCAGCAACAAAGTTTACAAACTCTTGCAAACCTAAGGATTAACTCTAACCCTTATAGCAACCAGCCATAGACTGTTGCAACTGTAGACATGTGATTTTTGACCCTCCCTAATATTTTTCATATTTTAGTACGTAAACATTTAATTTAGGCCTAATATAGTTATTTCAACTATTTTTAACTTCTTTACTTTATTTTTGCCATAAAAAATGGAAAATTACAAAAAAAAAATATTTTAACTTACGTATCTTTCATAAATTTAAATAAAAAAATATACAAAAATAGTACCTTATTTTTATCTTTACATAATCTTGAAAATACAAAAAATATATAATAATTTCATGTTAGCTTTTGGATTGTGTAATATTTTTATCTTATTTTTAAAAGGAGTCATTTAAGGTGTTGGATCACAATTTTAAGAGTTTTAGAGCCCAATTCTTGGCCCAATTCGGATTAGTCCATTAAGCCTAGTAACCCTTCTAGACTCTTCTTTGGAACAAAAATAAACAAAAAAAGACCTTAAGAACTTAACACAAAAAGACTTAGGGACTAATTGACAAAATGCACAAAAATACACCTAAACCTAGACTCTACATATAAAGTAATGCTTAAAAATCTGAAAGGAGAGGATACAAAAAATAAGAGAGGCATCTGAAAAAGGGCTAAAAAAAGCCACAGTACAAAAATCAGCGTAGCCTTACATCAGAGAACCCCACCCCCCACGTATCATCTTCTTGGATTCACCCCGAATGACCCCTGCTGCTTCACCATTTTTAGCAGCTTGAGACCTCACCCCAACGACCTTTCTCTCTAAAACAAAGCCAGCAGCAACCGGCGTTCACCAGTTCCGCCATGAACGACCAACCCCAAGAGAAAAGCTAGCCGCTCACACTTCAGCTTCCTCACTTGAGCTGTTGCTTCGCCTGAATTGACCACCGGCGAGTGGCGACGCCACTAGCAACGGATCTGGCCAGAAACCCCAAAACACAACCGCGATTCAGTCACTCATACAAAAACGAAAAATATTCTGGTTTTCTTCTTCCATTTTTCGGACATCCGTCTCAAAATTCAGAGGTGTTGTCCTCTGATTCTCGTTCCAGAATGAAGGTCATTTGATGTCGTGTATGGATTCAACATTTCTTGTACCGATTCGAGGATTCTGTCAAGGTCCGTGTTCGAGAGTCCTGTCCGAGCTGAGTTCCGATCGTGGTTGTGGTTTGTTTCCATCCGTGTAATTGCTGGAATTTTTATTAACTGAAGGCAATTTGAGGTTCAATTCTTTCCTATCTCCTTTTAATTTCATTTACATGTTTTTGATGATATGAATTTGGAGTTTTGCACTATTTGGTGTGGATTGATTGAGTATCTTCACACTTTGAATTTGATTAAATTAGATTTGGTTATCCTATTCAATAGTTCAGTTGAATTTGATTAAATTGGCGTGGGTGGTGTTCCGTAGAATCTAAATTGGAGTTATTTTTATGGTTTGTGTTTAAGATGGAGGATTTGTATAATTATTTTACAGTTTTAGCCATATTCGTAATTTGACTGCTGCTTCTCAATGTTAGACTCGTCTCTTCATTACTGTGTCCATTTGACAGACTTGATGTGTTCCTTTGAATGTGGGTATGTAAGAAATTGATTTGGATGGTAGTTCATTACCGTTATAGTTTTTTTTAATTAGCAAATGTGGTGGTAGCCTGTTTTGAGTTCTTCGAATTGGTTGGTTATGGTGGCAGCAAACGTTTTGAGTTCATTTGGGATGGTTATGTCTGTTTCTTTGTTGATTTGCTTTCTTGGTTGCAAAGGCAGAGGGTTTTATGTATATAACCCAAAGTCAAAAATTGGATAAATTACCCAATATTCCTACTAGTTCTAGTGCTGCCTTGGCCGTTTCTGCGTTTGGGTCTATAAAGGAAAAGAATGAGTATGTACTTTGGAATGATTTGTTAATGTTAAGTTTAGGGATTCCGTAACTAAATGGTAATTAAATTATTTTTTTATTTGGGTTATACGCTAACATTTCAAGTGGTGGCTGGAATCTTAATTGGTTTATCTTACCTGATTTTGTTGCGTGGCCCTCATTTAATTGTTTCTTTTAAATCCTTAGAATTCGAGGCGTGCCATTTAGCAAATTTTCTATGGCCCTCGCAAAGTTAAAAACGTGTAGTTGCTTTAGATGCGTAAGTTAAAATTACCTTCCTAAACTCGGGTGCGCATTTATGTGACCCAAATCCAAATCTCAACAATGTTATATAAAGCGTGTTGCGAACTACGGGTACATTTATGTGAGGTGGTTCAAGACATATTTTAAATGACGTTGCAATCTTCCTAAAAATGAATAAAAGCGGCTATAAAGTTAAAATCGAACCATAGGCTAAAACATGTACTAAAATCAGATAATAGGCCGATTGTAACAGTTGAGCGACCGTGCTAGAACCACGGAACTCGGGAATGCCTAACACTTTCTCCCGGGTTAACAGAATTCCTTACCCGAATTTCTGTGTTCTCGGACTGTAAAACAGAGTCAATCTTTTCCTCGATTTGGGATTTGAACCGGTAACTTGAGACACCATAAAATTATCCCAAATGGAGACTCTGAATTTTAATAAAAATAATCCTGTTTCGATTGTCACTTTAAGTTGAAAAAAACTCCCTTATATACTCCCTTCCGGGGATGTAGGTAAAAAGGAGGTGTGACAGCTCTGGCGACTCTGCTGGGGATCGAACCCAAAATCTCTGGTTTAGGGTTCAGAATTCGAGCTTTGATGAATTGTTGTATTTGGCTTTATCTGTTATCTGATTACATGTTTGGGTCTAATGTGTTAAATGATGTTTTTACCGCTTTGATATTATCTGAACTGTATATAAACTGCTACGAAACTCTTCTCTTCTCATCTTCGGGGATGTGCTCGCTGGTCGAGACTCCTTATTCTGTTAGTGTCATACCTTGAAATAAGAAAGAGGCTCGGACAAGTTACTAAGCCGAATGACCTTTTGGTTCCCGGTACGTAGCCCCCTCTTCGGCTCGGGTACACAGTCTAGAACACATACCCAGGTTTTGAACCTAGAATAACCCAGCCTCATGCCGGATCCCTAGTAGGAATGCTTGTTTGCATCATGTGCATCTGACTTTGGGGACTCAACACAGGGGTTGGGTCCGTCTAGGACAGGTGTACCCAAAATAACAGACCATCTTGATGCATCCTATGTGCTACATGTTGCATTTCTTCAAGGGTAAAAGGGTCATTTGGCGGACCAATGATAGTTGAGGGCAAATGAAAAAGAAAAAGAAAAAGAGGTTGAAGTGTGAAGATAAAGCGAGTGGGGCCGAATTATATTTTCTGTCACATTCTTGTTAAAAAAAAGAGCTTGAAAATTCAGAAAAAAGAGATTTTGCACTTTTTCATCATTTTTCGTAAATCAGAAAATAAAAAAAAAATAAAAAGAAAAAAAATCCAAAAAATAAAGTTACATGTTCATCATTTTTTTTTAAAAAAAAGACAAAAAATATGTTTTCTCTAAATTAGTTGTTTTTTTTAATTCTCGCCCGTATCCAATCTGCCCGAACTACGCATACCTGATTCTCGTCTTTCGGGGCGTGATATGTAGGCAACCCACATAGGGTCCGGTCTTCCTAGTAAATCTTAGGTTCTTGGCTTTGCGACGTCTTAGCCAAATTTTGTACTTCTAGCCATCTTTTGGCCAAATAAGTCATTTTGCAAAAATAGCCTAAACCATGTCTTGCATGTTTCTAACAGGAAGAGTTATTATCTCACATAGCGCTCTAGGTCTTTAACCTATTTGGTTTTAATTTTCTCATACAGGCGTGGATTTACTTATCGGAGTTTGAGCATGACAGAGTCCCAGGACATCTAGTCAGGATAGCTCATTCAGGAGTGGATTAAAAGAAGATTTTTTTTTCTTTTTATGTTTTGAGTCTGTTTTTTTTTATTTTTTTTTATTTTATGTCATCTTTTACCTTTTAGTTTTGTATAGTAATGTCGAGTTTTATTATTATTACTGTACTTTCTATTTTGCATTTGAAAGGGTGTGTAATGAATCAAAAATCCAAAAAACAAATTTTGCGTTTTATATTTCCGTTCGGAATTTTCTTTAGAATACTAATTGTAGGAATGAAAAAAAAAGTATCTTGGAGGTGGTTTTTCCTTTAGGCAATTAATATCTAGGACTTAAATAAAAATTGTTTGTATATTCCCTTTACTATATTATGACCAAATTCAAAAAAAATAAAAATATTTAGTACCTTTTTAAAAGTTTTCTTTAAGGCATTAATCTCAAAAATCAAAAAAGATTTTCTTTTGAGGTTCTTCTTTGGGAAATTAATGAAAAATGAAAAGAAAATATTCTTTTATTTTCCCAAGAACTTTAGGATATTGTACATAGAAGGAAAAAGAACATACTTTATCTTTTGTTTAAAGTTTCTTCCTTTTGACAATCAAATTGAAATCCAAAAACATGTTGTTTTATTTTTTTCATTGCTTGTTTCAAAATCCTGCATCAGGATATCAAATGAAAATTCGAAATATTTTTCTGTGGTTTATTCTTTCGATCTTCTTCCTAAAAAAAAGAATCAAAAAATATTTTTTTTCTCTTCTAGGGTTTTTCCTTAATAATTTCTCATAGAGTGTTTGTTTCAAAAATAAAATAAAAAAAGCAAAAAATATATGCTTGTTAAGCTTGAGTTCAGAATAGGTTATAGAACATTAAGTCTAGAAAATTCAAAAAAAAAAAGGTTTTGCTTCTTTTATTTCTCTTTTCTCATCGGATTAGTCATTAAGGTAAAAAAAAAGGGAGAATGTTAGTTTATTTCCTTTATTCCTGATTTTTCAGAACTACGCAAAGATCTGATTCATGCGGCGTCGTGATACGTAGGCAACCTACATAGGGTTCGATCGAATCATTTTTTTTACTGTTAAAAGAAAAGAAAAAAAAAGGAAAAAGGAAAAAAAAGAGAAAAAAAGAGTTGAAATTGTGGGATGTGAGAAATGAAGGAAAGAGAAGAGTGAAATTAGAAAAAGAGGAAGGAAAATAATCAAGCAAATGCTAGAAAAGAAAAGAAAGAGAAGATTGAAATGAACAAAATTGGGATGATGCCAAGTGACCTTGTGACCCTAGAAGTTATTCTAGAACCGTTAATTGTTGCTAGGTGCATTGCACGCAATGTGATATTTTTAGTTGATTAAATGCCCTGATGCTAACAGGATGTCCCCATTTTGTTCCTTTTGTTGTCTTCATTGAGCGGAAAGGTGGTTGGTTTGTGGTTCTTAAAGTGGTAACTCTTCTCTACAACATAAGGTCGAAAGGTAATGACAGACGGCAACAGAACTGATTTGGTTGATACGGGTGCCCAAAAGCAATTGGTTAAACAGGACACCAGTTTGGCTGATGAGGTAAGGATGTTAATACAACACATGACGGACATGTATCAGGCCTGGATGACTAGGAAGGCACCACCCCCGCCACCACTAGCTTCCTAGATGCTGCCCTAACCCAAACTCCGGACACAGTGCCAGATGATCCCCCATACTCTCCAGATCCACCCGTTTATCACAGCTTTCCCAAACGTCCTAGTAGCTCCATCACTCATCCTCCAATTACCTCTCCCCAAAATTGCCCTCCTGTCATATCCATTATTCCCAACAGTGAATATCCACTCAAAGCTCATGATGCCCAATACTACCCCGCAGAGGTTGCCCACAAGGTTCCTGACTCATACAAGAAGAGCCCTCGGGATGAGCTTTATGCTGAACATGAAAAAGTCACGGGAAAAGAAGGGCGAGACAAAATATCCAGGAAGCTGAAAAGCATAGAACAGTCCTTAAAGAACATGCAAGGGATGAGAGACCAGGTTAATATGTCTTACAAAGAGTTGTGTATGTTCCCTGACGTTTGCCTGCCCATAGGTTTAAAGTGCCAAAGTTTAACTGGTATGATGGGTGTGGAGATCCGGTAGCCCATTTGAGGGATTATTGCAGTGAAATGAGAAATGCTAGCGAGAAAGATGATTTGTTGATGGTATATTTCACTGAGAGCTTGACTGGGGCAGCTTTGGAATGGCATAATCGTCAAGATGTCTGCAAGTGGCATACATTGGGCGACATGGCTCAAGATTTTGTGCGACACTTCCAGTACAATATAGACATTGTCGGACCTCTTTCCCTATCTCAGATGGAAAAGAAACCCAAGAAAAGTTTTAGGGATTTTTGGCTCAGATGGAACGAACAAGTTGCTCGGGATAGTCCTCCCATTGATAGAAAAGATGTTGCTGAGCCCCGCCGACGACAGGGTCCAGTGGTCATTCTTGCTAAACGCTTTCAGCCTCAATGTCAACCCCGTGGATATCCTTGTAATCCTCCCCACTGCTACTTCTCTCCACAGAACCCCCAAAATCGTACATCACTTCCCCGATACCCCGTCCACAATGCACCACCATATGCTCCACATCCCCAAGGCCCGCGATGGCCCGCACCACTTCACCAAATGTCTTACCCGCCCCCTCAAGCATATCAGCCACCTGCCCGCAAAAGGTTCCAACCGATGCCAGAATACAAATTGAAAATACTACTGAAAAAAGAAAAGGCTTCCACCCCTATTGGAGAATCATATGCCAGTTTGTTCCAAAGGTTGATGCAATTGGATATGTTGAAGCCGATTCAGATATAAATGTCAAACCCTCTGCCAAAGAAGTTTGATTTTTCTCAAAGGTGTGCATATTGCTCCGATGCCCCGGGTCACAGTACAAAAAAGTGTTGGCGGCTGAAGAATGCGATTCAGAAGCTTATTGATGCAGGCGACCTTACTGTGCAAAATCCAAATGCAGCAGATACTAGCCAAAGTTCATTGCCTGTTCACAATAAGACGCATATGGAGGACATGATTTGTGTGGAAAAGGAATATAAGAACTATTCTGAGATCCTCGGAGGGCCACCTGCCGCGAAGCTTTCAGCGCTATCACTCTTGGTTCCGGAAGTTGATCATAAGAACGAGCCGGCTAAAGGGACCCAAGAGCAATTTGCTAAGGACAAAGAGATGAGGACTTGTGGAGGTTCTAGCAATGTTGATGTTGAACTCAGTGGCTAAGATGCAGAACTTGGTAACTGGAAAGACGCTCCTCTCCTGGTTAGCTGGGGATGAGAGTCTTGGTGGTTTATTTTGTTGTCATTTCTGTTATCCGGGTTATTTTCAGGGTTGTAATCTGGATATTGTCTTGTTACTCAAACCCTTCTATCCTTTTATTTTGCGTAGTTCGTTTAGTCGTAGTAACTCGTTTAGTGTTGTCTAGGTTTGTTCCAAGGTTGTAACCCCGTTGTAGTTTGCTTGTCTTGTTGTTCGAACCGTTTCACCGTCTGTCTAATGCAATTTCCTGTCTTCTGTTATTTCTTGTCAATTTTTTGTTTAGTTCTCTCCTCCTTTTATAATTCTTTTTCTGTTGACTCTAGTGACATGACATGCATGCGTAATTCTCAGCATGGTTTTAAAAGTCAATTTAGTCATGAAGCAATGAAGCAATTTTGAAGATGTAGGGACATGAGAGGGGAAATAAGCAAAGGCATTTTGAGATCCTTCAAGCCCGAATTGTGTGAAACTGGGCAGAGAACATAAAGAAACCCTATTGAAATGCATCCTGCCGCATCGGGTCGAAGCTAAAGGCAAGTTCGCCCCAAATTTGTAGGGGGCTGTTCGTGGTAATGAGAGTGAGAGTGTTGTCCAATGGTGCTTTGTATTTAACAGATGTAGAAGGCAAATGTGTAGAAATGGCTATCAATTATGATGCGGTCAAAAGATATTATGTATGATTTCTTTGGTTAAGTTGTATTTGTTTGTACTTGGCATGTTTTGAAGATTGGAATGACTAAGGCATTTTGTTCTGCTATCTAAACACTTTATCCTTTGTTACCCTTTTTGAGCCTTATTTATTTCTTTTTCATACTCCTCTTTTGGAATCAGTAGTAAAGTTCAGAAACGCAAGTAAAGGACAAAGAGAAAAAGAGAAAGAAAAGAATGAAAAGAGAAAGAAAAGAATGAAGAGAGAAAGAAAAGAATGAAAAGAAAAAGAAAAAAAAAGAAAAAGAGAGGAAAAAACAACAAAAAGAAAAACAAAAAAAGAAAAGAAGAGAAAGAAAAAGAAAAGAAAAATCACAACAAACAAAGTAATTCCTATGACATAAACTACGTTCGACCTGATTCCTTTTAAGGATACGTAGGCAGCCTCACGGTTCGGTCACATCAAAATAAAATTCAAAAGTCCCCAAGCAAAGAAACTGGGGCAGAAGTTGTGGTTGTTGTAAGAGATCTGATTCCAAAAGTTGTAATTTTGAGCCCTTTTAAGCTGCTTTTGAGCCTTTATCCTTTCTTTCTAACCCCATCCAAAAGTCCGCATTACGGTCCAAAGAAAGACCTTCCGATCAATCTTTGAGTAGTTCCAAGTCAAGCGAGTTAGAGGTATGATTCACATCAGGGGCAACACTCTGTGCTGCACAAGAAAAAAAAATGAGAGAGTCTTATCGGTGAAAACCTTCACATGCACCATAAGGCGACGATAAGTTGAGAGAAAGAACAAAATGTGAGAGGCTTGATGGTGAAAACCCTTCGGGCACCACAAGTCGAATAAGGATCATGAATCAGATTGGATAATCGGAGCATTGAAGCCCAGTTTCACGTTTTAGAGGTACAGCAAGAGTGGAACATCAGACTTGTTTGGCAGATTAGGCCACTTAATCCACGGGTGCATGTCATTGTCGAGTTGGTATCCACACCTGATAGGTTTCTACTTTATAGTTTTCTTGTTAGGAATCATCTCTCTCCTTTGTCCTTTACTCTGTTCCTTTGTCTTGTTTACTTCCTCTTCCTAAGTCTATTTGGTCAGAACAAGTGAGAAATGTCGTCAAAATTTGCCACCAGCTTTCCAATTGTACAAAACGGGATCTGGCTAGCACATCAAAGTGGATGAGTCAGGAAAAGAACAACAAGCGCACTGAGCTGGTAACAATCAACATGCTTTGGGATCCATGTGAAATACAAAGGTTTGGTATATATCAGTTCATGAACAATGCAACAGATGGAGGGTGTTAGGTAAACGGATCAAAGGTATTTTTTGTGATAAAATTAACAAAGAAGGTGGTTAACCAGTGACAAGCAAGGTCTTCCAAGCAGAAATCAAGTTGTCATGGCGAATGAAGGGACAATAGACCTCAGTGGTTTAAGTCAAGAAAGAACAACATACGCACTGAGCGGGTTGGCGATTGTCGATTCATGTGAGACACAAAGGTTTGGTAAATGGCAGTTCATGAGCAATGCAACAGATGGAGGGTATCGGGTCTGAATGGAGACGAGGTATTTTTTGTGATAAGGGTGACAGAGAAAGTGGTTAGTCAACAAAATAAGCAAGGTCTTCAAGTGGAAATTAAAGTTATCATAGGAAATGAAGGAGCAGTCGCCTTCGAAGTTCAAGGCCACAAACCAACCACCATGTTTAAATTCACAAAGTTTTCTTTGATTGAAACAGGGGCAGAAAATTTTGATTGTTTCGGAGGGACCCTTCGTAAGGAAAGGCAGGCACCAAACAGGTTTGACATTAAATTTTCAGGACCCTCCTGGAAAATGGGACCTAGTTTAAAATTCCAAACAATCATGAGTAGCAAAATCTAGCATAAATGTACCCCAAAGGAATATAAGTTGGCTTCATAGTTTGCATGCTTGAGATAGGATCCAATTAGGAGTTGTCAGGACCCTCCTGAATAATGGGACCTAGCTTTAAGATTTCCTAGATAACAAGAGTTAACATAAGTCCTGCTGTAGGGTAGTATAATTCAGCCGTAAAAGTTGTCACTCTTAAGATAGGACTTGATTTTTGATTTTCAAGACCCTCTTGGATAATGTGGTATAGTTTTAAGACCCTCTTAGATAACAAGATTTAGCGAAAGTCACACCTTTGGAAGATATAATGTAGATTTAAAACCACCGTTTAATTAAGAGTTGTCAGGACCCTCCTGGATAATGAAATTTGCTTTCAAATTCACAGAGATATTTGGTGACATGATTCAATTAACATTCATAGATGCGCCCAGCGCCAAATTGGGGCAGGAAAATTTCTTTTGTTTTGTTTGTTTTGTTGTAATCAGGTTCAAAGGCAGCAGTTTCAGATGAACAGTTCAAGTTTAGATATCAGATGCCCACCTGGAGAGCACGGGGATACAGTTCAAGTTCAGCAATCAGGCGCCCACCTGGAGAGCACGGGAATACAGTTCAAGTTCAGAAATCAGGCGCCCATCTGGAGAGCACCGAAATACAGTTCAAGTTCAGAAATCAGGCGCCCACCTGGAGAGCACAGGAATATAGTTCAAGTTCAGCAATCAGGTGCCCACCTAGAGAGCACGGGGATACAGTTCAAGTTCAGAAATCAGGCGCCCACCTGGAGAGCACGGGAATACAGTTCAAGTTCAGCAATCAGGCGCCCACCTGGAAAGCACGGGAATACAGTTCAAGTTCAGCAATCAGGCGCCCACCTGGAGAGCACGAGAATACAGTTCAAGTTCAAAAATCAGGCGCCCACCTGGAGAGCATGGGAATACAGTTCAAGTTCAGAAATCAGGCGCCCACCTGGAGAGCACAGGAATACAGTTCAAGTTTAGCAATCAGGCGCCCCCTGGAGAGCACGAGAATATAGTTCAAGTTCAGAAATCAGGCGCCCATCTGGAGAGCACGGGAATACAGTTCAAGTTCAGCAATCAGGCGCCCACCTGGAGAGCACGGGAATATAGTTCAAGTTCAAAAATCAGGCGCCCACCTGGAGAGAACGAGAATATAGTTCAAGTTCAGCAATCAGGCGCCCTCCTGGAGAGCACGGGAATACAGTTCAAGTTTTGACAATCAAGCGTCCACCCGGAGAAAAGGAAAGCATCTCAGATTATAATTCGAGTTCAGCAATCAGGCGTCCACCTGAAGAAAAGGGAAAGTGTCTCAGATCACAATTCAAGCCGGCAACAAAGAGACTTCATCTAGAAAATACAAGTCAACAAGGCAACAAGAATTACAAGATCAAGTTTGAAGATATAGATAGGATTCTTGTAATGCATACATCATAGTTTAGTCTAGTTTCTTTTTATTTTGTCATGGTGTAATAAGGAAGTCAGTAAGCAGTAGCACCTGCAGCTAGCAAGCGTCAAGGTTCAAATCCAAAGTCTGCATGAAGAACCATTCAAGACTCAAGATCAAGCTCCAGAAGACTTATAGATAGGAATCTTGTAACTCGTAGTTGACAGGCTTTGCTAGTCTTTTTCATCTTTTAATTTTTTGATGTAATAACAGGACCGCGGGCCGGAACCTTGGCAGAACGGCACCTCGACTGGCTCTCCACCTCGGCATACTCCATCACCTCATTTACCTCTGAACTACACGTGGCCTGATTCCTTTATAGCCAAGGATATGCAGACAGCTCAGATACCAGGGCTCGATCACATTCCCCTCTCTCTTAGTTTTAGTCTCTCAAAATAAGGGTCGGGTCAAAAACCTGTCTAGTCCTTCTTTGTCTGAAAACTCTTCGCGTTTCCAGCCAAAGAGGGGCAGCTGTAGACATGTGATTTTTGACCATCCCCAAGATTTTTCATATTTTAGCACGTAAACATTTAATTTAGGCCTAATATAGCTATTTCAACTATTTTTGACTTCTTTACTTTATTTTCGTCATAAAAATGGAAAATTACAAAAAAATATATTTTAGCTTATGTATCTTTCATAAATTTAAATAAAAAAAATATGCAAAAATAGTACCTTATTTTTATCTTTACATAATCTTGAAAATACGAAAAATATATAATAGTTTCATGTTAGCTTTTGGATTGTGTAGTATTTTTATCTTATTTTTAAAAGGAGTCAATTAAGGTATTGGATCACAATTTTAAGAGTTTTAGAGCCCAATTCTTGGCCCAATTGGGATTACACACATACTTGCAGTCAACATACATGAATACATTCCAAACTAAAGCTTCAGGGCAGCTTAAAAATACATACTACTTTTAACAGTTGTCTCACCCTACGCTAGATTCTTTATCAGATTCATTAACCTGGCTAAGACATGGTCCCTTTTAAACTCATATTGTGTGATTCATTTTTTTTTGTGTGTAAAACCAAGAAAAGCAGAGCTTTGCGTCGATTTTTGGCATTTGGTGTTAATCTTTTTTGCGGGGTAGGACTTGAATCATGTGGTTATTATGGGGAATGATACCTTCATCTGTTTGTTGTTTTAATATAACTGTTAATACTACCCTGTATTACCTGATATTGCTCGACTAAATGTCGCAATGAATTTTTTGAGGATAGGAATTGATGTAGCTCGGTTGTAGGCTTGTAACTTGTGTTGTTTTGCTCGAGCTATACACAGTTGGAAAATCCTAAAATTATATATATATTTACAATAAGTAGATATGACTAACTAATTACTGACTAATGCCTAGACAGCCAGACACTAACTGCCTTGTGATTGATACGTTTATATTAAGTTGGTAAACGACATTCACAATGCAAAGATTTACACAAAAAGATTTTCCGACAGAAAAATAACGAAACAGATAACGAAAGATAATAACGAAACATAATAACGAAACAAAACAAATATCGAAAGATAACGAAACAAATTAGACTCTTTACTACCAATAATAACGAAACAGAAAGATTTACACAGTAAGCATTCCTTCAAATAGAAGAGAAAAGAAAAAGTTGAAGAAAGAAATTAGGAGTACCAGAAACGATGATAATCAACAACAACTAACTTTTCGACAGAACAGACCTCGATTTGACAGTGGCGAGTGGCGATAGAACACAACTAGGTTGTACTTTGAAAGAAAACGCTGAAGACTAAAGACTGAAGAGAAATCGGCACTGAAGAAGGGAGGAAATAATAGGGTTAGCCGGTTAGGGACTTAAGTGAAGGAAAGGGTAGTATTATAGAATAAGGGTATATTTATCTTTTTAGTATATATTATCGGTTTATCGATAAACCGATAACCGAAGAGGATAAAATCGAAATCGAAAATCGATAAGGAAAATTTCGAAATCGAAATCGAAATCGATAAATCGATTAAATGATAAGAAATAATCGATTTGATTTATCGAAAAAATCGATTCGAATGCACACCCCAAATTTTTATATACTGCGTACAAGTTATTGTAAAGTGACCCGCATTCACCTCGTTACTACTTCGTCGAGGTTAGGTTCAGCATTTATAGAGTACATGGGATTGGTTGCACTCATACTACACTCTGCACTTCTTGTGCAGATTTTGGAGTCGGTCCCAGCGGTGATCAGTCGATTTCTCAGGTTGACTATCAGTACGGAGACTTGAGGTACAACTGCTCGGCGTTCGCAACCCTAAATTCCCCTTCTACTTTATCTTAGTTGTGTATTTCCTTTTAGACAGCTATACTTTTATTCAAACCTTTATCTGTATTATTCAACCCTATTAGATGCGTAAGTTAAAATTACCTTCCTAAACTCGGGTGCGCATTTATATGACCCAAATCCAAATCTCAACAATGTTATATAAAGCGTGTTGCGAACTACGAGTGCATTTATGTGACGTGGTTCAAAACATATTTTAAATGACGTTGCAATCTTCCTAAAAATGAATAAAAGCGACTATAAAGTTAAAATCGAACCATAGGCTAAAACATGTACTAAAATCCAATAATAGGCCGATTATAGCAGTTGAGCGATCGTGTTAGAACCACGGAACTCGGGAATGCCTAACACCTTCTCCCGGGTTAATAGAATTCCGTACCCGAATCTCTGTGTTCGCGGACTTTAAAATAGAGTCAATCTTTTCCTTGATTCGGGATTTGAACCGGTGACTTGGGACACCATAAAATTATCCCAAGTGGCGACTCTGAATTTTTATAAAAATAATCCCGTTTCGATTGTCACTTTAAGTTGGAAAAAACTTCCTTATATACTCCCTTCCGGGGGTGTAGGTAATAAGGAGGTATGACAGCGACTGCTTCAAGTTAACTCTAACTTGAACAATACAACTCGAGTTTTCAACCTCTTGCAAACCTAAGGATTAACTCTAACCCTTATAGCAACACGCCATAGGCTGTTGTGACTACTTCAAGTCAACTCTAACTTGAATGATACAACTCAGGTACCTAGTGTAATTTACTTCTAAGAAAGCTGAAAGGTACAACTCAAAATGCCTACTACGCTTTGAACTAGAAATAAAGAAAGACACATAAAACTCTTTATGTAATTAGTTCTTCAATTTGGTTCGTATAGTTTCAGGATCGCACTCTTAAAACTCACATGAATTGCTTACAAAATTGCCTTGCTATTTTGCTCTCAATTCTTGCTTAACTTCAGTATGTGTCCATCACCTGTAAAAGAGAACACAACTAATATATATAGAGTTAATAAATAAAGATTAACTAGAGTTCTAATGCTTTACTCTTCCTTGGTGGAAGAGTTCTAGTTATCTTCAACTTCTAATTCTTTCCTTATCTTGAAGAGATTTCTCTTCAAGTAAGGACTCCTGCTTATTATCAAATATGCAATATTTTTGTTCAAGGAAATATCAAATATAACCACTCATACTTATCTCTTTCAGGTGCATACCTTTTGCTTGATTTTGTCTGTCACTTGTGTACACTGTCCATGAACCTGGTTCATGCATGTGCTACTTTGTCAATCATCAAAACCAAAACCGCCCAGGTCAACTGCTTTTAATTCAAAAAAATGGCTGATAGACTTTTAATGCAACAATGATAATCAACTATAACACCCCTTCTTGATTAAAAAAAAGAATTAATGAAAAGGAAACTGTCACTATTTGTCATGTTCCTTGCTTGCCTCTAGCAGATTTTTCTTCTAGGTGTATCTGTATGTTATTTGTCTTGGTATTTATTTGATTACCACCATTAATATTTATCCTTTGTTATCTCAGGTTGCTAACTTCCCTTTCCCAACTCTTCCTGAGCCAACTGCCTTAGTTGAAGCAGAGCGTTGCTTAAAGGTTCTTGAAGCACTTGATAGCAAAGGAAGACTGACACCTTTAGGGAAGGCCATGGCACAATATCCTATGAGTCCTCGCCACTCCCGTATGCTCCTTACAGTAATCCAAATTATGCAAAAGGTGAAAGATTATTCCCGCGCAAATACAGTCTTGGCTTATGCAGTTGCAGCAGCTGCAGCTTTGAGCTTGTCAAATCCTTTCCTTATGGAGTTTGAAGGAAACTACAAAGATCCAGATGGCTTGAAACAGGATGAGAAACCAGGCTCATTGGAAAGCGAGCCAGACTTAGGAAAAGAGAAAAGAATGAGGATAAAAAAGCTGAAAGAAACTGCTAAAGTGTCTCGTGCAAAATTTTCAAACCCCACTAGTGATGTTCTAACAGTAGCATATACTCTACAATGTTTTGAACTTTCTGGTAAACCACTGGAATTCTGCAATGACAACACCTTACATTTTAAAACAATGGAGGAAATGTCCAAGTTGAGGCGGCAGCTCATTAATCTTGTCTTTAACTCCAAATTATGTGATTCACAGCAAGATTTCTCATGGCATCACGGGACTTTGGAAGATGTAGAATGTGCTTGGAGGATTCCTTCGAACAAATGCCCTCTTCAACTGAATGAGGAGATTTTGGGCAAAGCTATTTGTGCTGTCTGGGTTGACAGGGTTGCTAAACGCATTAAAAATGTTTCATCCTTATCGGAATCTGACAGAAAAGTTCATGCTGTTCAGTATCAGGCTTGCTTGGTGAAAGAAATCGTATTCCTCGGTCGACGGTCATCTATTTCAAAATCTGCCCCTGAATATTTGGTCTACACTGAACTACTGCATACAAAAAGACCATTCATCCAAGGTGCAACTAGCGTGAAAGAGAATTGGCTTGTTAAATATGCTCCATCCTTGTGCAGTTTTTCTGCACCTCTCTCAGATCCAAACCTTATTACGACCCACTGAATGACCAGGTCCTCTGTTGGGTCAGTCCAACTTTTGGTCCTCATCTATGGAGGCTCCCTCTGCATAGTTTGCCAATCGAAAATGATATGAGCCGGGTGGCAGTATTTGCTTGTTCCTTGCTTGAAGGAAAAGTTCTGCCATGCCTAAAATCTGTACAAAAATTCTTGGCAGCCTCACCAGCTAGCATTTTGAAGCCCGAGGCATCAGGTCTTAAGCGGGTTGGAAATCTTTTAAACAAGATGAGGACCAAGAAGAGAACGATTGATAGTTGTGCCATGCTAAGGAAATTGTGGGGTGATAATCCTCGAGAATTGTTTTCAGAAATTTTGGATTGGTTTCAGCAGGGATTTCATGACCATTTTGAAGACCTTTGGGCAAAGATGCAACTTGAAGTATTTTTAGACCCAAAAAAACGGCTTTCCAAGAAGGTCAAGAGAGAGAAAAGGAACCCATGAACTTTCTATGATTAGGAATATTAAATGCCTTTCAGAATCTATCTCTGCTTATTTTGGATGATATGAACTCCTTAGGCATGTTCTCACAGGCATAATATCTCTTTCCAAAAATGTGAGGTAGTCTCCTGCCTTTCCTTTTCTCACTCTCGCACCGGGCAAAGGGGATTTTAGCCAGTTCTTCCTTTGATTAATATTTTTGCATACTATGATTTCTAGTGAGGACCAACTAAAATAATGATTCATAAGAACTCTTTCTTTGGGCAGAGTTTAAAACCTTGCGCCATGCTCTCGGGGATTTCTCGGTTATAAAAAGGATTTCTTTTTTGTTTATGAATTGGTCCTATAGTAGAATATATCATTCATAACCTACTTGAAATCACTAGAATAGGTAATCATATTATCAAAACCTAACCAACAGTAGTAAAATGAAGTTGCTGCTTGAACTCTCGATAAACTGAACGGTTACACATGTACATATAGTGAATTTTTGGTTATTACTATTGTTTCAAATGGTTGTTTACTTGAAGCTTTCAAATGCTAAACATTGCATAACTTACTTGCCTCTTATGTTCCATAGGTGCGCAGCAGAGGATGCAATACAGAAATTTGATGGAGCAGTTATCGGGAAGCAGACGGTTCGTCTTTCCTGGGGTAGAAATCCAGCAAACAAGCAGGTATTTACCAAAATGGTAAAATTTGATTTCTGAAAAGCTTTTACTTCAGATACTAAGTATCTTGTGCCAACATCTGTTTCGTGGAGTCTCCATATTTGCTGTAAAGTTTTCATAAGTTCTCTATTTTGAGCAAAATGAGAAGAAGGGCAACAATGCTTCCCTGAAAATCCTACTAGTGTTCTGCTTTTGTATGCTGATGAAAGCCCCCTTGCATCGTGTATCCTAATAAGCCACTTGCCAAGAAAGTAAAATGCTGAGAAGTTGACATATCTATGCTTTTGTTCGTGGTTCCCATAAAATGCTGAGAAGTTGACATACTCAGCAGAAATATGTAATCCAATTGATTGCTGTTGCAGCAACTACAAATATTATTAGGCTGATGTTTCAATAGCCTTGGAACTTTAAGCAATTTACCTGATATATTATATTCTTAATGGTGTACCTAAATGAATTAAAAATTTATTTTCTGTGTTACCTTTCATTATTGATTACATTAGATGCTTTCTTCTACAATCGTTCTCACTGGTTCTGGAGGATGTTCTGTAAAATAACATACTTATTTGTATTACTATAAGGGGTCATGTGGTTGCATTACTAAAATGTGATAATACCTGTATAAAACTCCACATTAGTAATATAATGTCTGATTACCTTTTGAAACTTGCATAAGATTCAGCATTATATAATACTACTATATATTGTTTGGTTGGCTTTTTTGTTGCCAGCTTAACTAACACCTGCATAAGTTATGCAGAAATCTATGTATTATTTTAGGCGGGATAGGTGGAATAAGAATACGGGAATTAGTAATACATGGAAGTGAACGAAATAACCCTCATGGATTAAACTATTTTTTTTTTTGAAAAAAACAACACATATTTGTAATCTCTCCAATACAACTCATGCGTTATTAATTTCTGCATTACAATCCCAGCATACGGTTCCTTGCATTACTAATCCCTATATTTTAATTCGTGCACTATTAATCTACATAACTTGTCTCAAAACCAAGTTGTCCCCTTTCTGTTTCTTGGTTTTTTCCACTATTATATAATTGGAACTTTTAGAGCTTCAAAGTGACAATTTATGCATCTTATGCTCTTTAGTGATAGTTGGCCTATATTTTTGGATTTTAGATTCCATGTAGGTTCTTCATAAAACGTCTGTATATTCAACTTATGTTTACTCTGTTTTTTGCAGTTGAGGACTGACTCTGGTAGCCAGTGGAATGGGGGTTATTAGGGAAGGCAAAATTTATGGGGGGGGGGGGGGTACGGATATGATGCATCGCAAAGTCAAGATTCTAGCATGTATGCTGCTGGAGCCGCTTATGGGGCATCTTCTAATGGCTACGGCATTCACCAGCAGCCAGTTAGCTAGCTGAACTATAGTCTGAGTGCTATTTAGTTAGAGTTTGGCAAACTTTTTTAGCTGTATTGCCTTTATGATTTGATGAGTGGTGAACTTATTCGTCTCATGTTTCTCTTACCTTCTCTCTTATTTGTCTCTGTTCAGCATTTTATCTTTGATCGACTTTGTAAAATTTACAGAGTAGGATCAAACAATGAGTAATGGCAAACACAAGTTTTAACACAGGTGGCTTTTGTATCGAAAATAAGTTGAATTTTTTTTTGGCCAATTTTTTTTCGGGTGTTGGAAGTTACATGTTATTAATGCCTTTGCCGTGGATATTGAAGTCAAGCTGCAATTCTCTTTTTTTCTTCTCATTTTTGGAAGAGGGGTTAAGGCTAATATATGAATACATCAATGACCTCACTGAACAAGGCTAGATCGTTCCATCAATGACTGTAGTTTGAGCTTAGTATAATGATATTTATCATTGAAGAAGATGATTCCTTAGAAGATTTACTGAGGAGAATTCCTTACACGGTAATGTGGAAGATAAAATCTTTTTCATACGGACTTTGGTGGGTTATAGTTGTCTTTAGTTGAAGAGAACAAACTTTAGCGGCAATACACCATCATTAGGAAGAAAAAGTTAGAGAAAGGAAATAGAAGTCGAACTAAAACTAGAAACTTTCTGTTATATCCAAAAGGAAAATTAAGCAAACAGTATTACCAAACTATCCAGACGGTTGATTCCATAAAAAAAGGTTCAAGACATGCTTAACTATATGTATTTACTAGTACTAGACATGCATAACTATATGTATATACTACTACTAGTAAATAAGATTGGAACAAATGTGACAACAACAATTTCGTTCCAATTCAAATGATTCCTGCTGCAAAACTCGAGCATTCTATAAAGGAGTAGACTAAATTACATCCAAAAACTAAGCACCAACTTTCTCTTTACTCCATTTAGCTTGAAAACTGTCTAAGAAAGCATGAAGCAACCGTTCTCATTCTTTCTCTGCTGAGCTTCTGGCTCTGAATTTTGGACATAACTTGGATTGTGATTTGTCAAAGAAATCGAGAATTGGCATTGAATTTTGGTTTTGTAGGAAAATGATAACTGTACTCTGAATTGCAACGGAAAGAATATACTCAGAAATTACTAATACCAGCATATTTCACAGGTTGTCGCTCAACTCCAAAAGCAAATTAAAAGGATATAAATGAGAAAGAAAAGGCTCGCGTTTAAACAGAATTCATATTTATCCTCTGGTTTACAATACAGCACAGTTCACAGTCTTTATTCTCTAGCACCATCTACATGGAGATGAGGGACGTGGGGAGGGGACGAGGGCGAACTACAAGTAGGGATGACAATGGGGCGGTGCGGGTGCGGAGCGGTGCGGGTTTAGACACATGCGGGGCGGGGCGGGACGGGTCAAAAAAAAATTTAAATTTATGCGGGTGCGGTGCGGGTGCGGGTTTAAAAACTTCATCAAAGAAGGAAACTCAATTTTCTGGCTTTCTAAAGACGAAATTGAAAAGAATTTCATGTCAGTTAGTGCTTCAAAAACAATACTGAAATGCTTCAATTCTTTACTTTTTCCACTCTTTAATTTTCATTATTGCTATTATATAAATAGAAATATTTAGAAAATAGAAATATTTAGAAAATAGAAATATGTTTGGTAAAATATACTTAAACATAGTTCATTTATCTAGTAAAAAGTACTCCAAAATTAAAGAAAGTACAAAACAAACATCCGAAATAACGACAAATTAAAATATAGAAATACGTAAAACCATTAAAAATTCATCCAATATTCAAAATTCCTAAAATTCCTAGATTGGATAAACGTAACAAAATTCGAATTAACGTCATTATAGTCACAAGTCTTCGTGATACAATTTGAAAAGAACGGACAGTGGGGACATTAGCCATGGCGAAAGATTTAAAACTAACAAAATGAAGAAAAACAGTTATGCGGGGCGGGGCAGGTGAACGCGAGTGTGGATGCGGGGAGGGTGAACGCGAGTGCAACTGCTATGCGGGGCGGGGCGGGTTGAAATTTTGCGAGTTAAGAGAAAATCCGCCCCGCACTCGCACCGCACTGCACCGCACCGCTTGCCATCCCTAACAAGTCCTTCAATTTATTTGAGTTGCATAATCCAGGATTTGATGGAAATGGTAATTACCGACGATAAAGACTTAAAAGTTAGTACTTACTATCTATAGATCACGAGGCTAAGATCGATATCCCTATCATACAACCAACCTTGTCAAACAAGATTTTCCACGTAAAACGGTAAAAGTGAGCTTTTCTCCAAGCCGAGCATATACAATACAGAACGTAAAGCCAATGCTTGCAATTCTAGTCCGTTAAATGATCGATTAGCATGCAACATTTTAGTTGGAAAACTGCAGGCAATTAAATTGTTGGGATACGGGATACTACTCCTACTTAATCAAAGTTGTGCGGGAGAGTTATCTCATCAGCCACTGCAATGTTCGAGCAAAGAACACCATTTAATTTGTTGCTCTAGACTGAATTTTATATGGTGAAAAATCTTGTCGATGGAACTCTCAAAATTCCATGCTTCAATTTCAGCATGATAATTCAGACACGACAAACCACATTAAAAAGTAGCTTCATAAAATGTTTTATCAGTGGTAGAAGCAAACAGCCAATAAACGCAGCGCCCTAGCTAGACAAAATATATATACATGAGTGATAGTAATTAAGCGTCCACCAAACTATATAGAGAATCATGTTCTCTATTAGTTCCCACAGAACACACGCACATTGCAGCAAGTAAACGACACAAAGGAGTTTTACGTGGAAAACTCTCAGTCCATGGGATCAAATGCCACGACCTACCCTTGTAGGATTTCAACTTCACTACTGAGCAAACTTTAGATTACAACCTATTGTAACCTAGGAATTAACCTCTTAATTCCTCACTAACTTGTAACAACTCTATTACAAGCCACTTTGTAATAACTCTACAAAGACTTACAACTCGACTAACTCTAGCCAAGACATAAACACAAGGGTTTATGATTTACAAAGATTTCCTACACAGTGCTTCTAACTAAGCTAAGTAGGAATTACATGTAGAGTTCTTTAACAAAGGTACAACACAACTAAGGACATGTAATAAATCGATACAGAAAACTGGTCCGTTGTTATGTTGTTCTTTGCTCTTGATGCCCTTGAGACTCACTTGCAAGATTGATGGATGGCTTGAGAGAAAAATGCTTGATCAAATCTTGAATGTGCAAGTGTTTTGTTTTACCTTTGCTTGATGTTAATAATTCATTTGTGATATCACTTGAATGATGCAAGCAAGTTAGGTAAAGGGCATTCCCCATAAAGTTGATTGCTGCACTATTTTTGCACTGTTGCATGTGCAGGCAACAACTTTACAGCTGGGGAGTCGAGTTGTACAATCACCATGGGAACTGGTAGCAATCTGTTCCCTCTGTTATTCCTTTGACTCTGAAGAGTTGAACTGTGTCCCCAACTGGAGACTTGTTGATCTTAAGTTCTTGAGGATGTGTATCCGGTTCCTTATCTGGTTCTTAACAGTAAGTTTGTTAGATCATCAAAACATAACATGGATACACATATAACATATCAATTTTCCCCTTTGTGATGATGACAAACTTATAATTCAAATTCCCCTTAAGAACTAGAATAACATTCGCATTTCCTGTTTCTCCCTGAATCTGTTCCCCATCATGTTCCCCCTTAATTATTTTCCCCCTTTTGGCATTATAAAAAGATCAGTAGCAGAACTTAAGCAAAAAAGAATTCTAGCTTTAGTTAATTCATGCCACATGTGAGCACATAATCATGACTAAAACAGAGCAAAAGAGCAAGACATAAACAACAAAAGGATGAAGCTTTCATTAATTTTGGATAATTAAGTAGGGAGTAGTTCCATTGTTTCCAAACACATTCATAAAATAAAAACAGCAAAAATAAAAGTACTAGTCATAAACATCATCAGAACTAAAACATAGGACAAACACTAAGAACTTGACACTTGGGAAGGGGACACTGTTTAGGGAGCACTGGAAAGGGAAGGCACAAATGAAGAGGCAAGGGTTCGAAGAAGGATGTCCATTCGAGCATTAGCTGACACCTGCTCATTGAGCAATCTCTCCTTTAGTTCCTCGACCTGTTTCCTAAGGTCGGCATTTTCCTTGGTCAGACAGGCAACCTCTGTGCTTTGAGAGCTGCTAGAACTAGGTGCCTCCTAAAGCTGACTTAGCTTACCCTCAAGAATGGCATTCCTTGCGTTCAACTTCCTTATCTCAGCAGTTGCACTATTTTAGGTGTTGATCAACTGGGAGATAGTAGAAGTGCTGTCGACCCCTCCAACCTTTTCAATGCATTCACATTCCTCTAGGGTGGTCTTGGAGAAGATTTGTTTATGGTTACCCACTTTATCTTGTCCCAAAGGGACTTTGAAGAACTCAAACACCTTAGTAAGGAAGAACCTGTAAGGCAGCCCATGATTACTATCCTTGAAATCTACCACTTGTTGATACCCAATTTTTTCCTATATATTTTTAATATTAAAAATACCTTCAAAATAGCATATATGCATATATAAACATGGCCAAATATTTTATTATTTTTTCCATAACTTTTAAAGGTTTAAATTGATTTATTTTTCCCTCTTTTATCCACAAAATCTCAATAGTTATTTCCAAAATTATTATTTTTGATGATTCATTTATTGGATTCTTATATTTATGTCAAAATATGGCTAAGTTAATTTTTACATATTTTAAAATTTCATTTAGTATTTATTTAAAGCTAATTGCACATAATTGCAATATTAGCCATTTTTAGGTTTAAATTTGTCTCATATTTATAAAATTGGATCCTATATTTTTAAATTGTTAATTATATATTATAAATCATTTTAACGCTTTCAATTTGTTTTCAGAAATTTATTTACTATTTTTTTATAAATTAAAACTGAAAAGTGGCTATTTAAATTTTAGCCCAAATTGGTTTTCAATTATAACCCAAATCAGGCCTAATTTCCCCAGCCCAATTTCAATTTTAACCCGACCCCTAACCCAATTAAACCAAGCCAACCCGGATTCCCCACCTACCCTTTTAAATCCAGGTCGTTGATCATTCAGATCAACGACCACCGTTCCCTCTTTCCATTTTAACCCCAAATAACCCCTTACCCTAACTCATTTCCCACCACCCGCCGCCTCTGAATTCCTTCCCTCTCAATTCTCTCTGCAACCTCACATGAACCCTAGCCGCTGCCATCTAATTCCACCCTAATCCACCTCAATCCCTGCCTAATCCATGGCCTCTCATGGCCATGTGAGATGTGTATCGGCCTCCTATGGCTCCTGGGTGTTTGTTTCCGTGATTTCAGGGCCAAATCTCAAAGAGACCTGGTCCAGTCCTTGCTCAACCTCTATCTCTGGTCTTTCTCCGGCCATCCATGGTCGTTCAAGGTAGATCCTTGACCTTTCCGGTTAGATCGGTAACTTTTCAAGGTCTCTCTCACCTTTTCTAGGTTCTCTGAAACCCTAGCTTTAAGGTCTTTTGATTTTCTTTCGGATCTATCTTAGATCTGTGTTTACTATGAACTTCTTAAGTGTTTTCTTGAATGTTCTTCGCCTTTCTTTCAAAATGACTCTTTATTTTTCAACGATTAGGGTTTCTCTTAACCTCTTTTTAAAAAAATCTCTTCTCTGATTTTTGGTGCTGTTTCATGATTTTACTATGTTCAAACAACTTGTTTATGCTTTTCTTCTACCTGATTCAACATGTTAAAAACCATAGTTCCTTTTTGGTCTTCTCCGAGTCCTGAAACTGTTTGTTTAAATGTGTACTTGTTCGATTAAGTTCTTTGTTTCTGACTCTCTTTTCCTTGTTTGACTTATCTGATTTGAGTTCTTATCATCTCTTAAACTCGACTACTGTGAAGCCCTAATTTCTTAAAAGGGGTTTTCCTCACTTATTACTACTGTGAGAGCTTTACTTGTTTTTAATTTTTCTTACCTGTCAATTTGGTTCTCTGCACTTTGGGTTCTATGTGACTGCTTGACTACTGTGCTTCGAATAGTTTTATTTTACTACTGAATCCTAGCTTACCCTGTTGCTACTGCATGTTTGTGTTGCTTCTTTTTGTCAACATGTTTGACTCTGCATGCCTGTTCATTCCTTGCTATTTTATATGTTGAGGTGCAGAATCTTGACCCTTTCTTGATTGATTCTGACTCCCTCAATGTTGCAACTGATTGCAAAAGGTTTTCTTATGAACCCTAATTGTATTCGTTTGTTTAATTTAATTGATTCCCCTCCTTTAATTACTGTGGTGTTTTACCTTGCTAAATCCTTTCCCAAAACTAAGCATATTTTGTACTTAGACTTGATTATTTACTTCATGCTTTTACTGCTCCTTATATGGCAATAATCAATCTGTCTGAAGCTGATTTCTTTCCTTAACTAAACTTGTTAGTATCCGTTAAGCAGTGATTCCTTAATTAAAGGGAATTACTTGTGTTAATTGATTTTGATTGTGATTATTTCCATGTTTGTGTTAAGACTTTACTTATTACATTATTCTTCACTCGTTTCAAAACTATAAATACCATACCCTCTCTTCTTTCAAAGACATGAACAATTTGAATTCAAAACACACACTTACGCTCAAAACGTTCTCTCTTTTCTACTACTACTTGTGCTACTGCTTTGTCTAGCCAGCTGAAAGCCAATGCTAGACTGTGGAATCTTGCTTACTTTTCCTTTCTGCACTTTGCTTCCCTACTGGTATGTCCTAGTTAATTTTTAAGCCTCAACAACAACATGTTTCTCTAATTGTTCCAATTTCTCTCATTCTTGTCTACTTCTGCTCATGTTTTTTGCAGTCAAGTTACATTACTAGCATGCTGTAATATGCTCCCTTTCCCTTTTAAATTAATGCTTTCCTATGTGTGTACTCTGTTAGTCACTTGTTATGTGTCTGCTAACTTATGAATCCCAAACCCCCCATATCCCCTTTATGTGTTTGTGTTCTCTGGCTGGTTTGTGGGCATGCCAGCATCAGCCTTTGCTATGCATGACCAAACCTGACCCCTACTGGGTCATATGCTTCATACAATGTATTCTCAAAACCCCTTGACCCCTTTGTGTGACTACTGATTCTGTGTGGTTTTGAGTTCTGTGTACTACAAACTGATTTCAAACACTTCTGCTACTGATTACCTTCAAAAAATAGACTTGCCAGTCCAGTTTTAAATAAATCTCTTTCAAACTATGTCCTGCACTTCCACTATATTCTGAGAGTCTAGGTTCTGCCCCTCTTGTGTGAGCCTTGCCTTGGGACCCTTGAGCTCTCTCTGAACTTGGACACATAAGGGCTGACCCTTCCACACTGCACTCATCTCTGTCTAGCTATGCAAACCTGGGTATAAGCACTGCTCGGAATCCCTTGAGATCCTTAGGGAACTTTGACACACCCAGGTATGAGAAAGGCTTTGAAATTCTGGCATTGAAGTGGTTCATTACATAACTCAGAGAGGAAGTCAAGATCAGGCTTCCTTTGGTTGTAATTTCTCATTTCTGCACTTCTTTTGTAATTCAATCATTTGAGCTGTAATAATTTGCAAACAGTTATGGGTTGATTAGTGAAAAGGGTGGGTAGTTGCATGTGGGATAAATTGGGTAGATATCATGCCTATAGGGTCTGCTCTGGTTAAAAATAAATTCTGCATGTTTTACTTCCACACTTAGATACCATGCCTATAGGATCTAAATGACTATAATTAGATATCATGCCTATAAGGTTAAAAAAATCAGCTTTGTAATTAGATATCATGTCTATAGGGTTAAAACAAATTAAAGTTCAATTTTCATTACAGTATGTATCTAGAATCGTTTCCCTTAGAGATCATGCCTATAAGGTCTAAAACCAGTTTAGTTAAAAATCAGTTTGACTCATGCCTGCCTGAATAAAATTAAATAACCTGCTCTTTTCGTGTTAAGCCATATCATTAGAGAGCATGCCTATAGGATCCAAATCGCATGTTTAAAATTAAGCACTGCTTTACTGCATCAATATAGATATCATGCTCATAGGACATCGCTGTTACGCCTAGGCAAGCCTTAGGTAACTACTTAAATAAAACTAGAACTACCTTTTTTAATTACCAACTGCTACAACCAGTAGGCAGGCCTGATTTAGACTTCTTTTCTGAGTTATATAATGAATTCGGTTCTGACTCAAACTCTGCTTTAGGATTTTTTTAAAACTCAGACCTTAACTATGTTTAATTCATGCTATTTATATGCATTGTTTGCGGAGGTATACATGAGCCCTCTAATTGTTTATATGTTTCCTCTTCAAAATGTAGTCCTACATGTTTTTTGTATGTCGCCTTAGCCTTTTACCTTTAAACCTAAGAGTTAGCCTAAAACCCTCCCTCTTATAGGAATAGTAGTCTTAAACTCCTCCGGGATTAATAGGAATGGGACAGGTAATAGCATGCAATAGAGGTCGAGACTAATCCGCGCTTTAATACCTTAACGGGGTGGGAAGGGTAGATATGGATATGATGACTGGTGCGCTAATATCACGTGTATCCCCTCTTCCGAGGAGTGTCATACTGGGTATTACATTGAGGTGATCCATATTATAAATAAGCCTAGGACCCCCTTTTATTTTTTTTACAAACATGTTTAGTCTATAACTCTTTCAAATCTTGTCTTTCGATAATTGTTTCAAACGCTTGTGTGTTTAACTTAAATCCCCTCTTACTTGAGCCTTACTTGTTTACTTGCTAATTGCATAAATTCACAAAAACTATCTGGCCGGGAACCACACTAGTGGATCCTGAGGGGGGCCTAATACCTTCCCCTTAGGATAATTTCTAGCCCTTACCCAATCACTGGTTATCAAGCATAGTTGTAAATGAACTCTATAGGTGTCCTAATGCGCCTCAAACCATTAGGTGGCGACTCTTCAAATTACCCAATTACCAAAGAGGAAATAAGTCATTACACCCCATGAACATCGAAACCCGAAAACTCCTCTCCGTTTGGAAGGGGGAAAAAGGGGGCGCGACAGCATGACGACTCTGCTGGGGATCTTTAGTCTTTTACCATTTCAGATTGTTCTTGTGAATTTGTACCTCCTTTTACTTGTTTAAATTTCTTTAAGCATTTAGTTTCTTTTTCAAATGCGAAACTGACATGTCTTCCTTGCTTCTTTCCTTTATAGCCGCTTTAAATTATAAAACTGTTGTATTTATCGCTTTCTTAACGTGCAAATACATGTCAACATATTTTTAATTATTGCATAATCATGCTCAACATCATACTGCACTCGTGCCAAACAAATACTATAGCAATGCTTATAATGAGTGGTTGCGCTCTTCCTATATCATTACCCCTAAATTCGGAAAGACATATTTGCGGTAAAACTAGTGGATTAGTGGTGCAATCGACAGTTCCGTGCCTTCCTCTTTAAGTTGTCCGCTCAAGGTTACCAGTCTAAAACCCCATAGAAACCTTACTTTGTTCAAATTGTGCATGCATCATGGTCAAACCTAGCCGGGTCAGTTATGTTGTCCACATAATGATCCTTTAAGATAGCCTTGTCCAAAGTCCACTGGGTTTCCCTAAACCCAAACGGACATTACCACGTTCTGTGCATTTATTTGGAGAACTAAATGCTTCATGCTAATTGTTGATATTAAATAGTCGAGTCTGGTGGGGGTAAGGGCCTAGTCTTGTTTACCTTGCAGAAATATGAAGAACGAGGTCCCCAACTTCGGTATGGTTAACACCCTCACTCTGGCTAGACCGGTGGAGGAATCTTCCGTCAAATGACCAAATCAATGAATGGAAAGAGAGGGCCGCCAAAGCTAGCGAAAAGTTAGAATATCTGGAGTTTTGTCTACTGGAATTGGAATAAAAAGTGAGGAAGAGAGTCACCGACTACCAGAACGCTGAAGGAAATAAAGGAGAACACCTGGCAAAGGTATTTTTACTGGTGAACCTATGCGAGCTAGAGGATCTGATAAACGAGAGCATTCAACTTGAGGAAGGTCCTTCAGGGACCAAGTAGATAGGAGTTTATCTTTTCGCTTTATAAAATGTAATAAGGCCAATGGCCATTAGTGACTTTTATTTCTGGTTCATTAAGTATCGTTTTGGGATTCGTCTATTTCTATCAATAAAATGAGGTATTTAGCGTTCTAAGTTCTCCAAACCAATTTGTCGCTAGGCCTACCTCGGGCACAAAGAAGTTCCCAAATTAGGACACGTTTTGCATTCCGCACTATGTGTTTAAATACTACAATGCTTTTTATAATCCTCACTAACTTGATTACCTTTTTGTTTTTATTTTTGTTTTCCTTTTGTTATTCCCCTCCCCCAGAGGTTAGTTCGTGCACTCTGACATCATCATCCTATTCCATGAGATCCATACCAAAAAGACCTTTCGATCAATCTTAGAAAAATGCTGAGACAAACAAATGAAGATGGTTCATAACACTCTGGTACAAACAAGAAAAGAAAGTAAAAATGAGAGAGTCTTATAGGTGAATACCCACACGGGCACCATAAGGCGACGGAAGTTGAGAGAAAAGTAAAATAAGAGAGTCTTATTGGTGAAAACCTTCGTAGGCACCATAAGGTGAAAAGGAAGTGAGAAATGAACAAATGAGGAAGGTTTGTCGGTGAGAACTCTTTGAGATATTACAAGTCCAACAGGTCTGTAAAATGAAAAATGAAGTTGGATTACGGAAATTTTGGGGAAAACAAAAATGAGACAATTAAAAGGAGATTGATTAAAAGACTGGGTTGATTAATCCAAAATGCATACCCTGATCATTGGCGCCAGTAACTCTAATCAGATAAGTTTTTATTCCTTCTCCAACAGTCATCCAAATTTGGATTTTTCTTTTCATTCTATAATTGTCGAAATCAGCGCGTTTCGTCACTAATAATCTTACTTTTCTAAAGCTTTGAGATAAGTTTTATTCCAAACAAATAAGAAGGAATGTCAAGGTATACTACCAAGATTCAAGGTTACATGATGCAAAATACGGCCATGAAAGGCGGGAGATAAAAAGATATGGGTGTATGGGTGTAAGAAAAGTGAAATCAAAGGTTGATCAGCAATGTCAGGAGAGACATATGATTACGATCAAAAGGGTTCGAAGTAAAAACAACAGTTGGTGATCCTATAGTCAAGGATCAATTACAAAGACAAAACAGTCTTTTCAACCATTCCAAGGCAATAAAAAGAGACGAAGAGAAGCCCCACCATCGGCAAGAATACCCCAGTTAACCACCCTGCTTTAAACTAACGAAGTTTTCTTTGATTTAAAACAGGGGCAAAAACAACATTTGTGTCAGACGTCCACCTGGAGAATGAGGACAAAGAGTTAAAGAAATCAGGCGTCCACCTGGAGAATGAGGATGAGAAAAGAAGAAGTCAGGCGTCCACCTGGAGAATGAGGACAGAGAATTGAAGAAATCAGGCGTCCACCTGGAGAATGAGGATGAGAATTAAAGAAATCAGGCGTCCACCTGGAGAATGAGGATGAGAATTGAAGAAATCAGGCGTCCACCTGGAGAACGAGGATGAAGAACTAAAGAAGTCAGGCGTCCACCTGGAGAATGAGGATGAAGAATTGAAGAAGTCAGGCGTCCACCTGGAGAATGAGGATGAGAATTGAAGAAATCAGGCGTCCACCTGGAGAATGAGGATGAGAATTGAAGAAGTCAGGCGTCCACCTGGAGAATGAGGATGAAGAATTGAAGAAGTCAGGCGTCCACCTGGAGAATGAGGATGAGAATTGAAGAAATCAGGCGTCCACTTGGAGAATGAGGATGAGAATTGAAGAAATCAGGCGTCCACCTGGAGAACGAGGATGAAGAATTAAAGAAGTCAGGCGTCCACCTGGAGAATGAGGATGAGAATTGAAGAAATCAGGCGTCCACCTGGAGAATGAGGATGAGAATTAAAGAAATCAGGCGTCCACCTGGAGAATGAGGATAAGAATTGAAGAAGTCAGGCGTCCACCTGGAGAATGAGGATGAGAATTAAAGAAATCAGGCGTCCACCTGGAAAATGAGGATAAGAATTGAAGAAGTCAGGCGTCCACCTGGAGAATGAGGATAAGAATTGAAGAAGTCAGGCGTCCACCTGGAGAATGAGGATGAAGAATTAAAGAAGTCAGGCGTCCACCTGGAGAATGATGATGAAGAATTGAAGGAGTCAGGCGTCCACCTGGATAATGAGGATGAGAATTGAAGAAATCAGGCGTCCACCTGGAGAATGAGGATGAGAATTGAAGAAGTCAGGCGTCCACTTGGAGAATGAGGATGAAGAATTTAAGAAGAAATCAGGCGTCCACCTGGAGAATGAGGATGAATCCGCAGTCAGGCACCCATCTGAAGAACAAGGGAATACAATTGAAGTATTGAAGTCAAAAGCCCGCTCATATGACAAAGGAGCACATTTAGAGTCAATAAAGCAGAGGAGTCCAACAAAGTCCCCAGCAGGAAACAACAAGAATCCCAAACAGATAAAGGAAATACGGGACACAATGAAAAAGAATACGGAATAAGCCAAATGCCCAAGAGTCACCAAGATATCAAGACAACAAGAAACGCAAGGGCATGATCTAGATAAGATTTTATAATTCATGTACCATAGTCTAGTTTAGTTTTTTTTATTACCTTTGAAGTAAGGTGTAATAAGGAGGTCAGTAAGCAGTAAAAATAGCACGAAGCAGCAGTAACATCACAGTCCCACGGTAGTCCCAGCTACCCAAAACTTCCCGAACTACATTGACCTGATTCCTTTATAGCCAAGGATATGTAGGAAACCTTTGAAGCAGAGGTTCGGTCAAATCTTTCAAAAAAATGCTTCCCACGGAGTATTTGAACGGGTAAAAATTGCTCGTATCCGCTCACTTTATCTTTGCACGAAAACTCTTCGAGTTTCCGCACAAAGAGGGGCAGCTGTGAGCACGTGATTTTTGCCTTACAAAAACTACTCCAAAATAAATCAAAAAATAAATTTCTTTTAGTGTGCAATTTTTGAATTTGCGTGGTGTTAAATATTTGTGTTATGTCCGTAAATGTTTACTTTGTCATAATAAAATTAAAATTAAAATAAAAATATATGTTGCATGCATATAGGATTTAATTATGCATTTAAAAGATAATTTAAATAAAATCACAAAAAATATGCATTCGTTCTATTTTTAAATATGTCACTGTGTGATTAATGTTTTGACTATGTGTTAAATAGTTGTTATAAAGTAATTAATATTTTGTGTAAGGTTAAAAATTGTTTTATAAATTTTATTAGGATTTTTTATAATTAAGAATAAATTTAGAAAAAATATATAAGTTGTAAAATGAAACTCGGACCTAGATTAAAATCCAGGCCCAAGTCAAGTTACCCCCCCACAACCCAATCCAAACAGCCCAGGTCCGGTCCAATCCAAACGAGTCAAAACGACAGCGTTTGGTCGTAGTTTATCAGGGACCGTTGGATCAAATCCAACCAACGGTTGAGATCTCATCACCCTAACCCATAATCCTTACCCGATCCAATACCCGGTTCAACCCGTCCCCCCAAACTTAAGCCAAACGACATCGTTTGGTTAAGTGAATAAATCCTGGCCTTTCATTCTACTTGATCGGACGGTCAAGATTAATCCACCTTCCCCCTATATAAACCCCAAATCCTTACCCCGGCCCCCCTAACTAAACACCCCCTCCTCTCACTATTCATCATCGTCCTCAACCAAACCCCTAACCCTAGCCGCCCTAGCATCCCACCGCCTGAAACCCGGCGGCAACAATGCCGCCGGTCACCAAAATAACACCCCAGAACCCCCTGAACACCCTCTATCCGAATATGTTATCCGCTTGGCTCGAATCTTCCTGAAAGTTCTCGAATCTTCATTTGAAGATTCGAGCCAAACTCAGATCTAAACCAAACAGCCCTTAGTTAACACCATAGCATCCCCTAGCTTGCCTCGTTATGGATCTAGTGTTGGTTTGGTTCGAATCCCCTCAGAACTCTTCGAATCTTCTTTTGAAGGTTCGAACCAAACAAGAACTTACCCAGATTTGTTCTAAACTAACACCAAATCACCCCTAGGTTTCCCTCACCCTTGTGTCATTGTTGGTTCCCCTCGAATCTGACCAGAAATGGTTAAGTCCGAAATCGAACCTTCAAGAACCCTAGAAACACCAATTTTTGGATTCTGCCCAAATTAAATAGAAGATTGAGGTTTAATCGACCTTAGTCAAAGTATTTTCAGTTGAAAATACTTCGACTAAGGTCTGTTTGATTTCAAACAAAATCCGAATCCAAGTAGAGTTCTAGTCTGAATAAATTTGAAGGTTCAGAGGTATTTTTCTAGTTCTTCTGTGTATTCTACATGTATTTTTGTTTGTTTTAATAACCTGTTAATTTTTCATATTTTTGTTTGATTAATTCTGTTATTTTTGTCCCATACCCGTATGTCTGATCAAATAAATGAATTGTTTCTATTGGTTATGTTTGTTTTCAATGTGTGTAATCGACTCGATTAAGTTCGTCGATTAGTTGTATTATAAATCCTGCTTCTGAAAATGTTGACTGAAACAACCTGTTTTGGATGAATTATTTTGCTATAATCAGTTAATTAGTTATTGTTAATCAGTTGGTTCTTGTTTAATAAATCAGTAAATTCAAATGAATGCTGTGTATATGTTGATTTCTGAGCATTAAGTTTCAGGGCATTGTCAGTAATATTGACAATGCTCCTGTTTGTTTGATCTTGGTTCAATGTTGAAGTTCAGTTTGAATTGTTATAATGATTTTAGTGTAATGTTGTTATGATGTTAGTTCTGAATTCAAGTTTACAAAGGTTGGGTAAATACAATTGTATTATGAGGTTAATCATTAGGAATTGGTTGTTAGCTGCTAGACAAGTTTAAATTCAGATAACTTGTTAAAATCTGGGACAGTAATTACAGTAGGAAATCTGAGACATTTCCGGGAATGAAACAGTTAAAACAATGAGGATAATATGTTAATAGTAGTGTGCTGAAAGTGGAAGTTAATGGCTATTATTTAAAGTGATAATGGGAAACAAATGGTAATGGGGCTGCTTAAAATCAGGATAAGATCATTTAAATTATTCAAAAGCAGTTTTTAATGGAACTTTTTGATTTTTAAAAGAAGAAGGGGGTCCAAGAAGCACTAAAAGGAAATAGGACAGACTTGTATAAGTACAGGGACTGGAAATTTGAAAAGGAGAAGATTAAAAAGAGGGAATTTGGAGAGAAAAAATCTGATTTGAAAGGCAGTTTTTCAGAGAGTTTTTATTTTTATTTTTAAGAGAGGCTGATTTTAAAGCATTAGATATATACACAGAAATACAAACACATAGGGAGAAATCTGGATAGAAGAAGAGAAGAAGACAGAAACAGAAAAATCAGAAATAGGAATCCGAAAGAGGAAGAAACTGAAATCTGAAAAAATGTTATTCTTCTAGAATCTGTCCGTTGTTTGTTTTGTGGATATTGTTCAGTTTGAACCTGAAATCTTTCTCTCAAGTTTCTGTCACTGTTCATCTGGGTTAACGGGTCTTGTTCAAACTTGCTGTATACTGCTATTCTGCTGAATTTGTTACCACTGCTACTGCTGAAATCTTAACTCCTTCTTCCTTCATTGCCAGGTACATATCTTTTAAAACCTATGTTGTGAAGGGTTTCAATATGACAATAAATAAAGTTTGAATTGTAATACTAGCTTCTATTCATTTGAGCTCTTTAGTTAAAAATTCAGCTTTGTTTCATGATTAAATAAGTAGTATATTTCGACGTAATGGCTGTAAGTTAAATGCCCTTTCTTGAAGTTTGTATAAGTGTTGTAATAAGGTTAATTTCGAAATTTTCATTAAGGGAAGGTATAATTAAGTTGTCAAGGTAGGAAACATAGCGTAAAGTTGGCCATTATTTAAATTTTATGGTGTTGTTAGCTAAGTAAAGAGTAATGTAGAAATATCAAGAAAACTACATTACTAACTCCTGCTGTTAGATAAGGTTAAGATGGTATTGATGGTATTTTTTATATAAGATAACAGATGTGTTTATAACCATTGGCGAAAGGTGATATGATATAGTTTGTTACGATGTTTACAACATACAATTAGGTTGCATGTAAGGCAATATTATTGAATCGATTTGTATAATAATTCCCTTTCTTATCAACTTGATGCCTATCTACCATCGTAAACAAATTAATTAAAATAATTTCGCCTATTAGATTAAAAATAAGTATATGAGAATGAGATGAGATGTATAAGCACGAATTGCAACATTTTATATCAATGGTAATTAGAAATTGAATTTGCAGTAAATAAAAATAAATAAAAATTGTAGTTTCATATACAATTCATTCTTTGGCATATATATATGTTGTATTTGCTAAAAATAGTATTAATCATATTTTTATTCTTTTCTTTGAATTTGAATAGTTTGGATAAATATAATTTATACTTGGAAATTATAACCGACGGGCAACATTTAATAAGTTGTGAATTCTGTTAAAAAATTTAAAGGCATCCCTTAAATGTGAATTTCTCAGGTTTCATATAAAATGGATAGGTATAATAAACAATTCGTGGAAAACCCATAATACCATTAAGAATATTTGGCGTAATTAGGGATACGTTCGCGTAACCTGATTATATTGCTAAAAGTAATTCGAATTATGCGTTTGCGCAACTTCGAGTGAACATTTTAATAAAAGAGATTTCTTCGAGGATGTAAAAATGATTTCATATAACCCGGGATGCGCAGTTCACTATTTAAATATAAGGGTGGTGACGTCCTTAATTCTATTTTAAATCACGAACATATATTTTTTATAAAAACTATAACATGGACAATTTTATTGTGTACACGTACGCGTGGCATGATCCCCGGTAATTATAAAAAGTATATAATACGAATATACGTACGCGTAATTCGTCCATATAATTGTAAACAATAAGTAAAAAGCGGTAGTAAAATCATGCAATAAAAACGTATTTAGTAAAAATCAAGATAATTAAGCCAATAATAAAAACAGTTAAGCGACCGTGCTAGAACCACGGAATTCGGAAATGCCTAACACCTTCTTCCGGATTAACAGAATTCCTTACTCAGGATTTCTGGTTCGCAGAATAATAAACAGAGTCATATTCTCCTCGATTCAGGGATTAAAACCGGTGACTTGGGACGCCTTAAAATTCCCAGGTGGCGACTCTGAAATAATTAAATAAATCCCGTTTCGACTGTCCTTCAATTGGAGAAAACTCCCCACGCGCCCCGCGGGCACGGTAAAAAGGAGGTGCGACAAGGATCCCTTTCAATCTTTTTGCATATCATTATTCAAAGGCATCATGGTTTGGAGGCACCATCTGCATAGCCCGAGAGCATAATTTCATGGCCTGCGAATCCTTTATCATACATTTCATGGCCTAGGACGTCATGGTCTAAGGACGCCATCCTAACCGTCCAAAGACAACATTCATGGTCCGACGGAAATTTGCATCATGTTTAAATTTATGCACAAAATACGCTTGTATTGTTTCATTACAGGTAAACCGGCGAGCAACGACCATCTCGGCAAGAGCAGTCTCTCTCTAGTTCCTGCAGCCATATCAAACCTTAACCATTTCCATAAGACGTCCACCCACCCCGCCCTGGATATTGCGTTCGTTCTTGAAAAAGTCTCCATCGACATACTCCGCCAACGGATCTTGAACTACATATGGCCTGATTCCTGTAAAACCAGGGATATGTAGGCATCTTAGAAGCCAGAGCGCGGCCTAACTTCTTCGAACCATTTCGTTCGGTCAAAATTGGCCATTATTTCTTTACCCGGAAACCCCTCATCCTTCCTGGGTAAAGAGGGGCAGCTGTTGATACCCAATTTTTTCCTATATATTTTCAATATGTAAAATACCTTCAAAATAGCATATATGCATATATAAGCATGACCAATGTAAGCACGTGATTTTTGCCCTATATGAGAATTACTCCAAAAAATTCAAAAATAAAGTAATTTTCTTGGTGTGCAATTTTGTGATATTTTGAATAATTATTTGTATTTGTCTGTGCATGTTTATTTGTTAAATTAATAAAAATACAAAAATATGTCGCATTTTGCATGTAGGATTTAATTCTACAATTTTTAGTAATTAAATTTGTTTTACAAAAAAATAAAATTACAAAAATAGGCATCGTTTGCATTTTTAGCATTTAATATCCAAATATACAATTTTATGCTTAATTATTACTTAATTGTGCGTTAATTGTTATTGGGAGTTAATTTGCGCTTTTATAACTTAATTTAGTTCTTAATAATAAGTTAAGTATTTTTATAATTTAGTTTTAGAGAAATAAAAGAAGAAAAGAGAGCGAAAATATAAAGAAAGTCGGAATTGGGCCTCTTCTTCGATTTCAAGCCACAGGCCCAAAATATGGCCCAATCTTCCCTACGACCCAGTCCATTTCGAACTGGGTCAACCCAGTCCATAACCCAACACCCCTATTATCTTACAAACAACACAAAACAAAAGAAAAAAGAAGAAAAAACCCTAAAAAACTAAGACGTCATCCGCCCCCACCCCTCCTATCTTCTTCTTCTTCCTCAAGCTTCTCCACCTCCCATGGCTTCCCTTTGCCTTCAACCTCAAGAAGCCATGGCTACACACACACACACGCACGTCACCCTCACGACCCCGGCTCAACTAAACGACCCCAGCCCTATCCGCCATTGAAGCTTGTCAAGCTCAAAGCTTGCTCGACCATGGCTGCTTCCCCCGCGTCAACCCATCACCATAGCTGCTGCCCCCTTTACCCCTTCTTCACCATTGTTAAACAACAAATCCAACCACAACACACCCAACTGCGTTTTCCTCTCCAACCTCGTCACCCGTCGACGCTACTGCCCCGACGTCGCCGCAGCTGCTGCTTCGTCGTCCAAACCCCACCGTCGCCGTTACTTCTCCTCCTTCCTCCGAGCTGCTGCTGCTCACGTAGCTGTTTCTGCTTCCCCGTCGTCACTTTGTCTGCTTCAAGCAACCCACACGACCCTACTATGCACGACAAGCAGCCGAGGTTAAAACAAACCACGCTGCTGCGTCGACTATTGCTTCACTTCGGCGTCAACTCCAGTCGAGTTCGCATACATGGATGAGTTTTGGTCGATGTCGTCGATCACTGTTCGAGTTCGTCGTTGGTTGGTCATTGTTCTTCGTTTCAATCCGGTTGGTAGATTTTGAGTTTTATTTTATCCGTATTTTTTGTTTTGATATTTTCGAATCTAAAATCCGCAAATGTTTGTTTTGTTCATGTCTATGGTTAGATACTTGATTTTTGTTTGTTGTTCATCGTTGAAATAATTTTCTAGTGTGTTCATGTGTGTTGTTGAATTAATTTTCAGATTTCAAATGGAAATTAATTAATTTGTTTCATGTTGTTATATATTTTCCAGAAAATTATTAATGTTGTTTGAGTCATTTAAATCCGTCATGTTTGTTGTTTAAAAAAAATAGATTCATTCATGTTCATACTTTGTTTGGATGATCTTGAATCCGAATTTTGTATAGTTTGATTTCTTGTTTATCATTTATGATTATTTCTTGAATTTGTCTCATAATCTTGTTTAAGTTTAATATAGGAATTGTTTGTTGTAATGTTGTTAGAGTAGTTGATTTTAAGTTCAATATTATTGAATTTAGAAATCTAAATATACTTGTTTGTTGTTGTTGTTGAATCCGAAAATAGGATTGTTTGTTGCTAAAATATTGTTCAATCAAATTTTAGTTGTTCTTTGTTGTTCAATTTGTGTTCATGTGATTTGTTGTTGAAATGTTGTTGAAATCATGTTCATGTGATTTGTTGTTGAAATGTTGAAGAAATCATGTTCATGAAATTTGTTGTTTGAACATTGTTAGAAATTAATCATATTGTCTATATTTTGGTTAAGTTTGATTAATTGATGTGTTATAGCTGATGAGTAGTTTGGTAATTTGCAGTACGTTCAGGGGTAGTTTGGTAATTTCAGTAAGGTCGGAGGGGTAGTTTAGGAATTGTACATTTTGTAATTGTTTATATGAAGCATGGAGGACAAAATGTAATGGGGTGGGTTGTGATATAGTTATTTAATATAAAGGGGGGACAAGACAAAATTTAGTGGGGGGAATCTTGTATTATTTTATGTTAGGCATGAGGGACAAAATATAATGGGGTGGTGTGATATGTTTATTTAATGTAATGGGGATGAGTGGGAAGATAATGGGTTGGGTAGAGAAAAAGTATTGATTTTAATTAATTAAAAAATTTATGGGATGAGTTATATATAAGAAGTCTTGAAATCAGAATAAGAAGACAGAAGAGAGAGATACGAGAGAAAAAAAAACACAGATAAGAGAAACGAATCTGAAAGAAAAAATAAGAGAGAGAAAAAAGGCTGAACATTTAAGAGGGAGAAAATTCCGAAAAATATTTAAACTTTCAAACTAAAAACTAAAAAAAATATTCTGCTTTCTTTCATTGTTTGAAATCAGAATTAATTGTTGTTTCATCAAAGCTTGAAGCTTTTGTTTTTGGGATTACTACTCCACCGGTCTGTTACTGGGTTGTTACTGTTGCTGGGCAGTTGTTGCTGTTGTACTGTTATTACTGCTGCTGATTCTCATCTTCATTTTCTTTTGCTTCCAATATCAGGTATATATTTTAGACTCATGTTGTGGAAAGCTTCAACATTGCCAAATAAATGAAGTTCGGAATTATAATTATGTCTTTTACTCGTTTAAATCTATTAGTTTAAATTTCAGTTTTGTTTCAGCTGGTTAATATAGTAGCTTACATTTGATGTGAGAACTGTTAGTTAATCATCCTTTTGAAATTCGCATAAGCTTTGTAATAATGTTATTTATTTCAGAATTTCATTAAGTATAGCTATATTCAAATTATAAGATAGGGAACATGGCAGAAAGCTAGCCATTAATTAAATCTTATGATATTGTTGGCTAAATATGGAATAGTATGGAAGTATCAAGAAACTACATTACTAGCATATTTTGTCACAAAAGTCCGATTTTATTTAAAGCTAGATTGATGAAAGTTGTATGTTGTTCGTACATGGTGTGATAACAGTTACATGTATAACCATAAGTGAAAGGTGAGTTGATATAATTCGTTACGAGTTTAGAATATTAGGAATGGTTCAAACGTACAACTATATTGCATGTGATGCAATTTTATTGAATCAATTTGTATAATAGTTCTCTTTCTTATCAACTTGATTCTTATCTACCATTGTAAACAAATTAACCAAACAATTATAACTTTGGAAAAACAAGTATATGAGAAGGATATGGGATTTATAAGCACGAATTGCAACATTTTATGTCAAGGATATGTAGAAATAGAGTTCGCATTAAATATAACAATGAAAATTCTTCAGAAACTATTAATTTGTTTATCAAATTAATTCTTTTTCCAGTTTTATATGCGATTTGATTTTTGGATATATTAATGTTGTATCCACGATAAAAATGGTAGTATTTTTAGTTACATGTTGTTTGTTTCTTTTTCATATCATTAATTCTTTAAAATTTGAATAGTTTTGAGGTATATAATTCATACATGTAAAATATAACTCGCAGCAACGCCTAATAAATTTTGAATTCTTTGTCAAGAAATTTGGTGGCATCCCAATCGGTGATTCTCCATGACTCTTACATTTAAAAATAGATGGATGCAATAAACATTTGTAGAGAATTTATATTACTGTCAAGAATATTTGCATAATTAAGGATGCGTTCGCGTGACTTGATTATACTTCTAAAGGCGATTCGGATTATGCGTTCGCGCAACTTCGAGCAAATTTTTAATAAAAAGGGGTTCTTCGGAGATCATCAATATTAATTTCATATAACCCGAGATGTGCAGTTCACTATTTAATCATACAAAAAGTGCGAATGTTCTTGATTTTATTTAAAACACAATTTCGAAAAAAAAACTAATTATTTTATAATAAATATATTATCAATATCATTGTGTACACGTACGCGTGACACGATTTTTTACGTTAAAACATATATAATATATAAAATGAATACACGTATGCGTGATTCGATTCGAAGAAGGGTCTTTAATTATAAACAATCTAAACAGAAGCGATAACAAAATCATGCAATAAAAATGTAAAATCGAGATAATTAAGCCAAGAATAAAAACAGTTAAGCGACCGTGCTAGAACCACAGAATTCGGAAATGCCTAACACCTTCTTCCGGATTAACAGAATTCCTTACTCTGGATTTCTGGTTCGCAGAATAATAAACAGAGTCATATTCTCCTCGATTCAGGGATTAAAATTGGTAACTTGGGACGCCTTAAAATTCCCAAGTGGCGACTCTGAAACAAACAAACAAATCCCATTTCGACTGTCCTTTAATTGGAGAAAACTCCCACGCACCCTCGCGGGGGCGGAAGAAGGAGGTGCGACAACTCTGGCGACTCTGCTGGGGACTAGACCCAGAACCACTGGTTCAGGGTTCAAGAATTCGAGCTTAAAATAACTGTTATAGTTGGCTTTATTTATTATCTGATTTTTACATGATATATGCTAAATGTGCTAAATGATGCTTTTACCGCTTTAATATTATCTGAATTGTGTATATAAAACTGCTACGAAACCCTTCTTCTTTCTGAGTCTTCTAAATTTATGGTGTACACGTGCGCGTGACCCACCTTTCTGTTAGAAGTCATACCAAATAAGACGAAGTTGGGACAAGTAACTAGGTCGGACAGACTTTCGTGCTCCCGGTACGTTGCCCCCATTTCGGCTCAAGCTGTCCACTTGGGTAAGCCAGGGCTAGAACAATATGCCTCAGGTTTTTCACTTAGAATAACTCAGCTACATGCCAGATCCCTAGTAGGAACGTTTGTTTGCATCACGTGCATTTGACTTTGGAGGCTCAACACAGGGGTTGGGTCTGTCTAGGACAGGTGTACCAAAAAATGAAAATGACCATCCTGATGCATCTTACTTGCTACTATTTGCGCATTTATTTGATTCGCACTTGTGTATTGACTGACTTTTGAATATCAGGAATAAAATTTTGAAATTGAAAAAAAAGAAAAAAAGAAATAGCGGTTAGGGAATTGATTGTTTATTTTTGAAAAAAAACCCAATGCCTAAATATTGTCAAAACTCTGCCGAAATTTCGAAAAAATGAAAAAAAAATGTTTATTAGTTTGTTTTAATAAAAGCAAAGAAAAATAGAAAGAAAAAAAAATCGTTGTTCTGTCTTATTTTTCAAAAAAATAAAATAAAATAAAAAAATATATATATAAAAAGAAAAATAGTTTGTCTTCCCCTGAAAATGACAATGAAAAAGTGTCTTACTTTTAAAATAGTTTTTTTATTCGTTTCTGAAAAATTCAAAATGAAAATGAAAAGAGTCGGGCGTTGAAAGTGGTTTTATTATTTGTTGAATATATATATATATATAAAAATCCAAAAAGTTTTTCTTTATTTCCAAAAAATGTATATATATCTTTATTTGTTGCAAAAATATTTGTCCTGCCAAAAAGTCTAGAAAAGTTTTTTTTAGACTCCCAATTTTCAAAACAAAAAATCCAAAAATATTTTCCATTATTGACTTCTTTAGAAAGTCTTTTTAATTATAAAAAAAATATATATAATAAAATAAAACAAATCCGAAAATATTTTCCTTCTTCTTTAAAAAATTGAAAAGAAAATTCAAAATTCAAAAAAAAAATATTTTTTAGAAAGCATTTCTTTTATTAGAGGTAAAATTACAAAAAATATTTTCTTTCTTCTTTAGAATAATAGAAAACAAATAAAAATTCAAACAAAAAAATATCTTTCTTTTACTTTTAAAATTCTCAAAGTTCAAATCAAAAGAAAAGGAATTCTTAGAAGTCTTTCTTTCAAAAAGAAAATCAATCAAAAATCCAAAAAAAAATACTTCCTTTCTTCTTTTAAAGCAGTTCTTTTACAAATTCAAAAAAATAATAATTTAAAATTAGTTTATTTACTTTATTCATGACCTGCCCGAAGTACGCGAGTTTGATTCTCACCAGATGTGAGATATGTAGGCAACCCTCATCGGGTCCAACCCCCTTTTTGCTATAATAACCCAAAAACCATTAAATAAATAAATAAAAAAATATGTCAAATTTTAATTTTGTCATAAAGAAGTTGGGTGACGCTGTTTTGTCAAGACATAGCCGAATGTTCCCGAAAAGGACGCCGGAAGGCTGACTTTGCATAAACAGCCACCTTTTGGGTCATGTTTAGGATTTTGGTCCAGTTGACCCACACAGCCTTAAAAATCTTCGTCCCCGAGGCGCTGAAGGGTCGTGTTTGCAACACCTGGTTTTTATTGTACTTTGAAAAAAAACAAAGAGTCGGCGGTCAGGTGAATACCGTTTGAATTTTGTCATAATAAGCCGAGCCAGCTTCGGCCGCGTCTTAAACCGTTCTTGCCGAAATAGCCTCAGAGTATCTTTCAGTTGTCGAAAGGCTATTTTCGTAAAAGAACGGACAAGTGTGTAAAGTGTCATAAAATAATCCTCTCCGGCCTCAAAATTTGGACGGGGCCACATTTGCAAAAATAACCGTTTGGTTGCATTTGTCAAACGGAGAAAGGAAGCTGGCCGTTTGTTTTGGAGTTTGTAAAACTTTTGATTATAATATGTGGGTCGTTTGATTTTCAAGTTTGTAGGTCATTTTTAAACCTTTGAAACCCAATATGAAAATTGAAAAAAAAATGATTATTATTGCTTATCTTTTATTGGTCCGAACTACGCAAGGTCTGATTCATGCAGGGTCATGATACATAGGAAATCTCCATAAGATTTGACCACCACTGAAAAAGAAAAAAAAAGGAAGAAAGAAAAATAAAGGAAAGCGCAAGTGCATCGCATCTCTGATAGAATGGTTGAACTGCTTAGGTGCATTGCATCTCTAATATATGATTATCTGTCAAATGCCCTGACACTAACGTGATGGCTCCCCTTTGCTGTGTTCATATATAGAAAAGTGGTTGGTTGTGGTAACTCCTCCCTGCAAAGCAAATGACACAGAACCTCAGAACAGGATGGGTCGGTACTGATGACCGACAACAATTGGTCGAACAGAACAAGGGTTGGTAGAAGAAGTGAAAATGCTTAGACAACATGTGGCAGACATGTATCAGGCATGGATAACTGGGAAAGCACCACCCCCACCACCGCCAAGCTTTTCAAACTCTGGCATTACCCATCCCCCATACTCTCCATCCCAACCCACTTATGACAGCTTTCCTAGCTACCCGAGTAGCTCCATCACTCGTCCACGCTACTCCCCTCCCCAATGCTACTTCTCTCCACGAGGTTCCCAAAGATGGGCTTCACTTTCCAAATACCCAGCTCCACAGAAGGCCTATCCACCCTCACAAGCCTACCGGAAGCCCCCTGGATCAGGTTTCCGGCCCAATCAAGCATTTAGGAACGAAAGGTTGCTGAAACGAGGAAAGGCTCTCACCCCTATCGGAGTATCTTATGCAAGTCTGTTTGAAAGGCTAAAGCATGCTGGCTTGATTGAGCCGCTCCCCGCATATACTCCAGATCCACATGCAAGAAACTTTGATCCGGCAGCGCGATGCGCGTACCACTCCAATGTCATAGGGCACAACATTGAGAGTTGTCGTAATTTGAAAAAGGAAGTAGAGAAAATGATCCAAGAAGGGCGGATTGTGATCGATAACAGTGACATGGAGCACTCGAACCCTATCAAGAACTTGTTGACGGAGGTTGATGATGTGGAAGCTGATAATGGTCTTGGCAATACTAATGCAAAGCTTAGTGGCTAAGATGTCAATTTTGATAAAATGGGAGGACGCTCCGTTCCTTGGTTAGCAAGAGAGAAGCTGTTGGTGGTTTATTTTGTTGTCATTTTCTGTTATCCGGATTATTCTGAGGGTTGTAATCCGAATATTGTCTTGTGTCAAACCTTCTTATCTTTCCATTTTTGTCGTATCAGTTTGTTTAAGTCTCGTTGAGGTTGTGTTAAGATTTTATTCTGGTTGTTTTGTTTGTTTTATTATTCAAACCATTTCGCCGGTAGTCTAATACAAAAGCCGGTCTTTTATTATTTCCAGTCATCTTTTTGTTTAGTCCTTTTGTCATTTTCGTTCAATGCCGATTCTAGGGACATGAAATGCGCACACAGTTTGGGCCTAGTCTTAAAAGTTAATTATAAAACTCGTGAAAGGTGATCAAACCATTTAAAGGAAATAAGAACGGTGTGAGATTATTTGAAGCCCGAGTCATGTGGAATTAGGGCAAGTAAAACACAAAGAAAATCGTTAAATGCAAGATTTGCCAAATTGGCATGAGGGTCGTTCATGAGAGTGAGAGTGTCGCCCAACGGTGCTTTAGAAATGACAAATGAAAAGCAAGTGTTTAACATAATTGTCAAGACCAGCACCGTCGGAAGAGACTATAAATCTATGTTCAATTGTGTTGTTTGCACTTGGCATGTTTTGAAGACTGGAATGACGAAGGCATTTTGTTCTGCTACCTAAACACTTTATCCTTCGTTACCCCTTTTGAGCCTTATTTATTTTTCTTTCATACCCCTCGTTCGGAATCAATAGCAATGACTAGGAAATACGAGCCTGGAAGGTAAAGAAAAAAAATCAACAAAAAAAAAAACGAAAAGAAAGAAGAGAAAAATGATAACAAAAAAAAGAAAAAAGAAAGTCAAATGAAAAAAAAGAGGAATTGGGAACTACGTTGACCTGATTCCTCAAAGAGGATACGTAGGCGCCTCACGGCTCGGTCATAGGTTGCATAGTGTGCATAGTGTTCATGGTGTGCATAGTGTAACAAAAAATTTAAAAAATATATATAATAATAAATAATCCCCAAGCAAGAAACTGGGGCAAGAGTTGCGCTTGTGGGAAGCAAAAAATTGGTTCCGAATGTTATAATTTTTAACCCCAAATTTATTTTGTTTTTGAGCCTTTAATACCCTTTCTTTCTAGCCTATCCAAAAACCCACATTACGGTCCAAAGAAAGACCTTCTGACCAGTCTGCAAAAGATGCCAAGTCAGACAAATGAGAGTCTTACCGGTGAACATAACACTCTGTTCCACAACAGAAAGGACTCTAATCTCCTGCAGAGAGAGTCATACCGGCAACACTCCAAATCCCCAGCTGGAAAGTGATATAAATAAGAGAGTCTTATTGGTGAAAATCTTCACGGACACCATAAGGCGATGAAAACTGAGAGAAAAACCCAAAATGAGAGAGGCTTGATAGTGAAAACCCTTCGGGCACTACAAGTCGAATAAGATTAAGAATCAGATGGGGAATTGCCAATTGAAGATCTTGAAAGATGATTGACAGCAGAGGATAGGCCACATATGCATGTCATGACCATTAGAGTCGGTGTTTGCGTGTGATAGGTTTTTATTTATAGTTTCTTTTGTTAAAGAGTCATCCTTTTCCTTTGTCTTTTATTCTGTTCCTTTTCATCTTTTCCTTTCATAGAAATTTCCCCAGTAGAGTCTGTTCGGTCAGAACCAGTGGGAAATGACTTCAAAATAGGCCATCAGCTTTCCAAGATAAGATCTGACTAGTACATCCAAGTAGTATAGTCAGGAAGGAACAAGCGCGAGGCCAGTGTCAAGAAAGATATCCCCAACAAAAGCGTCAACGAGTGTCAAGAGGGATACCCTTGCCAAAATGAAAGGTTATAAACCTCAAGGCCAAGGCCCGTGGACAAACAAGGAGAGCAATGAGCATGATTTGGGAAATTCATGCGAGACTAAAAGGTCGGGGAAAGGCCAATTTCCGAGCTGTGCCACAAAGGAAGAGGGATATCCCCAGCAGAAAAGGATTATCCCCAGCAAATAATATCATCCCCAACAAGTTTTGGAACACAGAGCAGGGAAGGAGAAAGGAAAAAGCCATCCCAGTAGGAGTATCACAACCAACCACCGCGTTTTAAACTAACAAATTTTGTTTAATTTGAAACAGGTAAAGGAAGTGGCATTGATGACAGAAATGCATGCCATAAGGGAGACTGTCAAACTGGGGCAGAAAATTTTCCTTTCATTTGGAAAATTTTCTGGAAGTCAGATACCCATTCGGGGTAGAATGAATATAGCACCAGTCTCAAGGGAAGTGGTCTTTGAACCAGTTTTACCCCCAGCATAACAAGTTTTAATAAAAGAAGTTGTTCCCCAGCAGACAGAACAAAGGGATGACATTTGTGCTCAGAAAAGCAAAAAACCATTATCATCCCCAGCAGCTTCCAGAAGAATGAAGCATCGATTTGAAGGGATAAAACTCCCCAACAGCGTTATCCCCAACAACGTTATCCCAAGAAGATAACACTTTTATCCCCAGCAGTGTTGAGAGAAAATAAATTCTGAAAAAAAAAATAAAAAAAAATTGAATTTGAAGGAGGGGAAGAAAGGAGACTCCCACAGTGGTATTATCCCCAGCAAGCAAGAACAAAGCAGAGCGAAGGAAGGAGAATGAAGATTAAAAGAAAAAGTTAAGAAGAAGTCAGGCGTCCGCCTGGAGAATGAGGATGAATAAGTTAAGAAGAAGTCAGGCGTCCACCTGGAGAATGAGGATGAAGAATTAAAAAGAAATCAGGCGTCCACCTGGAGAATGAGGATGAAAAGAAGAAGTTAAGAAGAAGTCAGGTGTCCACCTGGAGAATGAGGATGAAGAAGTTAAGAAGAAGTCAGGCGTCCACCTGGAGCATGAGGATGAAGAATTAAAAAGAAATCAGGCGTCCACCTGGAGAATGAGGATGAAAAGAAGAAGTTAAGAAGAAGTCAGGCGTCCACCTGGAGAATGAGGATCAAAGTTGTTGTTGAAGTCAGGAGCCCGCCTGAAGAGAGGAAAGGCGTTTTTAAAAGTTGTTGAAATCTTGCCAACCTAAAGAAAGGAATGGCGATGTATTGGTTGAAGTCAGGAGCCCGCCTGAAGAGAGGAATGACGATTATTTTCAAAGTTGTTGTTGAAGTCAGGAGCCCGCCTGAAGAGAGGAAAGGCGTTTTTAAAAGTTGTTGAAATCTTGCCAACCTAAAGAAAGGAATGGCGATGTATTGGTTGAAGTCAGGAGCCCGCCTGAAGAGAGGAATGACGATTATTTTCAAAGTTGTTGGTTGAAGTCAGGAGCCCGCCTGAAGAGAGGAATGGCGATTATTTTCAAAGTTGTTGTTGAAGTCAGGAGCCCGCCTGAAGAGAGGAATGGCGATTATTTTCAAAGTTGTTGTTGAAGTCAGGAGCCCGCCTGAAGAGAGGAAAGGCGTTTTTAAAAGTTGTTGAAATCTTGCCAACCTAAAGAAAGGAATGGCGATGTATTGGTTGAAGTCAGGAGCCCGCCTGAAGAGAGGAATGGCGATTATTTTCAAAGTTGTTGTTGAAGTCAAGAGCCCGCCTGAAGAGAGGAAAGGCGTTTTTAAAAGTTGTTGAAATCTTGCCAACCTAAAGAAAGGAATGGCGATGTATTGGTTAAAGTCAGGAGCCCGCCTGAAGAGAGGAATGGCGATTATTTTCAAAGTTGTTGTTGAAGTCAGGAGCCCGCCTGAAGAGAGGAATGACGATTATTTTCAAAGTTGTTGTTGAAGTCAGGAGCCCGCCTGAAGAGAGGAAAGGCGTTTTTAAAAGTTGTTGAAATCTTGCCAACCTAAAGAAAGGAATGGCGATGTATTGGTTGAAGTCAGGAGCCCTCCTGAAGAGAGGAATGACGATTATTTTCAAAGTTGTTGTTGAAGTCAGGAGCCCGCCTGAAGAGAGGAAAGGCGTTTTTAAAAGTTGTTGAAATCTTGCCAACCTAAAGAAAGGAATGTCGATGTATTGGTTGAAGTCAGGAGCCCGCCTGAAGAGAGGAATGACGATTATTTTCAAAGTTGTTGTTGAAGTCAGGAGCCCGCCTGAAGAGAGGAAAGACGTTTTTAAAAGTTGTTGAAATCTTGCCAACCTAAAGAAAGGAATGGAGATGTATTGGTTGAAGTCAGGAGCCCGCCTGAAGAGAGGAATGACGATTATTTTCAAAGTTGTTGTTGAAGTCAGGAGCCCGCCTGAAGAGAGGAAAAGCGTTTTTTTTAAAAGTTATGTATTTGAAGTCAGGAGCCCTCCTGAAGAGAGGAATGGCGCTTATTTTTAAAGTTGTTGTTGATGTTAGGAGTCCGCCCATAGAACAGAGGCATACATTCAGTCTTTACATTTCAAGCATTGAAGTTGGGAGCCCGCCCAGATAACAGAGGCATACATGTCAGTATTTATATTTCAAGTGTCGAAGTTGGGAGCCCGCCCATAGAATAGAGGCATACATTTCAAGATCAAGTCAGAGGACAGTAAAACAGAGGGTTACAACAGGAATCCCCAGCAATAAACAATAAAATCCCCCAGCACCGGGAAGCAGAAGGTTGCAACAAGAGGTCCCAGCATAAACTCAAGTCCATGTGTCAAAAGGAAGAAAAGCATCGGAAGAAAAGCACCGAAAGAAATGCAAGCAGACAAGGAAGCAAGGCAACAAAAATAAATTGTACTCTAGCCTAGCTTCTTGTTTTTTTTAAGCACGGTGTAACAAGGAGATCGGTAAGCAATAATAATAGCATGCAACAACAGTAACATTGCAGTCCAACGGTAGTCCCAGCTACCAAAATTTCCCGAACTACATTGACCTGATTCCTGTTTAGCCCAGGATATGTAGGAAACCTTTGAAGCAAAGGTTCGGTCAAATCTTTTTCAAAAAATGCTTCACACGGAGTACTCGGATGGGCAAAAATCGCTCGCTTTATCTTTGCACGAAAACCCTTCGTGTCTTCGGGCAAAGAGGGGCAGCTGTAAGCACGTGATTTTTGCCCTATATGAGAATTACTCCAAAAAATTCAAAAATAAAGTAATTTTCTTGGTGTGCAATTTTGTGATATTTTGAATAATTATTTGTATTTGTCTGTGCATGTTTATTTGTTAAATTAATAAAAATACAAAAATATGTCGCATTTTGCATGTAGGATTTAATTCTACAATTTTTAGTAATTAAATTTGTTTTACAAAAAAAATAAAATTACAAAAATAGGCATCGTTTGCATTTTTAGCATTTAATATCCAAATATACAATTTTATGCTTAATTATTACTTAATTGTGCGTTAATTGTTATTGGGAGTTAATTTGCGCTTTTATAACTTAATTTAGTTCTTAATAATAAGTTAAGTATTTTTATAATTTAGTTTTAGAGAAATAAAAGAAGAAAAGAGAGCGAAAATATAAAGAAAGTCGGAATTGGGCCTCTTCTTCGATTTCAAGCCACAGGCCCAAAAAATGGCCCAATCTTCCCTACGATCCAGTCCATTTCGAACTGGGTCAACCCAGTCCATAACCCAACACCCCTATTATCTTACAAACAACACAAAACAAAAGAAAAAAGAAGAAAAAACCCTAAAAAACTAAGAAGTCATCCGCCCCCACCCCTCCTATCTTCTTTTTCTTCCTCAAGCTTCTCCACCTCCCATGGCTTCCCTTTGCCTTCAACCTCAAGAAGCCATGGCTACACACACACACACGCACGTCACCCTCACGACCCCGGCTCAACTAAACGACCCCAGCCCTATCCGCCATTGAAGCTCGTCAAGCTCAAAGCTTGCTCGATTATGGCTGCTTCCCCCGCGTCAACCCATCACCATAGCTGCTGCCCCCTTTACCCCTTCTTCACCATTGTTAAACAACAAATCCAACCACAACACACCTAGCTGCGTTTTCCTCTCCAACCTCGTCACCCTCCGACGCTACTGCCCCGACGTCGCCGCAGCTGCTGCTTCGTCGTCCAAACCCCACCGTCGCCGTTACTTCTCCTCCTTTCTCCGAGCTGCTGCTGCTCACGCAGCTGTTTCTGCTTCCCCGTCGTCACTTTGTCTGCTTCAAGCAGCCCACACGACCCTACTGTGCACGACGAGCATCCGAGGTTAAAACAAACCACGCTGCTGTGTCGACTATTGCTTCACTTCGGCGTCAACTCCAGTCGAGTTCGCGTACATGGATGAGTTTTGGTCGATGTCGTCGATCACTGTTCGAGTTCGTCGTTGGTTGGTTGTTGTTCGTCGTTTCAATCCGGTTGGTAGATTTTGAGTTTTATTTTATCCGTATTTTTTGTTTTGATATTTTCGAATCTAAAATCCGCAAATGTTTGTTTTGTTCATGTCTATGGTTAGATACTTGATTTTTGTTTGTTGTTCATCGTTGAAATAATTTTCTAGTGTGTTCATGTGTGTTGTTGAATTAATTTTCAGATTTCAAATGGAAATTAATTAATTTGTTTCATGTTGTTATATATTTTCCAGAAAATTATTAATGTTGTTTGAGTCATTTAAATCCGTCATGTTTGTTGTTTTAAAAAAATAGATTCATTCATGTTCATACTTTGTTTGGATGATCTTGAATCCGAATTTTGTATAGTTTGATTTCTTGTTTATCATTTATGATTATTTCTTGAATTTGTCTCATAATCTTGTTTAAGTTTAATATAGGAATTGTTTGTTGTAATGTTGTTAGAGTAGTTGATTTTAAGTTCAATATTATTGAATTTAGAAATCTAAATATACTTGTTTGTTGTTGTTGTTGAATCCGAAAATAGGATTGTTTGTTGCTAAAATATTGTTCAATCAAATTTTAGTTGTTCTTTGTTGTTCAATTTGTGTTCATGTGATTTGTTGTTGAAATGTTGAAGAAATCATGTTCATGAAATTTGTTGTTTGAACATTGTTAGAAATTAATCATATTGTCTATATTTTGGTTAAGTTTGATTAATTGATGTGTTATAGCTGATGGGTAGTTTGGTAATTTGCAGTACGTTCAGGGGTAGTTTGGTAATTTCAGTAAGGTCGGAGGGGTAGTTTAGGAATTGTACATTTTGTAATTGTTTATATGAAGCATGAGGGACAAAATGTAATGGGGTAAGTTGTGATATAGTTATTTAATATAAAGGGGGGACAAGACAAAATTTAGTGGGGGGAATCTTGTATTATTTTATGTTAGGCATGGGGGACAAAATATAATGGGGTGGTGTGATATGTTTATTTAATGTAATGGGGATGAGTGAGAAGATAATGGGTTGGGTAGAGAAAAAGTATTGATTTTAATTAATTGAAAGATTTATGGGATGAGTTATATATAAGAAGTCTTGAAATCAGAATAAGAAGACAGAAGAGAGAGATACGAGAGAAAAAAAAACACAGATAAGAGAAACGAATCTGAAAGAAAAAATAAGAGAGAGAAAAAAGGCTGAACATTTAAGAGGGAGAAAATTCCGAAAAATATTTAAACTTTCAAACTAAAAAAAAATATTCTGCTTTCTTTCATTGTTTGAAATCAGAATTAATTGTTGTTTCATCAAAGCTTGAAGCTTTTATTTTTTGGGATTACTACTCCACCGGTCTGTTACTGGGTTGTTACTGTTGCTGGGCAGTTGTTGCTGTTGTACTGTTATTACTGCTGCTGATTCTCATCTTCATTTTCTTTTGCTTCCAATATCAGGTATATATTTTAGACTCATGTTGTGGAAAGCTTCAACATTGCCAAATAAATGAAGTTCGGAATTATAATTATGTCTTTTACTCGTTTAAATCTATTAGTTTAAATTTCAGTTTTGTTTCAGCTGGTTAATATAGTAGCTTACATTTGATGTGAGAACTGTTAGTTAATCATCCTTTTGAAATTCGCATAAGCTTTGTAATAATGTTATTTATTTCAGAATTTCATTAAGTTATAGCTATATTCAAATTATAAGATAGGGAACATGGCAGAAAGCTAGCCATTAATTAAATCTTATGATATTGTTGGCTAAATATGGAATAGTATGGAAGTATCAAGAAACTACATTACTAGCATATTTTGTCACAAAAGTCCGATTTTATTTAAAGCTAGATTGATGAAAGTTGTATGTTGTTCGTACATGGCGTGATAACAGTTACATGTATAACCATAAGTGAAAGGTGAGTTGATATAATTCGTTACGAGTTTAGAATATTAGGAATGGTTCAAACGTACAACTATATTGCATGTGATGCAATTTTATTGAATCAATTTGTATAATAGTTCTCTTTCTTATCAACTTGATTCTTATCTACCATTGTAAACAAATTAACCAAACAATTATAACTTTGGAAAAACAAGTATATGAGAAGGATATGGGATTTATAAGCACGAATTGCAACATTTTATGTCAAGGATATGTAGAAATAGAGTTCGCATTAAATATAACAATGAAAATTCTTCAGAAACTATTAATTTGTTTATCAAATTAATTCTTTTTCCAGTTTTATATTGCGATTCAATTTTTGGATATATTAATGTTGTATCCACGATAAAAATGGTAGTATTTTTAGTTACATGTTGTTTGTTTCTTTTTCATATCATTAATTCTTTAAAATTTGAATAGTTTTGAGGTATATAATTCATACATGTAAAATATAACTCGCAGTCAACGCCTAATAAATTTTGAATTCTTTGTCAAGAAATTTGGTGGCATCCCAATCGGTGATTCTCCATGACTCTTACATTTAAAAATAGATGGATGCAATAAACATTTGTAGAGAATTTATATTACTGTCAAGAATATTTGCATAATTAGGGATGCGTTTGCGTGACTTGATTATACTTCTAAAGGCAATTCGGATTATGCGTTCGCGCAACTTCGAGCAAATTTTTAATAAAAAGAGATTCGTTGGAGGATCTTAAATTAATTTCATAAAACCCGAGATGTGCGGTTCACTACTTAATCATACAAAAAGTGCGAATGTTCTTGATTTTATTTAAAACACAATTTCGAAAAAAAAAACTAATTATTTTATAATAAATATATTATCAATATCATTGTGTACACGTATCATTTAGTATATGGCTAAGGTAATGTTTATCAAAAAAAACTAATTATTTTATGCCAAAATATGGCTAAGGTAATGTTTACATATTTTTACAATTTCATTTAGTATTTTTAAAGCTAATTGTACATAATTGCAATATTATCCATTTTTAGGTTTAAATTTGTCTCATGTTTATAAAATGAGATCCTATATTTTTAAATTGTTAATTATATATTATAAATCATTTCAGCGCTTTTAATTTATTTTCAGAAATTTATTGACTATTTTTTATAAATTAAAATGGAAAAGTGGCTATTTAAATTTTAGCCCAAATTGGTTTTCAATTATAACCCAAATCAGGCCCCAATTTCCCCACCCCAATTTCAATTTGAACCTGACCCCTAACCCAATTAAACCAAGCCAACCCGGATTCCCCACCTACCCTTTTAAATCTAGGCCGTTGATCATTCAGATCAACGGCCATCGTTCCCCCTTTCCATTTTAACCCCAAATGACCCCTTAACCTAACTCATTTCCACCACCCGCCACCTCCGAATCCCTTCCCTCTCAATTCTCTCTGCAACCTCACATGAACCCTAGCCGCCGCCATCTAATTCCACCCGAATCCACCTCAATTCCTGCCTAATACATGGCCTCTCATGGCCATGTGAGATGTATATCGGCCTCCTATGGCTCCTGGGTATTTGTTTCCGTAATTTCATAGCTAGATCTCAAAGAGACCTAGTCCAGTCCTTGCTCAACCACTGTCTCTGGTCTTTCTCCGGCCATCCATGGCCGTTCCTAAAAAGTTTTATCAGTGGTGGAAGCAAACAACCAATAAACACAGTGCCCTAGCTAGACAATATATATATATATATATATATATATATATATATATATATATATATATATATATATATACATGAGTGATAGTAATTAAGCGTCCACCAAACTATATAGAGAACCAGGTTCTCTATTAGTTCCTACAGAACACATGCACACTGCAACAAGTAAATGACACAAAGGAGTTTTACGTGGAAAACTCTCAGTTCACGGGATCAAAAATCACGACCTACCCTTGTAGGATTTCAACTTCACTACTGAGCAAACTTTAGATTACAACCTATTGTAACCTAGGAATTAACCTCTTAATTCCTCACTAACTTGTAACAACTCTATTACAAGCCATTTTGTAATAACTCTACAAAGACTTACAACTCGACTAACTCTAGCTAAGACACAAACACTAGGGTTTATGATTTACAAAGATTTCCTACACAGTGCTTCTAACTAAGCTAAGTGGGAATTACACGTAGAATGCTTTAACAAAGGTACAACACAACTAAGGACATGTAATAAATCGATACAGAAAACAGGTCCGTTGTTATGTTGTTCTTTGCTCTTGATGCCCTTGAGAGTCACTTACAAGATTGATGGATGGCTTGAGAGAAGAATGCTTGATCAAATCTTGAATGTGCAAGTGTTTTGTTTTACCTTTGCTTGATGTTAATAATTCATTTGTGATATCACTTGAATGATTCAAGCAAGTTAGGTAAAGGGCATTCCCAATAAAGTTGATTGTTGCACTGTTTTTGCACTGTTGCGTGTGCAAGCAACAACTTTATAGTTGGGGAGTCGAGTTGTACAGTCACCATGGGTGTGAGCACATGATTTTTGCCCTATATGAATTACTCCCATAAATTCAAAACAAAATAATTTCTTTCAGTATTTGCAATTTCGTGGATTTTTGTGACATTTTCTGTTAATTGTTTGCATTTTTGTTTGTGCATTTTAATTAGTGAAAAATACAAAATATATGTGCATGTGCATTTAGGAGTTAATTTTTCATTTTAGGAATTAATTAGTCATTAATTTTTATAAAAGGAAAAGTCTCAAAAAATAGTTTACTTTAGTTTTAATTTTGGAATTTAGGTTAGTTGATCCTTTAATTTGGTTTAGTTAATAATAGTAATTAGGATTAAATTGATTTGTAAATTTTTATTTAGGTTTTTTTAATTTTGAAAACAAAAGAAAAGAGAAAAGAGAAAAGAAAAAAGAATTTTGGACAATTTGTGAAAGAGACTAGAAATTGGGCCAAATTTTGGTCTAAAAGTACTTAGCCCAAACGGATTTCTCGCCCCAATCCGGCCCAAACCCGCCCCATTACCCCCCAAATTAAAACGACACCGTTTCAGTCATGTTAATCCGGACCGTTGATCTCAGTTGATCAAACGGTCCGGAACTGGCTCAACTTTAATATTTAAGTGTCGGAAACCAACCCCACCCCCCTCTCATTCGTCTCCTTCACCCCCCATTCTCTCCTCAGAAACAGTCCCAAACCCTAACCCGCCGCCCCCTTTTCCACCACACTCGCCGGCGCCGCCGCCTCCGTTCACCACCAAAATAACACCCCATGACCACTAAACCCCCTCATTCCAAATCCCTGATTGGTTTCCCTCGAATCTTGTCGGAGCTTCTCGAATCCTAAATCTGAGTTCGAGCCTTGAAAGTTCAAAAGCCATTTTTCTATTGGACCTGGTGCATACATGGTCATAAGGGTTGTTCTTCGAGTTTGAAGGTTGGATTCAAACGATCGGCATTAGTTCTATTAGGCCCTGTGTCTCCTATAGATTTCGAGTCTGAATCGGTAGGTTCCCTTCCCCTCTTTTGTCTGTTCTTTCTTTTACTATTTTATTTTCCTCTCCTTACCTTTTCTTTGGTTTAATTTTCTTCTACTAGTCTGGTTGAAACTCGACCAATCCTCCGGGTTTAAACTATCTTCTGTTAGTTGTTTTTCTTTTTCGTCTTTCTTTGTGAAAGTTGTTCTCTGTTTCCTTAGTTGTGTTATCAGCCCGTTTAAAGTTCTGACTTCATATCTTGTTTAGTCCCCTAGTTAATTTAATTAGGGTTATTTTAATAACTTGGTTAATTTCTTGCTTATTTGTGTGTAGTAATCAGTTGATTAGTGTAGGTTTTAATTCTCGAAATCATTCAAGTGTTTGCCCTTTGTTTGTTCACTGATTTGATTTAGTTCATCTTGTTGTTTGGGCTTTGAAGCCATTGCATACCTCACCCCAAGGGGGTTGATTTAGGTCATTGGGTCAGAATTGAGCCCAAATTTTGGTTTAATTATCGGGTCAATCTGACCCATTTGGGTTCCTAGAGTAAATAATCAGGGTTCGAGGGGTAGTCTAGGGAATTGGCCTAAGGAATCTTGAGTGTAACTGAATGGGAAGCTTCCAGGAAGCTGGGGGTAGGGATTAAAGTGAATTTATGGAAATTAAGCTAGGGACACTTAAGCAAAATAAAACAAAATTCAAAAGGGGGCAAAGTGCAAGCTAAGTCTGCCCTAATAGCTTGCCTATAAAGGCATCCTAAACTTGCCTTTCAAGGCAGACCCAAGAGATATTTTTGAAGAGCTGGAAATCTGAAAATACAAAAACTGCAAAAATTTTACTACTTTCAAAAACTTCAAGAAAAAAGATTACTGTTCCATTGCATTCTCTTCTATAATTTCGAAGATCTTTAAGTTCTGAAGAATTTTTGATTAATCTGGTGCTGAAATGAATTGAGTTTTGGGTGTTTGAAGTTTGGTTTAAGGTTGCTTTGGGTTATTGTTCGATTAAGACTGTATTGTATTGCATCGTATCCATTTTCTGGTTTGCATTGGTGTTGCTGGTGCTGAATTCTACTAAGTACTGCTGCTGACTCACCACTTTGTTCTTTGCTTTCAATATCCAGGTACTTATTCTAAGACCTGCAGAATGTGAATCCAAATGTGATGAATGAAATGGACAGGGAACTTTTAAGCAGTGCCTTAAATTTGTTCATTTCTATAGTTTAGCTGTATTTTAGTTTTGTTCATAAAATTCCACTCATGTCTTTTGGAAACCATCAGAATTTGCGGAGTAGTCTGATATCCCCTTTATCATGTTCACTCTTAATTGTTTAGTTGCAAACATGCTCTGTAATATTAGGTGGACCTTGGACTTTAGCATTTTTAAGTGAATCTGAAGTGACGTTGAAGGTTGTTTAAAGTTATATGTGCAGGAGTTTTCATGTTAGTATGGCTTGTATTTTGATCTGTGTTCCGCCTTGGTTCGAGATCTGTGGGGTGTTGTCTGGTAAGATTGTGTTCACGCTGGTCTTGATTCTAGTAGAATGTTACTTGCCGCTGGTTTGCTAAGATTGGATTTTTCAAAACTTTGCTTTCGAAATCTGTTCTTTGCCAAAAGTCTGTGTGATTGGCTATAGGAGCGATACCAATGTTGAACTCGTTGTGTGCTCTGTTATGCCACTGCATGGACTCGATTCTGAGTCCCTACTTTTCAGTTGCACCTTGATTTTGAATTGAGTTTCATTTAGGACTTATTCTTAGCCACCTGAAAATCGGGGAGCAGTATATCTGTGATTGCATAAGTTGTTGGGATCATTAGGCCCAGGCTTGAAGTTGTCAGAATTAAATGTTGCGCCAAATAATCCTTTAATTCAAGGCCTGCTAAGCAGTTAATGGATTGGGAATTTTCTTTAAATAGAAGTTCTATGACTTTCTTTAGCTAATGAATTGGCGTTCTCTTTCACCGGGGATGCATTATTTTAAGTAACATAAATAGTTTACGGCCCTCCGAACTTTAGTTGAATCCCCTTTTAGAATAATTTGAGGTGCGCCATGCCAAACAAAAGTGACATTTGCATGGCCCTTACTTTACTTAATTTGGAATTGATCCTTAGAGTCCGAGGCGTGCCATTTAGTAAATTTCATGGCCCTTGCAAAGTTGGAAACGTGGAATTGCTTTAGGTGCGTTAGTTTAATAATATTACCTTCTTAAATTCGGGTGCGCATTTATGTGACCCAAATTCAAATCTTAACGATGTTAAAATATGTCAAAAACCACGGGCACATTTATGTGACGTGGTTCGAAACGTGTTTTAATAACGTTGCAAATTTCCTAAAAATGAGTAAAAGCGGTTAAGGTTGAAATTGCACATAGGTTAAAGCATGTGTTAATTAAGCCGAATATAACAGTTGAGCGACCGTGCTAGAACCACGAAACTCGGGAATGCCTGGTTAACATAATTCCTTACTCGGATTTCTGGTTCCCGGACTGTAATACAGAGTCAAGCTTTTCCTCGATTCGGGATTCAACCGCTGACTTGGGACACCATAAATCTCCCAAGTGGTGACTCTGAAGCTTTTTATAATAAATCCCATTTCGATTGTCCTTTAATTGGAAAAACTCCCTTATACTTATACACCTTTCCGGGGGTGTAGGTAAAAACAAGGTGTAATAGCTCTGGCGACTCTGCTGGGGATCGAACCCAGAATCTCTGGTTCAGGATTCAAAATTCGAGCTTAGAATAATTGTTATTTTTTGGCTTTATTTATTATCTGATTTTATTACATGTTTGGTCCTGATGTGCTGATTGTTGCTTTTTACCGCTTTGATATTATCTGAACTGTATATATAAACTGCTACGAAACCCCTCTCTTCTCCCTCCTGAGAAGTGCACGCTGGTCGTGACTTCTTTTTGTTATTGTCAAATTCCAAATAGAACAAGGTTCGGACAAGTTGCAAAGCCAGATGATCTTTTGGTTACCAGTACGCAGCCCTCCCCCCCCGGCTCGAGTTGTCCGCTCGGGTAAGCCAGGTCTAGAAAAAATAAGCCCAGGTTTTGAAACCTAGTATAACAATACCTCATGCCGGATCCCTAGTAGGAACGTTTGTTTGCATCATGTGCATTTTGACTTTGGAAACTCAACACAGGGGTTGGGTCTGTCTAGGACAGGTGCACCCGAAATAAAAAGACCATCCTGATGCATCTTACTTGTTACTTGCGCATTTATTTGCTTCGAATTTGCATGTTGACCGGCTTTGGAATGAAAGGAGAGAATTTGAGAAAGAAATATCAATGTAGAGGGTTAAGGGAGTGAATCACCTGTTTAAAGAAAAAACAGTGTCCAAGTAGCACTGAAACTCTGCCGATTTTTTTTTTGAAAAAAAAAAGAGAAAACGAATTGAAAAATGAGAAAAGGAGTTTTGTTTTCGAAAATAGTTCGTTTTATTTGCCAGAACTACGCCAGTTTGATTCTCACAGGGTGTGGGATACGTAGGCAACCCCCATCGGGTCCAACTACCTTTTTTGCAAAAATAGCCCAAAAGAACAAAAAATTTACTTTTATTTGAAAATAATTAGGGTGATGCCATTCTTGTCAAAAATAGCCGAATGTCCCTAAAAGGGCGCCGGAAGGCTACTTTTGCAAGAACAACCACCTGTGGTCATTTTTCAAGGTTTTCACCGGTTAGCCAACACAGCCTTAAAATCTTCGTCTCCGAGGTGCTGAAAGGCCGTACTTGCAAAATCGAATTTTATTTTTAAATAAAAAAAAGAGAAAAAAGTGTCAATTTTGTCTTTGAGTCAAATGAGTCCTGATTTTTGCTTAATCACCCTAATAAATGTGCAAAATCAGCACGAGTCCAAATTTGCCGATAACAGTCATGAACAAGATCCCTTTGGAGTTGCATATGTGGTGGGAGGATCTGGGAAAATCGGAGCAAGATAAAGTCGGTCTACATTTGGGAGGTCCCACCGGGTTGCTGAAAATCAGATCTAGAGGAGATATCATAAAGGCTTTGGTTACGTTTTGGGACCCGGACCATAACGTATTTCGCTTTTCGGATTTTGAACTCACCCCAACCTTGGAAGAAATAGCAGGTTATATGTGAAGTCCTGAAGGGCTGAGGCATAAGTACCTTATCGCTCCAAGGGTCGTTAACTCTCACAAGTTCATGGATTTGCTAAAGATAAGCAAGGGAGTCCCGTATTCCGAGTTAGAGGATGGTTTTTCTACTCTACGTTTTATATATCAGAGGTACGGGCATGTAGGAGGGTTTAAAGATCTGTCAAGCGGGGTTTGTAGCAGAGGAAATCGAACAAAATGGGATGAGCATAGGCGTTTCGCCTTCATGGTAGCTTTCCTAGGCCTTGTGGTGTTCCCCCGAAAAGACGGGAATATCAATTTGCGGGTGGCGGAGTCGTCAAGGTCCTGATTACCAATGCAAAAATCATTCTTGCCCCTATGATAGTGTCTGAGATGTACCGAATTCTCATAGCTTGTAAAGCTGGCGCGGATTTCTTCGAGGGATGCAATTTGTTGTTACAAATGTGGATGATCGATTACCCGTGTCATTGCCCTCAGTATATGAGTTATGGATCTATAAAGAAAGGTTGCATTGAAGAGTTTGACACAAGGATTTCAGGGTTCAAGCTGCCAGAGGGGTTTGGAGATTGGGTATCCCGCCTTCGTTCCATCACTGCGGGACAAATAGAATGGACATTGGGTTGGCTTCCTATTGAAGAAATTGTGTATATGCCCACCACTGGTCCTTACTTCCTCCTAAAGGGTCTACAAGGTATGCAGTCTTACGCTCCTTACCGGGTGATGAGATAGTTGGGAAGGTGTCAGGTGATGCACCCAGATGAAGATCTTAGCGTTTATGCGGTCGAGGTTAGTTCCGACAGCCAATTTCATGAAGAAACAGTTCGTTCTATTTGGAATGAATGCCAGTATTTGACGGTGAACACTCGAGTGCGTGATCTATCTAGAGGTGAAGTCTCACCCGCCTATCTTGCCTGGTATAGAAAGAAGAACACTGCAAGGGTCGAACCAGAAAGACCAGCCAAAAAGCCTCACATTCAGGAATTCGTTGAGGCATCACAAGAACAATGGGCTTGGTTGGCTAAGGAGAATGAGTACATGGCCACAATAGGAAAATTGGAAAATCAAGTCAGAGAGCTTCAATTCGAGAGTGGCTTGCAAGTCGCGACGGACGAAGAAGAAAAGAAAAGGTTAGCCAAAGAAAATGAGGCCCTTCGAGCCCAAATTCAGAAAATGAAAATAGCAGCAGAAAACCCCGCCCGAAGTGCCAAAGATGAAAAGCTCATAAATAACCTGAGGTAGAAAGTAAATGACTACAGTTTCGATTTGAACAAAGCAGAAGGTGAACTAGCCAGGGCTCGAAAGCAATTGGCTAAAAACGCAGATGAACGAGCGCACTTGGTTAAGCAGTTGAAAGAAAAGTACGATAATGAGGTCGCAGGACTAAAGAAAAGGGTCATCACCACAGAGAATAAAATAATCAGACAGGCGAAAGACTTCAAGCCTGAAAGGGAATAGTGTTATACGGCAATGGCACGGGTAGAAAGAGACTTGAAACAACTCCAAGAGCAGAACCAGGTAGCCGAACAAACTTTGGAAGCCAGAACCGAACAGATTGGGCGTTTGTTGCAAGAGAAGGGCGTCATAAGAGAGCGAGTCAAAAGGGTCGCCAACTGCATCGCGATGAAGTGCAGTAGCTGTGAGGATATGACTAGATCTATGTTCTTCGCTACTGTGATGATTTTTGTTCGCCGGGTAATGGAAGATCTCTACCACCTCCAAGGGAATTTAGCGAGTCATCCAGCGGCGAGGCCGAATGATGCCCCACGGGTCCCGGGGGCAATTGAGGCACTAATGTATTCGTGATTTCTTGAGTCTGTATTTTCTTTCCGTTAAAGTCTGCCAATTTGTCTTGGAGTCTGTATTTCTTTTATTAGAGTATGCGGGTTGTTTGTTTTTCGAGTCTGTATTTTGTCTTTCATCAGAGTCTGTTAGTTTTTGTTTAAGTCTATTTCCGAATCTTATTATGAAAAATTTGAAAATTCCAAAAATATTTTATTATTTTCATCTCCAAGAACTACGCTTGGTCTGATTCATGCGGGGTCATGATACGTAGGCAATGTCCATAGGATTCGACCGTAACCAAATAAAAAGGAGAGAAAGAAAATAAGAGGAAAAACCAGAGAGCAAAAGAAAAAGAGCAGAAAAACAAGAAAGAAAAGAGAGAAAATAAGAAATCAAGAGAGAATAAAAATAAAAAGAGAACAGAGGCAAGAGTGAAAGGAAGGAAAAGAAAAAGAAAGAAAAAGGGGGAAGTTCGCAATTGAAAGTAAGAAAAGACCGGGATGACGCATGCATCCGATCAAATACATAATAGAGACGGTTATCTGTTTAGGTGCATTCATGCCCAATGTGCAGTTACCAATCTGTTAAAGCCTAATCGCTAACAAGGTTGTTGTTAGATGTATTGAGTTCAGGCAGGTGGTAGGTTGATTGGCATTCTGGCAACTCACTCATACAACACCTGATCAAAAGACAGGCTGAATATGGCCAACCAAGAACCGGAGACAAGTATTGTTGACCCGTCAAAAGAGGTGGAAGAACTGGATGTTAATGCAATGAAGGAGGAAATGTATAAGTTAAAGCAGCAGATGGCTGAAATGTACCAAGCCTGGGCAAAGGGGAATCCACCACCGGTTTATCCCACCAACCCTGCTTATATCCCACCGTCGGCCCAACCTCCGGAGCCGCCCACTGTGAACTCATCTCCAGCCTTTCCCCTCTACCAACAATTCTATGGCGCCACTTCCAATACTTCTCAAGCTCCACCACCCAAACAAGTCTCAGACCCTCCGATGAAAGAAAGTTAGATGGTTGATTATTTCTTACAGGCTTTGGAACCCACTTATTTTGGTCACTTGGTGTCAGTAGTGGGTAAGTCCTTTAATGAAGTTGTAAAAATGGGAGACATGGTTGAGGAGGGACTCAAGTCCAACAAGATCATGAGTTATTCAGCAATCAAAGCAATCACCCAGGCCATTCAAAATGGTACTGGAGGTGTACTCGGGAAGAAGAAGAAAGAGGATGTTGCTACAATTGAGTCGGGAGCTTGGGTTGGATCCAGGAACCTTCCACGTTACTACAACCCGCCTCGACCCTACCACCAAACTTACCCCCACACTCCAAATAGTCCACCACAACACTACTACCCACCACCCGATCCCTATTTTTCCGTCCATCATGCACAAACCTATACCCAACCTCCCGCTCACGCACAATGGCGTGCGCTGGCTCCACCAAGTCCATACCTAGCTCCACAAAAACCCCATCCACCTCCAAGAGTCTATAGAAATCCCCCTGGAATAGGTTTTCGGCCAAATCAAGCCTTTAAGAATGAGAGGTTGCAGAAGCAGAAGACTTTCACTCCTTTGGGAGAATCATATGCTAGTCTATTCCATCAACTGAGACAGTTGGGTATGTTGAATCCGATCGAGGCTAAACTGTCGAATCCCCCTCCCAAAAATCTTGACCGCTTGGTAAGTTGCGAGTATTGTTTAGAGACCCCGGGTCACGACACAGAGAAATGCTGGAAGTTGAAAACAGCTATTCAAGAGCTCATTGATACTAATCGGATTGAGGTCCAAGACCCGGAGGCACCCAACATCAACCAGAACCCGTTGTCGGCCCACCATGAAACTAATATGATCGAGATAGTGCATAAGGAAGGGGAGCCTAAGAGGCCCTCACAAATCGTCGTGATGATTCGGGCTAGCAAAGCCAAGCCATTTGAAAAGTCAACAAGTGAGAAGTCTGTGATCAAGTTGAACGGGGCAAATAACGAACCATTTGTGGAGGTCAAGAAGGGGTCCTCAAGTGACGTTGTAGGAAAACATGAAAAAGCAAAAGTGGTTTTGCCAGGAGTGATGAACAAGCTTGTGGTAACTATGAAGGGCGCCCCCACAGATCCTATCATTATCAAACCGGTAACTCAATTACCGATAGTCAACAGCAAGGTAGTCCTATGGAATTATGAACGAGTGACAATGACTTACAAGGGGAAAGAGGTTAAAGAATAAGTGTGTGAGACTCATGGTTTGACTCGATCGGGCAGATGCTTTGCCCCCGAAGAGTTGAGAAAAGCTAAGACCGCAAAAGATAATCCAGTGTTCGTGAAAAAAGTGGTGATCGAGGAAGAAGCAAAAGAATTTCTGAGAAAGATGAAAGTACAGGACTATTCCATTGTGGAGCAGTTAAGGAAGACACCGGCTCAGATCTTGCTCCTGTCATTATTGATCCATTTAGACGAGCACCGTCGGGCTTTGATGAATATCTTGAATGAGGCCCACGTTCCTGACAAAATCTCAGTAAACCATTTGGAAAAGATAGCTAACAAAATATTTGAGGTAAACCGAGTCACTTTTTCTGATAATGAGTTGCCCGTGGAGGGTACTGAGCACAATAGAGCCCTCTATCTGATGGTGAAATGTGAAGATTCCGTGGTTACTCGGCTACTAGTTGAAAATGGTTCCAGTGCAAATATTTGCCCTCTTTCCACTTTGAACAAGTTGAAGGTGGATGATGAAAGAATTCACAAGAATAGTATCTGCGTTCAAGGATTCGATGGTGGAGGGAAAGATTCAGTCGGGGACATAGTGCTCGAGCTTACAATAGGGCCAGTTGAATTTACTATGGAATTCCATGTACTCGATGTGGTTGTTTCTTACAATCTGCTGTTAGGACGACCCTGGATTCATGCTGCCAAAGCAGTCCCGTCCACTCTGCATCAAATGGTTAAGTTTGAATGGGATAGACAGGAAATTGTTGTGCATGGCGAAGACAATTTGTGTGTTCCTAGTGATGCCATTGTTCCATTCATAGAGTTTGAAGACGACAAGGGGGCGTGGGTTTATCAAGTTTTTGACACGGTAGCGGTAGAGAAAATTCCTGAAGGGAAATGCGTGCCGACTCCAAGGGTAGCTGCTGCATCAGTCATAGTAGCCGTTGAAATGTTGAAAAATGGTTTTGTACCGGGCAAAGGTTTGGGTGCATCTCTGCAGGGTATCGTACAGACGGTTTCTCTTCCTAAGAACTTGGATACATTTGGTCTGGGGTTCAAGCCCACAGTCGCAGACGTGAGAAGAGCCAGAAAAATGAAACAGAGAGCATGGGCCCTTCCAAAGCTAGTCCCGTGTCTTTCCCGATCATTTGTCAGGTGCAAAGATTAACAATTGGGAAGTTACTCCTCTCCCCACCAGGAGGGAGTTTTGGCAGTTTGCTTTGATTTTCTTTCAAATTATCTGGATTATTCCAGGGTTGTAATTCAGATTCTATGTTCCGTCCGTTTGGATGTATAAACCCCGTTATCTTTAATTTCAATGAAATGCAATTTCTCTTTTCCTCTCTTCCTGATAGTTTTATTTTGTTTTCCTTTTTTTCCTTGTACAGTTCTTTTTATGCTTGCTTCAATGATATGACATGCATGCGGAATCTCCATCCCAGTCTTAAAAGCCAATCTAGTTCTGAAATAGTAATTCAAGAAATAGAATGTGATGTTGAATCGGAATATGATGAGGATGAAGCCTTTGAAGAGATTAGTAAAGAATTAAGCCATTTTGAAGAAAAACCCAAACCTAACCTGAGTGATACAGAAGCAATCAATTTAGGGGACCAAGATAATGTCCGGGAAACTAAAATAAGTGTCCATCTTGAACCACAACTCAGAGAGGAGATAATTAAAACATTGTTCGAGTATAAAGATGTTTTTGCATGGTCATATGACGACATGCCAGGTCTAAGGACCGGCTTGGTGGTTCACAAATTGCCTACTGATCCAGCATTCCTCCCTGTCAAGCATAAGCTGAGGAAATTTAAAACTGATATGAGTGTGAAAATCAAGGAAGAGATCACCAAATAGTTTGAGGCCAAGGTCATTCGGGTCACTCGGTATCCCACTTGGTTAGCCAATGTAGTGCCTGTTCTAAAGAAGGACGGCAAGACCAGGGTATGTGTTGATTATTGTGACCTCAATAAGGTGAGTCCCAATGATAACTTCCCATTGCCGAACATCCATATATTGATCGATAATTGTGCCAAACATGAGATTGGTTCTTTTGTGGATTGTTATGCGGGCTACCACCAGATCTTAATGTATGAAGAAAACGCAGAAAAGACAGCATTCATCACGCCATGGGGAACGTACTGCTATCGGGTCATGCCATTTGGTTTGAAAAATGCCGGGGCAACCTACATGAGGGCAATGACGACCATATTCGATGACAAGATACACAAGGAGATCGAGGTTTATGTCGATGATGTGATTGTAAAGTCTAGAAAGTAGTCTGACCATGTCAGAGATCTGAGAAAGTTCTTCCAAGGCTTCGCAGATACAATCTCAAGCTCAATCTTGCAAAATGCGCGTTCGGTGTTCCGTCCGGAAAGTTGTTGGGATTCATAGTTAGACGACGAGGTATTGAATTAGAACCATCAAAAATAAAAGCCATACAGGAATTGCCACCTCCGAAGAAAAAGACTGAGGTGATGAGTCTGTTGGGAAGATTGAATTACATCAGCTGGTTTATTGGTCAGCTCACGACAACGTGTGAGCCTATCTTCAAATTGTTAAAGAAAGATGTTGCAGTCAAGTTGACAGATGAATGTCAGGAAACTTTTGATAAGATAAAGGGGTACTTGTAAAACCCACCTGTGTTCGTCCCGCCAGAACCAGGGAGACCTTTGATTTTGTATTTGACAGTCTTGGACAATTCATTTGGATGTGTGTTGGGACAGCATGACATCACTGGCAGAAAGGAGCAGGCCATATATTATCTCAGAAAGAAGTTCACATCTTACGAGGTTAAGTACACTCAGCTTGAGAGGACGTGTTGCGCCCTAACTTGGGTAGCCCAGAAGCTGAAACATTATTTGTCCTCTTATACTACTTACCTCATCTCTCACTTGGATCCATTGAAGTATATCTTCCAGAAGCCTATGCCCACGGGAAGGCTCGCAAAGTGGTAGATCTTGCTCACAGAATTTGACATTGTTTACATGACTCGGACTGCTATGAAAGCACAAGCATTGGCCGACCACTTGGCTGAGAATCCTGTGGATGAAGAATACTAACCTTTGAAGACTTACTTCCCTGATGAAGAGGTAATGCACATTGATGAGTTGGAACAAATTGAAAGGCCAGGATGGAAACTTTTCTTTGATGGGGCTGCTAACATGAAATGCGTTGGGATAGGAGCGGTACTTGTCTCTGAAATAGGGCATCATTACCCTGTTACGGCTCAGCTTTGGTTCTACTGTACTAACAATATGGCGGAATACAAGGCATGCATTTTGGGTTTAAGGATGGCTGTGGATATGTGTGTCCAGGAAGTCTTGGTCTTGGGTGACTCAGACCTGCTGGTACACCAGATTCAGGGAGAATGGGAAATGCAGGATTTAAAACTCATACCGTACCAGCAATGCTTGCATGATCTCTGCTAACGGTTTCAATCAATAGAGTTCAGGCATATTCCAAGGATCCACAATGAGGTCGCTGATGCTTTGGCTACTCTGGCGTCAATGGTACATCATCCAGATAAGGCTTATGTTGACCCGTTGCATATTCAGGTCCGTGATCAGCATGCTTATTGTAACATGGTGGAGGAAGAGCTCGATGGGTAGCCTTGGTTTCATGACAACAAGGAATACATCCGAAAGGGAGTATATCTGGTACAAGCCACAGGTGATCAAAAGAGAACAATTCGTCGCTTGGCAAGTGGATTTTTCTTCAATGGAGGAGTTTTGTACAAAAGAACTCTAGATCTCGGGTTATTAAGATGTGTAGATGCCAGACAGGCCGCGGCTATCATGACCGAAGTATATTCTGGAGTCTGTGGACCGCACATCGATGGGTATGTGCTGGCAAAGAAGATCCTCCGGGCAGGTTATTATTGGCTCACTATGGAGCGAGATTGTATCAGTTTCATGCGTAAATGTCATCAGTGCCAAGTGCATGGAGATTTGATTCATTCTCCACCATCTAAATTACATACAATGTCTGCACCATGGCCTTTTGTTGCTTGGGGAATGGATGTCATTGGACCAATCGAGCCAACAGGGTCCAATGGGCACAGGTTTATTCTGGTGGCCACCGATTATTTCACCAAGTGGGTAGAGGCTAAAACATTCAAGTCTGTAACCAAGAAGGCGGTGGTTGATTTTGTGCATTCAAATATTAGTTTCCGATTTGCAATACCGAAGGTGATCATTACAGACAATGGGGCTAATCTCAATAGTCATATGATGAAAGAGGTATGTCAGCAGTTCAAGATTACACATCGCAATTCTACCCCGCACCGCCCTAAGGCAAACGGAGCAGTTGAGGCGGCTAACAAGAATATAAAGAAGATACTTCGAAAAATGGTGGAGGGTTCTAGGCAGTGGCATGAAAATTTGCCGTGTGCATTGCTGGGTTATCGCACTACTGTCCGTACTTCAGTAGAGGCGACTCCTTATTTGTTGGTGTATGGCACCGAAGCAGTGATACCCGTAGAAGTGGAAATTCCATCCCTTCGAATTGTCGCGGAGGCTGAGATCGATCATGAGGAGTGGGTCAAAACCCGCTTAGAACAATTGAGTTTGATCGATAAAAAGAGACTGGTAGCGGTGTGTCATGGCCAGTTGTATCAACAGAGAATGGCAAGAGCATACAACAAAAAGGTGCGTCCACGAAAGTTTGAAGTGGGGCAGTTTGTATTGAAACACATTCTTCCTCATCAAGTTGAAGCAAAAGGAAAGTTCGCCCTAAATTGGCAGGGGCCGTTCGTCGTGACTAGAGTGTTGTCCAATGGTGCATAGTATTTGACAGATGTAGAAGGCAAATGTGTAGAAATGGCTATCAATTCTGATGCGGTCAATAGATATTATGTATGATTTCTTTCTTTGATTGTACATGTTTGTATTTGGCATGTCTCGAATATTGAAATGACGAAGGCATTTTGTTCTGCTATCTAAACACTTTATCCCTCGTTACCCCTTTGAGCCTCATTTATTTTCTTTCATACCCCTCCTTCGGAATCAATAGCAAATATCGGAAATACAAGCGTAAAGATAAGTAAATAAAGGAGAGAAAAAGAGAAAGGAAAAAGAAAAGAGAAAGAAAAGAATGGAAAGAGAAAGAAAAGAAAAGAAAAAACAACAACAACAACAACAAAAGGAAAAACAAAAGGGGAAAAGAAGAGAAAGAAAAGGGAAGAAAAATCACAACAAACAAAGTAATTCCTATGTCATGAACTACGTTCGACCTGATTCCTTTTAAGGACACGTAGGCAGCCTCACGGTTCGGTCCCATCAAAGTAAAAATCAAAAGTCCCCAAACAAGAAACTGGGGCAGAAGTTGTGGTTCTTCTTAGAAACCTGATTCCGAAGGTTGTAAATTTGAATCCAATCAAACGGTTTTGAGCTTTTTATACCCTTCCTTTCTAAACCCATCCAAAAGCCACATTACGGTCCAAAGAAAGACCTTCCGATCAGTCTTCGGGAAATGCCAAGTCAAGTAGGTAGCGGTGGTTCACATCAGGGACAACACTCTGGTCCAAAGAGGGAAAAGAAGTAAGAAATGAGAGAGTCTTATTGGTGAAAACCCTCACGGGCACCTTAAGGCGAATGTGAGTTGACAGATGGAGGAATGAGAGAGGTCTGCTGGTGAAAACCTTTCAAGGCACCGCAGGACGAACAAGGTCGGGATTTGAGGTGAAGAAATTAGGTCATGGAAATTCTGGGGCAACAAAGTATGGCAACTGAAATTTGATTGGTTGGACAGATTGGGCCGATTAATCCAAATTGCATGTCATGACCATTGGAACCAGCTGTTCCACTCAGATAAGTCTATTTTCTTTTTCTCTTCAGATAGTCTTCCAGTTTTGAACTTCCTTATCCTCAACTCTGAAAGTCATTGCATTTCATTTCTTTGGGTTTATTAATCTAAGATGTTCCCAATGCCAGTCCTGTTTAAGCAAATAAGAAGGAATTTCAAAGCTCACTACCAGCTTCAAGATTACAAAGCACAATACGGCCAGAGCAATACCAAAGATAGAATGATAAAAAGGAGATAAAATGCCAACAATAGTTCCATCGGCAAAATGATTTGGTAATTTTATGGGAGATGCAGAGGGTCAGTTAAAGGGGTAAGAGGTATGAGGCAACGGTCCAGGTATAGAACACTCGAGTCATCCAAAGTTATGGGGTTTTGAAAGTCAGTCGGAAAGTCAAGCGGTTCAGGGCCAGTTCGGGAAAGTCAGTCAAAACAAAACAATGTAGCAGAGAGACCTTCAACAAAGAATGCCATCAACCAACCACCATATTTAAAACTGACAAGATTTTTCTTTGATTAAATAGGGGCAGAAAATTTCGGTTGTTTCCGAGAAACCCTCCGTGGAGAAAGGCAGTCAGCAAACAGGTTTGATTTTTGATTTTCAGGACCCACCTGGAAAATGGGACCTAGTTCAAAGATCAGAAATAGCATAATTTAGCATAAATTTACCCCAAAGGAATATAAGTTAGCTTATGAGTTTGCATGTCTCAGATAGGATTCAATTAGGAGTTTCCAGGACCCTCCTGAATAATGTGGCTTAGTTTTAAGATTTCCATTAGATCACAAGGTGTATCGTAAGCTCTGTCGTAGGGTAATATAATTCTGTCGTAAAAGCTTTTTTTTTAGGACAAGATTTGATTTTGAGTTTCAGGACCCTCCTAGATAATGGGGTGTAGCTTTAAGACCCTCTTAGATAACAAGATTTAGCGGAAATCACACCTTTAGAAGATATAACTTAGATTTAAAATTGTTGTTTAGTTAAAAATTGTCAGGACCCTCCTGGATAATGGGACCTAGCTTTCGAATTCTTAGTAATATTTGGCAATATGATTCAGTTTAACACTCACATCTGTGCCCAGCCACCAAACTAGGGCAGGAAATTTTCTTTGTTTTTGTCTATTTTGCTAAACTCAGGAGCCCGCCTGGATAGCATGGGAATACATTCACGTTTCAAAGTCAGGAGCCCGCCTGGAGAGCATGGAATACATTCAAGTTTAGCAATCAGGAGCCCGCCTGGAGAGCAAGAAACACGTTTCAAGTCAGCAGTCAGGAGCCCGCCTAGAGAATAAGGGAGTATAATTTAAGTTTAACCTTCAAATCCTCTATTTTGCCTATTTTGAAATCAGTAGCCCACCTGGAGAGCAGGGAGTACATTTCAGTTTAGCAATCAGGAACCCGCCTGGAGAGCAGGGAATACATTCAAGCGCAGCAGTCAGGAGCCCGCCTGGAGAGCAGGGAATACATTTCAAATTGAAGTCAGGATGCCCGCCTGGAAAACAGGGAATACTTTCAAGTTTAGCAGTCAGGAGCCCTCCTGGAGAACAAGGGAGTACAATTCAAGTTTTGGTTTTCAAAATTCTTTGATATGCGGCAATGTGATTCATTTTACACTTACACATGGGCCCACATACCCAAATTGGGGCAGAAGATTTTCTTTGTTATTGTCTATTTTGCTGAAGTCAGGAGCCCGCCTGGATAGCATGGGAATACATTCACGTTTCGAAGTCAGGAGCCCGCCTGGATAACGTGGGAATACATTCATGTTTCGAAGTCAGGAGCCCGCCTGGATAGCATGGGAATACATTCACGTTTCGAAGTTAGGAGCCCGCCTGGAGAGTAGGGATTACATTTCAAATTGAAGTCAGGACGCCCACCTGGAAAGCAGGGAATACTTTCAAGTTTAGCAGTCAGGAGCCCGCCTGGAGAACAAGGGAGTACAATTCAAGTTTTGGTTTTCAAAATTCTTTGATGTGCGGCAATGTGATTCGTTTTACACTTACACATGGGACCACATACCCAAACTAGGGCAGAAGATTTTCTTTGTTTTTGTCTATTTTGCTAAAGTTAGGAGCCCACCTGAATAGCGTGGGAATACATTCACGTTTCGAAGTCAGGAGCCTGCCTGGATAGCATGGGAATACATTTACGTTTCGAAGTCAGAAGCCCGCCTGAATAGCATGGGAATATATTCACGTTTTGGAGTCAGCAGCCCGCCTGGAAAGCATGGGAATACATATCAAATTCAGCAGTCAGGCATCCACCTAGAGAGCAAGGAAAAACATTTCAGATTACAACTCAAGGCGGCAACGAAGGGATTCCACCGGGAGAATACAAGTCAACAAGTCAACAAGTTAACAAGAACCACCAGAGCAAGTTTGAAGTTATAGATAGGATTTTTTAATGCATAGATCATAGTCTAGTCTAGCTTCTTTTTGTCTTGGCATGGTGTAATAAGGGGATGCAGTAAGCAGTAGCAGCAGCAGCAGCAGTGAAATCACAGCTTCATAGTAGTCCCAGCTACCAAACATTCCTGAACTACACTGACCTGATTCCTCTTTAGCGAAGGATATGTAGGCCACCTCGGAAGCATGGTGCATCAAATCTTTCAAAAATGCTTCCCACGGAGTATTCAAACGGGCAAAAATCGCTCGTATCCGCTCACTTTATCTTTGCACGAAAACTCTTCGTGTTTCCGGGCAAAGAGAGGCAGCTGTGAGCACGTGATTTTTGCCCTATATGAATTACTCCCATAAATTCAAAACTAAATAATTTCTTTCAGTGTTTGCAATTTTGTGGATTTTTGTGACATTTTCTGTTAATTGTTTGCATTTTTGTTTGTGCATTTTAATTAGTGAAAAATACAAAATATATGTGCATGTGCATTTAGGAGTTAATTTTGCATTTTAGGAATTAATTAGTCATTAATTTTTATAAAAGGAAAAGCCCCAAAAAATAGTTTACTTTAGTTTTAATTTTGGAATTTAGGTTAGTTGGTCCTTTAATTTGGTTTAGTTAATAATAGTAATTAGGAGTTAATTGTTTTGTAAATTGTTAGTTAGGTTTTTTTAATTTTGAAAACAAAAGAAAAGAGAAAAGGAAAAAGAATTTTGGACAATTTGTGAAAGAGACTAGAAATTGGGCCAAATTTTGGTCTAAAAGTACTCAGCCCAAACGGATTCCTAGCCCCAATCCGGCCCAAACCCGCCCCATTACCCGGTCCATTCCCCCCCAAATTAAAATGACACCGTTTCAGTCATGTTAGTCCGGACCCCCCTCTCATTCGTCTCCTTCACCCCCCCATTCTCTCCTCAGAAACACTCCCAAACCCTAACCCGCCGCCCACTTTTCCACCACACTCGCCGGCGGCGCCGCCTCCGTTCACCACCAAAATAACACCCCATGACCACTAAACCCCCCTCATTCCAAATCCCTGATTGGTTTCCCTCGAATCTTGTCGGAGCTTCTCTAATCCTAAATCTGAGTTCGAGCCTTGAAAGTTCATAAGCCATTTTTCTATCGGACCTGGTGCATATATGGTCATAACGGTTGTTCTTCGAGTTTGAAGGTTGGATTCAAACGATCGACATTAGTTCTGTTAGGCCATGTGTCTCCGATAGATTTCGAGTCTGAATCGGTAGGTTCCCTTCCCCTCTTTTGTCTGTTCTTTCTTTTACTATTTTATTTTCCTCTCCTTCCCTTTTCTTTGGTTTAATTTTCTTCTACTAGTCTGGTTGAAACTCGATCAATCCTCCGGGTTTAAACTATCTTCTGTTAGTTGTTTTTCTTTTTCGTCTTTCTTTGTGAAAGTTGTTCTCTGTTTCCTTAGTTGTGTTATCAGCCCTTTAAAGTTCTGACTTCATATCTTGTTTAGTCACCTAGTTAATTTAATTAGGGTTATTTTAATAACTTGGCTAATTTCTTGGTTATTTGTGTGTAGTAATCAGTTGATTAGTGTAGGTTTTAATTCTCGAAATCATTCAAGTGTTTGCACTTTGTTTGTTCACTGATTTGATTTAGTTCATCTTGTTGTTTGGGCTTTGAAGCCACTGCATACCTCACCCCAAGGGGGTTGATTTAGGTCATTGGGTCAGAATTGAGCCCAAATTTTGGTTTAATTATCGGGTCAATCTGACCCATTTGGATTCCTAGAGTAAATAATCAGGGTTCGAGGGGTAGTCTAGGGAATTGGCCTAAGGAATCTTGAGTGTAACTGAATGGGAAGCTTCCAGGAAACTGGGGGTAGGGATTAAAGTGAATTTCTGGAAATTAAGCTAGGGACACTTAAGCAAAAAAAACAAAATTCAAAAGGGGGCAAAGTGCAAGCTAAGTCTACCCTAATAGCTTGCCTATAAAGGCATCCTAAACTTGCCTTTCAAGGCAGACCCAAGAGATATTTTTGAAGAGCTGGAAATCTGAAAATACAAAAACTGCAAAAATTTTACTACTTTCAAAAACTTCAAGAAAAAAGATTACTGTTCCATTGCATTCTCTTCTATAATTTCGAAGATCTTTAAGTTCTGAAGAATTTTTGATTAATCTGGTGCTGAAATGAATTGAGTTTTGGGTGTTTGAAGTTTGGTTTGAGGTTGCTTTGGGTTATTGTTCGATTAAGACTGTCTTGTATTGCTTCGTATCCATTTTCTGGTTGGCATTGGTGTTGCTGGTGCTGAATTCTGCTAAGTACTGCTGTTGACTCACCACTTTGTTCTTTGCTTTCAATATCCAGGTACTTATTCTAAGACCTGCAGAATGTGAATCCAAATGTGATGAATGAAATGGACAGGGAACTTTGAAGCAGTGCATTAAGTTTGTTCATTTCTATAGTTTAGCTATATTTCAGTTTTGTTCATAAAATGCCACTCATGTCTTTTGGAAACCATCAGAATTTGTGGAGTAGTCTGATCTCCCCTTTATCATGTTCACTCTTAATTGTTTAGTTGCAAACATGCTCTGTAATATTAGGTGGACCTTGGACTTTAGCATTTTTAAGTGAATCTGAAGTGACGTTGAAGGATGTTTAAAGTTATATGTGCAGGAGTTTTCATGTTAGTATGGCTTGTATTTTGATCTGTGTTCCGCCTTGGTTCGAGATCTGTGGGGTGTTGTCTGGTAAGATTGTGTTCACGCTGGTCTTGATTCCAGTAGAATGTTACTTGTTGCTGGTTTGCTAAGATTGGATTTTTCAAAACTTTGCTTTCGAAATATATTCTTTGCCAAAAGTCTGTGTGATTGGCTATAGGAGCAATACCAATGTTGAACTCGTTGTGTGCTCTGTTATGCCACTGTAGGGACTCGATTCTGAGTCCCTACTTTTCAGTTGCACCTTGATTTTGAATTGAGTCTCCTTTAGGATTTATTCTTAGCCACCTGAAAATCGGGGAGCAGTATATCTGTTATTGCATAAGTTGTTGGGATCATTAGGCCCAGGCTTGAAGTTGTCAGAATTAAATGTTGCGCCAAATAATCCTTTAATTCAAGGCCTGCTAAGCAGTTAACGGATTGGGAATTTTCTTTAAATAGAAGTTCTACGACTTTCCTTAGCTAATGAATTGGCGTTCTCTTTCACTGGGGATGCATTATTTTAAGTAACATAAATAGTTTACGGCCCTCCGAACTTTAGTTGAATCCCCTTTTAGAATAATTTGAGGTGCGCCATGCCAAACAAAAGTGACATTTGCATGGCCCTTACTTTACTTAATTTGGAATTGATCCTTAGAGTCCGAGGCGTTCCATTTAGTAAATTTCATGGCCCTTGCAAAGTTGGAAACGTGGAATTGCTTTAGGCGCGTTCGTTTAATAATATTACCTTCTTAAATTCGGGTGCGCATTTACCGCTTTGATATTATCTGAACTGTATATATAAATTGCTACGAAACCCCTCTCTTCTCCCTCCTGAGGAGTGCACGCTGGTCGTGACTTCTTTCTGTTAGTGTCAAATTCCAAATAGAACGAGGTTCAGACAAGTTGCAAAGCCAGATGATCTTTTGGTTACCGGTACGCAGCCCCACCCCCCTCGGCTCGAGTTGTCTGCTTGGGTAAGCCAGGTCTAGAACAAATAAGCCCAGGTTTTGAAACCTAGTATAACAATACCTAATGTCGGATCCCTAGTAGGAACGTTTGTTTGCATCATGTGCATTTTGACTTTGGAAACTCAATATAGGGGCTGGGTCTGTCTAGGACAGGTGCACCCGAAATAAAAAGACCATCCTGATGCATCTTACTTGCTACTTGCGCATTTATTTGCTTCGAATTTGCATGTTGACCGGCTTTGGAATGAAAGGAGAGAATTTGGGAAAGAAATAGCAATGTAGAGGGTTAAGGGAGTGAATCACCTGTTTAAAGAAAAAACAGTGTCCAAATAGCACTGAAACTCTGCCGAATATTTTTAAAAAAAGAAGAGAAAACGAATTGAAAAATGAGAAAGGAGTTTTGTTTTCGAAAATAGTTCATTTTATTTGCCCGAACTACGCCAGTTTGATTCTCACAGGGTGTGGGATACGTAGGCAACCCCCATCGGGTCCAACTTCCCTTTTTGCAAAAATAGCCCAAAAGAACAAAACTTTTACTTTTATTTGAAAATAATTAGGGTGATGCCATTCTTGTCAAAAATATTCGAATGTCCCTAAAAGGGCGCTGGAAGGCTGCTTTTGCAAGAACAACCACTTGTGGTCATTTTTCAAGGTTTTCGCCGGTTAGCCAACACAACCTTAAAATCTTCGTCTCCGAGGTGCTGAAAGGCCGTACTTGCAAAATCGAATTTTATTTTTAAATAAAAAAAGAGAAAAAAAGTGTCAATTTTGTCTTTGAGTCAAATGAGTCCTGATTTTTGCTTAATCACCCTAATAAATGTGCAGAATGAGCACGAGTCCAAATTTGCCGATAACAGTCATGAACAACATCCCTTTGGAGTTGCATATGTGGTGGGAGGATCTGGGAAAATCGGAGAAAGATAAAGTCGGTCTACATTTGGGAGGTCCCACCGGGTTGCTGAAAATCAGATCTAGAGGAGATATCATAAAGGCTTTGGTTACGTTTTGGGACCCAGACCATAACGTATTTCGCTTTTCGGATTTTTTACTCACCCCAACCTTGGAAGAAATAACAGGTTATATGGGAAGTCCTGAAGGGCTGAGGCATAAGTGCCTGATCGCTCCAAGGGCCGTTAACTCTCACAAGTTCATGGATTTGCTAAAGATAAGCAAGGGGTCCCGTATTCCGAGTTGGAGGATGGTTTTTCTACTCTACGTTTTATATATCAGAGGTACAGGCATGTAGGAGGGTTTAACGATCTGTCAAGCGGGGTTTGTAGCAGAGGAAACCGAACAAAATGGGATGAGCATAGGCGTTTCGCCTTCATGGTAGCTTTCCTAGGCCTTGTGGTGTTCCCCCGAAAAGACGGGAATATCAATTTGTGGGTGGCCGGAGTCGTCAAGGTCCTGATTACCAACACCAAAAGCATTCTTGCCCCTATGATAGTGTCTGAGATGTACCGAACTCTCACAGCTTGTAAAGCCGGGGCAGATTTCTTCGAGGGATGCAATTTGCTGTTACAAATGTGGATGATCGAGCACCTGTGTCATCGCCCTCAGTATATGAGTTATGGATCTACAAAGAAAGGTTGCATTGAAGAGTTTGACACAAGGACTTCAGGGTTCAAGCTACCAGAGGGGTTTGTATATTGGGTATCCTGCCTTCGTTCCATCACTGCGGGACAAATAGAATGGACATTGGGTTGGCTTCCTATTGAAGAAATTGTGTATATGCCCGCCACTGGTCCTTACTTACTCCTAATGGGTCTGCGAGGTATCCAGCCTTACGCTCCTTACCGGGTGATGAGACAGTTGGGAAGGTGTCAGGTGATGCACCTAGTTGAAGATCTTAGCGTTTATGCGGTCGAGGTTAGTTCCGACGGCCAATTTCATGAAGAAACAGTTCGTTCTATTTGGAATGAATGCTAGTATTTGACGGTGAACACTCGAGTGCATGATCTATCTAGAGGCGAAGTCCCCGCCTATCTTGCCTGGTATAGAAAGAAGAACACTGCAAGGGCCGAACCAGAATGACCAGCCAAAAAGCCTCACATTCTGGAATTCGTTGAGGCATCACAAGAATAGTGGGCTTGGTTGGCTAAGGAGAATGAGTACAGGGCCACAATAGGAAAATTGGAAAAGCAAGTCAGAGAGCTTCAATTCGAGAGTGTCTTGCAAGTCGCGGAGGATGAAGGAGAAAAGAAAAGGTTAGCCAAAGAAAATGAGGCCCTTCGAGCCCAAATTCAGAAAATGAAAATAGCAGCAGAAAACCCCACCCGAAGTGCCAAAGATGAAAACCTCATAAATAACCTGAGGCAAAAAGTGAATGACTACAGTTTCAATTTGAACAAAGCAGAAGGTGAACTAGCTATGGCTCGAAAGCAATTGGCTAAAAACGCAGATAAACGAGCGCACTTGGTTAAGCAGTTGAAAGAAAAGTACGATAATGAGGTCGCAGGACTAAAGAAAAGGGTCATCACCACGGAGAATAAAATAATCAGACAGGCGAAAGACTTCAAGGTTGAAAGGGAACAGTGTTATATGGCAATGGCACGGCTAGAAAGAGACTTGCAACCACTCCAAGAGCAGAACGAGGTAGCTGAACAAACTTTGGAAGCCAGAACTGAACAGATTGGCCGTTTGTTGCAAGAGAAGGGCGTCATAAGAGAGCGAGTCAAAAGGGTGGCCAACTACATCGCGATGAAGTGCAGTAGCTGTGAGGATATGACTAGATCTATGTTCTTCGCTACTGTGATGATTTTTGTTCGCCGGGTAATGGAAGATCTCTACCACCTCCAAGGATATTTAGCGAGTCGGCCCGCGACGAGGCCGAATGATGCCCCGCGGGTCCCGGAGGCAATTGAGGCACTGATGTATTCGTGATTTCTTGAGTCTGTATTTTCTTTCCGTTAAAGTCTGCCAGTTTGTCTTGGAGTCTGTATTTCTTTTATTAGAGTATGTGGGTTGTTTGTTTTTCGAGTCTGTATTTCGTCTTTCATCAGAGTCTGTTAGTTTTTGTTTAAGTCTATTTCCGAGTCTTTTTATGAAAAATTTGAAAATTCCAAAAACGTTTTATTATTTTCATCTCCAAGAACTACGCTTGGTCTGATTCATGCGGGGTCATGATACGTAGGCAATCTCCATAGAATTCGACCCTAACCAAATGAAAAAGAGAGAAAGAAAATAAGAGGAAAAACCAGAGAGCAAAAGAAAAAGAGCGGAAAAACAAGAAAGAAAAGAGAGAAAATAAGAAATCAAGAGAGAATAAAAATAAAAAGAGAACAGAGGCAAGAGTGAAAGGAAGGAAAAGAAAAAGAAAGAAAAAGGGGGAAGTTTGCAATTGAAAGTAAGAAAAGGCCGGGATGACGCATGCAACCGATCAAATACATAATAGAGACGGTTAACTGTTTAGGTGCATGCATGCCCAATGTGCGGTTACCAATCTGTTAAAGCCTAATTGCTAACAAGGTTGTTGTTCGATGTATTGAGTTCAGGCAGGTGGTTAGTTGATTGGCATTCTCGCAACTCACTCATACAACACCCGATCAAAAGACAGGATGAATATGGCCAACCAAGAACCGGAGACAAGTATTGTTGACCCATCAAAAGAGGTGGAAGAACTGGATGTTAATGCAATGAAGGAGGAGATGTATAAGCTAAAGCAGCAGATGGCTGAAATGTACTAAGCCTCGACAAAGGGGCATCCACCACCGGTTTATCCCGCCAACCCTGCTTATATCTCACCGTCGGCCCAACCTCCGGAGTCGCCCACTGTGAACTCATCTCCAGCCTTTCCCCTCTACCAACAATGCTATGGCGCCACTTCCCATGCTTCTCAAGCTCCACCACCCAAACAAGTCCCATACCTTCCCCTACCAATTACACCTGTTTTTGTGGCACCTCCACCTGCTACATTACACCGATCTTCCAGTGAACCTCTGTTCCAAACTCACGACAACCAGTACTATCCCCCTGAACCCACCTTCAAAGTTCCAGAACCATATTCTTTCACCCCTCATCTTGATCTCCCAGCAGAGACCGAGAAGCCGCCCAAAAATCTCGAGCATGAAGAGATGATCAGAAAGGTAAAAAGCTTGGAACAATCGTTCCGAGATATGAGGGGGTTGGGAGGTCAAGTAAGTATGGCCTATAAAGATTTATGTCTGTTCCCAGATGTTCAGTTACTAGCAGGGTTCAAAATGCCCAAGTTTCTGTACGACGGGCATGGTGACCCAGTAGCACACTTAAGAGGATTTTGTAGCAAGATGAGAGGAGCAGATGGAAGAGATGAGTTGCTGATGGCATATTTCAGCCAAAGTTTGAGCGGATCGGCATTATAATGGTATACTAGACAAGATCACAGCAGGTGGTACACATGGGACGATTTGGCCCAAGCCTTTGCCTGCCATTTTCAGTATAACCTCGAAATCATCCCAGACCGTCTGTCATTGACAAAGATTGAGAAGAAACCTGGTGAGAGCTTCAGGGAATATGGATTCCAGTGGAGAGAGCAAGCAGCGAGGGTTGACCTTCCGATGAAAGAAAGTGAGATGGTTGATTATTTCTTGCAGGCTTTGGAACCCACTTATTTTGGTCACTTGGTGTCAGCAGTGGGTAAGTCCTTTAATGAAGTTGTAAAAATGGGAGGCATGGTTGAGGAGGGACTCAAGTCCAACAAGATCATGAGTTATTCAGCAATCAACGCAACCATCCAGGCCATTCAAAACGGTATTGGAGGTGTACTCGAGAAGAAGAAGAAAGAGGATGTTGCTACAATTGAGTCGGGAGCTTAGGTTGGATCCAGGAACCTTCCACGTTACTACAACCCGCCTCGACCCTACCACCAAACTTACTCCCACACTCCATATAGTCCACCACAACACTACTACCCACCGCCCGATCCCTATTTTTCCGTCCATCACGCACAAACCTATACCCAACCTCCCGCTCACGCACAATGGCGTGCGCCGGCTCAACCAAGTCCATACCTAGCTCCACAAAATGCCTATCCACCCCCAAGAGCCTACAGAAATTCCCCTGGAACAAGTTTTCGGCCAAATCAAACCTTTAAGAATGAGAGGTTGCAGAAGTAGAAGACTTTCACTCCTTTGGGAGAATCATATGCTAGTCTATTCCATCGACTGGGACAGTTGGGTATGTTGAATCCGATCGAGGCTAAACTGTCGAATCCCCCTCCCAGAAATCTTGACCGCTTGGTGAGTTGCGAGTATTGTTCAGGGACCCCGGGTCACGACACAGAGAAATGCTAGAAGTTGAAAACAGCTATTCAAGAGCTCATTGATACTAATCAAATTGAGGTCCAAGCCCCGGAGGCACCCAACATCAACCAGAACCCGTTGTCGGCCCACCATGAGACTAATATGATCGATATAGTGCATAAGGGAAGGGAGCCTAAGAGGCCCTCGCAAACCGTCATGATGATTTGGGCTAGCGAAGCCAAGCCATTTAAAAAGTCGACAAGTCAGAAGTCTGTGATCAAGTTGAACGGGGTAAATAACGAACCATCTGTGGAGGTCAAGAAAGGTTCCTCAAGTGACGTTGTATGAAAACATGAAAAAAGCAAAAGTGGTTGTGTCAGGAGTGACGAAAAAGCTTGTGGTAACTGTGAAGGGCGCCCAAACAGATCCTGTCATTATCAAACCGATAACTCAATTACCGATAGTCAACAGCAAGGCAATCCCATGGAATTATGAACGAGTGACAGTGACTTACAAGAGGAAATATGTTAAAGAAGAAGTGTGTGAGACTCATGGTTTGACTCGATCGGGGAGATTCTTTGCCCCCAGAGAGTTGAGAAAAGCTAAGACCGCAAAATATAATCCAGTGTTCGTGAAGAAAGCGGTGACCGAGGAAGAAGCAGAAGAATTTCTGAGAAAGATGAAAGTACAGGACTATTCCATTGTGGAGCAGTTAAGGAAGACACCGGCTCAAATCTAACTCCTGTCATTATTGATCCCATTCAGACGAGCACCGTCGGGCTTTGATGAAGATCTTGAACGAGGCCCATGTTCCTGAAAAAATCTCAGTAAACCATTTGGAAAAGATAGCTAACAAAATATTTGAGGTAAACCGAGTCACTTTTTTTGATGATGAGTTGCCCGTGGAGGGTACTGAGCATAATAGAGCCCTCTATCTGATGGTGAAATGTGAAGATTCCGTGGTTACTCGGGTACTATTTGACAATGGTTCCAGTGCAAATATTTGCCCTCTTTCCACTCTGAACAAGTTGAAGGTGGATGATGAAAGAATTTACAAGAATAGTATCTGCGTTCGAGGATTTGATGGTGGAGGGAAAGATTCAGTCTGGGACATAGTGCTCGAGCTTACAATAGGGCCAGTTGAATTTACTATGGAATTCCATGTACTCGATGTGGCTGTTTCTTACAATCTGTTGTTAGGACGACCCTGGATTCATGCTGCCAAAGCGATCCCGTCCACTCTGCATCAAATGGTTAAGTTTGAATGGGATAGATAGGAAATTGTTGTGCATGGCGAAGACAATTTGTGTGTTCCCAGTGATGCCATTGTTCCATTCATAGAGTTTAAAGACGACAAGGAGCCGTGGGTTTATCAGGTTTTTGACACGGTAGCGATAGAGAAAATTCCTGAAGGGAAGTGCGTGCCGACTCCAAGGGTAGCTACTGCATCAGTCATGGTAGCCGTTGAAATGTTGAAAAATGGTTTTGTACCGGGCAAAGGTTTGGGTGCATCTCTACAGGTTATCGTACAGCCGGTTTCTCTTCCTAAGAACTTGGATATATTTGGTCTGGGGTTCAAGCCCATAGTCGCAGACGTGAGAAGAGCCAGAAAAATGAAATAGAGAGCATGGGCCTTTCTAAAGCCAGTCCCGCATCTTTCCCTATCATTTGTCAGGCCTGGTACCATAAAGCGCCCAGTGACGGCGGTTCCCATTTCGGTGGTTGATGTGGATGAAGATTTGATGGAAAGGTTCGAGAGGATATTCGCCGATGTGAACGTGTTGGAAGCTGAAGAGGGTTCTAGCAAGGCGGATGTGCAATTTGTTGGGCCCGGTGCAAAGATTAACAATTGGGAAGCTACTCCTCTCCCCACCAGGAGGGAGTTTTGGTAGTTTGCTTTGATTTTCTTTCAATTTATCTGGATTATTCCAGGGTTGTAATTCAGATTCTATGTTTCGTCCGTTAGGATGTATACACCCTGTTATCTTTAATTTCAATGAAATGCAATTTCTCTTTTCCTCTCTTCCTGATAGTTTTATTTTGTTTTCCTTTTTTTCCTTTTACAGTTCTTTTTATGTTGGCTTCAATGATATGACATGCATGTGGAATCTCCGGCCCAGTCTTAAAAGCCAATCTAGTTCTGAAATAGTAATTCAAGAAATAGAATGTGATGTTGAATCTGAATATGACGAGGATGAAGCCTTTGAAGAGATTAGTAAAGAATTAAGCCATTTTGAAGAAAAACCCAAACCTAACCTGAGTGATACAGAAGCAATCAATTTAGGGGACCAAGATAATGTCCGGGAAACTAAAATAAGTGTCCATCTTGAACCACAACTCAGAGAGGAGATAATTAAAACACTGTTCGAGTATAAAGATGTTTTTGCATGGTCCTATGACGACATGCCAGGTCTAAACACTGGCTTGGTGGTTCACAAATTGCCTACTGATCTGACATTCCCCCATGTCAAGCAGAAGCTGAGGAAATTTAAAACTGATATGATGTGAAAATCAAGGAAGAGTTCACCAAACAGTTTGAGGTCAAGGTCATTCAGGTCACTCGGTATCCCACTTGATTAGCCAATGTAGTGCCTGTTCCAAAGAAGGACGGCAAGACCAGGGTGTGTGTTGATTATCGAGACCTCAACAAGGCGAGTCCCAAGGATAACTTCCCATTGCTGAACATCCATATATTGATCGATAATTGTGCCAAACATGAGATGGTTCTTTTGTGGATTGTTATGCGGGCTACCACTAGATCTTAATGGATGAAGAAGATGCAGAAAAGACAACATTCATCACACCATGGGGAACGTACTGCTATCGGGTCATGCCATTTGGTTTGAAAAATGTCGGGGCAACCTACATGAGGGCAATGACGACCATATTCCACGACATGATACACAAGGAGATCGAGGTTTATGTGGATGATGTGATTGTAAAGTCTAGAAAGCAGTCTAGCCATGTTAGAGATCTGAGAAAGTTCTTCCAAAGGCTTCGCAGGTACAATCTCAAGCTCAATTCAACAAAATGCGCGTTCGGTGTTCCGTCTGGAAAGTTGTTGGAATTCATAGTCAGCCGACGAGGTATTGAATTAGACCCGTCAAAAATCAAAGCCATCCAGGAATTGCCACCTCCGAAGAACAAGACTAAGGTGATGAGTTTGTTGGGAAGATTGAATTACATCAACCGGTTTATTGCTCAGCTCGCGACAACGTGTGAGCCTATCTTCAAATTGTTAAAGAAAGATGTTGCAGTCAAGTGGACAGATGAATGTCAGGAAGCTTTTGATAAGATAAAGGGGTACTTGTCAAACCCACCTGTGTTGGTCCCGCCAGAACCAGGGAGACCTTTGATTCTGTATTTGACAGTCTTGGACAATTTATGTGGATGTGTGTTAGGACAGCATGACATCACTGGCAGAAAGGAGCATGCCATATATTATCTCAACAAGAAGTTCACATCTTACGAGGTTAAGTACACTCAGCTTGAGAGGACGTGTTGCGCCCTAACTTGGGTAGCCCAGAAGCTGAAATATTATTTGCCCTCTTATACTACTTACCTCATCTCTCGCTTGGATCCATTGAAGTATATCTTTCAGAAGCCTATGCCCACGGGAAGGCTCGCAAAGTGGCAGATCTTGCTCATAGAATTTGACATTGTTTACGTGACTCGGATCGCTATGAAAGCACAAGCATTAGCCGACCACTTGGCTGAAAATCCTGTGGATGAAGAATACGAACCTTTGAAGACTTACTTGCCTGATGAAGAGGTAATACACATTGATGAGTTGGAACAAATTGAAAGGCCAGGATGGAAACTTTTCTTTGATGGGGCTGCTAACATGAAAGGCATTGGGATAAGAGTCTCTGAAACAGGGCATCATTACCCTGTTACGGCTCAGCTTCAATTCTACTATGCTAATAACATGGCGAAATACGAGGCATACATTTTGGGTTTGAGGATGACTGTGGATATGAGTGTCTAGGAAGTCTTGGTCTTGGGTGACTTAGACCTGCTGGTACACTAGATTCAGGGAGAATGAGAAACACGGGATTTAAAACTCATATCATACCAGCAATGCTTGCATGATCTCTGCCAACGGTTTTAATCAATAGAGTTCAGGCATATTCCGAGGATCCACAATGAGGTCGCTGATGCTTTGGCTACTCTGACGTCAATGTTACATCATCCGGATAAGGCTTATGTTGACCTGTTGCATATTCAGGTTCGTGATCAGCATGCTTATTGTAACATGGTGGAGGAAGAGCTCGATGGGGAGCCTTGGTTTCACGACATCAAGGAATACATCCGAAGGGGAGTATATCCAGTACAAGCCACAGGTGATCAAAAGAGAACAATTCGTTGCTTGGCAAGTGGATTTTTCTTCAATGGAGGAGTTTTGTACAAAAGAACTCTAGATCTCGGGTTATTAAGATGTGTAGATGCCAGACAGGCCGTGACTATCATGACCGAAGTAAATTCTGGAGTTTGTGGACCGCACATGAGTGGGTATGTGCTGGCAAAGAAGATCCTCCGGGAAGGTTATTATTGGCTCACTATGGAGCGAGATTGTATCAGTTTCATGCGTAAATGTCATCAGTGCCAAGTGCATGGAGATTTGATTCATTCTCCACCATCTGAATTACATACAATGTCTGCACCATGGCCTTTTGTTGCTTGGGGAATGGATGTCATTGGACCAATCGAGCCAACAGGGTCCAATGGGCACAGGTTTATTCTGGTGGCCACCGATTATTTCACCAAGTAGGTAGAGGCTAAAACATTCAAGTCTACAACCAAGAAGGCGGTGGTTGATTTTGTGCATTCAAATATCATTTGCCGATTTGGGATACCGAAGGTGATCATTACAGACAATGGGGCTAATCTCAATAGTCATCTGATGAAAGAGGTATGTCTGCAGTTCAAGATTACACATCGCAATTCTACCCCGTACCGCCCCAAGGCAAACGGAGCAGTTGAGGCGGCTAACAAGAATACAAAGAAGATACTTCAAAAAATGGTGGAGGGTTCTAGGCAGTGGCATGAAAAGCTCTCGTTTGCATTGCTGGGTTATCGCACTACTGTCCGTACTTCAGTAGGGGCGACTCCTTATTTGTTGGTGTATGGCACCGAAGCAGTGATACCCGCAGAAGTGGAAATTCCATCCCTTCGAATTGTCGCGGAGGCTGAGATCGATGATGAGGAGTGGGTCAAAACCCGCTTAGAACAATTGAGTTTGATAAATGAAAAGAGACTGGCAGTAGTGAGTCATGGTCAGTTGTATCAATAGAGAATGGCAAGAGCATACAACAAGAAGGTGCATCCACGAAAGTTTGAAGGGGCAATTAGTATTGAAATGCATTCTTCCTCATCAAGTTGAAGCAAAAGGAAAGTTCGCCCCAAATTGGCAGGGGCCGTTCGTCGTGACTAGAGTGTTGTCCAATGGTGCATTGTATTTGACAGATGTAGAAGGCAAATGTGTAGAAATGGCTATCAATTCTGATGCGGTCAAGAGATATTATGTATGATTTCTTTCTTTGATTGTACTTGTTTATATTTGGCATGTCTCGAATATTGAAATGACGAAGGCATTTTGTTCTGCTATCTAAACACTTTATCCCTCGTTACCCCTTTGAGCCTCATTTATTTTCTTTCATACCCCTCCTTCGGAATCAATAGCAAATATCGGAAACACAAGCGTAAAGATAAGTAAAGAAAGGAGAGAAAAAGAGGAAGGAAAAAGAAAAGAGAAAGAAAAGAATGGAAAGAGAAAGAAAAGAAAAGAAAAAAAAGAAAAAAAAACAACAACAACAACAAAAGGAAAAACAAAAGGGGAAAAGAAGAGAAAGAAAAGGGAAGAAAAATCACAACAAACAAAGTAATTCCTATGTCATGAACTACGTTCGACTTGATTCCTTTTAAGGACACGTAGGCATCCTCACGGTTCGGTCCCATCAAAATAAAAATCCAAAGGTCCCCAAACAAGAAACTGGGGCAGAAGTTGTGGTTGTTATCAAAAACCTAATTCCGAAGGTTGTAAATTTGAACCCAATCAAACAGTTTTGAGCTTTTTATACCCTTCCTTTCTAAACCCATCCAAAAGCCACATTACGGTCCAAAGAAAGACCTTTCGATCAGTCTTCGGGAAATTCCAAGTCAAGCAGGTACGGTGGTTCACATCAGGGGAAGCACTCTGGTTCAAAGAGGGAAAAGAAGTAAAAAAATGAGAGAGTCTTATTGGTGAAAACCCTCACGGGCACCGTAAGGCGACAGGAGCTGAGAGAAATCAAAATGAGAGAGTCTTATTAGTGAAAACCCTCACGGGCACCTTAAGGAGAATGTGAGTTGATAGATGAAGGAATAAGAGAGGTCTGTTTGTGAAAACCTTTCAAGGCACCGTAGGACGAACAAGGTCGGGATTTGAGGTGAAGAAATCAGGTCATGGAAATTCTGGGGCAACAAAGTATGGCAACTGAAAGTTGATTGGTTGGAAAGATTGGGCCGATTAATCCAAATTGCATGTCATGACCATTGGAACCAGTTATTCCACTCAGATAAATCTCTTTTCTTTTTCTCTTTAGATAGTCTTCCAGTTTTGAACTTCCTTATCCTCAACTCTGAAAGTCATTGCATTTCATTTCTTTGGGTTTATTTCTCTAAGATGTTCCCAATGCCAGTCATGTTTAAGCAAATAAGAAGGAATTTCAAAGCTCACTACCAGCTTCAAGATTGCAAAGCACAGTGCGGCTAGAGCAATACCAAAGATAGCATGATGAAAAAGGAGATAAAATGCCAGCAATAGTTCCATCGGCAAAATGATTTGGTAATTTCATGGGAGATGCAGAGGCTCAGTTAAAGGGGTAAGAGGTATGAGGCAACGGTCCGGGTATAGAACACTCGGGTCATCCAAAGTCATGGGGTTTTGAAAGTCAGTCGGAAAGTCAAGCAGTTCAGGGCCAGTTCGGGAAAGCCAGTCAAAACAAAACAATGCAGCAGAGAGACCTTCAGCAAAGAATGTCATCAACCAACCACCATATTTAAAACTGACAAGATTTTTCTTTGATTAAACAGGGGCAGAAAATTTCGGTTGTTTCGGAGAAACCCTCCGTGGAGAAAGGCAGTTAGCAAACAGGTTTGATTTTTGATTTTCAGGACCCACCTGGAAAATGGGACCTAGTTCAAAGTTCAGAAATAGCATAATCTAGCATAAATGTACCCCAAATGAATATAAGTTAGCTTATGAGTTTGCATGTCTGAGATAGGATTCAATTAGGAGTTTCCAGGACCCTCCTAAATAATGGGGCTTAGTTTTAAGATTTCCATTAGATCACAAGGTGTATCGTAAGCTCTGCCGTAGGGTAATATAATTCAGTCGTAAAAGCATTTTTTAGGACAAGATTTGATTTTGAGTTTCAGGACCCTTCTGGATAATGGGGTGTAGCTTTAAGACCCTCTTAGATAACAAGATTTAGCGGAAGTCACACATTTAGAAGATATAACTTAGATTTAAAATTGTTGTTTAGGTAAGAATTGTCAGGACTCTCCTGGATAATGGGGCCTACCTTTCGAATTCTTAGTAATATTTGGCAATATGATTCAGTTTAACACTCACATCTATGCCCAGCCACCAAACTGGGGCAGGAGATTTTCTTTGTTTTTGTCTATTTTGATGAAGTCAGGAGCCCGCCTGGATAGCATGGGAATACATTCACGTTTCAAAGTCAGGAGCCCGCCTGGAGAGCAGGGAATGCATTCAAGTTTAGCAATCAGGATCCCGCCTGAAGAGCAGGAAACACGTTTCAAGTCAGCAGTTAGGAGCCCGCCTGGAGAACAAGGGAGTATAATTTAAGTTTAACCTTCAAATCCTCTGTTTTGCCTATTTTGAAATCAGGAGCCCGCCTGGAGAGCAGGGAGTACATTTTAGTTTAGCAATCAGGAGCCCGCCTGGAGAGCAGGAAAATACATTCAAGCGCAGCAGTCAGGAGCCCGCCTGGAGAGCAGGGAATACATTTCAAATTGAAGTTAGGATGCCCGCCTTGAAAGTAGGGAATACTTTCAATTTTAGCAGTCAGGAGCTCGCCTGGAGAACAAGGGAGTACAATTCAAGTTTTGGTTTTCACAATTCTTTGATGTGCGGCAATGTGATTCATTTTACACTTACACATGGGCCCACATACCCAAACTGGGGCAGAAGATTTTCTTTGGTTTTGTCTATTTTGCTGAAGTCAGGAGCCTGCCTGGATAGCATGAGAATACATTCACGTTTCGAAGTTAGGAGCCCACCTGGATAGCATGGGAATACATTCACGTTTCGAAGTTAGGAGCCCGCCTGGAGAGTAGGGAATAAATTTCAAATTGAAGTCAGGATGCCCGCCTAGAAAGCAGGGAATACTTTCAAGTTTAGCAGTCAGGAGCCCGCCTGGAGAACAAGGGAGTACAATTCAAGTTTTGGTTTTCAAAATTCTTTGATGTGCGACAATGTGATTCGTTTTACACTTACACATGGGCCCACATACCCAAACTGGGGCAGAAGATTTTCTTTGTTATTGTCTATTTTGCTGAAGTCAGGAGCCCGCCTGGATAGCATGGGAATACATTCACGTTTCGAAGTTAGGAGCCCACCTGGATAGCGTGGGAATACATTCACATTTCGAAGTCGCCCGCTTAGATAGCATGGGAATACATTCACGTTTCGAAGTCAGGAGCCCGCCTAGAGAGCAGGAAATACATTTCAAATTGAAATCAGGACGCCCGCCTAGAAAGCAGGGAATACTTTTAAGTTTAGCAGTCAGGAGCCCACCTGGAGAACAAGGGAGTACAATTCAAGTTTTGGTTTTCAAAATTCTTTGATGTGCGGTAATGTGATTCGTTTTACACTTACACATGGGCCCACATACCCAAACTAGGGCAGAAGATTTTCTTTGTTTTTGTCTATTTTGCTGAAGTCAGGAGCCTGCCTGGATAGCGTGGGAATACATTCACGTTTCGAAGTCAGGATCCCGCCTGGATAGCATGGGAATACATTCACGTTTTGGAGTCAGCAGCCCGCCTAGAAAGCATGGGAATACATATCAAGTTTAGCAGTCAAGCATCCACCTGGAGAGCAAAGAAAAACATCTCAGATTACAACTCAAGGCGGCAACGAAGGGATTCCACCGGGAGAATACAAGTTAACAAGGCAACAAGAACCACCAGAGCAAGTCTAAGTTATAGATAGGATTTTGTAATGCGTAGATCATAGTCTAGTCTAGCTTCTTTTTATCTTGGCAGGGTGTAATAAGGGGATGCAGTAAGCAGTAGCAGCAGTGAAATCACCGCTTCATGGTAGTCCCAGCTACCAAACATTCCTGAACTACACTGACCTGATTCCTCTTTAGCCAAGGATATGTAGGCAACCTCGGAAGCAGGGTGCGGTCAAATATTTCAAAAATGCTTCCCACGGAATATTCAAACGGGCAAAAATCGCTCGTATCCGCTCACTTTATCTTTGCACAAAAACTCTTCATGTTTCCGGGCAAAGAGGGGCAGCTGTGGGCACGTGATTTTTGCCCTATATGAATTACTCCCATAAATTCAAAATAAAATAATTTCTTTCAGTGTTTGCAATTTCGTGGATTTTTGTGACATTTTCTGTTAATTGTTTGCATTTTTGTTTTTGCATTTTAATTAGTGAAAAATACAAAATATATGTGCATGTGCATTTAGGAGTTAATTTTGCATTTTAGGAATTAATTAGTCATTAATTTTTATAAAAGGAAAAGTCCCAAAAAATAGTTTACTTTAGTTTTAATTTTGGAATTTAGGTTAGTTGGTCCTTTAATTTGGTTTAGTTAATAATAGTAATTAGGAGTTAATTGTTTTGTAAATTGTTGTTTAGGTTTTTTTAATTTTGAAAACAAAAGAAAAGAGAAAAGGAAAAAGAATTTTGGACAATTTGTGAAAGAGACTAGAAATTAGGCCAAATTTTGGTCTAAAAGTACTCAGCCCAAACGGATTCTTCGCCCCAATCCGGCCCAAACCCGCCCCATTACTCGGTCCATTCTCCCCCCTCCCAAATTAAAACGACACCGTTTCAGTCATGTTAATCCGGACCGTTGATCTCAGTTGATCAAACGGTCCGGAACTGGCTCAACTTTAATATTTAAGTGTCGGAAACCAGCCCCACCCCCCTCTCATTCGTCTCCTTCACCCCCCTCACCCCCCCATTCTCTCCTCAGAAACACTCCCAAACCCTAACCCGCCGCCCTCTTTTCCACTACACTCGCCGGCGGCGCCGCCTCCGTTCACCACCAAAATAACACCCCATGACCACTAAACCCCCCTCATTCCAAATCCCTGATTGGTTTCCCTCGAATCTTGCCGGAGCTTCTCGAATCCTAAATCTGAGTTCGAGCCTTGAAAGTTCAAAAGCCATTTTTCTATTGGACCTGGTGCATGCATGGTCAAAAGGGTTGTTCTTCGAGTTTGAAACTTGGATTCAAACGATCGGCATTAGTTCTGTTAGGCCCTGTGTCTCCGATAGATTTCGAGTCTGAATCGGTAGGTTCCCTTCCCCTCTTTTGTCTGTTCTTTCTTTTACTATTTTATTTTCCTCTCCTTCCCTTTTCTTTGATTTAATTTTCTTCTACTAGTCTGGTTTAAACTCAACCAATCCTCCGGGTTTAAACTATCTTCTGTTAGTTGTTTTTCTTTTTCGTCCTTCTTTGTGAAAGTTGTTCTCTATTTCCTTAGTTGTGTTATCAGCCCATTTAAAGTTCTGACTTCATATCTCGTTTAGTCACCTAGTTAATTTAATTAGGGTTATTTTAATAACATGATTAATTTCTTGCTTATTTGTGTGTAGTAATCAGTTGATTAGTGTAGGTTTTAATTATCGAAATCATTCAAGTGTTTGCCCTTTGTTTGTTGACTGATTTGATTTAGTTCATCTTGTTGTTTGGGCTTTAAAGCCATTGTAGACCTTACCCCAAGGGGGTTGATTTAGGTCATTGGGTCAGAATTGAGCCCAAATTTTGTTTTAATTATCGGGTCAATCTGACCCATTTGGGTTCCTAGAGTAAATAATCAGGGTTCGAGGGGTAGTCTATGGAATTGGCCTAAGGACTCTTGAGTGTAACTAAATGGGAAGCTTCCAGGAAGCTGGGTGTAGGGATTAAACTGAATTTCTGGAAATTAAGCTAGGGACACTTAAGCAAAAAAAACAAAATTCAAAAGGGGGCAAAGTGCAAGCTAAGTCTGCCCTAATAGCTTGCCTATAAAGGCATCCTAAACTTGCCTTTCAAGGCAGACCCAAGAGAGATTTTTGAAGAGCTGGAAATCTAGAAATACAAAAACTACAAAAATTTTACTACTTTCAAAAACTTCAAGAAAAAAGATTACTGTTCCATTGCATTCTCTTCTATAATTTTGAAGATCTTTAACTTTTGAAGAATTTCTGATTAATCTGGTGCTGAAATGAATTGAGTTTTGGGTGTTTGAAGTTTGGTTTGAGTTTGCTTTGGGTTATTGTTCGATTAAGACTGTCTTGTATTGCATCGTATCCATTTTCTGGTTTGCATTGGTGTTGCTGGTTCTGAATTCTGCTAAGTATTGCTGCTGCCTCACCACTTTGTTCTTAGCTTTCAATATCCAGGTACTTATTCTAAGACCAGCAGAATGTGAATCCAAATGTGATGAATGAAATGGATAGGGTACTTTGAAGCAGTGCATTAAATTTGTTCATTTCTATAGTTTAGCTGTATTTCAGTTTTGTTCATAAAATGCCACTCATGTCTTTTGGAAACCATCAGAATTTGTGGAGTAGTCTGATCTCCCCTTTATCATGTTCACTCTTAATTGTTTAGTTGCAAGCATGCTCTGTAATACTAGGTGGACCTTGTACTTTAGCATTTTTAAGTGAATCTGAAGTGACATTGAAGGTTGTTTAAAGTTATATGTGCAGGAGTTTTCATGTTAGTATGACTTGTATTTTGATCTGTGTTCCGCCTTGGTTCGAGATCTGTGGGGTGTTGTCTGGTAAGATTGTGTTCACGCTGGTCTTGATTCCAGTAGAATATTACTTGCTGTTGGTTTGCTAAGATTGGATTTTTCAAAACCTTGCTTTCGAAATCTGTTCTTTGCCAAAAGTCTGTGTGGTTGGCTATAGGAGCAATACCAATGTTGAACTCGTTGTGTGCTCTGTTATGCCACTGCAGGGACTCGATTCTGAGTCCCTACTTTTCAGTTGCACCTTGATTTTGAATTGTGTCTCCTTTAGGACTTATTCTTAGCCACCTGAAAATCGGGGAGCAGTATATCTGTGATTGCATAAGTTGTTGGGATCATTAGGCCCAGGCTTGAAGTTGTCAGAATTAAATGTTGAGCCAAATAATCCTTTAATTCAAGGCCTGCTAAGCAGTTAACGGATTGGGAATTTTCTTAAAATAGAAGTTCTACGACTTTCCTTAGCTAATGAATTGGCGTTCTCATTCACTGGGGATGCGTTATTTTAAGTAACATAAATACTTTACGGCCCTCCGAACTTTAGTTGAATCCCCTTTTAGAATAATTTGAGGTGCGCCATGCCAAACAAAAGTGACATTTGCATGGCCGTTACTTTACTTAATTTGGAATTGATCCTTAGAGTCCGAGGCGTGCCATTTAGTAAATTTCATGGCCCTCGCAAAGTTGGAAACGTGGAATTGCTTTAGGCACGTTAGTTTAATAATATTACCTTCTTAAATTCGGGTGCGCATTTATGTGACCCAAATCCAAATCTCAACGATGTTAAAATATGTCAAAAACCACGGGCACATTTATATGACGTGGTTCAAAACGTGTTTTAATAACGTTGCAAGTTTCCTAAAAATGAGTAAAAGCGGTTAAGGTTGAAATTGCACATAGGTTAAAGCATGTGTTAATTAAGCCGAATATAACAGTTGAGCGACCGTGCTAGAACCACGGAACTCGGGAATGCCTAACACCTTCTCCCAGGTTAACAGAATTCCTTACTCGAATTTCTGGTTCGCGGACTGTAATATAGAGTCAAGCTTTTCCTCGATTCGGGATTCAACCGGTGACTTGGGACACCATAAATATCCCAAGTGGCGACTCTGAATCTTTTAATAATAAATCCCATTTCGATTGTCCTTTAATTGGAAAAACTCCCTTATACTTATACACCCTTCCGGGGGTGTAGGTAAAAAAGAGGTGTGATAATGGAAACTGGTAGCAATCTGTTCCCTCTATTATTCATTTGACTCTGAAGAGTTGAACTGTGTCCCCAACTGGAGACTTGTTGATCTTAAGTTCTTGAGGATGTGTATCGGGTTCCTTATCTGGTTCTTAACAGTAAGTTTGTTAGATCATCAAAACATAACATGGATACAAATATAACCTATCAATTTTCCCCTTTATGATGATGACAAACTTATAATTCAAGTTCCCCCTAAGAACTAGAATAACATTAACATTTCCTATGTTCTCCCTGAATCTGTTCCCCATCATGTTCCCCCTTAATTATTTTTCCCCCTTTTGGCATCATAAAAAGATCAGCAGCAGGACTTAAGAAAAAAAGAATTCTAGCTTTAGTTAATTCATGCCACATGTGAGCACATAATCATGACTAAAATAGAGCAAAAGAGCAAGGCATAAACAACAAAATGATGAAGCATTCATTAATTTTGGATAATTAAGTAGGGAGTAGTTCCATTGTTTCCAAACACATTCATAAAATAAAAACAGCAAAAATAAAATTACCAGTCATAAACATCATCAGAACTAAAACATAGGACAAACACTAAGAACTTGACACTTGGGAAGGGGACACTGTTTAGGGAGCACTGGAAGGGGAAGGCACAGATGAAGAGGCAAGGGTTCGAAGAAGGATGTCCATTCGAGCATTAGCTGACACCTGCTCATTGAGCAGTCTCTCCTTTAGTTCCTCGACCTGTTTCCTAAGGTCGGCATTTTCCTTGGTCAGACAGGCAACCTCTGTGCTTTGAGAGCTGCTAGAACTAGGTGCCTCCTAAAGCTGACTTAGCTTACCCTCAAGAATGGCATTCCTTGCGTTCAACTTCCTTATCTCAGCAGTTGCACTATTTTAGGTGTTGATCAACTGGGAGATAGTAGAAGTGTTGTCGACCCCTCCAACCTTTTCAATGCATTCACATTCCTCTAGAGTAGTCTTGGAGAATATTTGCTTAGTGGTACCCACTTTATCTTGTCCCAAAGGGACTTTGAAGAACTCAAACACCTTAGTAAGGAAGAACCCGTAAGGCAGCCCATGATTACCATCCTTGAAATTTGCCACTTGTTGATACCCAATTTTTTCTTATATATTTTCAATATGCAAAATACCTTCAAAATAGCATATATGCATATATAAGCATGACTAAATGTTTTATTATTTTTGCCATAATTTTTAAAGGTTTAAATTGATTTATTTTTCCCTCTTTTATCCACAAAATTTCAATAGTTATTTCCAAAATTATTATTTTGATGATTCATTTATTGAATTCTTATATTTATGCCAAAATATGGCTAAGGTAATTTTTACATATTTTTACAATTTTATTTAGTATTTTTTTAAAGCTAATTGCACATAATTGCAATATTAGCCATCTTTAGGTTTAAATTTGTCTCATATTTATAAAATGGGATCCTATATTTTTACGTTGTTAATTATATATTATAAATCATTTTAACGCTTTCAATTTGTTTTCAAAAATTTATATACTATTTTTTTATAAATTAAAACTGAAAAGTGGCTATTTAAATTTTAGCCCAAATTGGTTTTCAATTATAACCCAAATCAGGCCCCAATTTTCCCAGCCCAATTTCAATTTTAACCCGACCCCTAACCCAATTAAACCAAGCCAACCTAGATTCCCCACCTACCATTTTAAATCTAGGCTGTTGATCATTCAGATCAACGGCCACCATTCCCTCTTTCCATTTTTAACCCTAAATGACCCCTTATCCTAACTCATTTCCCACCACCCGCCGCCTATGAATCCCTTCCCTCTCAATTCTCTCTGCAACCTCACATGAACCCTAGCCGCCGCCATCTAATTCCACCCTAATCTACCTCAATCCCTGCCTAATCCATGGCCTCCCATGGCCATGTAAGATGTGTATCAGCCTCCTATGGCTCCTGGGTGTTTGTTTCCATGATTTCATGGCCAGATCTCAAAGAGACCTGGTCCATTCCTTGCTCAACCTCTGTCTCTGGTCTTTCTCCGGCCATCCATGGCCGTTCAAGGCAGATCCTTGAACTTTCCGGTTAGATCGGTAACTTTTCAAGGTCTCTCTCACCTTTTCTGGGTTCTCTGAAACCCTAGCTTTAAGGTCTTTTGATTTTCTTTTAGATCTATCTTAGATATGTGTTTACTACGAACTTCTTAAGTGTTTTCTTGAAGGTTCTTCGACTTTCTTTCAAAATGACTCTTCATTTTTCAACGATTAGGGTTTCTCTTAACCTCTTTTTAAAAAAATCTCTTCTCTGATTTTTGGTGTTGTTTCATGATTTTACTATGTTCAAACAACTTGTTTATGCTTTCTTTCAACCTGATTCAGCATGTTAAAAACCATAGTTCCTTTTTGGTCTTCTCCGAGTCCTGAAACTATTTGTTTAAATGTGTACTTGTTCGATTAAGTTCTTTGTTTCTGACTCTCTTTTTCTTGTTTGACTTATCTGATTTGAGTTCTTATCATCTCTTAAACTCGATTACTATGAAGCCCTAATTTCTTAAAAGGGGTTTTCATCACTTATTACTACTGTGAGACCTTTACTTGTTTCTAATTTTTTTACCTGTCAGTTTGGTTCTCTGCACTTTGGGTTCTATGTGACTGCTTGACTATTGTGCTTCGAATAGTTTTCTTTTACTACTGAATTCTAGCTTACCTTGTTGCTACTGTATGTTTTTGTTGATTCTTTTTGTCAACATGTTTGACTCTGCATGCTTGTTCATTCCTTGCTATTTATATGTTGAGGTGCAGAATCTTGACCCTTTCTTGATTGATTTTGACTCCCTCAATGTTGTGACTGATTGCAAAAGGTTTTCTTATGAACCCTAATTGTATTTGTTTGCTTAATTAATTGATTCCCCTCCTTTAATTACTGTGGTGTTTTACCTTGCTGAATCCTTTCCCAAAACTAAGCATATTTTGTACTTAGACTTGATTATTTACTTCATGCTTTGACTGCCCCTTATATGGCAATAATCAATCTGTCTCAAGCTGATTTCTTTCCATAACTAAATCTGTTAGTATCTGTTAAGCAGTGATTCCTTAATTAAAGGGAATCACTTATTTTAATTGATTCTGATAGGGATTATTTCCATGTTTGTGTTAAGACTTTAATTATTACCTTATTCTTCACTCGTTTTCAAAACTATAAATACCTTACCCTCTCTTCTATCAAAGACACGAACAATTTGAGTTCAGAACACACACTTACACTCAAAACTTTCTCTCTTTTCTACTACTACTTGTACTACTGCTTTGTCTAGCCGGCTGAAAGCCAAGGCTAGACTGTGGAATCTTGCTTACTTTTCCTTTATGCACTTTGCTACTGATTACCTTCAAAAAATGGACTTGCTAGTCTAGTTTTAAATAAATCTCTTTCAAACTATGTCCTGCACTTCCACTATATTCTTAGAGTCTAGGTTCTGCCCCTCTTGTGTGAGCCTTACCTTGGGACCCTTGAGCTCCCTCTGAACTTGGACACATAAGGGCTGGCCCTTCCACACTGCACTCATCTCTGTCTGGCTATGCAAACCTGGGTGTAAGCACTGCCCGGGATCCCTTGAGATCCTTAGGGAACTTTGAGACACCCAGGTATGAGAAAGGCTTTGAAATTCTGGCATTGAAGTGGTTCATTACATAACTTAAAGAGGAAGTCAAGATCAGGCTTCCTTTGGTTGTAATTTCTCATTTCTGGACTTCTTTTATAATTCAATCATTTGGGTTGTAATAATTTGTAAACAGTTATGGGTTGATCAGTGAAAAGGGTGGGTAGTTTCATATGGGGTAAATTGGGTAGATATCATGCCTATAGGGTCTGCTCTGGTTTAAAATAAATTCTGCATGTTTTACTTCCACACTTATATACCATGCCTATAGGATCTAAATGGCTATAATTAGATATCATGCCTATTGGGTTAAAAAATCAGCTTTGTAATTAGATATCATGTATATAGGGTTAAAACCAATTGAAGTTCAATTTTCATTATAGGATGTATCCAAAATCATTTCCCTTAGAGATCATGCCTATAAGGTCTAAAACCAGTTTAGTTAAAAATCAGTTTGACTCATGCCTGCCTGAATCAGATTAAATAACATACTCTTTTCGTGTTAAGCCATATCATTAGAGAGCATGCCTATAAGATCCAAATTGCCTGTTTAAAATTAAGCATTGCTTTACTGCATCAATATAGATATCATGCTCATAGGAAATCGTTGTTATGCCTAGGCAAGCCTTAGGTAACTACTTAAATAAAACTGGAACTGCCTTTGTTAATTACCAAATGCTACAACCAGCATGCAGGCCTGATTCAGACTTCTTTTCTGAGTTATATAATGAATCTGGTTCTGACTCAAACTCTGCTTTAGGATTTTTTAAAAACTTAGACCTTAACTGTATTTAAGTCATGCTATTTATATGCATTGTTTGCGGAGGTATACATGAGCCCTCTAATTGTTTATATGTTTCCCCTTCAAAATGCAGTCCGACGTGTTTTTTGTATGTCGCCTTAGCCTTTTATCTTTAAACCTAAGAGTCAGCCTAAAACCCTCCCTTTTATAGGAATACTAGTCTTAAACTCCTCCGGGACTGATAGGAATGGAACGGGTAATAGCATGCAATAGAGGTCGAGACTAATCCGCACTTTAATACCTTAACGGGGTGGGAAGGGTAGATATGAATATGATGACCGGTGCGCTAATACTACGTGTATCCCCTCTTCTGAGGAGTGTCATACCGGGTATTGCATTGAGGTGATCCATATTATAAACAAGCTTAGGACCCCTTTTTATTTTTTTACAAGCATGTTTAGTCTATAACTCTTTCAAACCTTGCCTTTCAATAATTGTTTCAAACGCTTGTGTGTTTAACTTAAATCCCCTCTTGCTTGAGCCTTACTTGTTTACTTGCTAATTGCACTAATTCATAAAAACTATCTGGCCGAGAACCACACTAGTGGATCCTGAGGGGTGCCTAACACTTTCTCCTTGGATAATTTCTAGCCCTTACCCAATCTCTAGTTATCAAGCATAGTTGTAAATGAACTCTATAGGTGTCCTAATGCGCCTCAAACTATTAGGTGGCGACTCTTCAAAATACCTAATTCCCAAAGAGGAAATGAGTCATTACACCCCATGAACGTCGAAACCCGGAAACTCCTCTCCATTTGGAAGGGAGAAAAGGGGGCGCGACACCACTTTCTGCATGTGTTCTATCATGATGCCAGGCAGGTTGATAGTTGTGTAACTATCTAGTGCTTCCATGAGAACCAGGTCCGCGCAAGATGTAATGGACCTTCTCTCGGCACGAGGGAGCAAGACCTTATTCACCATTTCAAACAACAATTGGTACACTGGAAGGAGGGCCTTCTTCTGTACCCGTTCCTTTTACTGAACTATTGTATCCTTCAAGATAGCATTTCTAAAGTTCGAAGAGCAAGTTCCCTGAATAGAAGACAAACTCTCAGTGGGCACTCCTAAAATAGTTTCCAGCATAGCAGAGTCCATCACAAAATCAACCCCATTCACCATCATACAAATATGATCGTCCTTAACTTTAAATAAATCGACATAAAAGGTGTGCACTTCTTCCTCATACACTTTGGGACTGTCGCCTGTAAACAGGTGTGTACACTGTTGAAATTCATAGATCTCTACCAATTGACACACTCCAGCCATATCCAGAATATTAGGGGCAAATGTGCGACCCCACAACACTTTTTGATTTTCCAATTTTGCCTTCCCAGCATCCTGGGCATCATCAAACTTAGCCCTTTTGGACGAACCAAGTTCCTCACTAGCATTACCCTTTCCTTTTCACTGATTTTTGAGTACTCTTTCATTTCTCAGCAGATTTCCCAGACACCTTTTCAATAGACTCCCCAACCTCTTGGTCAGTAGAATCTTCAACTAGATTTTCACTAGATTTTTCACCCTCGACGTTACTCACACCTATCTCACTCACATATGACTCTTTCTTTGATGCAAGAACAACAAGTTTCTTCGAGGACTTATGAACCCAAGAATCAGTTCCTTTTTCTCCTCATCATTAACCTCAACAACCAGTGCAGGAGACACTACCTTTCCCCCTTTCACCAATCTCTTTTTCTTCTTTTCTGCTTTACTTTTCTTTAGAACAGACTCAAGTTCTTCCTTCTTTTGCAAACTCGTAATGGGCCTCTTAGACACTGACCTATGGGGAGGTACCTTTCTACTCCTAGAACTAATAAACCTTGCCAGAGCCACATTATCATAATCTTCCTCTTCACTATCCTCCTTCTCCTCCTCAGACAAAGATCGCATCTCAGGAATAACTATGGACAAAGGCTCAACTTAGAAGTGAGGAGAGGGAGCAGGATCAATACTGACCTGGGGTGATTGAGAGGAACCAGAAGTTGGCTCCTCTTGGGTGAAGGGATCAGGCCCTTCAATTGGTTCCCCAGTAGTACTGTCCGCTGCTGATGTTTCAATAGGCACCAGTTCCCTACTCTCCACTAGTGTATTTTCTTCTCCCTGAGACTCAAACACACCTTCTCCACTCCCAATAACACTTCCCTCAGCATCTATTGACAACATATTTTCTATGGCCTCTTATTCTTGTAATCTCATGGTAAACTCAGAAGTAGGAGGAGTATTACCTGTAGAATCAAGGCCAGGGCCTATCACTATCAATTCAGCATGGAAGCACCCATATCTTGTTTGTTGGGAGAGCTTTCTTCCACATGCAGACTAGAAACTTTTGGATTTTCTTCTCTCTCTACAGTATCCTATTCGACCATTGCTTTAGCCAAGGTAAAAGGAGAGGTCACAGCCACAAACTTTTTGGAATTCAAAATTTTGCGACTTCTATGAGAACCGGTAATCGACTGGGTCAGAGAAAAGGGTGGTTGTGACTCGGATTTAGGGTTTGGACTAGTCGTAGTGGGGAATGTTGGCTCTAAGACTGGTGTTTCAAGGGGTGAAGTCATAGTGGGGACGATGACTGGAGCACTTTGGGCTTCCTGATTTTTAGTCATGATAGAGTGTAGTGAGTTGAAGAAGAAGGTGTTTGGTTGGAAGAAGGGAAAAAAGGAATTTTGGATTTATGATGTGGATAGTTGTGAAAGTGACTGAGAGGCATTATTTAATAGGGGCGAGAGATCGGTTAGGAATGGGTTGGCAATTTGGTAGTCGGGTCGCTTCATAAAGGGGTGAGACGCTTGGGTTCAAAAAGCGGGAAAGAAAAAAAACTGACAAGTTGATGATGTGGTACCATTTCAGCTGTTTAAAAATTGTGCATGAGAGTATAGAGGAACTACTAACATGTGTCTAGGGAACCAGGTTCCCTAACAAATTTTGCAAATGTAAGCCTCTTTCTTTGACCAACATGCAATGCATTAGCTGCTTCTTTGCTCTGTAATAATCATACGTGTCTATCTATAACGGTATAGAGACGAGTTAGACTTTGCCAGAAAATACTTTTTATCTATTTTACCTGTACATTTCTTTCATAGCCAATCATCAAGGGACAAGGTCCTCAGTTTGATTTCATCAACCTTAGTGATAAGCGATTCCTTTCAAAATGCTCTCTGCTCAGTGCTTTGGTGAATGTGTATGTAATTTGATCTTCTGTGCTGCAGAATTTCATACAGATAAGCCCTTTTTCAACATTGTCTCTGAGAAAGTGATGTCGCACGTCAATGTGTTTTGTTTTCTTATATTGAACTGGATTCTTGGACATGTTAAGAGCACTGGTATTGTCACATAGTAAGGGCATGCACTCAGAAAACATACTATAATCTTCCAGTTGCTATTTAATCTATAACAATTGAGCACATCAAGATGCAACAGCCACATATTCAGCTTCTACAGTTGAGAGGGCCACTAAGTTTTATTTTTTTATACCCTATGAAATCAGACATGAACCCAGAAAATGTGCCACGCCAAAAGTGCTTTTCCTGTCCACCATATACCTAGCGTAGTCAGTATCCGCATACCCAATTAAATCAAAATTGTCTCCTGAGGGATAGTAGAGGACCAGGTCCTGTGTCCCTTTGAGATATCTCAAGATTCTCTTGGCTGCCTTCATATGAGATTCCTTTGGATTAGATTGAAACCCGACACAAAGACACACACTAAAAACAATATCTAGTTTGCTTACTGTGAGATACAAGAGTGACCCTATGATACCTCTATACATGGTTTCATTCACAGTAGAACTAGGTTCATCCATGTCCAGACGAGTGGCTGTGGCAATGGGAGTATCAATGATTTTTTATCCTTCCATGTCAAATCTTTTGAGCAGCTCCTTGATATACTTCTGCTAACTTATCATTGTCCCCTTGGGAGTTTGCTTCACTTGTAAACCCAAGAAAAACTTTAGTTCTCATGCTCATTTCAAACTCACTCCCCATGAGTTTTTCAAACTCCTCACACTGAGAATCATTTGTTGCTCCAAAAATGATGTCATCAACATAGATCTGCACAATGAGCAGGTTCCCTCCTCATTTCTTCAGAAAAAGGGTGTTGTCAATTTTTCCTCTCGTAAAACTATTTTCTAGAAGAAATTTTGACAACCTTTTATACCAAGCACGATGAGCCTGCTTTAGCCCATACAAAGCCTTGTCAAGTTTAAAGATGTGCTCAGGATGCTCATGATTCTCAAATCCAGGTGGTTGCTTGACAAAGACCTCTTCCTTAAGAAAACCATTTAGAAATGCACTTTTGACATCCATTTGGAACAAATTGAATTCCATATGAGATGCAAAGGCAATGACAATTCTGATAGCCTCCATTCGAGCAACTAGAACAAAAGTTTCATCATAGTCAATCCATTCTTCTTTATTGTAGCCTTGAACTACTAGCCTTGCCTTGTTCTTTGTTGTGTTTCTAAACTTATCAAGTTTGTTTCTGAATACCCACCTGGTTTCTATAACAGTTCGGTCAGTAGGTCGTGGAACCAGGTGCCACACAATATTTCTCTCAAATTGATGGAGCTCTTCTTGCATAGCTGTAATCGAGTCTGCATCTTTCAATGCTACCTTGATATTTTTTGTCACGACCCAAACTGATGGGGCATGACGAGTGCCCGAGTTCTGCCTATCGAACACCCCTAAACATACATCTAAGATATAAACATGAAATAAGTGTAGGTCATGCATAATGGCTGGTAATAAAATATCGAATCATGTGAATAACATACGCGGAAAAAATGCCCAAAAGACATATATACATATATATATGGAATACGGCAGGGCGAGCCGACAAGGACACATACTATCTAACTACACATGACTGTCTACAGACCTCTAATAGAGTGTACACTATATAAAGGACAGGACTGGGCCCCGACATACCCATATGTATACAAAAGTATCGTACCAAAACTCAATAGCATCTTAGGATCAAATGGAGTACACCAACTATCACTGAGCAAGGACCCTAAGAAGGGGGACCGTCAGCCTGTCTACCTGCACTTGTGGGCATAAAAAGCAGACCCCCAAGCAATAGGGGCATCAGTACGAATAATGTACCAAGTATGTAAGGCATAAAAATCAGTATATAAAAGACATGAAAGAACATGGAGTAAAGGACTCAACCTGTAAGTCTGAATAGCTATGTGAATCGTGAAACATTTATAATGTCATGCATATGCTTATAAATATCATGTCATGCATAGGTATATGCATAGATAACATCGTCAAGCCTCTGAGGGCATCCTATCATATCATCTTAGCCTCTATGGGCGAAATCATAAACATATACCAGCTGATCAGGTGGTGGTGCGTATATAACACCATAACCTTTCCCCATACCCCATATACATATACTATACGCGTATATAATGTCATCTGGTCATGGGTCAATATACATGTATAAATGGATGCAATGCATATGAAGTAAGTTAATAAGATCTCTGGAATGTCATGAGACCCATGAAGAGACGATATGATAGTAGGACATATGGGAAATTCAGAACATAAGCAACCCTAGTACTTCTAAGAATAGAATCATTTGTGAAAGTTGCGTGCTTGCTCATTTCATTGTATCATATAGATCATGCCAAAAGGAAAGGAGGGATAACCTTACCATACCTCAATTTGTCAATGAAACTTCACAACAACCTTATGATAACTAGCGCAACAACCCTATAACAAAGAAATACATGTACGACTTAGATGACGCTAGTATATTCCGTATCGCAAACGATAACTCGATTCTAAAATAAAATAGGCAGAATCTCCCCTGATTTTACTACTCCCTCAAGCCTAATATAAGCGTGATACAAATACAATACAATCCACAACTCAAAACCAACCTAGTTACAATTCGGGACCTTCAATGCAACAAAAACCCCATATATACCATAGCACACTCAATCAACAACTTATCAATTAGCCTGAAAATGCAACGACGAGCGACCAACCTACTACCCTACCACATGTGGTGTTTCTCCACGCCTTTTTATCCTTCCAAACTCCATAAGAATAATAGGCCAACACAAATGGACTACAAAACAGCCCACTAAAAGTGGAACAAAATTGAACTCACGGCTTCCAATCACCGTCCCGTGAGTTCTAACTATTAGGAAACCAATTTATCAACCTTCCTTGATATTTAAAAACTTAATTACAGAAATTATACATTTCACAACATTGAATTACCTTACAAAAATCTAACTACAAAGAGAAAAGAGAGGCGGTATAATGATACTTACGTCGTAGGGATCGTTTTGATGTTATCGCTTCTCGATTTCATACCATGGATGTTAGTATTCTTTGAAACCCTTTGGGAGATTAAGGAAAGGTTTTTATGGTGTTATCTGGTCGGGATATATGTAAAAGTGAAGGTATATATGAGCTAAAACCTAGATATAAACTTTTGAAAATTCAAAGAGGTGCTAGCTTGGCACCCTCGCATTGGACCATCTTCCGACGCCTATATCTTTTTATCTGGTTGTCGTATAAATGAATGGTTAAGTGCGTTGGAAAATAAATTCCAAGACCTTCAATTTCATATATAATATGTCCCAAAAAGACCTCATATATCACACGAAATTTATTTCTCAAAAAGCTTCGATACAAGGCAAATCCCTAGTCGGTTCTTTCGCAACTTAAATCCGATATTTTCCAAACTTTATATTTTCTATAAAAATATCATACATAGTCATATTATGACTTTAAAATTATTTAAATCATGATTAAAAAGTCTCATATTCATTATACGTCGCCTTGGGACGCACATGGTGTAACATTTTTGGGCTCTATTTGAGAGAGAAAGGCTGAGAAGGCAAGTGAGTTTTTTTGTCTTTGATCTAGTTTGAATTCCTGAATCAAGAGGAGTGATTATGTTTTCAAGAGGGTGTGAACTTTTGTGCTCCCAGTTAGACACCCGAGTCTCATTGTTAGAGGATCTAGGCATTTCAGACTATGAACCTTGGCTTCTTCTTATCTCAGCATGTGGCGTGCCTTGGACAACATCGACAACTCTGTTCTTAGCTTCAATTGTTGTGATTAAGGGACCAAGTTCCTCTTCATTAATTGGAGATATGGTTTCACCATCCTCATTTGATTTCTCAACATGGCTCATCATATCTACCTTTCCATTTGCCATGTCACTGACTTCACCAGGGACAATTGACTGTTCTCTGTCTTGATCATTTTTATCATTAAAATCCTTTTCACATGGGTGATGAGATTCATTGAAGATCATATGTATGCTTTCCTCAACACATTGAGTTCTTTTTTTGTATACTTTGTAGGCTTTTCTTTGTGATGAATAGCCCAGAAAGATTCCTTCACCGCTTTTGGCATCGAACTTTCTAAGTGCTTCCTTGCCATTGTTGAGGACAAAACATTTACAACCAAATGTTCTTAAATGTGTTAGCTTGGGCTTCCTTCTGTTCAGTAATTCATATGGCATTTTGTTCGTAAGGGACCTGATCATACACATGTTTACCAAGTAGCATGCAGTGTTGACGGCTTCTGCCCAGAAACCTTTTGCCATGCCACTGTCAGTCAACACTGTTCTTTTCATGTCTTCAAGATTCATGTTCTTCCTCTCCACAAAACTATTTTGTTGATGTGTTCTTGGAGCTGAAAAATTGTGAGTGATGCCATTTTCAGCACAAAATTTGTGGAATTTGGCATTATCAAATTCTGACCCATGGTCAGACCTGATACATACTACATTATGGCTCATCTTCACCTGGATCTTCTTCACAAATGCCACAAACACTTGAAAGGTTTCATTCTTGGTTCTGAGAACAGAGTCCAGGTAAATCTGGAATAGTCGCCCACTATAACAAATATGTACTTCTTTCCTCCTCTACTTGGCACCCTCATAGGTCCACATAGATCCATATAGAAGAGATCAAGTGGCCTTGAGGTATTCACTTTCTTTTTGGGCTTGAAAGAGGATCTGACTTGCTTTCCTTTTACACATGCATCACATACCTTGTGATCCTTGAAGCTTAACTTGGGCAGACCACGAACCAGATCCTTCTGGACCAATTTGTTCAGCAACGTGAAACTTGCATGACCCAGCCTTCTGTGCCATAGTTTAGCATTATCATCAACAACTCTCAGATAGCTGAGATCCCCATTTTGCGAGGACTCAAGGTCCGCAACGTAGATAGTTTTGTATCTTTTGGCCACTAACACCACTTCACCAGTCACAAGATTTGTGACTGTGCATATCTTGGATACAAATTCCACTTTGTTTCCCTTGTCACAGATTTGGGAAACACTCAGCAACTGTACTTTAATTCATTCACATAGTACACATTTTCAATTGAGTGAGAAAGAGAGTTCCCAATCCTTCCAACTCTCTGAATGTATCTTCCTTTTCCAAAGGATACAATCCCTCTATGTAGGACCTTCAGTGAAAGGAAATCATTTGTACTTCCAGACATGTGCTTCGAGCAGCCGCTATCCATGTACCATTATTGGCTGCTCCCTTTCACTGCTCCCTGTACAAGGAAATCAAGAGTTAGACTTAGGAACCCAAACAAGTTTGGGTCCCATTGTTGGCTGCTCCCTGTACAAGGAAATCAAGAGTTAGACTTAGAAACCTAAACAAGTTTGGGTCCCTTGTAATGAGGGAAGGGGTGAATGAGAGATCTTTTAATCCAAGCAACCATCACACATTTTTTATATGAAGGACCAGGTTCCCTAGCAGTAGTTACTTTTTCAGCAAAAACTTTATTTTTTTGTTGAGATTGAAATCTAGCCTTACAGGTTTCCTTAAAGTGCCCAGTGTTACCACATTGAGTGTAGAGCCAGTTATCAGGTATAGTAACATACTTGCTATGAGGGTTTTAGGGAATCTTTTCCCTTTGAAACCTGATTCGCTACATGTTTCCCCCATTGTTTGTATACATAGCAGTGATTGCATCAGAGGACCTGCTCCACTTAACAGATTTTTCTTGGTCACTTTTCACTTTCCCTAGATCTTCCTGAAGTTATCTATTTTTCTCAAGCTCAGCACACATACTAGATTTCACTGATTTTAACTCATTTTCAAGCCTAAGTTGTGCTTCACTTACAACTTCCTTTCCTTTTTGAGTGTTCTCGGGCCTATTTTCCCTTTTTAGTTCCTCAATTGTTTCCTTTAGGTTTACAACCACCACTAATTGGTCATCTTTCTCATGCTCAATGCTAGCAACCCTTTCAATTAAAACTTCTTTCTCCCTTTTAACACACTTAATGATCTCTTTTAGAACGACCACAACAACCACTAGATCATGTCTCTCATGTTCTATGTTTGCAATTTTTTCAGTTAAGGCATCTTTTTCTTTCTTCAGGCTCTCAATGGTTTCCTTTAAGTCTACCACAACAACTACTAGATCATCTCTCGACTGTTCTGTTTCTCCCAGTTCCATAGTTAATGCATCTTTATCATTTATAATACTATGATAAGCATCAATTAAAACATTTGCCAAAGACATAAGTTTTTTTGGAGAATAAGACTTTAGATTTCTTTGAACATCTAAAAAGTCTCATCATCATCATCATCGTCATCTTCATCATTGTCAGATTTTGCCATAAGGGCAAAGATTGAGTCATACTAAGTTGTATCACTTTCCACTACCATCATAGAGCTATCACCTTGATCATCATCTTCTTCAGATTTGCTGGAAGAGTCTGTCCATACAACAAGAGCTTGTTTCACAATATTTTCAGCGACATCTTTTCTCTTGAATCGTTTGTTAGGAACCTGGTTTCTCTTAGCTGCTTTGTCAGTGTTGTGTTTGTACTTATCTTGATTGAGGAGAGGGAAATCCTTGATGAAGTATCCTGGCTTGCCGCACTTATGACATAGGTCATAACCTTTTGACTTGCTAGAGCTGCCCCTTTTTGGAATGCCTCCATTTCTGCGAATCATTTTCTGAAAACTTTTTGGCAAGTAGGCCATATCAACATCCTCACCAACTAAGTCATTGATGTCCATCTTGAGAACCAGGTTCTTCTCCTTTTTGGGCTTTGTTCTCTCATTATCCTTTTTCTTCTTTATTTCATAAGTCTTGAGATTGCCAACGAGTTCATCAATGGTCAGATCCTGAAGATCCTTTGCCTCTATGATGGTATTTACTTTGCTTTCCCAGGAACCAGGTAATACGCTAAGTATCTTCCTGACAATTTTGTTCCTAGGGATGATCTCTCCCAGTGAGTGAAGCTTATTGAGGATAGATGTGAAGCGATTGTGCATATCCTGAATGGACTCATCGTCCTTCATTCTGAAAAGCTCATACTCTGTGGTCAGCACGTCAATCTTGGACTGATTTACCTGTGTTGTCCCTTCATGAGCTGTTTGGAGAACTTCCCAGATCTCTTTAGTTGATTGGTATGTTGAAATCATGTTGTACTCATATGGTCCAATACCACAGACGTTGATTTTCTTAGCTTGAAAGTTCTTTTCAATAGCCTTGCGGTCAACATTATTATATTTCTTTCTAGTTTTAGGAACTGTCACTGAGCGGCCTCCAATTTTTGTATGAACGAAGGGTCCAGCGCAGATAATATCCTAGAGCTCTGAGTCTTCAGTCATGATGAAGTCGTGCATCCTTGTCTTTCACTATCCATAGTACTGGCCATTGAATCTTGGCGGTCTGTAGGTAGACTGACCTCCTTCGAAGTTCGGCGGAGCAGCCATGAGGATCCTTTCTATGTGTTAGCCTAATAGAAAGAACCTGCTCTGATACCAATTGATAGTATTAAGGGTCCACCAAACTATATAGATAACTAGGTTCTCTATTAGTTCCTACAGAATACACGTACACTGCAGCAAGTAAATGATACAAAGGAGTTTTACGTTGAAAACTCCTAGCTCACGGGATCAAAAATCACGACCTACCCTTGTAAGATTTCAACTTCACTACTAAGCAAACTTTAGATTACATCATTACAACCTATTGTAACCTAGGAATTAACTCTTAATCCATCACTAACTTGTAACAACTCTATTACAAGCCACTTTGTAATAACTCTATTACAAACACTTACAACTCGACTAACTCTAGCCAAGACACAAACACAAGGGTTTATGATTTACAAAGATTTCCTACACAATGCTTCTAACTAAGCTAAGTAGGAATTACAAGTAGAGTGCTTTAACAAAAGTACAACACAACTAAGGATATGTAATAAATCGATATAGAGAACTGGTTCGTTATTATGTTGTTCTTTGTTCTTGATGCCCTTGATGGATGACTTGAGAGAAAAATGCTTGATCAAATCTTAAATGTGCAAGTATTTTGTTTTACCTTTGCTTGACGTTAATAATTCATTGGTGATATCACTTGAATGATGCAAGCAAGTTAGGTAAAGGGCATTCCCCGTAAAGTTGACTGTTGCACTGTTTTTGTATTGGTGTGTGTGCAGGCAATAACTTTACAGCCGGGGAGTTGACTTGTACAGTCACCACAGGAACTGGTAGCAATCGGTTCCCTCAGTTGTTCCTTTGACTTTGAAGAGTTGAATTGTGTCCCCAACTGAAGACTTGTTGATCTTAAGTTCTTGAGGATGTGTATCAAGTTCCTTATCTGGTTCTTAACATTGTTAGATCATCAAAACATAACAGAGATACACATATAACATATCAATGTGATAGATACTTTTAGTTCTCACCTTCCGAAATCCGTGAGATTCTCATTCATAGGTAACCCCTTTTACTTCAAGGCCTGGTAGATTTTTCTGGCTGGACAAGACAACCTGTAAACCTATTTATTGCTTGGACGCATGCAAGTGTGCTTGCACTTGCATAGCTCTTTTTTGCATAGAGAAAACAAAATATTCTGAATCTAGATGGAATGCGTGATCTGAGTTATGAAGGTGCGGATAAAAGAAAACCGAGAGATTACTGTTGGAACTGGGAGTCATTTATCAATGCATCATCTCTGATTAGTTTCACTCTCAACAAAGTATGGCCACGTCTCCAAAAGCTTCATTCGTAGAAACGCATTATTACTAGTATGACGTCCAGTAGATAAGAAAATCACTGATTTTGTTCTTAGTATCGTGGGCTTCTTTTCCCCAACCTATGAGGACGGGCCATAGTGCAGTCTTAAATCTTAGTCACTTGTGTTTTTGTTTACCAATCACTAAAAAAATTGTTGGTTCCCTTTATTTTACAGAATAAATTGAAAAATCATCACCAAATTTCTTGTCTACTGCCCAGCAGCAGGGAGAATGTTACTTGCAGATTATTATCTTTGCAGCATTCTGTTTAAAATTGGAGAACTTCAACTTATCCTATGTGTACACACGTAAAGTTAATAAACAAACAGGGAATTAGGCAAGCAAGCTTGGGTTTTATTTCGAAATCAATAGAGAGCTTAATTAGGCAAGGAAACCACAAGTTCCCACACACGCAGACAGAGTGGGAGACAGCTGTAGGTAATTGGACATTCAACCAATATACAGATGACAAACCTAATCATTATCGATTAGATTGCAACCATAACCGTTTTATCTATTGTTCTTCTGAATACAGTGAGTGCGTTCCATGAGTTTGATTGATTTTTCTTCTATCTGGTTCGACTACATTTTTTAGCTTTTGGCTGAATACATTACAAGCACTTATGAAATTCTGGAGTAAGAAATAATTTATGTAAAATGGTATGGATACAAAACATTCAGGAGCCTGATCTGTGTGCCTTCTCATGTAAGTTAAGAAATGTATAACAATCATCTGAGTTTGCAAGATCAGTAAGCCTTGATTAATTCGATTTCACTCAAAAGTATAAATTTATATTTGGAGTAACTAAACTACTTGGAGCAGATGGAGCTGGCTCAACCTGAGCTTTGATCATGCCAACCTAAACCAAGCCAGCTTGACTCAGTGTCCAAACCAACCCGGAGCACATAAGAACTCCTGATCATACAGGCTAGTCACCCATACATGATAAAACAAGCCTAAGCAGAACTTGATTTCTTCTGTGCGTCCATGGCAAAATAACAACTGACTGAGAATAGTAATAAAAGCTAATGCATAACCGAAATAGGAATAGCTCAGGTACAATGCGAATAACGTATCAAAACTTTAAGGTGCTCGCAAAATCATGTTACTAATGTTGTTCTCTAATAATAAAATAAAGGGATATCACAAACTGCCATACTATCAAGGACAAGTAAATATAGAGCCAAGGCTCTTTATAGAGTATCATCCTCACTTCTTTGACTTCTTAGATCCCCTGAAAGAAAAAGTTTCTATCAAAGTTTGTTCCTAACTTCTAACAACCGCCAAGAGAATAGCATTTGTTAGAAAACTTACTGGGCTGGCTGGGCTTGGGGGGCTGCCGTCGCTGCTGCAGGTTGTACTGGCCTCTCTCCAGGTCCCTGAGGATGGGAGAAAATACAAGCTTAAATCCCATGCAACGTCATTTCTAGGGAGGACAAAATCCATTGACTACGAGCCAACATAATATCAATGCAAAAACAAATAGTTCCTCCTCTCAAGTGTTAGACGAGACCTCAACTAAATTTACAACTTAATACCTGAGCCAAACGCTCCTCCCTCCTAGCAAACTTTCTTTCCCTGCTTGCTTTGTTCTTTGCCCTCCTGGCCTCAAATTGGTCGGACAAGGTCTTCTCTCTGGCCTTTTCAGCCTTTGTTTTGTGAATGTTTTCCATCAGCACACGCTTGTTCTTGAAAACATTACCCTTCACCTTCATGTACATGTCATGGTACATGTGTCTGTCAATCTTCTTTGACTCCCTGTACTTGCGAAGCAATCGCCTAAGAACTCTCATCCTCCTCATCCATAGCACCTTTGTAGGCAACCTAGCTTCTCTGGTACCCTTACGCTTACCTGGGCAAACAAGAAATGTCTTCAATATTGGGAGTCACCAAAACAAATTTCAGCAGCAAATTTTCATTTTAAAAAAAGATAGCAGCAACGCCTATAATACTGAAACCATCAAAGATAACAGAAAGTAGGCTCATTTTACCTTTGAACTTCTAAACAAGAAGTTTAAAACCCAAATTAAATTGGTCAACACACAAACTACCTTCTGATGAGAACTAGCACCACATAACAAAAAGTGTTACTCTAAATAAAATAGGGTAGTAGTCATTGTAAAGGTTAGTGGTTACCATATCCAGAGTGACGGCCCTTCCTCTTGGCTTCCTTCATTCTACGAGCACGGGATCTTGAGTGAATTTTGGTTGGTTTTCTGATGATGAAACCATCCTTGACCAACTTTCTGATGTTTTGCCCTGCACTCAATGCAAAACAAGGGAATTAGAGGCATTCAATTTGTTTAGAGACTGAGAAAAAGGTATAAATATCACACTGCCATTGCCAAAACTGCAACTCCTCGAATGGCAATAGATAGGATATGATCACACAGGGCATGCAAAGGCTAAAATAGCTCGGCTCAAGCAATATGTTCAAATTTTCAGAAAATGGTCAGACCATTAAATAAACGCAATACCCCACTCAATCCCTATTTCCATTTCATATCCCAATAACACCAAAACCCAACTGGCCGTGATACTACATTTTTGCTGTTATGAAAAATATTTACCCTATTGAGCACAACGTGCAATTCATACATAGACTACGCCCATGTATGAAAATTACCCACTCGAGAATAAGTAATCTCTAGAACTTTGATTACAAAAACTAAGCCTTAATCTCAAACTAGTCACCATAGGTTAATATGAATCCACCATAAGATGCAACTCTCTTTCAGTTCATTTCACACCAATACTCATAATAGTCTTTTGAGACAATTAAGGGTTCTCTAAAACTAGAAGTTTGTCGTGAAATTTAATTAAAGGAGTAAATTAGGTACAGATCGAATTCAACATCTAGTGTTATGCAAAAATAGGTAAAGAGAAAAAATTTCTAAAATAAAATAATTTTAATGTTTAGAGGAGCCAAGCTAAATAGCTAATGAATGGTAAAGAAATACTCCTAAGAAAGCAACGTACTGGAGTTGGCCATGGAGATCTCGTTGCCTTCATTGGGGTCAAGCCATACCTTTCCCCTCCCGCACTTGAGAACGCTGGCCGCAAGCCTCTTCTGCAGCTTCAACGACACCATCTTCCTTTCTCCTCCAACCTCTCTCTTCTCGCAGCCGCAGTGGTGATAACGTGGTCTTATACACAGAAATGCCTTAGGGTTTTTCTTAAAAAGGCTTATGCTTCTTTTGCCTTTAAAAAGAGATCGGGCCTCGTACTAACGGCCCATTTGAAATGTCTTCGGCCATAAAATTGTTCGCCTTTCAAGGTTAAAATAGCATGGTCTAGCCAGTTTTCAGACTGGTCATTCGAAAATAGTCATCATTTACCAAATTATTGAAAAATAATCACTATTTTGCTGCAACAGAGACCGATCCAGTATAATATACTGGAGTTCGGTGCACCTATGTATGAACTTCTAGCATATTATGCTGGACCAGTATACTTTGCTGGCTCCAGTATAATATACTAGAGACTGGAGCACTGGTGCTCCAAACTACAGTATATTATGCTGGAGCGGTATATTATGCTGGAGTATATTTTCGGGTTTTGAATATTGTTTTCATTCAGATTTATCTTTACATGAAAAGTGGCTAATTTCGATTACTTTTAAAACTGTGGCTATTTTTGAATGACCACTTGTAAATCTGGCTATTTTTGAATTTCTCCCCCTTTCAAGTACAAAAGGGCTTTATAATAAGGTAGGACAAGCCCCACCCCACCCCATCCAGGCAAACCCCGCAAAAAAAGAAAGGTTCAACATTCTATCTAACAGAGCAACAAAAATCGTATTTCCATGAACTGAGAGAAGATTACTACTCCCTCCGTTCCAATTTATGTGAACCTGTTTGACTGAGTACGGAATTTAAGAAAAAATAAAGACTTTTTGAACTTGTGGCTCTAAACAAGTCAAAAAGGGTTCTAGAGTATTTGTATGGTTATAAAAGCTTCTCATTAAGGGTAGAATTGAAAGTTTAAGCTAAATTGTTTCCAAATTTAGAAATGGGTCATTCTTTTTGGAACTAACCAAAAAGGAAATAGGTTCACATAAACTGGAACGAAAGAAGTATAAATTAGGGGTGGCAAAATGGTTAAAAGAAAACAGTTAATCATCCATATTATCTACTAAAAAATGGGTTGGATAATGAACTTTCTAAAAACGGATCAAATATGGATAAAAACCATATTATCCATTTAGAAAATAGATAACCAATGGGTAACCAATGAGTCTAACTTTTACATTTGTAAAGCCTCAACTTGTGGGTTCCTCAAGTTAGTGAGACTATGGATTCTCCCAAAAGTGATTATATGCAAGAAGTTATGGATAATATGGGTACCCATATTATCCGCCGGTTAACCCATTTTTTATTCGTATTAAATATGGGTCGGATCGAATAATTTATCCTTTTTTATTACTCGTTCTCGACCCGAACTACCCTTTTGCCACTCTTATTATAAATATGAAACCAGTTACGTAATTATTTCACAATATCAACATTGCTATGCTGGTTTTAGAGTAATCTTCAACAAGTTGTTAATTATAAGTTTGAATGATGAAAAATAATGCATTTGGTGTAGGGTCTCAAGGAATATATTAAAGGGATTCAAGAAGCAATATCAGTCAGGAATAGATCAAGGAAAAGAATAAATGATCAGCGATGCAAAAGGAAGAAACATCGGAGATCCGGCAAGAATAGTCGATTAAAGATTGACGGAAGCTAACAAAAAAAGAACCAGCGATGAAAAAGGAAAAAAACAACGGAGATCCAGCAAGAATAACCAATTAGATTGACAAAAGCTATTACTGGAAGGCCCCAAATCAATAGGAAACACTATCACTGAAAATCAATGAAGCGAAAAATTAAGGGATCCAGCGGATATGACTCAAGTAACATAGAGATATGCCCAACCGATGGAAAGCTTGTCAAGACCATAATTAAGGAAGAACAACGGGAACTTGACTTTATTCTTGGAAAGAATCAATTTATGATTCCTTTGAAGGATCAACTCCATTGGTTTTACATTCTCTCAAGATTCTTGAAGGCCTAATGGAAAGTATAAATACAAATGTTTACTCCAAATAAGCATTGTAGTTCCTTTAGATCTGTTGTGTAATTAGTGAGAGAAGAAAAAGAGATAAACACTAGTAAGGCATTGTATCAAGAAAAGAAAAGAGACATAGGGACTAAGCTATTGGTGTAAAGCTACACCATTCATTCTGTACTCAAGAAATATCGATCACTGAAAGAGAACACTCTTGCAACCCCAGGGGACTGGACTAAGATTCACATTGAATTCGAACCAGTATAAAAATTTTGGTGTCTTTATTTCCTGTATTTTATTTTTGCATTTACTATTATCCTGTTCTTTAGTTGATTAACTAGTAAACTAGTCAACTACTTATAAAAGTTTCGTAACTAAGAATTCACCCTCCCCATCCCCTCCCTCTTGTATTTTATTTTGGTATCAGAGTAAGTCTCACACTTTTTGCTTAATAGCTTGTGAGAAAAGATTGGCAAATCAAGTTATTGTTGGAGCACTCTTTCAAGAAGGAATATCACAAGTTAGGCCACTGTATTTTAATGGACAACGCTTTTCTCACTGGTAAGTGCATATGGAAATATATGCAAAGTCCTATAATATCAAAGTTTGGTGAGTTATCAAAAAGGAAAACTATCCACTACAACAACTACTCAACCACCTGGTGATCCAGAAGATATAGATGAATACACAGATGAGCAAATGTCAGTTGTTCAAGTCAATGCTAAAGCAAGAAACTTACTCTATAATGTTATAAGTGGAGAGGAATATGAGAAAATCTCTAGTTGTGATACAACCAAAGAAATATGGGATAAATTGGAAGTTACTTATGAAGGAACCAACAAAGTGAAAGAGACTCACATCAACATGTTGGTTCATGGCTACGAACTTTTCCAGATGAAACAAGGAGAATCTATTAAAGAAATATTTACGAGGTTCAACAAAATCATTAGCGATCTAAAAGCTTTTGGTAAACCATACTCAAGTGGTGATCAAGTTCGAAAAATTCTGATGAGTCTACCTACCACTTGGGAGACAAAAGTAGTTGCACTTGAATCACAAGATCTAAATAAACTTTATTATGATGATCTTCGAGGAGATCTTATAGCATTCTAGAAAACTCACCTCAAGAAAATAAGCCAAGAAGAAAAGAAGAAAACAGTCGCCTACAAGGCTACATTTGAAAGGACAGACAATGATATTGATGGCGACCCTAAAACTCTTGAAGAAGAGATTGTCATGGTATCAAGGAACGTGGATGGTCTAATAAGGAGATATAGAAACACAAGAAGAGGTAAGATACCACCCAAGCGAACCAGGCAATATAATGAACAAGACAAGAGTGATGGAAAATGCTATGAGTGTGGAAGATATAGGCATGTTCAAGCTGAATGCCCAGATCTTAAAAAAACCGTTCCCAGAGGATTCAACAAGAACAAATCATTTGGAAGCTGGAGTGGTGAAGATAGTTCAAAATACAAAATGATAGCAAATCTATTCTTTATGAAAATCCTGAAAAATGACATGAACAAACTCTCAAGCTGCTAGACAGATGAAGATGCATCAGACGACGAATACAAAGATGATAATGAGAATTGTTTCATGGCTCGAGGTGAAACAAGTGAGGTAAGATCTTACAATTATGAAATATGTAATAAATTGCAAGATATTCTTGACCTTACTCTAAAAGGGTCTAAAAATGATGAATGAACTAAATAGACTCAACAGGGAAAAGAAAGAGTTGGAACTCAAGCTTGAAGTATGTGAAATTGAAAAGGAGGTACTTCAAGATGAAATTCAGGAATTCTCAATGGCATGCGCAAATCCACCAGTCATAGTTCTGTCAAGTCGAACCAGGCGACTTATAAGTCAACTGAAAAAGGATCAGCTAGAATAGAGTCCACTAGTACTAACACAAGTAGAGGATCCAAGAATGGACCCCTATGTGTCACTACTGCAATAAAAGTGGACATAAATATTCCTTTTGTCAATTTCATAAATCTAATATTTCAGGGTGGATTTGAAAACCCAAAAATAATCCTGATCTTAGTAATACTAACCAACAAGGACCCAAGCAAGCTTGGTACCTAAAAGAAATTGATAATTATGTTTTGCAGAGCACCACATGAAGAGCCACAAAGGAAAATAGTACTTAGATAGTGTGTGTTCCAGTCACATGACATGTGACAAAAACCTGTTCAAAGAAGTTACGAAGATAAATGGAAGAAGTGTTAAATTTGGTGATGACTCAAAAGGGAAGATAGTCGGCACTAGCATAGTTCCATTCAATAACAACTGTGATATTACTAAAGTTTATCTTGTAGATGGACTTAACTACAATTTTCTGAGTATAAGTCAGTTATGTGATTCAGGGTATGAAGTAAAGTTCAAGAAAACAGGTTGTGCTATTGAAGATGAGACAGGTAAAATAATCCTCCTAGAAAAAAGTTATGGAAATATTTATATTCTTGATGGTTTGAAAATCTAGATGGTCACATTTACTTAACATCCTTATCTGATGATCCATGATTATGGCATAAGAAATTTGGTCATGCAAGCATGCATCTTATAGAGAAACTCTCCAAGCATGATTTAGTTATTGGTCTCCCTAAATTCAAATTTTCTAGAAATCATGTATGTGATGCAATGTCATATTGGTAAACAAACCAGAAACTTTAAAAAACAAAGACATTGTGTCTACATCAAAGCCTTTACAATTGCTTCATATGAATTTATGTGGACCCACCAGAACTGCTAACATAGGAGGAAAACGATATGCTTTTGTTAATGTTGATGACTACTCACATTTTACATGGGTGATTTTTCTATCTCACAAAGATAAAGATTTGAAAAACTTTGAGATCTTCTGTAAAAGTGTTGAAAGAGAAAATGGGTATCTTATTACAACTATTCAAAGCGATCATGGAGGAGAATTTGAAAGCAAAGCATTCGAAGACTTCTGCAATGATCAAGGATACACCCATAACTTCTCATCTCCAAGACCACCCCAACAGAATGGAGTAGTTGAGCGAAAAAATAGAACTCTGCAAGATATGGCGAGAACTATGATACTAGAATATTCATTGCCAAATCAATTTTAGGCAGAAGCAGTAAGCACAACTTGCCACATTCTCAATAGATGACTCATAAAACCTATCTTGAAGAAAACTCCATATGAACTATAGAAAGGTAAACGACCCAACAAAAGCTATTTCCATCCCCTTTGGGAGCAAGTGTTTCATCCACAACAATGGTAAGGACAATCTTGGAAAATTTGATCCAAGAAGTGATGAAGGCATTTTTCTAGGTTATTCCATAAACAGTAAATCTTTTAGAGTTTATAAGAAACTCACTCTATCTGTAGAAGAATCAGTACATGTTATATTTGATGAAAATAACACTACGGTCGAGAAAGGAATTATTGTAGGTGATGAAGATCAAGAAATACCTCAGTCAAGCAAATCTCAAGAGTCGACTAACAGGCTAGACGATATCACAGAGTCAACTAATGAGATTAGCAACAATCAACCAGAATCACAGAAGGAGTCAACTACTCATAAGAGCATAACACGTCTAAATGAATGGAGAAGTGAAACAGAATATCCTCAAAAGTTTATCATAGAAAACCTAAGTGAAGGAATGAAAACTAGGGGAGCTCTCAATAAGAAGGCAAATATAACACTGATTTCTCATATTGAACCAAAGAAGATAGAGGAAGATCTAAAGACTCAAGCTGGGTACAAGCAATATAGGAAGAATTGGATCAATTTGACAAAAACCAAGTGTGAAAACTATTGTCTAAGCCTGCAGACACTACTGTAATTGGAACAAAATGGGTTTTCAAAAATAAGCTCAATGAGAATGGAAAGGTTGTGAGAAACAAAGCTAGGTTAGTAGCTCAAGGGTACTCACAGTAGGAAGGAGCCGACTACGATGAAACCTTTGCTCTAGTAGCTCGATTGGAGTCAATACGAATTCTTCTAGCATATGCGTCTTTCAAAAGATTTAGACTTTTCCAGATGGATGTCAAAAGTACTTTCTTAAATGGCTTCATTGAGGAGGAGGTATATGTAAAACAACCTCCTAGATGTGAAGACTCAATGTTTCCTTACCATGTGTATAAGTTGACCAATGCATTGTATGGACTTAAACAAGCTCCACAAGCATGTACAAAAGACTTAGCTCATTTCTACTTGATCACGGGTTTATCAGAGATAAAGTAGATACTACACTATTCATCAAAAGATCATCGAAAGGTAATCTTATTATTCAAGTTTACGTTGATGACATTATCTTTGGTAGTGCTAACCCTCTTTTGTGCAAGGATTTGCCAATCTTATGCAAAGTGAGTTTTAAATGAGTATGATAAGAGAGCTCATGTTTTTCCTTGGACTTTAAATCTAACAATATGAAGAAGGAACTTTTATATGCTAGACAAAATATACAAATGAGCTAATTCAGAAGTTCGGTATGAGTAGTGCTAAAGCTATTGGCACACCAATGAGTCCGTCAACAAATCTTGACAAAGATGAAAAGGGAAATCTTGTTGATGGAACCAAATATCGTGGAATGATTGGCTCTTTACTTTACCTAACTGCCAGTCGACTAGATATTATGTTTAGTGTATATAAATGTGCCAGGTTTCAGTCAGATCCTAAGGAGTCACATCTGACTGCTGTAAAGAGAATAATTTGTTATCTCATTGGAACTATTTCTTATGGACTATGGTATCCACGATATAACAATTTTTAACTAGAAGGTTTTTTAGATGTTGATCTTGTAGGTGATAAGGAAGACAGAAAAAGCACTAGTGAGATATGTCAATTACTTGGAAACGTACTGATATCATGGAACAATAAGAAACAAAGATCAGTTGCACTATCCACAACAGAGGTTGAATATTTCGCCATTGGACAATGTTGTGCATAGTTATTATGGATGTCTCATCAACTGGGTGACTATGAACTATTTTTAAACCTATTCAAATATTTTGTGATAACTCTAGTGCTATATGTCTTTCAAAGAATCATGTGCATCACTCTAGGGCTAAGCATATAGACATCAAACATCATTTCATTAGAGATCATATCCTCAAGAGAGATATAGAATTATCATTTGTTGGCACTACTGATCAATTAGCAGATATTTTTACTAAGCCTTTACTTAAAGTTATATATTTTCTAAGAGAACTACTTGGTATTATTTCTCTTGGTCATAAAAATTAGTATCTATTTGATAATTTTATCTTGTATTCCTAATGTTTTAATTTTGTATGTTTGTACTCATTAATGTAGCACCTCCGATTTCCCTCTCTTTTCCCATCAGTTCTTTCAATAAAGGAAAACCAATTATCATGACCTTTCATTGTGTTGGCCCAAGTAAAGGTTTGTTTTGAAGATTGACAAAGGAAGCTCAGGCATGAACCAGGTCCATCCCTCAAGGTCTATCCCTTATGTGCATAAAAACGGGCAGATTCGAGCATGTGGGATGCACGTGAAGGAGATAAGCTTAACTTGTAACTTGGTATATTTTATATCTCCTGATCGAAAAGGTTGCATAATTGATAAGGAGAAGGACTCCTTAATCAAAGAAAACACTATCCAAGATAGGAAAGGAGTTAGAAGTTGAAATTAACTAGAACTCTTCCACCAAGGAAGAGTAGCATTAGAACTCTAGTTATTCTCTTCATCTACTAACTCTATAAATTGCAGGATGTTCTCACACTATAGGTGTTGCATAAACCCAGAAGTTAAATGTGAATTGAGAGCAAAATAGCAAGGCAATTTTGCAAGCAGTTCGTGTATGATTCAAGTGTGCAAACCTGAAGCTACATGAACAAGATAGAAGAATTAGTTCCAAGTGTCTGTCTTTTATCTAGTTCAATTGTAGTAGGTATTTTCATATTGTACCTTTTAGCTTTATCTAGAGGCAATTGTAATAGATACTCAAAGTATTCAAGTTAGAGTTAACTTGAAGTTGTCGCAATAGTTAGAGGTTGTGGGCCACAACGGGATTAGAGTTAATCCTAGCTTTACAAAAATGTTTTGTAAATGCAGTTTTTGGCTCAGTGATTTAGTGGAGAGTTTGGAAAAATTCTACTGGGAAGTAGGTCATGATTTTTTCACCTTTTGAGCCAAGTGTTTTTCACGTAAAATACTTGTGTTCTTTATCTTTCGCATTTACTATTTCTGCAATAGTAGGTTAAGGAACACTTAGAAGAACCAGGTCCTTCCACAATCAGTTTGAGCGAAAAATTGGACATCACACAAATCACCCCCCCCTCTTGTATTGTATTGAAGTTAAAACATCAATTGGTATCAGAGCGGGTTATCCTTGAAGGGGGAACACCTTAGGAACAGATTCAAGATAAGTGCACCACCTGGAAACTGGGAAGGGCAATCCACTGCTAGGACTCCACTCTTTAATATCCAGTACTACTCTTGGTGGAAAAACAAGATGAGAGATCACATCATTGGAGAAGACTATGAGCTATAGGACATTACCACTGATGGTCCCCTGGCTACCATGAAGAAGAATGCTGAAGGAGTAGATGTGCCAAAAACAAGAGCTAACTGCAACGCCGAGTACTTGAGAAAATGGGAAAAGAATGCTAAGTCCAAGAAATAGCTTGTGTATGGACTTGGTCCAGACGAGTACAGTAGAATTCAAAGTTGTACCACTGCTAAGGAAATCTGGGACACTATGCAAGTGGCCCATGAAGGAACACCTCAAGTGAAGAGGTCCGGAGGAACACTGTTGTATTCTCAATATGAGAATTTCACCATGAAGGAAGGCAAAACCATCCAAGAGATGTATACAAGGTTCACCACACTAATAAATGAACTTAAGTCTCTTGGAAGGGTTATTCTTGAAGAAGACAAAGTTGAGAAAATTTTGACAATGGTTCTGCTAGTCACTTGGGAAAGCAAAATCACTGCCATTCTGGAATCAAAGAATATTGCCACTCTTAAGTTGGACGAGATAAATGTAAATCTCACTGCCTATGAACTTAGAAGGAAAACATGAAGATGGATGCACCCAAGAAGGAAAGGAGCCTGGCACTCAGAATCACTAAAGGTGTTGATCTAGAAGAGGAAATGACTATGATCACAAAGGACTTCAAGAAGTACCTAATGAGAGGAAAGGGTTCCTCAAGAGGTGCAAGCTACAACAAACTAAGGGTTTCTGAAAAACAGACCAACGAGGGCTACTACAAATGTGGGAAGACTGATCACCATATCAAAAACTGTCCTCAGTGGGAAATTGAATGGAAGAAGGAAAGAGCTGAACGAAGAAACAGGAAGAAGGAACAGGTTCATCCCAAGAAGAACAAAGGATCAACAAAGTCTATGGTTGCTACATGGGGAGAAAGCTCAGATGAGGACTCAGAGGATGAAGATAGAGATGAACAAGCAATTATGGCAATTGGAGAATCCGATGAGGAATCCGAGGTAAGTATAATTCATCTCAAAGACAAGATTAAGTTTTTGTCTAAAGAAAGGGTATCTAAGTTACTTCTAGATTTCATTGATGAATCTGAGGTTAGAAATAATGAACAGGAACAACTGTCTAAGGAGTGTGTGATTTTGAAAGATAAGTGCAAAAATCTGGAACTTAGGGCTAGTGAAAGTGATAGTAAAAATGTTGAGTTAAAGAACTGAGTTCTTGAAATTGGCACCACTATCCTAGAACTTAGATCTGAAAATCTAAAACTAAAATTAGGAACATGTAAAATGAAAGGTGATCACACACAACTCACTTTAGAAGAAAACCTAAGAAAAATAAAAGATGAGTTGTACAAAAGGGATGAGCAGATAAGAGTCCTAAAGGAGGATCTAAGCAAGGTCAAGAATGAGTTGGACATAATCTGTAAATGGAACAGGTCCTTAGATGCACTTTCATGGCTACAAGAATACCATAGTAGCAATAAGAGAGGACTTAGCTACGGGACCCCTGCACCTAAGTGGGATTCCAAAAACAAGTATATCACACTTCCTGAGAACAAAATCTGCACACACTGTGGTAAGACTGATCATTACAAAAGTGAATGTACTGCAAAAGAAAGGACTAGTCAAAAGAATAAAATATCTGTTCAAGGGAAAAATAGGCTGCCAGGATGGCCAAAAAGAATCTAATTCGCCTTTTTGCCTATAGAAATGGACCCAAACTAGTTTGGGTTCCTGAGACCAACCCCTGATTTCCTTTTGTAGGTCCAAGTAAAGGGGAGCAACCAAATATGGTACATGGATAGTGGCTGCTCAAAGCACATGACAGGAAGCAAGAACCAGTTCCTTTCACTTGAGGACCTCAAATGAGGAAATGTCTCCTTTGGAAATGGAAAGAAAAGTGAGATCATTGGGGTTGGAATGGTAGGTAAGACAGACTCTAACTCTATTAAGAATGTCTAATTGATAGATGGCTTGAAATACAGTCTAATCAGTGTATCACAACTGTGTGCCAGAGGTAACTTGGTAGCTTCACCTCTACCAAATGTTTTGTGATAAATCTTACCACTGACAAGATTATTTGCAGGGAAAAAAGTAAACAATATTTACATTACAGATCTGTTCACACTCTCAGAAAATGAACTCACTTGCTTAAGTATGTTGGACAATGATCCCCTTCTGTGGCACAAGAGACTTGGACATGCAAGTCTGAGTCAACTCAACAAATTAGTCTTCAAGGACCTGGTGATAGGATTGCCAAACATCAAGTTTAAGGAAGACAAAGTTTGTGAGGCTTGTGCAAGGGGGGAAGCAAGTAGGATCCTTTTTAAAATGCAAGAAAGTGGTAAGCACCACCATAACAATGGAACTGGTCCATATGGATTTTTATGGTCCATAGAACATTAAGCATATGTGGTAAAAAATATGCAATGGTGCTTGTTGATTATTACTCTAGGTTTACTTGGACATTATTTTTAACATCTAAAAATGAAGCATTTGACATGTTTACTTCTTTTGTTAGAAAAACTCAGAAACAACTAGGTAATCAACTTGCATCAATTAGGTCTGATCATGGAACTGAATTTGAAAATGCTAAGTTTGATGAATTTTGTGATGTGCATGGCATATATCATAATTTTTCTACTCCTAGGACTCCACAACAAAATAGAGTAGTTGAAAGAAAGAATAGGACACTTGAAGATATGGCTAGGACTATATTTCTTTCTAGTAAACTGCCCCATAGTTTCTGGGCAGAAGCCGTAAATACTGCATGCTACATCATCAATAGGTGCATGACTAGACCCGTTGTAGAGAAGACTCCCTATGAGTTACTTAAAGAGAAAAAACCAAATATATCCCATTTTGGGGCATTTGGATGCAAGTGCTTTGTGCACAACAATGGTAAAGACTCCCTAGGTAAGTTCGATCCCAGAAGTGATGAGGGAGTATTCTTGGGATATTCTTCACATAGTAAAGCTTATAAAGTATACAACAAAAGAACTAACGTGTAGAAGAAAGTGCCAATGTAGTTTTTGATGAAACTAACATTCTTTCTGAGAGACAGGAACATGAAGATGAAACAATTGGGCTGGTAAGAAGTTTAAATGAAATCACAGCCAAGGCCGAAGCTGCACCAGAAGAAGGAATAAGTGATGGAACAGGTTCTTCTATTCAGACAACTTGACAGGGGGAACTGAACAAAGAAGAATTGAATCTAATACCTCGATGGAACCTATCCATGAGCCTGTTCCTCAACAACAGAACATTGGGGAACCATCAAGAGGAAACCAGTTTGTTGTGAAACCTTGCAAGTACCAAAGTTCTCATTCCATTAAGAACATAATTACTGATCCAACCTCTAGAATTAAAACTAGATCTTCATTATTGAATCTTTATGCTTTTGATGCCTTTTTATCTCTTATTGAACCTAAAAATGTTGTTGAGGCTTTGTAGGATGCAGACTGGGTAAATGCAATGCAAGATGACTCAACCAGTTTGAAAGGAGTCAAGTTTGGCATATGGTTCCAAGACCTAAGGACAGATAAGTAATTGGCACAAAATGGGTCTTCAGAAACAAACTTGATGAAGATGGAACTATTACAAGGAACAAGACAAGATTAGTAGTTCAAGGATATAGCCAAGAGGAGGGCATAGACTATTATGAGACCTTTGCTCCAGTTGCAAGGTTGGAAGCACTAAGACTCCTCATAGCCTTTGCTGCTTACATGGAATTTACTCTTAACCAGATGGACGTCAAGAGTGCCTTTCTCAATGGTTATTTAAAAGAAGAAGTGTTTGTCAAGCAACCTCCGGGGTTTGAAAGCAAGGAGTGTCCAGATCAAGTGTACAAACTAGATAAAACACTTTATGGGCTCAAGCAGGTTCCTAGAGCATGGTATGAAAAAGTATCAAAATTCCTGCTTGAGCATGGCTACAAGAGAGGTAAAATCGATAACACTTTATTCTTGAAGGAAAAAGGTAAAGACCTTCTAGTAGTACAGATATATGTTGATGACATAATCTTTGGAGCAACTACTGATAAGCTAAGTAAAGAATTTGCTAAATTAATGAGGAGTGAATTTGAAATGAGTATGATGGGTGAGCTTAATTTCTTTTTAGGCTTACAAATTAAGCAAAACTCAAATGGAACTATGATCTATCAACAGAAATATGTGAAAGAGTTGCTTAAAAGGTTTAAAATGGAAGAATAAAAAAAAATCGATACTCCTATAGCAACAACTACAAAATTGGATATAGATGAACTTGGTTGCAGAACTTTCAGATCACTCTCATCACTTAGGAGAAAAAGCCCTAGGAAAAAGGCCTATGGAAGACCCTTATGAATCTCTTACCCCCAAGAAATCCAAAATAGACATTTCAAGTTCTGTAGAGTCAGACCTCAATTTCTCGGATACCCCAAACATGGATTTCTTTATTGCTCTGAAAGACAAGCCCAATGCTTATGGCAGAGTAGTCAACCTTGACAATATGGAAGCCCTCAATTGTAAGGTAAATGATTTGTTTGTCTTTCAAGGATGGACAAAATTCCTCTATGTACCCCCTCTAAAAGTCTATGAACCCTTAGTAAGAATGTTTTATGCAAATCTTCGCTCTAGCAAGTCTGATAAGTTGGAATCCCTAGTTTTAGGTAAACACATTATTCTTGATTGTGCCATGTTCGACTCAATTTTTCAGTGTAAGTGCTCTGATTTTCCCATCCTTTTCAAGAATACTTGGCCTGATGACTTTGAAATTTCTTTTGATCAAGCAAAACATTGTATTGCTGGGTGCCTATCTGATTTCCTCTCTAACCAATTAGGTCCTATTGATATTAGCTTTGAAACCCGAATTCTAGCCCACATTGTTGCAACCACTCTTCTTCCTTGTACTGGATCATTCTCCACATTCTCTCAACGAGATACCTTTCTTGTGTACTGTCTTGTGACCAAACTCAAGATTAAATGTGATGACCCAAAATGTCATCACTTGTTTTACAAGTCGATTCTGTGTTCCAAGGCCTAAAAAAACTCTTTTTGTCTCACCTCGATTTACGTGCGCAGTTCGGGCGTGTATCCAGAAAGTCATTATGTGAAAATCTGTGAAAAATAATAAATTTTGTTTTTAAAATGAATTTAAGTTGACTTCGGTCAACATTTTGGGTAAACGGACCCGAACATGTGATTTGACGGTCCCGGAGGGTCCGTTTGAAAATATGGGACTTGGGCGTATGCCCGAAATTTAATTCCGAGGTCCCAAGCCCGAGAAATGAATTTTTGAAGAAAATTATTTAACTGAAATTATAAGAGTTTTTAGAAATTTAAATAAGTTTGAATTTGATAGTGTCGGGCTCGTATTTTAGTTGTTGAGCCCGGTACAAATCTTATATGGGATTTAAGTTGAGCTTGTAAAATTTCGTAAGAAACGAACTTGATATGACGTGAATCGGACCATCGGTTGATAAAAATGGAACTTAAGAGTTTATGAGATTTTTCTTTGATTTTGATGCTAAATTCATAGTTATTGATGTTATTTTGATGATTTGATTGCACGAGCAAGTCCGTATGATGTTTTTGGACTTGCGTGCATGTTTGGTTTGGAGCCCCGAGGGCTCGGGTGAGTTTTGGATAGGCCACAGTGTGAAATTTGACTTAGGAAAACTGCTGGTATATTGCAGATCTGCAGGCTTTGCAATTGCGAGCTCGCATTTGCGAAAAACCTATCGCATTTGCGAAGACTGGTTGGATAGGTAACCTTCGCATTTGCGAAGCTTATGTCGCAAATGCGACCTTGACAGGCACCACAATTGCAAACACTGTTCGCATTTGCGAAGAAAGCAGACATAGGCCATCTTTCGCAATTGCAAAGCTTGCGAGTTCGTATTTGCGAACTAGGCTTCACAATTGCAATATCTACGCCTGTGTAAATCATGACTTAGCCGAAAATCTCTCATTTTTCAAACTTTTTCATAACCTAAACACCTTTGGGCGATTTTTCAAAGACAACTACTCTTTCAAATCGACTGTAAGTCATTTCTAACTCGTTTTCTTAAATCTTTAACATCTTTTCATATGATTTCAACTCAAAATCAAGGGTTTTCATGGAGGAAATTGGGTGTTTTGGGTAGAACTTAGGTTTTTCAAATATTGGGGATTTGGACCTCGATTTGAGGTCCGATTTCAAAACAAATTATATATTTGGGTTCGTGGGTGAATGGGTAATCGGGTTTTGGTTCGAACCTCGGGTTTTGACCATGTGATCCCGGGGTCAATTTTTGACTTTTTAGGGAAATCTGTATAAAACTTATTTTCATGCATTAGAATTGATTCATTTAGCATTTATTGATATCGTTAAATAAATTGTGGCTAGATACAAGCGAATTGGTGGTGGAAACAAGAGGTAAAGCAATAGTTGAGACTTGAATTGTGTTCGTGGCATCGAGGTAAGTGTTAGGTATAACCTTAGCTTGCGGGATTAGGAGTCGTGTCTTATTTGCTACGTGTTAATTATTGAGTACGACGTATAGGCATGGTGATGAGTATCTATATGTTGGTGTCAAGCATGCCCGTGAGTCTTATACTATGGCTAATGTGACTCTGTTTCGTATTGTTCATGCTTTATATGATGATTTCTATTGTTGGACAAGGCTTGTAGAAGTATTATTGGTAATTGATCATTGTAGAGCGTTTGCTCAAGTTGAGAAATGAGTTGTGAAGAAATTGTGGTAAAGAGAAAAGGTTTATATTATTGTCTCTCTTGCCGGGATGTTATTGCTTTTGATATTATCTCCCTTGCCGGGACATTATTATTCATGATATTGTATCCCTTGCCGGGGTTTTATTGTGATTTTATTGATTCCCTTGCCCTTATTGCTTTATGATTGTTGTTTGGGTAAGGAAGAGTGTTAAAGCACGAAGGGTGATGTCGTGCATGATATTTGTGAGAGAGTGTTAATGCACGAAGGGTGATGCCGTGCCGATATTGTGAGGTAAAAAGTATGAAGGGTGATTTCGTGGCCCACGATGTACCATTCCGTGCCATGATATGAGTGATAATGCATGAAGGATCATTCCGTGCTATGATTATGTGAGGTAAAAGCACGAAGGGTGATGTCGTACCGATTTTATTGATTTTATGGTGAGGACGAGAGTAAAAGCACGAAGGGTGATGCCGTGCACTTGTCTTTTATTTCTGATTCTTGTTGATAATTGAACTTTGGTGTTACTTATATTTATCTGTTGTTCTTCTATTATTACTTGATGTTCCTTACAACATGTTTTCCCTTCCTATCCTCAACTATACATTCTTCCTTTATTTTCTGCTGTATATGATTTAACTGCATATGTTTATTTGGTAGTCTAGTCCTAGCCTCGTCACTACTTCGCCGAGGTTAGGTTACGTGCTTACCAGTACATGGGGTCGGTTGTGCTGATACTACACTCAGTACTGTGTGCAGATCCCGGTGTTGCACCTTTTAGACCGCAGTGAGGTGCTGTCTTCAGTCCATTAGCTACCCGAGGTCTTCCTGCAAACATTAGTAGGCCCTGTCATCTCCTTCTATCTTTCTATAACGTTTCTTTTATGTATTTCTGAAACAACTTGTATTTATCTTTCGGACCCTTATTTGTAGTACTATTAGACAGTCTGTTAATTGTGACACCAGATCTGGGTAGTTTTTGGTTTATAAAGTTGTATCGGTATTAATATTAAACTGTTACATTTCGTTTCTTCCGCTTATTTAATTCCACTGTTTATATGATGTTTGTTCACCATTGTTAAATGATTAAAATATATAAAAAAGGTTAAGTAATTGGAACAGTTGGCTTGCCTAGCTTTCATTAGTAGGCACCATCACGACCCCCGAGGGTGGAAAATTAGGGTCATGGCAAGTTGGTATCAGAGCTCTAGGTTACTTAGGTCTCACAATTCACGGACAAGCTTAGTAGAGTCTGAGGGATAGGTACGGACACTCGGCCCATTTCTATTCCACCGTATCATATGGCCCCGCTTGAGTTGAAAGAGTTAAAGGAGCAGTTGCAAGACTTGCTTGATAAAGGCTTCATTAGACCTAGTGTCTCGCCTTGGGGTGCGCCGGTTTTGTTTATTAAGAAGAAGGACTGATCGATGAGGATGAGTATAGATTACCGGCAGTTGAACAAGGTTACAATCAAGAACAAGTATCCATTACCGAGTATTGATGAATTGTTTGATCAGCTTCAGGGTGCCAAGGTATTTCGAAGATTGACTTGAGATCTGACTACCATCAGTTGAGGATTAGGGCATCCGATGTCCCTAAGACAGCTTTCCGCACTCAGTACGGGCATTTTGAGTTCTTGGTGATGTCATTTGGGTTTACCAATGCCCCAACAGCTTTTATGGATTTGATGAACCGAGTGTTCAAGCCTTACTAGAAGTCGTTCATGATAGTCTTCATTGATGATATTTTGATCTATTCCCGCAGCCGGAGGAGCATGAGCAGCATCTGAGAGTGGTTCTTCAGACTTTGAGAGATAGTCATTTGTATCTTAAGCTTTCGAAGTGTGAGTTCTGGCTGAGTTTTATTGCATTCTTGGGTCATGTTGTATCAGCAGAGGGTATTTAGGTAGATCCGAAGAAGATAGAGGCAGTCAAGAATTGGCCTAGACCCGCATCAGCTATAGAGATCTGGAGTTTCTTAGGTTTGGCAAGCTATTACTGTTGATTTGTGGAGGGGTTTTCATCTATTGTAGCCCCGATGACTAGGTTGACCTAGAAGGGTGCCCAGTTCAGGTGGTTGGACGAGTGTGAGGCGAGCTTTCAAAAGCTTAAGACAGCTTTGACTACGGCGTCAGTGTTAGTTTTGGCCATAGGTTCAAAGCCATATACATTTATTGTGATGCATCTCGTATTGGACTTGGTGTGGTATTAATGTAAGATGGCAAGGTCATTGCTTATGCTTCGCGGCATTTGAAGATTCATGATAAGAATTATCCAGTTCAATATTTAGAGTTAGAAGCCATTGTTCACGCGTTGAAGATTTGCAGGCATTAGCTATATGGTGTGTCATGTGAGTTGTTCACGTATCACAAGAGTCTGCAGTACTTGTTCAAGCAGAATAAGCTAAATTTGAGGTAGAGAAGGTGGTTGGAGTTATTGAAAGACTATGATATCATCATCTTATATCATCCAGGAAAGGCCAATGTGGTGGCCGATGCTTTGAGTAGGAAGTCAGTCAGTATGGACAGTCTTGCGTATATTCCGGTCAGTGAGAGACCGCTTGCTTTGGATGTTCAGGCATTGGCCAATCAGTTCGTGAGGTTGGATATTTCTGAGCCCAGCTATGGGTTAGCTTGCACAGTCACTTGTTCTTCTTTATTAGAGCGTATCCGAGATCGGTAGTATGATGACCCTCATTTGTGTGTCCTTAGGGACACGGTGCAGCACCGTAGTGCCAAGCAGGTTACATTAGGAGATGATGGAGTTTTGAGGCTATAGGGTCGAGTTTGTGTGCCTAATGTGGATGGGTTCGAGAGTTGATTTTAGAGGAGGCCCGCAGTTACTGGTACTCTATTCATCCGGGCACCGCTATGATGTATCAGGATTTGCGCTAGCATTATTGGTGGAGGAGGATGAAGAAGGATATTGTTGCCTATGTGGTTGGTGTTTGCATTTTCAGTAGGTAAAGTACGAGCATCAGAGACCTGGTGGTTTGTTCCAGAAGATTGAGATTCCTGAGTGGAAGTGGGAGCGTATCACTATGGACTTCGTTGTTGGACTCCCACAGACTCAGAGGAAGTTTGATGCAGTTTGGATTATTGTTGATAGGCTGACCAAGTCAGCACATTTCATTCCTGTGGTAGTCTCCTATTCTTCCGAGAGGTTAGCTGAGATCTATATCCGGGAGATTGTTCGTCTTCATGGAGTGCCCGTATCTATCATTTTAGACCAAGGTACGCAGTTTACCTTACATTTTTGGAGGTAGTTCAGCGTGAGTTGGGCATACGGGTCGAGTTGAGCACAATATTTCATCCTCAAATAGACGGGCAGTCCGAGCGTACTATTTAGATTTTGGAGGATATGTCCCGAGCTTGTGTTATTGACTTTGGAGGCTCGTGGGATCAGTTCTTTCCTTTAGTGGAGTTTGCCTACAACAACAGCTACCAGTCGAGTATCCAGAAGTCTCCTTTTGAGGCTTTATATGGTAGGCAATATCGGTCGCCGGTTGGATGGTTTGAGTCGGGAGCGACTCGGTTGTTGGGTGCGGATCTAGTACAAGAGGCCTTGGACAAGGTCAGGATCATTCAGGATAGGCTTCGTACAGCTCAGTCCAGGCAAAAATGTTATACCGACTGTAAGGTTTGTGATGTAGCATTCATGGTCGGCGAATGGGTGTTGCTTCGGGTGTCGCCTATGAAGGGCGTGATAAGATTTAGGAAGAGGGGAAAGCTTAGCCCAAGGTTCATTGTTCCTTTTGTGATTCTTGATCGAGTGGGAGAGGTGGCTTACCGACTTGCGTTGCCGCCGAACTTATCAGCCGTGCATCTAGTGTTTAATGTGTCCATGCTTTGAAAGTATCACGGTGATCCATCCCACGTGTTAGACTTCAACACTGTTCAGTTGGACAAGGACTTGTCCTACGAGGAGGAGCTGGTAGCTATTCTAGACCGGCAGGTTCGTCTATTGAGATCGAAGAGTTTTCCTTTCGTTCTGTTGAGGCAGCGACCTGGGAGTTCTAGTCCGATATGTGGAGCCGATATCCCCATCTTTTCTCCGACTCAGGTACTTCCTCCTTATGTCCGTTTGAGGATGCACAGTTGTTTTAAAGGTGGAGAATGTGATGACCCAAAAGGTCATCACTTGTTTTACAAGTCGATTATGTGTTCTGAGGCCTTAAAAACCTCTTTTTGTCTAACCTTGATTTGCGTGTGCAGTCCGAGCTTGTATCCAAAAAGCCATTATGTGAAAATTTATGAAAAATGATAAATTTTGCTTTTAAAATGAATTTAAGTTGACTTCGGTCAATATTTTGGGTAAACGGACCCAAACCCAGACCCAGACCCATGATAAAATGTTAGTATATTTCTAACTCATTTTCTTAAATCTTTAATATCTTTTCATATGATTTCAACTCAAAATCAAGGATTTTTATGGGGGAAATTGGGTGTATTGGGTAGAACTTAGGTTTTTCAAATTTTGGGGATTTGGACCTCGATTTGAGGTCTGATTTTAAAATAAATTATATATTTGGGTTCGTGGGTGAATGGATAATCGGGTTTTGGTTCGAACCTCGGGTTTTGACCATGTGGTCCCGGGGTCAATTTTTGACTTTTTAGGGAAATCTGTATAAAACTTATTTTCATGCATTAGAATTGATTCATTTAGTATTTATTGATATCGTTAAATAAATTGTGGCTAGATACAAGCGAATTGGTGGTGGAAACAAGAGGTAAAGCGATAGTTGAGGATTGAATTGTGTTCGTGGCATCGAGGTAAGTGTTAGGTCTAACCTTAGCTTGCGGGATTAGGAGTCGTGTCTTATTTGCTACGTGTTAATTATTGAGTACGACGTATAGGCATGGTGATGAGTATCTATACGTTGGTGTCAAGCATGCCCGTGAGTCTTATACTATGACTAATGTGACTCTGTTTCGTATTGTTCATGCTTTATATGATGATTTCTATTGTTGGACAAGGCTTGTGGAAGTATTATTGGTAATTGATCATTGTAGAGCGTTTTCTCAAGTTGAGAAATGAGTTGTGAAGAAATTGTGGTAAAAAGAAAAGGTTTATATTATTGTCTTCCTTGCCGGGATGTTATTGCTTTTGATATTATCTCCCTTGTTGGGACATTATTATTCATGATATTGTGTCCCTTGCCGGGGTTTTATTGTGATTTTATTGATTCCCTTGCCCTTATTGCTTTGTGATTGTTGTTTGGGTAAGGAAGAGTGTTAAAACACGAAGGGTGATGCCGTGCATGATATTTGTGAGAGAGTGTTAATGCACGAAGGGTGATGCCGTTCCGATATTGTGAGGTAAAAAGTATGAAGGGTGATTTCGTGGCCCACGATGTACCATTCCGTGCCATGATATGAGTGATAATGCACAAAGGATCATTCTGTGCCATGATTATGTGAGGTAAAAGCACGAAGGGTGATGTCGTACCGATTTTATTGATGTTATGGTGAGGACGAGAGTAAAAGCACGAAGGGCGATGCCGTGCACATATCTTTTATTTCTGATTCTTGTTGATAAATGAACTTTGGTGTTCCTTATATTTATCTGTTGTTCTTCTATTATTACTTGATGTTCCTCACAACATGCTTTCCCCTCCTATCCTTAACTGTACATTCTTCCTTTATTTTCTGTTGTATATGATTTAATTGCATATGTTTATTTGGTAGTCTAGTCCTAGCCTCGTCACTACTTTACCGAGGTTAGGTTACGCGCTTACCAGCACATGGGGTCGGTTGTGCTGATACTACACTTTGTACTGTGTGCAGATCCTGGTGCTGCACCTTTTGGACCGTAGTGAGGGTGCTGTCTTCAGTCCATTTAGGCGACCCGAGGTCTTCCTGCAGGCATTAGTAAGCCCTGGCATCTCCTTCTATCTTTCTATACCGTTTCTTTTATGTATTTCTGAAACAACTTGTATTTATCTTTCAGACCCTTATTTGTAGTACTATTAGACAGTCTGTTAATTGTGACACCAGATCTGGGTAGTTTTTTGTTTATAGAGTTTTATCAGTATTAATATTAAATTGTTTCATTTCGTTTCTTCCGCTTATTTAATTCTACTGTTTATATGATGTTTGTTCACCATTGTTAAATGATTAAAATATATGAAAAAGGTTAAGTAATTGGAATAGTTGGCTTGCCTAGCTTTCATTAGTAGGCACCATCACGACCCCCGAGAGTGGAAAATCAGGGTTGTGGCAAGTTGGTATCAGAGCTCTAGGTTACTTAGGTCTCACAATTCACGGACAAGCTTAGTAGAGTCTGAGGGATAGGTACAGAGAAGTTTGTATTTATCCTAGAGGATACAGAGTTAGGAAAAACTTCACATCTATTCTTTCTTGTTGTGCGGTTTGGTTTCTTAATGCTAATTGAATTTCTACTATGTTTTTTCGCAGATGGTGAGAACACGCGCTTCCTCATCCACTGATCAGCAGCCCGATCCCCCAGCAGTAGCTCCCACGAGGGGCAGAGGGTGAGGCCGAGGCCATGCTAGAGGCCGAGGCAGGGGCAGAGCTCAATCTAGGGCAGCAACACCAGCGGCGGAGCCTCAAGTTGAGTTTGATGATGAGGTTCTAGCCCAGGCAGTTCTGGTAGGACCAGCTCAGGTCCTAGAGGGGTTCATTACTACGCCAGTACTCCAGGATGCTTTGATCCGTCTAGTGGGCCTTATGGAGAGTGTCACCAGCGCAGGCTTACTTCCGGTAGCACCAGTCGTCTCTCAGGCCGGGGGAGGAGCACAGACTCCCGCTACCCACACTCCGGAGCAGATTGCTCCCCAGTTTCAGACTCCAGCAGCTCAGCTAGTTGGAGCAGTTTAGCCAGGTGTGGTAGCTCAGACTGGTGATGGAGCAGCTATGTCTGCTGATGCCTTGTGGAGATTGGACAAGTTTACCAAGCTCTTCACTACACTTTTAGCGGTGCATCTTCTGAGGATCCCCATGATTATTTAGACAACTATCATGAGGTTCTCAGGAACATGGGGATAGTGGAGACCAATAGGGTCGACTTTGCTACTTTTCGCTTATCTGGATCCGCCAAGACTTGGTAGAGAGATTATTGTTTGGCTAGACCAATTGGGTCACCAGCTTTGACTTATGATCAGTTCTCCCAGCTATTTCTGGAGAAGTTTCTTCCTATCACTTAGAGGTCGAACTATCGGAGGCAGTTTGAGCGTCTTTAGCAGGATTCTATGACTGTTACTCAGTACAAGACCAGGTTTATTGATTTGGCCCGTCATATTCTTCTTATACTTCCCACTGAGAGAGAATGTGTGAGGAGGTTCATTGAGGGACTCATTCAGCCTATTCAATTGTAGATGGCTAAAGAGACAGGGAGCGAGATTTCTTTTCAGGATGCAGCCAATGTGGCCAGGAGAGTTGAGATGGTTCTATTACAAGGGAGTGGTCAAGGGTCTGACAAGAGACCTCGTCATTCTGGTAGGTTGAGTGGTGCCTCGTCTGGAGGCAGGAATTCTTTTGGTAGGGGCCATCCTCCCAGTTCGTTTCATTCAGCACTTTAGGCTTCTCACGGTGCTCCATGTGGTCGTGGTTCTCGTATGCAGTATTCCGATCAATTGCCCTACAGTGCACTATCAGCTCCTATTAGTGCACCTCCGCTCTAGAGTTTTCAGAGTGGTTATTCAGGCCGTCAAGGTCAATAGTCTCAGCCACCGAGGGCTTATTATACATGTGGTGATATTGGGCATATTGTTAGATTTTGACCTCGAGCACCGAGCAGCTCTCAGCATTAGGGTTCTTGTGCCATGGTTCAGGCACCAAGTGTTCCAATGCCCGCCCAGCTAGCTAGAGGTGGAGGTAGAGGTGCTAGAGGTGGAGGTAGAGGTATTAGAGGTGGAGGTCAGGCCGCTAGAGGTGGAGGCCAGCCAGCAGGAGGCCGTCCTAGAGATGTAGTTCAGAGTGGTGGGGCCCAGCCTCGATGTTATGCTCTTCCAACCAGGCCTGAGGTTGAGGCTTCCGATGCAGTTATCACAGGTACTGTTCTAGTTTGTAGTAGAGATCCTTCAGTTCTATTTGATCCAGGGTCTACATACTCCTATGTGTCATCTTATTTTGCACCGTATCTGGTCATGCCTAATGATTCTTTGAGTGCTCCTGTATATGTGTCTACACCGGTGGGTAATTCTATTATGGTATATTGTGTCCATCCTTCATGTATAGTTGTGATTGGGGGTCTTGAGACTCGAGTAGATTTGTTACTATTGGACATGGTTGATTTTGATGTCATATTAGGGATGGACTAGCTATCACCTTACCACGCTATCTTGGACTGTCATGCCAAGATTGTGACCTTAGCCTTGCCTACGTTGTTTAGAGTGGAGAGTGACTCCTGGTCATTCTACCCGTAGTGTTATCTCATATATGAAGGCTCGGCGTATGGTCGAGAAGGGGTGTTTGGCCTATTTGGAATATGCTCGTGATTCTAGTGTTGAGGTTCCTTCTATGGATTCTGTGCTTGTAGTTCGTGAGTTTCCTAAGGTATTTCCTTTAGACCTGCCAAGTATGCCACCCGATAGGGATATTGACTTCTACATTAATTTGGCTCCGGGCACTCAGCCCATTTCTATGGCCCCGCCTGAGTTGAAAGAGTTGAAGGAGCAGTTGCAAGACTTGCTTGATAAAGGCTTCATTAGACCTAGTGTCTCGCCTTGGGGTGCGCCGGTGTTGTTTATTAAGAAGAAGGACTGATCGATGAGGATGAGTATAGATTACCGGCAGTTGAACAAGGTTACAATCAAGAACAAGTATCTATTACCGAGTATTGATGATTTGTTTGATCAGCTTCAGGGTGCCAAGGTATTTCGAAGATTGACTTGAGATCTGACTACCATCAGTTGAGGATTAGGGCATCAGATGTCCCTAAGACAACTTTCCGCACTCGGTACATGCATTATGAGTTCTTGGTGATGTCATTTGGGTTGACCAATGCCCCGACAACTTTTATGGATTTGATGAACCGAGTGTTCAAGCCTTACTAGAAGTCGTTCGTGATAGTCTTCATTGATGATATTTTGATCTATCCCCGCAGCTGGGAGGAGCATGAGCAGCATCTGAGAGTGGTTCTTTAGACTTTGAGAGATAGTCATTTGTATCTTAAGCTTTCGAAGTGTGAGTTCTGGCTGAGTTTTATTGCATTCTTGGGTTATGTTGTATCAACAGAGGGTATTTAGGTAGATCCGAAGAAGATAGAGGCAGTCAAGAATTGGCCTAGACCCGCATCAACTACAGAGATCTGGAGTTTCTTAGGTTTGTCAAGCTATTACCGTCGATTTATGGAGGGGTTTTCATCTATTGCAGCCCCGATGACCAGGTTGACCTAGAAGGTTGCCCAGTTCAGGTGGTTGGACGAGTGTGAGGCGAGCTTTCAAAAGCTTAAGACAGCTTTGACTATGGCGCTGGTGTTAGTTTTGGCCATAGGTTCAAGGCTATATACATTTATTGTGATGCATCTCGTATTGGACTTGGTATGGTGTTGATATAGGATGGCAAGGTCATTGCTTATGCTTCGCGGCATTTGAAGATTCATGAGAAGAATTATCCAGTTCCTGATTTAGAGTTAGAAGCCATTGTTCACACATTGAAGATGTGGAGGCATTATCTATATGGTGTGTCATGTGAGTTGTTCATGGATCACAAGAGACTGCAGTACTTGTTCAAGCAGAATAAGCTAAATTTGAGGTAGAGAAGGTGGTTGGAGTTATTGAAAGACTATGATATCATCATCTTATATTATCCAGGAAAGGCCAATGTGGTGGCCGATGCTTTGAGTAGGAATTCAGTCAGTATGGATAGTCTTGCATATATTCTGGTCTGTGAGAGACCGCTTGCTTTGGATGTTCAAGTATTGGCCAATCAGTTCGTGAGGTTGGATATTTCTGAGCCCAGCTGTGTGTTAGCTTGCACAGTCACTTGTTCTTCTTTATTGGAGCGTATCCGAGATCGGCAGTATGATAAACCTCATTTGTGTGTCCTTAGGGACACGGTGTAGCACTGTAGTGCCAAGCAGGTTACATTAGGAGATGATGGAGTTTTGAGGCTGTAAGGTCGAGTTTGTGTGCCTAATGTGGATGGGTTCGAGAGTTGATTTTAGAGGAGGCCCATAGTTACTGGTACTCTATTCATCCGGGCACCGCTATGATGTATCAGGATTTGCGCTAGCATTATTGGTGGAGGAGGATGAAGAAGGATATTGTTGCCTATGTGGTTGGTGTTTGCATTTTCAGCAGGTAAAGTACGAGCATCAGAGACCTGGTGGTTTGTTCCAGAAGATTGAGATTCCTGAGTGGAAGTGGGAGCGTATCACTATGGACTTCGTTGTTGGACTCCCACAGACTCAGAGGAAGTTTGATGCAGTTTGGGTTATTGTTGATAGGCTGACCAAGTCAGCACATTTCATTCCTGTGGTAGTCTCCTATTCTTCCGAGAGGTTAGCTGAGATCTATATCCGGGAGATTGTTCGTCTTCATGGAGTGCCCGTATCTATCATTTTAGACTAAGGTACGCAGTTTACCTTACATTTTTGGAGGTAGTTCAGCGTGAGTTGGGCATACGGGTCGAGTTGAGCACAACATTTCATCCTCAAATAGACGGGCAGTCCGAGCGTACTATTTAGATTTTGGAGGATATGCTCCGAGCTTGTGTTATTAACTTTGGAGGCTCGTGGGATCAGTTCTTGCCTTTAGTGGAGTTTGCCTACAACAACAGCTACCAGTCGAGTATCCAGATGGCTCTTTTTGAGGCTTTATATGGTAGGCGATGTCGGTCGCCGGTTGGATGGTTTGAGTCGGGAGAGACTCGGTTGTTGGGTGCGGATCTAGTACAAGAGGCCTTGGTCAGGATCATTCAGGATAGGCTTCGTACAGCTCAGTCCAAGTAAAAAAGTTATATCGACTGTAAGGTTTGTGATGTAGCATTCATGGTCGGCGAGTGGGTGTTGCTTCGGGTGTCGCCTATGAAGGGCGTGATAAGATTTAGGAAGAGGGGCAAGCTTAGCCATAGGTTCATTGTTCTTTTTGTGATTCTTGATCGAGTGGGAGAGGTGGCTTACAGACTTGTGTTGCCGCCAAACTTATCAGCCGTGCATCTAGTGTTTAATGTGTCCATGCTTCGAAAGTATCCCGGTGATCCATCCCACGTGTTAGACTTCAACACTGTTCAGTTGGACAAGGACTTGTCCTACGAGAAGGAGCTGGTAGCTATTCTAGACCGGTAGGTTCGTCTATTGAGATCGAAGAGTTTTCCTTCCATTCGTGTTTAGTAGAGAGGTCAGCCTGTTGAGGCAGCAACCTGGGAGTGCGAGTCCGATATGTGGAGCCGATATCCCCATCTTTTCTCCGACTCAGGTACTTCTTCCTTATGTCCGTTCGAGGACGAATGGTTGTTTTAAAGGTGGAGAATGTGATGACCCAAGAGGTCATCACTTGTTTTACAAGTCGATTATGTGTTCTGAGGCCTTAAAAACCTCTTTTTGTCTAACCTCAATTTGTGTGCGCTGTCCGGGCATGTATCCGGAAAGCCATTATGTGAAAATCTGTGAAAAATGATAAATTTTGCTTTTAAAATGAATTTAAGTTGACTTCGGTCAATATTTTGGGTAAACGGACCCAGACCCATGATTTGACGGTCCTAAAGGGTCTGTAGGAAAATATGGGACTTGGGCGTATGCTCGGAATTTAATATCGAGGTCCCAAGCGCGAGAAATGAATTTTTGAAGAAAATTGTTTAACTGAAATTATAAGAGTTTTTAGAAATTTAAATATGTTTGAATTTGATGGTATCGGGCCCGTATTTTGGTTTCGGAGCCCGGTACAGGTCTTATATGGGATTTAAATTGAGCCTGTAAAATTTTGTAAGAAATGGACTTGATATGACGTGAATCAGACCATCGGTTGATAAAAATGGAACTTAAGAGTTTATGAGATTTTTCTTTGATTTTGATGCTAAATTCAGAGTTATTGATGTTATTTTGATGATTTGATCGCGCGAGCAAGTCCGTATGATATTTTTGGACTTGCGTGCATATTTGGTTTGGAGCCCCGAGGGCTCGGGTGAGTTTTGGATAGGCCACGGAGTGAAATTTGACTTAGGAAAACTGCTAGTATATTGCAGATCTGCAGGCTTCACAATTGCGAGCTTATCCAGCACTGTCCAGTTGTACAAGGACTTGTCCTATGAGGAGGAGCTGGTAGCTATTATAGACCGGTAGGTTCGTCAGTTGAGATCGAAGAGTTTTCCTTCCATTCGTGTTTAGTAGAGAGGTCAGCCTGTTAAGGCAGCGACCTGGAAGTCCGAGGTCGATATACGGAGCCGATATCCCCATCTTTTCTCCGACTCAGGTACTTCATCCTTATGTCCGTTCGAGGATGCACAGTTATTTTAGAGGTGGAAAATATGATGACCCAAAAGGTCATCACTTGTTTTACAAGTCGATTATGTGTTCTGAGGCCTTAAAACCCTCTTTTTGTCTCACCTTGAATTGCGTGTGCAGTCCGAGCGTGTATCCGAAAAGCCATTATGTGAAAATTTATGAAAAATGATAAATTTTGCTTTTAAATGAATTTAAGTTGACTTCGGTCAACATTTTGGGTAAACGGACCCACACCCGTGATTTGCCAGTCTTGGAGGGTCCGTAGGAAAATATGGGACTTGGGCGTATGCCCGAAATTGAATTCCGAGGTCCCAAGCCCGAAAAATAAATTTTTTAAGAAAATATTTTAACTGAAATTATAAGAGTTTTCAGAAATTTAAATATGTTTGAATTTGATGGTATCAGGCCCGTATTTTGGTTCCGGAGCCCAGTACAGGTCTTATATGGGATTTAAGTTGAGCTTGTAAAATTTGGTAAGAAACAAACTTGATATGACATGAATCGGATCATCGGATGATAAAAATGGAACTTAAGAGTTCATGAGATTTTTCTTTGATTTTGATGCTAAATTCATAGTTATTGATGTTATTTTGATGATTTGATCGTACGAGCAAGTCCGTATGATGTTTTTGGACTTGCGTGCATGTTTGGTTTAAGCCCCGAGGGCTCGAGTGAGTTTTGGATAGGCCACGAAGTGAAATTTGACTTAAGAAATCTGCTGGTATATTGCAGATTTGCAAGCTTCGCAATTGCGAAGCCTGGCTCGCAATAGCAAGCTCATATTTGCGAAGACTGGCTGGATAGGGAACCTTCGCATTTGCGAAACTTATGTCGCATATGCGACCTTAACAGGCACCACAATTGCGAACATTGTTCGCATTTGCGAAGAAAGCAGACATAGGCCATCCTTCGCAATTGCGAAGCTTTGGCCACAATTGCGGGTTCGCATTTGCGAACCAGGCTTCGCAATTGCGATAACTGCGCCTGTGTAAATCATGACTTAGCTGAAAAGATCTCATTTTTTAAACTTTCTCAAAACCTAAACACCTTTGGGCGATTTTTCAAAGACAACTACTCTTCCAAATCGATTGTAAGTCATTTTTGACTCGTTTTCTTTAATCTTTAACATCTTTTCATATGATTTCAACTCAAAATCAAGGGTTTTCATGGGGGAAATTGGGTGTTTTGGGTAGAACTTAGGTTTTTCAAATTTTGGGGATTTGGACCTCGATTTGAGGTCCGATTTCAAAACAGATTATATATTTGGTTTATGGGTAAATGGGTAATCGAATTTTGGTTCGAACCTCGGGTTTTGACTATGTGGGCCCGGGATCGATTTTTGACTTTTTGGGGAAATCTTTATATAACCTATTTTCATGCATTAGAATTGATTCATTTAGCATTTATTGATATCGTTAAGTAAATTATGGCTAGATACAAGCGAATTGGTGGTGGAAACAAGAGGTAAAGTGGTAGTTGAGGCTTGAATTGTGTTCGTGGCATCGAGGTAAGTGTTTGGTCTAACCTTATCTTGAGGGATTAGGAGTCATGTCTTATTTGCTACGTGTTAATTGTTGAGTACGACGTATAGGCATGATGACGAGTATCTATACGTTGGTGTCAAGCATGCCCGTGAGTCTTATACTATGACTAATGTGACTCCGTTTCGTATTGTTCATACTTTATATGATGATTTCTATTGTGGACAAGGCTTATGGAAGTATTATTGGTAATTGATCGTTGTAGAGCGTTGGTTCAAGTTGAGAAATGAGTTGTGAAGAAATTGTGGTAAACAGAAAAGGTTTATATTATTGTCTCCCTTGCCGGGATGTTATTGCTTTTGATATTATCTCCCTTGCTGGGATGTTATTGTTGTTGATATTATCTCCCTTACAAGGACATTATTATTATTTATGATATTGTGTCCCTTACCGGGATTTTATTGTGATTTTATTGATTTCCTTGCCCTTATTGTTTTGTGATTGTTGTTTGGGTAAGGAAGATTGTTAAAGCACGAAGAGTGATGTCATGCATGATATTTGTGAGAGAATGTTAATGCACGAAGGGTGATGCCGTGCCAATATTGTAAGCTAAAAGCACTAAGGGTGATGTCGTGCCGCACGATGTACTATTCCGAGCCATGATAAGAGTGATAATGCACTAAGGATCATTCCGTGCCATGATTATGTGAGGTAAAAGTACAAAGGGTGATGTCGTACCAATTTTATTGATTTTATGGTGAGGACGAGAGTAAAAGCCCGAAAGGTGATGCCATGCACTTGTCTTTTATTTTTGATTCTTGTTGATAATTGAACTTTGGTGTTCCTTATATTTATCTGTTGTTCTTCTGTTATTATTTGATGTTCCTCGCAACATGCTTCCCCCTCTTATCCCTAACTGTACATTTCTGCCTTTATTTTCCATTGTATATGATTTAACTGCAAAGGTTTATTTGGTAGTCTGGTCCTAGCCTCGTCACTACTTCGCCGAGGTTAGGCTAGGCACTTACCAGCACATGGGGTCGGTTGTGCTGATACTACACTCTGCACTGTGTGCAGATCCCGGTGCTGCAGCTTTTGGACCGCAGTGAGGGTGCTATCTTTAGTCCATTCAGTCGACCCGAGGTAGTCCTGCAAGCGTCCGCAGGCCCTGGTGTCTCATTCTATCTTTCTATACTATTTCTTCTATGTATTTCTGAAACAGCTTGTATTTATCTTTCCGACCCTTATTTGTAGTACTCTTAGACAGTCTGTGAAATTATGACACCAGAACTGGGTAGTTTTTGGTTTATAGAGTTGTATCAGTATTAATATTAAATTGTTACATTTCATTTCTTCCGCTTATTTAATTCCGCTGTTTATATGATGTTTTTTCACCATTGTTAAAGGATTAAAATATATGAAAAAGGTTAAGTAATTGGAATAGTTGGCTTGCCTAGCTTTCATTAGTAGGCGCCATCACGACCCTCGAGGTTGGGAAATCCGTGTCGTAACATTAAATTATCCTCTTGGGTCATAAATTTTATGATAAAAAGTGCTGATGATCCTACTAGTTTGCCCTATGGTGTGGCTATCACTCACATCTTGGAAGCCCACAATATCTCTATCTCGCAATATCCTTTTGTCTCTGTTTCAAAATCCTACAAATCTAGAGCACTTGCTAGTATGGGTTATGTGTGTATAAAGGGCTCCTGGGTGAAGAAACAAGATGGTGAAGTCAAGAATGTCCAACCTGATCCTAAGACCAAAGCCTCTGTTTTGCATCATAGTGTAAGTGATCCTGATCCTGCTGAGAAGCTGACTTCCATTGAAAACAAGCTGACCATCATCAAGGATCTTCTTGCTACCACTCAGTCCACTGTTGGAGACATCCATACAATCTCCAAGGAGATAGGGTCTGAAGTTTCAAAGATGAGGGTTAAAATTCTCAGACTTGGAGAAAATGTAGTCAACATGACAGGATTGATGGGGTCACCATTTCAGCCAATGCCATCTTTGAACGATTGAAGGAGGCGATTTGCAACACTTACTTATTTCTTGAGTCGCTAGCTGTGGAAATTTTAAATAATTTTTTGTGTTTTGTTGTTTTAGACTGGATAACTAGTCGTTGGATACTTTTTTGCTATAATTCTGCATGCCTATAATGCCTGCTTAAGCATCTATAATACTTGCCTAGCTGTAAAGCCCCATAAAATGTTGCTTAGTAATTTAAGATTTCGTGGTGCCAAGGTAGGCTAAATATTTTATCTTGCGTACAAATGAGGATTAAGGATATTATGGATATCAATTGGATATATTAATAAGTGTATAAGTCATATTAGAAGTTAATTGGGGTCTAAGGAGAGGCCTAAGTCTAAGCCAAGTTGGAAAATTTCATAATAGACGAAAGTTGCAAATGAGTGCGCACAAGACCTCACTTTGGACAATTATATCTCCAGTTATATAAGGATTTTCTGATACACAGACTATCAAATAAAAGGTCTTTGACTCTAGTTTCCAACGCTTCAAACCGTTCGTCATTCGGACATTCCTACACAAAGTTATGACCAAATTACCAAAGCAGCGCAGAAATTTGCACTACAGCGGCGCCCCATTCGGTGCCCGGCGCGCCGCGCCAGTAGTAATTCCAGTATGGTCCGAAATTTCATTTCCAGACACATTTTGCACAGATGCCCCGTGCCCCGCGGCGCCCCACGCGGCGCGGCAGTACAAAAAAACGGGTTTTTAAGACCCGAACCTCATTTTATTTAACTCGATGGAGGGTTTATTTTTGGGCATTTTCTGAGCATTTCTAGAGTGGGAGAGAGGGGTTTTAGAGAGGGAAAGCTCTCCCAATCAAATTACTCCACCAAAATCTTGCTAAATCCTTGAAGATAATCAAGTGAAGGCCCCTAGATCTTCATCCCAAGAGATCGAAGTGCTAAGAGTTCCGGAAATTTTAAAGAGTAAGGAAAGCTTTATTGAGGTATGTATGGCTAAAACCCCCTTTTATTAGAAATTGAGCTCCGTTGGCATTTACGAAAGTGTGGTAAGAGCTGAATTGGTTAGTATATTGATTGTTATTACGCATTAATTGATTTGCAATTATCTACACATATACGTGAAGGTTGTGCCTCAATGTGAGTAATGTACCATTCTTGATAATTAGAGAAGTATGAAGAATACAATTATGCGTTGAGATGCTTAGGCTGCAAGCCAAGATTGAAACGGAGAATTATTCATGCTAGCTATGTGCTCACTTACCTGTGATTGCAACTTGAATTTATTTTATTTTTTTCTTTTTGTATATGTCTATGATCACAACTTGTAAGATGAATATTGAAAATGGAAAACGAGGTGATAATGGTGGCCCTGAGTTCCCCGGGATTGATATGATATATGTGAAATAAATATTCTGACGTGATGACTAATGAGAAAGGGATAATGCCTAGATAAGGCGACCTAGCCGATCGGGTCGAGATCGGACACCATGCCGCACACATGGTGGTAATATGCTGATATTGAATTCCGGATAAGGGAAATTAAATATTGATTGAGATATATGCCTCCAATGACGTGACCTAGCCGGTCGGGTCGTGATCGGACTCTGCTTAAGATAGCGGTGGCATTGAGAACAGTGATGAACATATGAAAGAGATGCCCCAAACTGGGTTTTTGAAATTATATGAAGAATTGCATGAATTGCATATTTGATTTACTCACGTGACTTACTTGTACTTGCTTGATAGTTCTTTCTAGTAAAGTGGTGTTTAGTTATACATACTAGTGCTATTCGATGGCACTAACATCCCTTTTGCCGGGGGCGCTACATTTTTTTATGAATGTAGGTGGCTCCATTGTTGATAGTGCCGATCGCGCATAGCGGAGTACCTTCTTCTCAAAGTCTTGGTGAGCCCATTTCTCCTTCAAGGGGTTACATTGTACATCTTCTTATTTTGGACTTAACTTTTGAGGTATAGTCGGGGCCTTGTTGCCGGCATTGTTATCACGTCTTTTGTATTCTTAGAGGCTCCGTAGACGTTTGTGTGGGTTATGTATGGGTATTGGATAGGTAAATGGACCATGTTGTAACCTTGTACTCTTGCTTTCTTCTACACTATAACTTGTATGGAACCTTGGAAGTTTAACCACGTTTTAAATGTTGTGATATAAAATGAACTAAGATCTTTAATGTACTATCTTTTCTAGTTTAAATAAAGGTAAGCATGGCTTCCTTATTCCTATCGAGTTGGGTAGATAGTGGTTGATAAGGCTTGCTCAGTTGGGTTCACTCGATTGAGCGCCGGTCACGCCTCCCGAAGTTGGGGCGTGACAAACTTGGTATCAGAGCCTAAGGTTTTAAAGTGTCCTAGAATGTCTCAGAGCCATGTCTAGTAGAGTCCTTCTTATCAGTGTGTTGTCGACCACATCTATAATTTGGAGGCTACATGGACATTTAGGAATGTTACCCTTCTTAAACACTCCAGATCGTGCGATAAAGCTTGACTATAAGATTGTCTTCTAACTCGTGCGTTGAGATTTGAGATAAGTTTAAACACACTTTTGTCTATTTCAAGTAATGTTGTCATATGGAATGACCAATGGGAAAGGCCTGAATATTAAGGAGATGGCACGTGTATCATGTTGAACAAATTGTATGGATATATGAGATACGTACATAGTACCAGAAACATACTTTATATGAGAAAAGTGTTTAAATTGATCACTCACCTCCAAAGAGACATTGACTTGATAAATGAGACGCGAGCTTATATGGCACCTGTTGATAGTGTGGGAAGCATGTATATGATCCTAAGGTGTAAAAGAAAAATTTGTTATATAAGCATGTGATATATGTAAGGCATGACCAGGAGAGTAATTACAAACATGTAGGTTTCTCATGGGAGACAAGATGTCATGAAATGAGAGACAATTAAACACATAATGAGAAGACCCTTATGCTATAAATGTTATAAGAATCCCATAAGTGTATGAAGTTGTGTTACACTCCTAAAGGATATTGGCATGAGGAATTGGAATCCCAAGTCCGTGTGGCTGAATAAGAGTAGAGAACTTATGAGGTTAATACAATGCTGACTTCAATCTCCCTAATAGTCAAACATATATGTGAGGGATACAGATATGAAACATATGTCCATGAAGTTGCTAAATTCAAGACTTGTGTCAAAATTCGGGGCATTCGCCCTAAGTGGGGGAGGAAGGGCCATAGTAAGGACACTTAAATACAATGAAACAAGAGTAAGACCATGTAGCTATGATGTTTGAATATTTTGTTGAAGACATGTGTAGTCTAGAAACGTGATAATGGATAACGTGATTATCTGAAAGGATATGGTAATGATAGACCACTAGTACCCCAAAAAAAATGGAAGGTTAAGGAAGGTAAATTCTTCATACATGGCAATGTGAATGATAGGGTCAACGATCCTAGAAATTAAGAGTATGTTTGTAAAGCGATTTTATACTTGTTAGAGGGTTAGGAACAATGGAACCTAAGGAAGTACTATAGGCCAAATATGGAAGGTTGCGAGTTTTTAGAATGGGTTAATCATAGATCTGTGATTTAACCAAAGTACCAAGGCGTTAAAAAAGGCGAAACGAGTGGGAGAAATAAATGTGATGCTATAATAACCCAAGAGGGTATTTGGGGTTGATGGAGAGCCTCTAAAGAATCTTACAAGCAAAGAAGTGTTAAGTGATATAATGATGAACACACTTTCCCACGAATATCCTAACAAGAGATAAGAGGTGAGCGGGTTAAAACAAAATTAAGGAAAAAGACCACGTAACATGTGTAAGAGTGCGTGGTTATTCACTAGCTAGGAATAATGAGGCGATAAGAAATAAGAAGAAAATCTATAAATTGAGATGTCCATGGTTATCGCAAAATAGTTCGTATCAGAATGGTGGACTCGCCTGGAGCACAAGTGTTAATAGAAGGTATAAAGGACTAACTGTAATGTTACCGACTTGGGTAACACTGAATATCAACTAAAATATTTAGAGGGAGTTCATGTCTACATATTACAATGGAAAGTGAGACTACTGGTGGTGAAATAGTGGCGTGATAAACTCAACAAACCAGACACAATGATACCATGAGTCCATGGGGTGCAGACAAGTGCGTGGCACAATAAGGCTATCTATTATGTATTATAGCAAAATGGAATGGGAATGAATGTCCCAATCACAAAGAAAAGATAGTACTAATGTATTGGCTAGACCGAAAGGGAGAATAAAAAAGGCAAAACAACACAATCTACCCAAAGAACAAAGGGAAATGTTTGAAATGTAGTGAGAGAGGATGAACACTTGTTACGAATCAAACATGTTTAACATGATAGCTCTTAAGCCACAATACCAACAAACACTATTGGTAGCTACAATATTTGGAATAAGGTGAATTACTTATTGAGGATGGAGTAATTCTTACACTTAGAAGGAAAACAAGAAGTTTTTGTTGAAGAATTTAGGAAGACTTCAAGTTATTATTCGGGCCAATGCTCTTTCTGAGTTGAATGTGTACTAAGGTTGTTGATACGTGTTTTGGGAAGTGTTTAACAGTATGGAGTGATCATGAGAATGTCTACAAAGGAAGTTGAGTGGTTTCTTAAATCCTATAAGGCACACAAGGAGGAAAGAGGTTGACTAGGAAAGGTCTGAGCACAATGTTACATTACATTTGATGTAATGTCGTGCATGTTGATGATATTAAGGTGTGTGCGTAGGCTAGAAGATGTATTCCTTTGAAATAGAGGGTTCTATAAGAAAACTCATCCAGTAATGTCTTTGTTGAGAATTTGGAAGAGCAAGTTGCAAGTACTCACATAAGATTGTAACCATATCAAGAAAATTATTGAAGAACTCAAATCCTAGGAGGTCATATGTAAGAGAAATGTGACATAGATGGTCCACTATTGATGCAACATGGCCAGGTGATCGCTTATGCTTCAAGGCAACCCAAGAATCATGAAAGGAACTATTCGACACATGACTTAGAACTTGCGGCGGTAGTTTTGTATAAAGATTCGGTGACATTATGTGTATGGGGTCCACGTTGATGTATTTATGAACTACAAGAGCCTTCAATATATATTTTTTTAAAACTAAAAGAGTTGAATCTAAGACAAAGAGGATGGCTCGGGTTACATAAGGACTATGACATCGACATTTCTATCACCCGGGAAAGGCTAATGTCGTGGCAGATGCACTTAGTCGAAAATCTATGGAGAGTTTGGCTCATTTGGGGGAATATCAGAGGCCGTTAGCCAGGGAGGTTTACCAGTTGGCCAGTTTGAGAGTTCGCCTTACGAACTCTAGTGAAGGAGGGGTAATTATATAGAATAGGGCCGAATCATCGCTTGTAGCGGAGGTGAAGGAAAAACAATTCAACGATCCATTGTTAGCACAATTGAAAGAGGGGATTCACAAACACAATACCACAACTTTTTCCTTTGGCATGAATGATGGTACTCTACGGTACCAAGACCACCTACGTGTTCCTGATATCGACGGTCTTCGGGAAAGGATCATGGCCGAAGCTCACACATCCATGTATTCTGTGCACCCCGGTTCTACAAAAATGTATCATGATCTCAAGAAAATTTATTGGTGGAACAACATGAAGAGGGATGTGGCGGATTTTGTAGCAAAATGTCCAAATTGTCAACAAGTGAAGGTCGAACATCAAAGGGCCGGTGGATTGACTCAAAGCATAGAAATTCCAATGTGGAAATGGGAGATGATCAATATGGATTTTGTAGTAGGGCTGTCGCGCACTCCGTGCAGGTTTGACTCAATTTGGGTGATCGTTGATCGACTCACAAAATCAGCGGACTTCTTGCTAGTTAAATCTACCGACACAGCGGAACAATATGCTCAGTTGTATATCAAAGAAATAGTCAAGTTGCATGGCACTCCAGTCTCAATCATTTCAGATCGAGGGGCTCAGTTTACAGCCCACTTTTGGAAGAAGTTTCAGCAAGGTTTGGGTACGCGGTAAACCTTAGCACAACTTTTCATCCACAAACCGATGGGCAAGCAGAGCGGACTATTCAGACGCTTGAAGACATGTTACGTGCTTGTACTATTGATTTCAAGGATAGTTGGGATGACCATTTGCCGCTCATAGAATTTGCTTACAACAACAGCTTCCATGCTAGTATCCAAATGGCACCGTTCAAAGCATTGTATGGTAGGAGATGTAGGTCTCCCGTCGGATGGTTCGAGGTTGGAGAAGCGGAATTGATAAGGCCGGACCTCGTGTATCAGGCCATGGAGAAAGTCAAGCTTATTAAAGAAAGGTTGAAAACTGCTCAAAGTCGCCAAAAATCCTATTTGGATGTGCATCGCAGAGATTTGGAGTTCAAAGAAGACGATTGGGTATTCTTGAAAGTTTCCCCTATGAAGGGTATCATGCGATTTGGAAGGAAGGGAAAATTAAGTCCGAGGTATTTCGGACCATAAAAAATCATTCAGAGAATTGGTCAGGTGGCATACAAACTCAAGCTGCCACCCGAGATGTCATTGGTACACCTGGTCTTTCATGTGTCTATGTTAAGGAAGGTAGTAGGGGATCCGTCCACCATCGTGCCAGTCGAGACTATTGAGGTGAATGAAGAGCTATCATATGAAGAAGTCCCAGTTGCCATTCTTGATAGGCAAGTTCGAAAACTGAGAAATAAGGAAATTACATCCGTGAAAGTATTATGGCAGAACCAGCAAGTTGAGGAATCCACTTGGGAAGCCGAGGAAGAAATTATAAAGAAGTACCCACATTTGTTTGAATAGTTATATAATAGCTTTCATGCATTTGGTTCCTATAAACTCTTATCTTTTGATTTGATCTATGTTAAACTATTCCATTTTGATTATGTATGTTGCCTATGCGGCCATGGTTGGTGTTGAACAAGTTATGTTATGTCTATGGAACATGTATATGCTGTTAGGATATGTATCTGGGGCCCTCTGACAGGTGGATAGTCCTAGTTACAAAGGAAACTCTGGCGAAATTTTTGGAATTTTAAGGAGTTAGCCAAATTCGGGGCTGATGATATATTTCATAATGTGAAAAGCAGAAGTTACATAAGGATGACTAATGAATGAAACTTGATCCTCATTCGAGGACGAATGATCTTAAGCGGGGGAGAATGCAAAGCCCCAGAAAATTTTGCTTAGTAATTTAAGATTTCGTGGTGCCAAGGTAGGCTAAATAATTTATCTTGCGTACAAATGAGGATTAAGGATATTATGGATATCAATTGGATATATTAATAAGTGTATAAGTCATATTAGAAGTGAATTGGGGTCTAAGGAGAGGCCTAAGTCTAAGCCAAGTTGGAAAATTTCATAATAGACGAAAGTTGCAAATGAGTGCGCACAAGACCTTACTTTGGACAATTATATCTCTAGTTATATAAGGATTTGTGTGATGCAAATCCTATCAAATAAAATTTCTTTGAGTCTAGTTTTCAACGCTTCAAACCGTTTGTCATTCGGACATTCCTACACAAAGTTATGACCAAATTACCAAAGCAGCGCAGAAATTTGCACTACCGCGGCGCTCCATGCTGCGCCCGGTGCGCCTCGCCAGCAGTAATTCCAGTATGGTCCGAAATTTCATTTTCAGACACATTTTGCACAGACGCCCCGTGCCCCGCGGCTCCCCACGCGGTGCGGCAATACAAAATAAATGGGGTTTTAAGACCCGAACCTCATTTTATTTAACTTGATGGAGGGTTTATTTTTGGGTATTTTCTGAGCATTTATAGAGTAAGAGAGAGGGGTTTTAGAGAGGGAAAGCTCTCCCCATCAAATTAATCCACCAAAATCTTGCTAAATCCTTGAAGATAATCAAGTGAAGGCCCCTAGATCTTCATCCCAAGAGATCGAAGTGCTAAGAGTTCCGGAAATTTTAAAGAGTAAGGAAAGCTTTATTGAGGTATGTATGGCTAAAACCCCCTTTTATTAGAAATTGAGCTCCGTTGGCATTTACGAAAGTGTGGTAAGAGCTGAATTGGTTAGTATATTGATTGTTATTACGCATTAATTGATTTGCAATTATCCACACATATACGTGAAGTTTGTGCCTCAATGTGAGTAATGTACCATTCTTGATAATTAGAGAAGTATGAAGAATACAATTATGCGTTGAAATGCTTAGGCTGCAAGCCAAGATCGAAACGGAGAATTATTCATGCTAGCTATGTGCTCACTTACCTATGATTGCAACTTGAATTTATTTTATTTTTTTCTTTTTGTATATGTCTATGATCACAACTTGTAAGATGAATATTGAAAATGGAAAATGAAGTGATAATGGTGGCCCTGAGTGCCCCGGGATTGATATGATATATGTGAAATAAAGATTCTGATGTGATGACTAATGAGAAAGGGATAATGCCTAGATAAGGCGACCTAGTCGATCGGGTCGAGATCGGACACCATGCCGCACACATGGTGGTAATGTGCTGATATTGAATTCCGGATAAGGGAAATTAAATATTGATTGAGATATATGCCTCCAATGAGGTGACCTAGCCGGTCGGGTCGTGATCGGACTCCGCTTAAGATAGCGGTGGCATTGAGAACAGTGATGAACATATGAAAGAGATGCCCCAAACTGAGTTTTGGAAATTATATGAAGGATTGCATGAATTGCATATTTGATTTATTCACGTGACTTACTTGTACTTGCTTGATAGTTCTTTCTAGTAAAATGGTGTTTAGTTATACATACTAGTGCTATTCGATGGCACTAACGTCCATTTTGCCGGGGGCGTTACATTTTTTTTATGAATGTAGGTGGCTTCATTGCTGATAGTGCCGATCGCGCATAGCGGAGTACCTTCTTCTCAAAGTCTTGGTGAGCCCCTTTCTCCTTCAAGGGGTTACATTGTACATCTTCTTATTTTGGACTTTCACTTTTGAGCTATAGTCGGGGCCTTGTTGCCGCCATTGTTATCACGTCTTTTGTATTCTTAGAGGCTCCGTAGACGTTTGTGTGGGTTATGTATGGGTATTGGATAGGTCAATGGACCATGTTGTAACCTTGTACTCTTGCTTTCTTCTACACTATAACTTGTATGGAACCTTGGAAGTTTAACCACGTTTTAAATGTTGTGATATAAAATGAACTAATATGTTGAATGTACTATCTTTTCTAGTTTAAATAAAGGTAAGCATGGCTTCCTTATTCCTATCGAGTTGGGTAGATAGTGGTTGATAAGGCTTGCTCATTTGGGTTCACTCGATTAAGTGTTGGTCACGCCTCCCGAAGTTGGGGCGTGACATGACACTAGCATGTAGTTACATTACACTACTTGTTTTAGTATCTTATGTCCCCTATTTGCTGATGCCAAAAGGGGGGGGGGGAGAAAGATTTGTACATTGTAGGAGTCGACTGAAGAAAGAAAGAACCTAACAATTCGCAAAATCAACTAAAGTATGCAACACTTGTTTAGGGGGAGTCGACTGAATAATGCCACATTTATTGAGGGGGAGTCTACTACAAGAACTACAAGGAAGTCAATTGTTGTTTATATATTATTTTTGTCATCATAAAAAAGGAGAGATTTTTAATTATAAGTTTCAATGATGGAAAATAATATATTACATTTGGCGTAGGGTCTCAAGGAATATATTAAAGGGATTCAAGAAGCAATACTAACTAGAAATAGATCATGGAAAAGAATCAATGATCAGCAACACAAAAGGAAGAAGTAGCGGAGATCCGACAAGAATAGTCAATCAGAGATTGACGGAAGCTAGCAAGGAAAAGAATCAGCAATGAAAAAGGAAGAAACAACGAAGATCCAGCAAGAATAATCAATCAAAGATTGACGGAAGCTATTACTAGAATGCCCCAAATCAAAGGAAATGCGATCACTGAAAATCAATGAATCCAAAAATCAAGTGATCCATCGGATATGACTCAAGTAACACAGAGGTATGCCCAGTCGATGGAAAGCTCGTTAAGACCATAAATCAAGGAAGATCAACGGGAACTTTACTTTATTCTTGGAAAAAATCAATTTATGATTCCTTTCAAGGATCAACTTCCTTGGGTTTGCAATCTCTCAAGATTCTTGAATGCCTCATGGCAAGTATATATACAGATGTTCCGGACGTGAAAAAGACGTGCTTTGAATGAATCATCTTCCCTCTTTTTGTTTTACTCCAAATAAGCATTATAGTTCCTTTAGATCTGTTGTGTAATTAGTGAGAGAAGAAAAAGAGATAAACACTGGTAAGACATTGTATCAAGAAAAGAAAAGAGATATATAGACTAAGGTGTTGGTGTAAAGCTACGCCATTCATTCTGTACTCAAGAAATATTGATCACTGAAAGAGAGCTCCCTTGTAACCCAAGGGGACTGGAATAGGATTCACATTGAATCCGAACCAGTATAAAAATTCTGGTGTCTTTATTTCCTATTTTATTTCTGCATTTACTGTTATCCTATTCTTATTTCTAGCCGACTAATTGGTAAACTAGTCAACTACTTATAAAAGTTTTTTTAAATAAGCAATTTACCCTCCCCCCTCTTGTACTTTCACAAGTGTCTAATGACTGTTTACCAAAGCATAGGTTTCTGCAAAGTCATAAGACCATTGATAAGTTGGTATTTTACCAACTTATCTTGTCTTTAAGCCTATATTTTTGTTATGATTGATGTGATAAAATCACGTGTTTAATGCCATTTACTTCTATATTACAGGTTCTATGTAATTTAGATGTGATGTTGAAGAAACCAAGTGAAACAAGTCAAAAAGAAGCTAAAAAGAGGAAAATCTGGGCAATGCCCTCAGTTGTCGCAATTGCAACAAAAGCCTAGTTGCAAAGTTGACAGTCTTGGGTATTGCGAGGAAAACATGGGAATTGAGAAGGAAGGTAAATTAGGCAGTCTTCGCAAATGCGAAGTCAACTCAAGCAGTCAACCTTCGCAAATGCGAATGGAAGCAGTATAGGCATGGTTGGGAATTGCGAACCTTTGTTCGCAAATGCGAAAATCGTGCATCAGACCTGGGCAATTCTGGAATTTCACATTTTTTGGCCCCAAACTATTTAATACCCAACTAGGCTCATTTGTAAGATATCTTTGGCAGATCTTTGGCTTATTTTCAGTTCCAAGAGACTAGAAAGAACAAGTCTTGAAGCTAGGGTTTGCACACACACTTTGGTCTTGAAGATTTCAAGCTTGTGGTTAAGGATTTCTTACCCATTTATGTTTATTTCTTAATTTCCTTGCTTTGTATTGTATATCTAAGTGTGTAGTATTTTATCCAATACTTGAATCTTGTTTATGGAAATATTCTTGCTTAAAGTGTGGATTAAATACCTTGTTGTGCTTATGTATTGAATGATTTTTATGCTTTTATGAAGTGAGTTATTGTTACTTTAGTTATTCTTGTTCTTTAATGTTTACAAAGGAATTAGCTAACCCTAGGACTCGCCCATTAACCCCGAATTAATTTTGGAAAAGATAATTTGGGGTTGGGAAAGATTAATTAACAAGAACTTGAGGTTTTAACCCTCATTTTACAGATTCTACCTAGGGATAGGATTGAACTACTTGTAGCCATTCTGGGTGAACTTAATCTCTTAATTGTTTTAGGGATAATTCAATTAGGAAGTCTTGTTAGTCTTCGGAAGAAGCTAATTAAGAATTATTATCCGTGGCTAATTAACATAAACTCACTCATATTTGTAAAATCATGAAATACATTGGATCGTTACTTGAGTGTAATTCCCGATGCAAACATACTTGTAGCCATTGATCATTTTACTTTCTTTCTAGGTTAGTTACATTTCCGCATTTAGGTATAAATATTTTCTCAAATCAATTCTAAGTGTTTGGTATTGCATAACACGTGATAATTGTCTTATATTCCTAATCGCCTACATATTATTCTCTGTGAGATTCGACCCCGACTCATAGTTGGATAAATTATATTGCATGCGACCGTATAAATTTACTTTTTAGTAGTGGATTTAGACATCATCAAAATTGGCGCCGTTGCTGGGGAACAATTTGGCGTAATTTAGGTTATTTGAGAAATAAGCGTAAGTGCTTTGGTCCAAAATTGTGAATATTTGTGTAATTATTTTTCTTACCTTGGTCTATTTTTCTTGTTTATTTTCTTATTTTTGAAAAATAGTATCATATAATGAAAATTGGTCGGATGGTAGTTGTTCATACTTTGATGACTCTTGTCCTTATTGTGGAGGACCACACTCATGGCAAAATTATTTAAATTCTCCCGGGGAAAATTGTGCACACAATATCAAACCCATGAGTGGAGTATTTGTGATAAGTGTGGTTTTCAAAATGGTCATTGGGATGATTGTGCTTATTTGTCCTTCCCTTCTCCAAGCCCCCGCTATGATGATTCTACTTTTTGTGATGAAAATGATAGGGCTATGGAAATGGAAGAAGTTGAGCATGGCCGAAATGGAGAGTTCAAGTTCATGTTGGAATGCCTACTTGAAGGAGTAAACAAAGAGCAAAGTGCCTTGGAGGAGCTTTTGGAGAATAGTCTCCAAAATGACTTGGCACTTGAAAGGTTGCACTCACAAATAGGAGAAATGCTTGAAGCTTTAGAGGTCTAAAAAGCCTCGAAAGTTAATGATAGCCAAGAATTTTTCTTAGATGTGGAAGCCGAAAATCCTTCCTTGGCGCTTGATCAAAAACAAGAAGAACTCTCAAGCGCTCAAAATGAGAAGATGATGCTCATGTTGGAGACCATTCTTGAAAATGAGGAGTAGCACAACTTTGCACCCGAGGACTTGAAACAAGGCTTGACTTACAATGATGAACATATCCGCACTTTGGAAGATCAAATGAAAATATTGGTTGAGGCTCACTATGCCCACCAACTTAAGAGTGTGGAAGGAATCCAAGAAGAGTTCAATTCCGAGGAAGAAAGTGAGCTTTACTGTGAGGATTCAAGAATTGAACATCTGCCAACCGACTCCATAAGTGTTGCTGATGCCAAGAAAAATATGGAATTAGAGTCAACCGGTGTAAATGAAAATTTGGTTGAGATTGACTCTAGTCCGGGGGAAAAAGAGGATGTCAAAATCCGAGAAAAATTGCAAGTTGGAGGTTTGAAGCCACATTCCAAGCATTTTTCAACATTGGAATTGTGTAGTGATATGAAAGTTGAACTACACGAATCAATGAAGGACTGCGAGGAGGAAAAACTCATACCATACATATTACAACCCATATCCACATGTGTTAGTTCATGCCATATATTAGTTAACATAAATCCAAAAAGGAATTATCTTTGAGATGATAAGAAGTCAATCCTATTGGTCTTAAGTGATACAAGAGTGTATAAGGGTGATTAACCAGTATTAGAAGTTAAACGAATCAAGGATGTTGTAACTCGTATTTTCAGGTAATCTAGCGGTGCTTAATACACTCAAGAGGTCATTTATTAAGGTATTTTAATCATATAATATCCGTATCATAAGTTTTGAAGTCAAACGAGTTATGAAACAAAAGTCGACAAAAGTTGTCGCAACTTAGGTTCATAATTTTACTTAAACATTAGGTCAAATGTTTCTAATCTTTTCTCATAATTTACAAGGAATTACGGGGTGATCTACCAACCAAATTAAAGATCTATGAGTCTAGTTTCCAACGCATTAAACCGTTCATCGATACGATCTCGGAGTAGAGAGATATTCGCGTTTTCGCGAGACTGCGCCAAGCACCTCTCTATGGGGCCCACTAAGTCGGTTTAAGATATTTGGACCTATATAGGATGACTCCAACCCGTTTTAAGTCATTTCTTTTCACTATTTTCAGACCTTAGAACCCTAGGAACATCCTCTCAAGGTTCTCTCAAGATTCAAGACCCAAAAAAGGGCAAACAACACAAATCAAGTGTCGGGAATTCCGTGGCGCTAGTAAGTCTCTTGTTCTTCTTGTTGTTGCTCATTTTTGTGTCGTTCCAGCTCGTGTGGGAGGTGGTTTTAAAGGGTTTATGTTCTGTAAATACTCCCTCATGTTCTTAATATCAATCCTAGGTGATTTCAAGCCTTCTAAAGTGATTCTAGTGCCGAAAAACACTAATTGATCGCTAGTTTCGCTTTGTTGTTGTTGTGGCAGCATTGGAGGGATATTTCATGGAAATTTAAGGTCAAATTGGAGTTGTTCTTTCTGTATAAAGGTAAGGAACCTCTTACTCTATATGTATTTAAGATTATCCAAGTTGCGGCTAAGCCATTGAAGCTAGAACTTGTGAGATATATATCGAAAGGCTTGGTAGTAATGTTATTGTTTTGTGGACTGTTTTGCGTTGTTGTTGGGCTGCGTATTTTACTACTATCTTGTGGAGTTTTGGAGGAGGAAGGGTGTGGATAAACACCATATATATGTAGGGTTATGGGCTGATAGTTATTCGTAATATTTCCAGGTTGTTTGACACGACTACGGTGGTCGTCGTATGTATGGAGTGATTAGGCTGTGTGTGAACTATTTTGGGAGGCTCAATATGTTTATTATTGATGTTGTTTGGGCTGTTTGGTGACTGTTTTGAATGGTGTGAGGTCATATATATAGGGGAGGTGCTGTCCGTTTCATCGTAAAATAGGTTGTGGTCGATACATAATAGTTATGACGCTTAAATGATAACGATAGTATCGTTTCTCTTATTGTAGACTAAGGAGTTTTGACAATTGCATAGCTTGAGATTGGGGCAGTATATACAAGGTATGTGAGACTATCCCTTTTCTTCTTTTGCACGACTCCAATTGTACATAATGTAATGAACGAGCTTCCAAAGATACTCTACTCTTAGAAGCTAGCAGTACTTACATTGTTTTCCCTCTTATGGAACGATTGATGTTAATGTTGCTTCTCTTATTCTTACGTTATAAATGTTGTTGGTACTTCCTGATTCTTATAAGGTTCATAGTGAAGAGTTAGTCCTAATAACGCGTACAGAGGATACCGACCTTACGTCACTCCGAAAGGTTTAGAATGTGATTCCATGAGTCGAGCATGCATTATATATATGTATCTATTTTACTCTACCGAGCCACGCTATAGTTGGCCGGGTACGGCACCTATTGTGCAACCACTGATCAGTTGGGTTTTACCGAGCTCCACGTGGCCGGGTACGATTCTACCGAGCCTATTATGGCCGGGTACGATATGATGATGATGATGCCCACAGAGGCGAATGCTTTAAAGGTTTATGTATTTATACATATGTATCATGCATTTCATGTAAGTAGCCCTCAGAGGTACTAAGATGTTACAGGTTGTATATTCTCTATCCTTGCTTACATTACTGATCGTATTTATGGTTCCTTGCCTTACATACTCAGTACTTTATTCGTACTGACGTCCTTTTATTTGTGGACGCTGCATGTCGTGCTGCAGGTCCTGATAGACAGGCAGGTGCAGCTCCCCCACCACAGTAGACTGTCCAGTTCAGCGGTGATTGGCGAGATCCCTTCTCCGGACTTGCCTTGGTCTTGGTATGCAATTTTTGTTATAGACATTATGGGTATGTCGGGGCCCTGTTCCGGCTATGTTGCAACACTTATGTTCTTTTAGAGGCTCATAGATAGGTGTCGGCTCCTGTATAGTTTGGTATGCCTTGTCGGCTAGTTTTTGTTGTATAGTCTTTCATAGTAGCGTGGTAGCTCATACCTTATATGTAGTTTCTTGATTGTCTGGTCATCCCCTGCTATGTATGTTCATGCCGTCATATTTTATTGCTGGTTGTCCATGATCTAGGTCTACCATTTATATTGATCTCGTCAGCCCTAAAAGATAATAATGAAGGTTAGATGAAATGTACGTTGGTGCTCGGCAAGTGTGGTCGGGTGCTAGTCATGGCCCTTCAGTTTGGGTCGTGACAAACTTGGTATCAGAGCAAGTCTGTCCTAGGGGTTGTCTATGAGCCGTGTCTAGTAGAGTCTTGATTATGGATGTGTAGCGCGCCACATTTATAATCAGGAGGCTACATGACATCTAGGGTTGTTACCTTCTTCCTGAATCTAGATCGTGCGTAGAGTTGAGTCATAAGTGTTCGTCTCTAATATTCACCTTGTTTTTTTCAGTGATGCCTTCGACTAGGAAGCAAACGATTAGTAGACGGCTTGATACAGCAGCAGGAGAGGGTACCAGTCAGGTGCCCCAAGTCAGAGCAGGACAAAGTGAGGCTCAAAGTGAGATGCCCTCTCATACCTCATCTACTCCATCTCCTCCAGAGGATATTAGAAGGCACCCAGCGCCTCCAGTTCCTCCGTCTGGCACTCCAGACCAGGATATGCGGAGTGCTTTGCAGTTATTGACTAGCTTGGTAGCTGCTCAGGCTCAGAGGCAGAATACAGGTGCTGCTGAGAAACCAGTTAGTACAAGAGTTCGTGATTTTATTAATTTAGACCCTCCAGTGTTTACCGGATCAGACCCCAAGGAGGACCCACAGACTTTTATTGACCAGGTTCATCGTACACTTCGGGTTATGCATGTTAGTGATACAGAGGCAGTAGAGTTGGCTTCTTATCGGCTACGGGATTTAGCGGTTCTCTGGTATGATAGTTGGGAGAGATCCAGGGGTCCGAACCCTCCTCCAGCTGTGTGGAAGGAATTTTCTGAGGCCTTTCTTCGTCACTACTTGCCAGTTGAGATACGACGAGCTAGAGCTGATAAGTTCTTGAACCTTAGACAAGGTAATATGAGTGTGCGAGAGTACAGTATGCAGTTTGATTCTTTGGCAAGGTATGCTCCCCATATGGTGGCCGAGATGAGTGATAGGGTGCATATGTTCGTGAATGGGTTGGGACCACATCTAATAAATGAGTGTACGACAGCCTCCTTGGTGGAGGGCATGGATATTTCCCGTATTCAAGCTTATGCCCAGACCCTAGAGGATCGTAAGCGCCAGCAGAGGGCAGTTAGGGAGCAGGATAGAGGCCAGCATAAGAGGGCGAGATTTGTAGGGTATTCTGATGACTTCAGAGGCCGCATCAGGCCACAGTTTTCGAGGAGTTCGGCGCCACCTGTAGCTAGTGCTCCTCCACAGTTTCAGAGGCCTCGATATGATCGATCCTATTCTGGTCCAGGTCAGAGTTCGCGGGCATCTGGCTCGCAACATCACAGGGATACTAGTCAGATGAGACCCCCAACACCACATTGTGATCAGTGCGGCAAGGCCCACTTTGGACTGTGTCGTCGAGGTTCTGATGCATGCTATTCGTGCGGGCAGCCTGGCCATATGATGCGGGATTGTCCTAATAGAGGAGGTGATGGTATGGCTCAGCCGACTGGATCTGTGTCTGGTTCTTCCTCATCAGTTCGACCTCCAGCACGGGGTTTTCAGCAGTCGACAGGTCGTGGTAGGGGTAGAGGTGCAGTGCCGAGTTCGAGTGGTGCTCAAAATCGAACCTATGCTCTAGTAGGTCGACAGGATCTCGAGTCGTCTCCAGATGTTGTTACAGGTATTATATCTGTGTTTTCTTATGATGTATATGCGTTGATTGATCCGGGATCTACATTATCATATGTTACACCCTTTGTGTCTAATAAGTTTGGCATTGAACCTGAATTGATAAGTAAACCTCTCGCGGTATCTACTCCGATAGGAGATTCTGTGATTGCTAGAAGGGTATATAGAGGTTGCACTGTGATGATTTGTAGTCGTCAAACCTCGGCAAATTTATTTGAGTTAGAAATGGTTGATTTTGATGTGATAATGGGAATGGACTGGTTGGCCTCATGCTATGCAAATGTTGACTGTCGTACGAAGATGGTTAGGTTCCAATTTCCGGGTGAACCCGTCATTGAATGGAAAGGGAACATTGCTACACCGAAAGGTAGGTTTATTTCCTATCTTAAGGTAAGGAAAATGATCTCAAAAGGTTACATTTATCATCTCGTTCATGTTAGGGATGCGGAGGCGAAACCGCCTACTTTACAATCAATCCCTGTGGTCAATGAATTCCCAGATGTTTTCCCAGATGAACTCCCAGGCCTTCCTCCTGAAAGGGAGATTGAGTTTAGCATTGATGTGTTGCCTGACACTCAACCGATCTCTATTCCTCCATACAGAATGGCCCCGGCAGAGTTGCGAGAGTTGAAGGTGCAGTTGAAGGACTTGCTGGATAAGGGCTTTATTAGGCCTAGCACTTCACCTTGGGGTGCACCAGTCCTATTCGTGCGGAAGAAAGACGGGTCGTTACGGATGTGTATCGACTATCGACAGTTGAATAAGTCTACTATAAAGAACAAGTATCCACTTCCAAGAATTGATGACCTGTTTGACCAACTCCAGGGTGCCAAGTATTTCTCTAAGATTGATTTACGTTCAGGGTATCATCAAGTGAGGGTTAGGGAGAAGGATATTCCAAAGACGGCCTTCCGGACAAGATATGGGCACTTTGAGTTCTTGGTGATGTCGTTCGGGCTAACAAATGCCCCAGCAGCTTTTATGGATCTCATGAATACTATATTCAGGCCCTATCTTGATGTGTTCGTGATTGTATTCATTGATGACATTCTAGTGTATTCTCGTTCGGAGGCGGAACATGCGGGCCACTTGCGGATAGTATTACAGACGCTTCAGGATCGTAAGTTATATGCTAAGCTCTCCAAATGTGAATTCTGGCTGAACTCAGTAGCATTCCTTGGCCATGTGATATCTGATGAGGGTATTAGTGTCGACACTCAGAAGATCGATGCAGTAAAGAATTGGCCGAGACCTACAACACCATCAGAAGTCCGCAGCTTCCTAGGACTAGCAGGATATTATAGGCGGTTTGTAGAAGGATTTTCCTCTATATCATCACCATTGACTAAGTTAACACAAAAAGCTACCAAATTCCAGTGGTCTGACACTTGTGAACGTAGTTTTCAGGAGCTGAAGAATCGATTGACATCTGCACCAGTGCTCACTCTTCCTGAAGGAACAGAAGATTATGTGGTATATTGTGATGCCTCAGGTATAGGTTTGGGGTGCGTATTGATGCAGCATGGGAATGTGATTGCTTATGCATCAAGACAATTGAAGAAGCATGAAAAGAATTATCCAACCCATGATTTGGAATTGGCTGCAGTAATATATGCTTTGAAGATATGGCGGCACTACTTATACGGCGTCCATGTTGACATCTACACAGATCACAAGAGTTTACAATACATCTTCAAGCAGAAAGAGTTGAATTTGAGGCAGCGTAGGTGGCTTGAATTATTGAAAGACTACGACGTCGAGATATTGTATCATCCCGGTAAAGCCAATGTTGTGGCAGACGCTCTCAGCCGTAAATCAATGGGAAGCTTAGTACATATTGAGGTAGGTAGATGGGGGTTGATTAAAGAGCTTCATCAGCTAGCCAATATGAGAATCAGATTGTTAGACTCTGATGACGGAGGTGTTACTGTACAGAATACATCAGAATCATCTTTGGTAGCCGAGGTAAAAGCACGACAATATGAAGATCCTATCTTAGTACGATTAAGAGAAAGCATTCAACAGTGTAAAAGTATGGCTTTTGGGATCGGAAAAGATGGGGCACTGAGATACCAGAGCCGATTGTGTGTGCCTAATGTGGCAGGGTTGCGAGAGAAGATTATGAATGAGATTCATCAATCCCGATATTCCATCCATCCCGGCTCGACAAAGATGTATCATGATGTCAAGGAGCAGTATTGGTGGGATAATATGAAGAAGTCTATTGCAGAATTTGTAGCCCAGTGTCCCAATTGTCAACAAGTAAAGATAGAACATCAGAAACCCGGTGGATTGCTTCAAAATATAGAGATTCCGACCTGGAAGTGGGAGGTGATTAATATGGACTTCATTATTGGATTACCTCGCTCTTATCATAAGTTTGACTCCATCTGGGTGATAATTGATCGACTTACAAAATGTGCCCATTTTCTGCCAGTGAAGACAACTTACACGGCTGAAGATTATGCAAAGTTGTATATCAAGGAGATTGTTAGGCTTCATGGTGTGCCCATATCTATTATATCAGACCGAGGAGCTCAATTTACGGCTAACTTTTGGAGGTCTTTCCAGAAGGGTTTAGGCACACAGGTAAATCTCAGCACTGCATTTCATCCGCAGACTGACGGACAGGCTGAACGTACCATTCAGACACTGGAAGATATGCTACGAGCATGTGTTCTAGATTTTAAGGGGAATTGGGATGATCATCTTCCACTCATAGAATTCGCCTATAACAATAGCTACCATTCCAGTATTAAAATGGCCCCATACGAGGCACTATACGGGAGGAGATGTAGATCACCAGTTGGATGGTTCGAAGTCGGTGAAACAGAATTATATGGGCCAGATTTGATTCACCAAGCTATTGAGAAGGTGAAAGTGATACAGGAGCGATTGAGGACGGCACAAAGCAGGCAAAAATCTTATTCTGATGTCCGACGTCGTGATCTAGAGTTTGAGGTTGGTGATTGGGTTTTCCTGAGGATCTCACCAATGAAGGGTATTATGCGTTTTGGGAAGAAAGGTAAGCTGAGTCCAAGGTATATCGGGCCGTATAAAATTCTTCGACGGATTGGACAGGTTGCTTATGAGTTAGAATTGCCATCCGAATTGGAATTTGTCCACCCGGTATTCCATGTATCTATGTTGAGAAAATGTATTGGAGACCCTTCTCGAGTCGTCCCTATCAAAGATGTACAAGTTACAGAGGACCTATCATATGAAGAAGTGCCAGTGGCGATATTAGATCGGCAAGTCCGCAAGCTGAGAACAAAAGATGTAGCTTCCGTCAAAGTATTGTGGAGGAACAAAAATATGGAAGAAATGACATGGGAAGCAGAAGAGGAGATGAAGTCTAAATACCCTTACTTATTCCAGAATGAAGATAACAAGGATGCTGGTGGAAGACAGGATACATTGGAAGGTGAAACGGCTCTATGAGGTAAGCAATAATTTGAGAATACTCCTCCTTAATACAAAATGGTGATATGTAGATAATGTAAATACGCATAATGCTTTGTGTAGCCTTGTGAAGCCATATGTTGGGCTTAATTACTTGCAAGTTTTGCTAGTGACCATTTTATAGGGGAAAATTGATCGGAAATTTCCATTGGAATCCACGATGATTTAAACTCCCCATAAACCCTTACATTCGAGGACGAATGTTCCTAAGGGGGGGAGGGTGTTACAACCCATATCCACATGTGTTAGTTCATGCCATATATTAGTTAACATAAATCCAAAAAGGAATTATCTTTGAGATGATAAGAAGTCAATCCTATTGGTCTTAAGTGATACAAGAGTGTATAAGGGTGATTAACCAGTATTAGAAGTTAAACGAATCAAGGATGTTGTAACTCGTATTTTCAGGTAATCTAGCGGTGCTTAATACACTCAAGAGGTCATTTATTAAGGTATTTTAATCATATAATATCCGTATCATAAGTTTTGAAGTCAAACGAGTTATGAAACAAAAGTCGACAAAAGTTGTCGCAACTTAGGTTCATAATTTTACTTAAACATTAGGTCAAATGTTTCTAATCTTTTCTCATAATTTACAAGGAATTACGGGGTGATCTACCAACCAAATTAAATATCTATGAGTCTAGTTTCCAACGCATTAAACCGTTCATCGATACGATCTCGGAGTAGAGAGATATTCGCGTTTTCGCGAGACTGCGCCAAGCACCTCTCTATGGGGCCCACTAAGTCGGTTTAAGATATTTGGACCTATATAGGATGACTCCAACCCGTTTTAAGTCATTTCTTTTCACTATTTTCAGACCTTAGAACCCTAGTAACATCCTCTCAAGGTTCTCTCAAGATTCAAGACCCAAAAAAGGGCAAACAACACAAATCAAGTGTCGGGAATTCCGTGGCGCTAGTAAGTCTCTTGTTCTTCTTGTTGTTGCTCATTTTTGTGTCGTTCCAACTCGTGTGGGAGGTTGGTTTTAAAGGGTTTATGTTCTGTAAATACTCCCTCATGTTCTTAATATCAATCCTAGGTGATTTCAAGCCTTCTAAAGTGATTCTAGTGCCGAAAAACACTAATTGATCGCTAGTTTCGCTTTGTTGTTGTTGTGGCAGCATTGGAGGGATATTTCATGGAAATTTAAGGTCAAATTGGAGTTGTTCTTTCTGTATAAAGGTAAGTAACCTCTTACTCTATATGTATTTAAGATTATCCAAGTTGCGGCTAAGCCATTGAAGCTAGAACTTGTGAGATATATATCGAAAGGCTTGGTAGTAATGTTATTGTTTTGTGGACTGTTTTGCGTTGTTGTTGGGCTGCGTATTTTACTACTATCTTGTGGAGTTTTGGAGGAGGAAGGGTGTGGATAAACACCATATATATGTAGGGTTATGGGCTGATAGTTATTCGTAATATTTCCAGGTTGTTTGACACGACTACGGTGGTCGTCGTATGTATGGAGTGATTAGGCTGTGTGTGAACTATTTTGGGAGGCTCAATATGTTTATTATTGATGTTGTTTGGGCTGTTTGGTGACTGTTTTGAATGGTGTGAGGTCATATATATAGGGGAGGTGCTGTCCGTTTCATCGTAAAATAGGTTGTGGTCGATACATAATAGTTATGACGCTTAAATGATAACGATAGTATCGTTTCTCTTATTGTAGACTAAGGAGTTTTGACAATTGCATAGCTTGAGATTGGGGCAGTATATACAAGGTATGTGAGACTATCCATTTTCTTCTTTTGCACGACTCCAATTGTACATAATGTAATGAACGAGCTTCCAAAGATACTCTACTCTTAGAAGCTAGCAGTACTTACATTGTTTTCCCTCTTATGGAATGATTGATGTTAATGTTGCTTCTCTTATTCTTACGTTATAAATGTTGTTGGTACTTCCTGATTCTTATAAGGTTCATAGTGAAGAGTTAGTCCTAATAACGCGTACAGAGGATACCGACCTTACGTCACTCCGAAAGGTTTAGAATGTGATTCCATGAGTCGAGCATGCATTATATATATGTATCTATTTTACTCTACCGAGCCACACTATAGTTGGCCGGGTACGACACCTATTGTGCAACCACTGATCAGTTGGGTTTTACCGAGCTCCACGTGGCCGGGTACGATTCTACCGAGCCTATTATGGCCGGGTACGATATGATGATGATGATGCCCACAGAGGCGAATGCTTTAAAGGTTTATGTATTTATACATATGTATCATGCATTTCATGTAAGTAGCCCTCAGAGGTACTAAGATGTTACAGGTTGTATATTCTCTATCCTTGCTTACATTACTGATCGTATTTATGGTTCCTTGCCTTACATACTCAGTACTTTATTCGTACTGACGTCCTTTTATTTGTGGACGCTGCATGTCGTGCTGCAGGTCCTGATAGACAGGCAGGTGCAGCTCCCCCACCACAGTAGACTGTCCAGTTCAGCGGTGATTGGCGAGATCCCTTCTCCGGACTTGCCTTGGTCTTGGTATGCAATTTTTGTTATAGACATTATGGGTATGTCAGGGCCCTGTTCCGGCTATGTTGCAACACTTATGTTCTTTTAGAGGCTCATAGATAGGTGTCGGCTCCTGTATAGTTTGGTATGCCTTGTCGGCTAGTTTTTGTTGTATAGTCTTTCATAGTAGCGTGGTAGCTCATACCTTATATGTAGTTTCTTGATTGTCTGGTCATCCCCTGCTATGTATGTTCATGCCGTCATATATTATTGCTGGTTGTCCATGATCTAGGTCTACCATTTATATTGATCTCGTCAGCCCTAAAAGATAATAATGAAGGTTAGATGAAATGTACATTGGTGCTCGGAAAGTGTGGTCGGGTGCTAGTCATGGCCCTTTAGTTTGGGTCGTGACAATACATCCTATAATTTGAGGGAACAAGAAAGCAAAATGACATTCCTCACATGAGAGCCAAGAAGTGCAAAATGAAGAATTTGAGGCTTGGCTTGATCATCGACTTACCACCCCCATCGCTCGTGGTCACAAGCTTGATTCCAAGCTAGGTGCCCGGTTCATATCATCCAAGTGGCGAGAAAAGTGGTAAGGTTGACTTGCCTCATGCCATGACGTTAAATGCGGCGTTTGGTGGGATGCAACCCATCGGTTTTTCAAATTTTTAGTCATTTTTAAAATTTTCTTTTTTAGAATAGCTTATTATAGTGTTTCTAACCAATCTTCCAAGTTTCATAATTTTTGGAGTTAATTTGAGTAGGTCGGGGAGACAGAGAGCATGTAAGGCAGTAGCCGATGAAAATTGTAGGGGCTGTCTTCGCATTTGCGAAAATTTTCCTTCATAATTACCAACATTTTGTCACAATTGCGACAACAACATGTCATTAAACTTCGCAATTGCGAAGGCTGTGTCGCAATTCAGAGAGATAAAAGCAGAGTTTCGCTCATTTTGAACACAAAATTGAAGAAAAAGCCTAAGGCTCTCAAACTCTTGTCTCCCTGACCCTCACCACTGTAAAAATCCATTAACTCTCACTCCTAATTGCAAGGATCCAGGTATGGAAGCTTAATCACTCTTCCTTCTTCTTCGTCTTCTTCTTCTTCTTCTTCTTCTTTGATTCTCTGCAACCCTAGAGTCCAAATGGGTATCATTCTATGCCCGGAATTGTTCAAAAATTTATCAAAACTAATATCGATTTCTGGGTGAGGTTGGTTGAGAGTGTGTGATTATGTTCTTTGCTAAAAATTTGGGGAAGTTTGAGTACCCAAAGCTTGTCAAGTAGACGTGAAATTTTTGTGCTTTTTATGTGATCGATGAAAGGCCCTAATGAAATTCTTGGCCAAAACATCGATATTTTTTTGATTCATGGTTGTTTGTGAGGTCTAGTGCATGATTCATGTTTGAATGATGATTGGGTTCATTAAAAATGGCTTGGATTGCAAAATTTTAGGGCCTGGTACTGTTGTCTGTGGAAAATCTTGGCTGGGAACGATGGCTCGCAGTTGTGATGGCCTCTTCGCATTTGCGAAGATTCCATCACAATTGCGAAAAATGCCTTTCCTGAGACCTTCGCATTTCCCAAGTGTTCTTCGCAATTCCCAAATCTGGGCATCTCTGAGTCCTTCACAATTGCGAAGACATCTTCGCAACTCCCATAACTGGGCTTTTCTGATATCTTCGCATTTGCGAAGACTCTTTGGGAATTGCGATATCAGAGAGCTAATAATTGAAAATCTGAAAATCTTGAATTTTTTTCTAAGGCGGAGTTTCAACTGTCCGATCATTCCTTTAGCATATTTGATTCATTTTGCACTATTCGTCATAGTTATGCCATGTTTTCACTCTTATCATTGGTTGACAGGCGCTATAGTTGGAAAATGAGCTCTAACTCTGAAGGATCCGCAAGTGACAACCCCTTGGAAGCTGAGCAGAACTTTGACCAACACCGGTTCTTGTCATTGGAATGTCAAGAACAGTACTTTGAAAACTGATCTCGAAGAAGGTGCTCCCGGAAAGTGGTATACTTCTAGACAATGTCCAGGAACAGCTTTCCTAGTTCTATCAAAGGCTAATGGCCATGGAATGGAACTGTTTTGCACATCAACCTTGCCGAGCAAATGAGCAATGGGTGAGGGAATTCTATGCCAACCTCCCAGCTATCAGGCTAAAAAGCCCAAGATGAGAATTCGAGGCAAAATATTGCACTTTGGGGCTGAAGCTGTGAATCACTTCTATCAATTGCCAGACCACGACATGGCCCTATTCAGGGCAAAAGACTGTACTTCAGGGGAGTGGTTGGTGTCCAAATTATGCCTGGGTGCAGATGTTCCATGGGCGGCTGAGAAGAGAGGGATCACATACAAAGAGTTCACTGCTAAAGCAAAGATATGGCTGGCCATCATATGCAGTCGTATCTCCCTGTGTCGAACATATGGAACGTCCCGATCACAAGAGCTCAAATGATAGCCTGAATCCTTGATGGTATTTAGTTGAATATTGGTGAAATCTTCATCAATGAACTGAGATAGTATCTGGCGCAGAATGGTCCATCATTTCTATTCCCATTGCTTATCACTAAGCTGTGCCAGCTTGCTGTGGTAGAAAAGGCTCCGGGGGACAATTGGATAGAGCCGGGTAAGCCTCTAAATCCATTGAAGAAGAGAGGAGAGGGTGGCGCAGTGAAGAGCAAAAAGAGAAATATGGGTTCTTCTTCTCAGGTTGATCTGAGTAGTCAGCCATCATCCTCTGCAGGAAGACCATTTGTTGTGCTTAGTGAGGAGATGTGAGTGATTCATAAGCTAGTAGCTGGCCTTCCACAGGGACCTGGGGAGACATCTGAGGGACCCACTTACATTTCAAAGAAAGATTTCCAAAAATACCTTAAGGATCAAAGAATCAAGGGGATCACCTTACGACGCTGGAGAAGGCATACACTGATCTGGCCAAGAAGCATGGTGAGTTGAGCAGTTCCCATGGCAATCTAGAAAAGGCACACACTCAAATGAAGAAAAGGGAGAAGAAAAGAGACAAATTCTTTACTTGCATGTGGAAGGGTGTGAAGGGGCTGTGGAAAGTCCTAAAGCCTCAGGACCCAATGCCATCGACCAGGCCGGTAGATGATGATGATGTTCCTGTTCATTGGTCCGAGAAAGAAGGAGAGGAGGAGGATTCTGACTCAGACAGCGAGGAGAGCACTTAATGCAGTATTCAGGGAGCACTTTCCACCATTTTACTCTATCATGTTTTGTTGCATTGGGGACATTGCAACATCTTTAGTTGGGGTGGCTTCTTGTATAACTGTTGTTCTGGCAGATTGGTACTGTAATTGCTTTTCATTTTGTTGTTAGTATATTTTCATGCGATGTGTGATATTATTATGTTTAGTAGCTTCTTAATTTCTTGTCTTTATATATATATATATATATATATATATATATATTATGTTTTAGTTACTTGATGTTTATTAACTTCTTAATTTTGGTTAGTAGCTTATTAAATTTTATTTTTTTATTTTATTTTTTATATAGTATGTTTTATGTTAGTGGTGATATCCTTAGTTTTCTTTATACCATGGTTCTTTTTCCAAGGATGCCAATTTTCTTCTTGAACCGAGTAATTGTAGAAAATTTTTGTCGACTTTTCCCGATGATGGATAGATAGACAACTTTCTTAAGGGAATTAGTCTTGTAATTTAGATATAGCTTATGTTAATTTAGGAAAAATAAATGGTTTGAGTTGGGGTTTGTGCCCATTGACCAAGTTGTGGCTTGCTTGGTACCAACATGATTTAAACCTCGGCATATGAATTTTTGGTTGTTGGAAAAGAAAAATAATTGAAGTAAAGATGTCATGACTTTTAGACTCACATTTTGGATCTTTGATTCGCTAAATAACTTCCTATGCTATAGGTAACCTCTTTGAGTCATTTGTTTCAATTAGATTTTGGATTTGTATTCTACTTGAGTGTTCATGTGCCATGTGTGGTAAGATTTATTGTGAGTTCTTTTGCATTACTTCTAGTCTAGAACTTGCCCGGAATGTGCTTCAAGGCGAAATCATAGACTAACTTGATTTGAAAAATGATATTAGGCCTTACTTGGACCGCTATTGTGCCTTAAATTTCCTACCCTTGAATATTTTCCCTAGTCAACCCATTTTGAGCCTTTAACCTTGTTCTTTGGCAACCATGTTAAAAGCTTTAATCCGTTGTTCTTTATTGATCTAGCTTTTGGCACCCTACCTCCCTAAGTACTTTGAAAGTGTAAACATAGGCTAAAAGCCTAAGTTTGGGGATGAAGGTTGGAGAAGTTATGATATGGAAGTTGTTTAAAAAGGTGGAAGGTAGAGAAAAAATATGAAACCTACCTTGATTTTGAAAAGGAAAGGAAAACAATTATAGAATAAAATGATAAGAAGTTGTGAATAAAGGGAAGACTAGGTGTGGAACGAAAAGTGAAGAAAGGACAGAAAATATTTTGGAAGGAAGTGGACTTTAATTGTAAACTTTATAGTGCTTGGGGTGGTTTTGAGTCACTCTAACAAAAATTGTGCCCTTGTGATGACCCAAAAGGTCATCACTTGTTTTAAAACAAAACTTCCGTGTTCTGAGGCCTTGAAAATCTCATTTAGAGTCACCTCGATTTGTGTGCGCAATCCAGGCGTGTAGCCGGAAAGCTTAAACATGATAATCTGTGAAAAATGATAAGTTCTGATTATAAAATGAGCTAATTTGACTTCGGTCAACGTTTTAGGTAAACGAACCCGGACCCGTGATTTGACGGTCCCGGAGGGTCTGTAGGAGAATATGGGACTTGGACGTATGCCCGAAATCAGATTCCGAGGTCCCGAGCCCGAGAAATGAATTTTTAAAGGAAATTGTTTTCTGAAAATTCTTAAGGAAATTTGAAATGAAGTTTGATTAGAAAGAGATGGTATCGGGCCCGTATTTTGGTTCCGGCACGCGGTACAGGTCTTATATATGGTTTAAGTCATTTCTGTAAAGTTTGGTTGAAAATGGACGTCGTTTGACGTGATTCGGACCTAAATTGCTAAATTTGATACTTGATAATGTTTGAGAAAAAGTTCTTGATTTTGAGGTTTGATTCATTGTTATTGAGGTTATTCGGGCGATTTGATCGCACAGATAAGTTCGTATGATGTTGTTAAGTTAGTACGTGCGTTTGGTTAGGATCCTCGAGGGTTCGAGTGTGTTTCGGATGTGTTTCGACAAGTTTTGAATTTAGAAAAAAGTTGCATATTCAGAGAAGTTGCAGGTCTCTGAAGCCAGGTCTCGCGGTCCGCGGTGGAAACTTCGCGGCCGCGGTGGGGACTCCGTGACCGTGGTGGTATTTGTGCGGTCCGCGGTGAGCAAGGTCAAGCCTCCGCGGCCGCGCTCGATTTCTCGCAGTCTGCGGTGGAGCTCCACAGCCGCAGTCCTTTTTATGTAGTCCGCGGTGGAGCTCCGCGGCCGCAGTCCATTTTATGCGGTCCGCGGTGGAGCTCCACAGTCGCAACCCTTTTTATGCGGTCCACGGAGAGGGTCTGAGAGGAGTATATTTAAACGGACTTTTCAGTTATTTTCACTTTTCAAAACCCCAAAAACATAAGAGGCGATTTTTCAAATAACCTTTCTTCTCCAAATCAATTGTAAGTCATTTTTAACTAGTTTTCTTCAATCATTAACATCTTTTAACATGATTTCAACTTTAAATCAATTATTTTCATGGGGGAAATTGGGTGTTTTGGGTAGAACCTAGGTTTTTCAAAAAAATAGGGATTTGGAACTTGATTTGAGGTCCGATTTCAAAACAAAATTATATATTTGAGCTCGTGGGGGAATAGGTAATCAGGTTTAGGTCCGAATTTCAGGTTTGGACCAAGCGGGCCCGGGGTCGATTTTTGACTTTTTGGGAAAATCTTTATAAAACCTATTTTCATGCATTAGAATTGATTTATTTAGCATTTATTGATATCGTTGAGCAAATTGTGGCTAGATACAAGCGAGATGGTGGTGGAAACAAGAGGTAAAGCGGTAGTTGAGGCTTGAATTGTGTTCGTTGCATCGAGGTAAGTGTTTGGTCTAACCTTAGCTTGAGTGATTAGGAGTTGTGTCCTATTTTCTATTTGCTTCTTGTCGAGTACAACGTATAGGCATGGTGACGAGTATCTATACGTTGGTGTCAAGCATGATCGTGGGTCTTATATTGTGGTTTTTCATGATTTCGTTGCATTATTCATGCCTTGGTGAAGATTCCTAATTGCTGTATAAAGCTTGTGGAAAGAATTATGACCTATGAACATTGAGGAGCATTGACTCAAGTTGTAAAGTGAAATTGTGAAAGTATAAGTGACAATTGAACTTCTAGAGCATTGGCTCGAGTTGTGAAATGAGTTGTGGAAGAATAAGTGATAATCGAACCACTAGAGCATTGGCTCGCGTTGTGAAGTGCATTGTGAAGTAAAAATTGAGAAATAGTTACTAAATTGTTCCCTTGCCGGGATATTGTTGCTTTGTTAATTATCTCCCTTTCCGGGATGTTGAGATTATTGATGTTGTTCCCTTGCCGGGATTTAATTGTTTAATTGTGTTCCCTTGCCAGGATTTCTATTATTATTTTATTTATTCCTTTTCCCCTTTGTTTGTGATTGTTGTTTGGGTGAGGAAGAGTGTTAAAGCACAAAAGGTGATGCCGTGCATTGTTTGTTGTTGTGAGGAAAGAGTGTTAAAGCACGAAGGGTGATGCCGTGCATTTTTTGTTATTGTGAGGAAAGAGTGTAAAAGCACGAAGGGTGATGCAATGCATTGTTTGTTATTGTGAGGAAAGAGTGTTAAAGCATGAAGGGTGATGCCGTGCATTGTTTGTTATTGTGAGGAAAGAGTGTAAAAGAATGAAGGGTGATGTCGTGCCGTACGACGTACCATTCCGTGCCGATTTTATTGATTATATGTTGAGAAAAGAGAGTAAAAGCACGAAGGGTGATGCCGTGCACATTTTGATTATATGATCGTTTTGGTGGGGACGAGAGTAAAAGCACGAAGGCGAAGGGTGATGCCGTGCATGTTTTTATTATTTAACTACTTTGGTGAGGTTGAGAGTAAAAGCACGAAGGGTGATGTCGTACAATTGTTGATTTCTTCTTCTTTGTTGATATTCTAGTTATGTCGTTCTTTCCTTACTTGACGCCTATCTATTCGGAACTATTGTCGCCCCCACAACATGTTTCCCCCTCCTACATTGACTGGTTATTTCTGTATTTATTTTCCGCTGTATATATATATATGAACTGCATAGGTTTATTTGGAGTCTGGTCCTAGCCTCGTCACTACTTCGCCGAGGTTAGGCTAGACATTTACCAGCACATGGGATCGGTTGTGCTGATACTACACTCTGCACTGTGTGCAGATCCAGGAGCAGCTTTTGGACAGTAGTTGGAGGGCTTCCTTCAGTCCACTTGGAGACCCAAGGTAGACCTGCAGGAGTTCGCAGGCCCTGGCGTCTCCCTCTATCTTTATTTCTTGTTTCATTTTCTTTGTTCAAAAACAGTGTATTGTATTTCTTCAAACCTTGTATGTAGTAACTCTTAGACAGTCTGTGACACTGTGACACCAGGTTTTGGGTATTGGAGGTTTTAAAGGTTGTAATAGACGTAGCCTTAAGATATATAATTGTTGACTTCCGCTTATCTATTTAAAATTCCGCTTTATCATATTATCGACTTGTGTTTGTTAAAAAGAAGCAAAAATGAAAGTGTAGCAAGTAGTTAAGGTTTGGCTTGCCTAGCTCCCATTAGTAGGCACCATCACGACTCCCGAAGGTGGGAAATTCGGGTCGTGACAGCCCTACCTTAACTAGAAGCCTAAACTACAACCCTTTAAGTCCTAATTGATTTTGAACCAAGTTGTCTACATTAGTGGAGGAATACATGAAGGGCAATCCTATGGTACTACTTGTATGCATTTGAACATCTTTTTGAGAGAGAGATAATTCTTTCCATTTGAAATCCCATTTGTGTTTTGAATTAAGATTTATGAGTGTGGGACCCTCTCTTAAAAGTGAGGCCACACGAAACTTGACTTGTGAATTTAATCCCATTTTTAATTGGAAGAAATGACCAAAGAATGATAAATGTGATAGAGAGACAAATTTTGAAGCTTTAGTGTCATGACTTGATTTGCTACTTTGATTTGCATAGTGCTTGGGCATTTGAAATGTAATAAAGTTCATGAAAAGTGTTCGGTAATTCATATGCATTGGTTTAATTGTTGGTACCAATCGAAGTCATGCATTTGTGCTTATAGTAGACCTTTTGTCTTAGCATGATAAGGATGCAATGTTGAGTTAAATACTTGGGAGGAGATTTTGTTGCTTTCATTGCTTGAGGACAAGCAATAGTTTAAGTTTAAGAGTTTGATAAGTTGGTATTTTACCAACTTATCTTGTCTTTAAGCCTATATTTTTGCTATGATTGACGTGATAAAGTCACGTGTTTCATGCCATTTACTTCTATATTACAGGTTCTATGTGATTTGAAGTGATGCTGAAGAAACCAAGTGAAACAAGTCAAAAAGAAGCTAAAAAAGGAAAAGTTGGGCAATGCCCTCAGTTGTCGCAATTGCAACAAAAGCCTGGGAAATGCGAAGTTGACAGTCTTGGGTATTACGAGGAAAACATAGGAATTGCGAAGGAAGGTGAATTAGGAAGTCTTCGCAAATGCGAAGTCAACTCAAGCAGTCAACCTTCGCAAATGCGAATGGAAGCAGTATAGGCATGGTTGGGAATTGTGAACCTTTGTTCGCAAATGCGAAAATCGTGCATCAGACCTGGGCAATTCTGGAATTTCACATTTTTTGGCCGCAAACCATTTAATACCCGACTAGACTCATTTGTAAGATATCTTTGGCAGATCTTTAGCTTATTTTTAGTTCCAAGAGACTAGAGAGAACAAGTCTTGAAGCTAGGGTTTGCACACACATTTTGGTCTTGAAGATTTCAAGCTTGTGGTTAAGGATTTCTTACCCATTTATGTTTATTTATTCATTTCCTTGCTTTGTATTGTATATCTAAGTGTGTAGTATTTTATCCAACACTTGAATCTTGTTTATGGAAATATTCTTGCTTAAAGTGTAGATTAAATACCTTGATGTGCTTATGTATTGAATGATTTTTATGCTTTTATGAAGTGAGTTATTGTTACTTTAATTATTCTTGTTCTTTAATGTTTTCAAAAGGGATTAGCTAACCCTAGGACTCGCCCATTAACTCCGAATTAATTTTGGAAAAGATAATTTGGGGTTGGGAAAGATTAATTAATAAGAACTTGAGGTTTTAACCCTCATTTTATAGATTCTAACTAGGGATAGGATTGAACTACTTGTAGCCATTCCGGGTGTGCTTAATCTCTTAATTGTTTTAGGGATAATTCAATTAGGAAGTCTTGTTCGTCTTTGGAAGAAGCTAATTAAGAATTATTATCCGTGGCTAATTAACATAAACTCGCTCATATTTATAAAATCATGAAATACATTGGATCATTACTTGAGTGTAATTCCCGATGCAACCAACTTGTAGCCATTGATCATTTTACTTGCTTTCTAGGTTAGTTTACATTTCCGCATTTAGGTATAAATATTTTCTCAAATCAATTCTAAGTGTTTGGCATTGCATAACAAGTGATGATTCTCTTACATTCCTAATCGCTTACATATTGTTCTCTGTGGGATTCGACCCCGACTCATAGTTGGGTAAATTATATTACATACGACCGTGTCCATTTACTTTTTAGTAATGGATTTGGACGTCATCAACCATGTATGTCAGCTAACGCCTACACATCAAGGAAGTTGATGACCTAATAACATGATGCTAGTGAAGTCGACGATCGAAACAGTCCTAAAATAATGAAATATCTTGTTAGGTAAGTCTCACACTAGCACACACGAACGACATACATGAATGGATGAAGCTACTTTTGTGACATTCACCTTATCAATGAGGTATAAGAAGCAAAAGATCAACAAATTGGAGAAATTAGCTACTCAGGTGACTGCACTACGTACATGAGAGTATAAGAAATTTGTGTATATATTGGTCACAACCTTAGGAATTTATTGGTAAGAGTAATACTCCCTCTATTTTAATTTATATGAACCCATTTGATTGGACACGAAGTTTAAGAAAAGAGAGAAGAGTTTGAATGTGTGGTGTAAAATGAGGCACATAAAGTTTGTGTGATTATAAATCATTGCATAAAGGTAAATTATTTCCAAATAGAAAAAGGGGTTATTCTTTTTGTCACGGACTAAAAAGGAAATAAGTTCACATAAATTGAAACAACAGTATTAATATGTTTGGAGTCTTTCAGAAGCGTAAAAACAAAAGGGGTCATGTAGGTTTTTAGCATTGAAGAAATGTTATCATCATCACTATAAGCGAAATCTATGTGGCTTACCCCTCCAGAAGCTGTGGGAGGGGGGTAAATTTTAGTTCTACTATCCAAGTGATGCACGGACTTTGCAATTCGTATGTCATCTTTAGTTTTTATCATTTAGACATCTCTATCTCGGTTATTTTTGACCAAAAAATATTGAGCTTTTTGTTTAACTAATTAATAAGGAAATAGAGGACGAATCCTAGTTAAATATAATAAATTCTAAATCTAAAATTGGAAAATATCAGTGGGATGAGATCGTGTTCAAGAATAATAGATATCGAATATATGAACAATGATTGTCAATGAATATAGTAATAGAAGCATGCAATAAATATAGATAATAGCAATAAATGTAATAAGAAGGAATTTCACCCAAATGTTAGGTGACTTGGACGATTTTCCTCCCTGACAACAACACGGGGTGATATGAAATGAAGTTGGATAAGAATCTTTGGATCTTGTGAATGAACAACGTAAATCCAACAATATAATCAATGAACAAGCTTTTGTATATTCTCATCAGTCAACCCTTTACAATGTGCTCTTATCAAAAGGTGAAGATCCCCCTTTTGTTCTTTATCTCTTCCTATTTATAAGGGATACTTCTGAGAAACCCTAAAAAAGTACAATAGAAGGAATATTCAATGAAATATTCCATCTTTCTATTCTATCTTATCCTATCATTATTTTCATATTCCTTTTGCTCGACCTTGGCAATAATCTTTCTTAAGATGACTCTGTGCCCTCATGCCATGGTCGACTTAATCCCCGACCACGTCCATTTGCAGCTATTAAGTCCAATCCAAATTTTGACCAATACAGTTGGGTCCTCCGTTTGTTGAGGTCGCGCTCTTGGACTTCCTCGATGAGCGGATCGTGTTTGCTGCTGTTCAGAGGAAATTTGGTCGTGATGATTGAATCGATTTGGCCGAGGTCAAACTGAGGCAGAGTTGTGGTTGGTATGGCTATCTTTGGATGATGTCATGCCATGGTTGTCATCATTACGCATCTTCCTAATGCAATGTCTGTGTTTCTGTTGCTTCGGTTTTGGCATCGTTGATGGCTCTTTGCCTCGATTCCAGTGTTACCCAACCCTATAAGTAGAGGAAGGAGGTTTCATTTTTGAAACTTTCAGCATTCCTCTTGTTGCATGCATATCTTTTCTCTTTGATTTTCTTCTTGGATCTCCATCTCCGATTTCTTGCAACTTCTTCAATTTTAGTCCCTGATTTATTTCCTGGCCGATATTCTTTTTTCGACTTTGTTGTACACACTTTACTATGGAAATATGTCAACTTCTCCTCATATTCACGACAGAGACACTGATGTCACTCCTTTATCGGTGGCCATTCTTCCCCGCGATGAGGAATCCATAGTTGAGGAGGAATAAAGTTTCCCTATCGTGGAGGAGGTTGTTCCTAAAAATCCTTTGGTCAGACACGATTTCCCAAAGGAACTTGCTCCTACTCCTGCTCAAGAGCTTTTCGAGATGGTGCTGCATCAAATAACTGACCTCCGGTCCAAGTATTGGATTCCCCCTCACGTCGAGACTATTTCGACGGGAGATGACATAGTACAGGTTCACCGACCTGGATATTATGCTTTCTATGTTTACCCATTCTTAGTCGGTTATTCTCTTCCTCTCCCCCATTGGTGAAGGAGTTTTGATGCTTTTACAATATTTGCCCGGCGCAGCTCTCCCCTTATTTATACAAAGTTTTTCTAATGCTGGCAAAGTATGCAGAGTTGGCCAGCTGTGAGGTCAATATTTTCCATCTGTTGTATCTATTCTCGCTTAGCTTTTATAGAGGCACGTTGATACATCTACGACATCATGGGATCAAGGGATTGGTGGCCGGGATGGATGATAAGACGAACCGACGATTCTGGCATAAATAATTTTTCATCAAGATTGAGCACCTGGTGGCGAATCTGACCGGGTTTCCTGAGTAATAGAATTATAATCGTTAGAGTCTTTGTTGTATGTTCATTATTTTCTTTCTTCCTCTTTTGTTTTCGAATCTCATGGCTTCCTTGTTTTCAGTTGAGAGGCGTGCACCTTCTCCCGTCTTTGATATTGAACATTGGGTGGCTCGCGTGTTTCCCCACACCGTGGGAATTCACAGCTGGGCGTCCTTTCACAAGCACTTTGGACACAAGACTCCGTCCAGTAAGTGTTATTTCTACCTTAACTTATTGCCATTCACTATTGCCTTTGCGACCTTCTTTTGGTGCTAGGTTGGCAAGTTTCCAAAAAGGTGAAGGCTCCAGTACCTGCATTTTTCCCGGCCATCGCTTTGGCTGGAATGTAGTTTGCTTTAGCTGAGTCTACTCGAGGAGGTCAGGCTCAGTTACGCCAATGAGGGACTCCGCCCTTCAAACTGTTGCTATGCCAGATGAGATCTTTTCTCAGCCTATCTTCCACCTTACGGACGAGCCGTGTGGTGGCGAGGAAGCATCGCCAAGGAAAAGGCGAAGGATGGAGACCAGAAAAGCCATTATTGTCAATGTTGGGCCAGTAAGATATGTTGCTTTGGAAGCGGGATCACTGCTTACACCAGGCGTCGAGGCCATTTCTGCAGCGGGTTCTGCCATGGAGAAGAGGCCCTATGAAGTTGAGGGGATTCATGGTGGTAGAGATCTCACGCGGGCTGCTGAGGGTGGATCTTCATCGGCGGCTTGGGGACGTAGAGCTTTCCACGATGACTTTGGTTCAGACATCGACCTTGAGGATATACGGACTTTCATGGAGAGGGCTACTCGTGTGGAGATAAGGACGAAGGGTCTTAACCTGCATATAGTCATTCTCGTGGACTATGACCTCTTGGACAACTCAGAGCGGGTGATGCCGGCCTTTTCTCCCCTATGTGCGGCTTACGAGAATACGATGCTACAGATGATGAATAATGCGGTTTGGTCGTTGGGTATATCTAGTATGGCCTTGTGAGTGAGCACTTTTCCAAGCTAAGTTCGTTTCTTATGTGTAATATGCTTACACTGACCTCTTCTCTTTTTTATTTGCATGTCAGTCTCTTAGTATGTGGATTGAGTGCGACCAGCGGGAGGAGTAGAGGATGGCCATTTTTAAGAAGATGACCTCCAAGTAAAAGGAGTATCGTACTAAGCACCGAACGCTGGCTGACTTTCTCAGCTAGGATGGTGATTTTCAATCGCTTAGTGATGTGCTCAAACAGAAGGATGATGAGCTGATAAAGAAAGAAGAAGAGCTGAGGGAGAGGGGTGATGAGCTTATGAGGGCCATCAGTAGGTGCAGCGAGTTTGAGGCAGCACTAAAGACCAAGGAGGACGAGCTCAAGGTGAGTAAGGAGGTGATGGCTAAGAACGCTGACCTTCAGGCGCGGGTGGCGTCATTAACAGTTGAACTCGAGCAGAGGGAGGTAAAAGCTGAGTGCCAAGATTGAAGAATTGGCTCGGGCTGAGAAAGGTAGAATGGCCGTTGTGGCTAAAGCGGCGGTCCTAGATGACGCTCTCCGTGTTTGCAGGTCCAAACAGACTAATGAGGCGGAAATGTCGGCGCTTAAGGTAGCAAGGTTGGAGGAACGGATCATGGGTATTGGAGGCAGAGCTGTCTGAATTAAATGAGCAATTCATTGCCCTGAGGGTCGAGAAGATACAACAGCAGGCACAATCGTCTACATCTCGTACTTCTGTGGATCCCGGTGTGTCGTGGGAGTTGTACGAAATATGGGTCAATGCCGAGGCTCGACTTGACATGTACAAATCTTTTTTGGTTACCGGAAAGGTCAACAAGGTGGAGCTTTAGAGCGTCCATGTCAAGGCATGTGCCGCTCGTGAAGCTTGTGGTTATGACCCTGGGACACTCGGTGGGGATGGTGATGACGATCCCACGGATGGGCTTGCCTCTGATCCTTGGTATGATGACGAGTATGCTGGTGGGGACGATATGGTGTGATGCTTTTGTACTTAGTTTTTTTGGCTTTGCTATTTTTGTGAGAGCATTCTCGAGCCCTTTGCAAAAAGTTGTAATTCAACAATTGAAATGGAACGATTGCCTTTTTGCTATGTATTTCCGGATTCTCGTTCTCCTTTTTTGTTTGCTATGCAGGGAAGTCCCTGACTTTTCGGCCGTTTTCACGTAGTGTTTTGGCGTAGTCGAATGTGAAGTAATTCGAGTAAGGTCGAATGTAGAATAATTCGAGCGAGGTCGAACTTAGAATAATTCAAGCGAGGTCAAACATAGAATAATTCGAGCGAGGTCGAATGTAGAATAATTCGAGCGAGGTCAAACATAGAATAATTCGAGCGACGTCAAACGTAGAATAATTTGAGCGAGGTCGAACATAGAATAATTCGAGCGAGGTCGAATGTAAAGTAACTCGAGCGAGGTCAAATGTAAAGTAATTCGAGTGTGGTCGAACATCGAATAATTCGAGCGAGGTTGAATGTAAAATAATTCGGTGGAGTTGTGCAAAGATGCTGCATGTTGCTTTGTTTATTTCATTCATTGGAGAATATTACATGTTCTGTTTGTTCCATACATACATTTGAGAAGTTCCAATATACCTACTCCTTCATCGCTCGGCCTGGAGAAGTAGTCGATAGGCAAGGCGATGAACTACACTTGAACTTCGACGTCTTCTTCGTTGCCTCATTAAAAACCTCCCCGATAAAACCCAATTGGGATAAAACCCAGGTGAGGGAAAAAGAGTGTGACTTGGAGGGCGTCCGCTATCAGAAGTTGAAGTATTTGAGGTGGGTGACATTCCAATTGTTTGGTAGTAGCTTTCCCTCTATTGTTTCTAGTTGGAATGATTCTTTGTTTGTGAATGTCGTGATTTTGTATGGCCCGTCCCAATTGGTTCCTAGTTTACCTTCTCTTGGGTCTTTGCTCGCCTGTATCTTGGCCTTGAGTACATAGTCCCCGACTTTGAGTGGTCGTACTTTGGCTTTCTTGTTGTAATACCATTTTGCTTGCTATTTTTGGGCTATTATTCTTATGTAAGAAATGTTTCTTCGCTCCTCTGCTTCGTCGAGGTCGTGTTTCCTTTCTCATCATTGCTTGGTCTGCTCTCATTAGAGTATCTCAAACTTGGTTCCCCGATCTCGACTGCTATCATTGCGTCAGTACCATAGACTAGTGAATATGGCATTTCTCCTGTGCTTGATTTTGGTGCGGTATGCCCATAACACCTTTGGTAGCAATTCTGGCCATAGTCCCTTGGTGTCCTCAAGCTTTTTCTTCAGGATGTTTAATATTGTTTTGTTGGAGGACTCGGCTTGGCCGTTGCCTGTAGGGTGATATGGCGTAGAGAGTATTTGCTTGATGTGCCATTTCTCGAAGAATTCGATTGTCTTTTTCCCGATGAATTGGGGTCCATTGTCATAACTGATTTCTTTAGGGATGCCAAAGCGGCATATGATGTTCTTCCATATGAATGTGATAACTTCCTGTTCGCGTACCTGGGCGAATGCACCTGCTTCTACTTATTTGGAAAAGTAGTCAGTTAAAACCAAAATGAAACGTATATTACCTCATCCCGCTGGGAGTAGTCCCACGATGTCCGTTCCCCATTTGATGAATGGACATGGCAATGTAACTGAGTGAAGGTGTTCGCCCGCTTGGTGTGTCATAGGAGTGTATTTCTGGCACTGCTCTCACTTCTTGACGAAGTTCCTTCTTCATGGTGGGCCAATAAATAACCTGCTCGTATGAGGCATCTGACGAGGGCTCGATTGCCGGTATAGGTACCACAGTGGCCTTCGTGTACTTCCTCGAGGACGCGTCTTGTTTGGTTCGGCCCTAGGCATTTCGCCAAGGGGCCTCCAAATGTTCTTTTGTATAGGTCGTGGTTTACGATGATATACATGGCCGTCTGCATTCGAATCATATGGTTGTGCTAGTCCCAAGTCAATTTTATAGAGTGTACCTCAAGTTGGTCTATAGACGAGTGGAGAAGGGTAACCACATTTTCTTTTGTAATGTTTTTGGTGGCTTCTGCTAACTTGGCGAGGCCATCTGCCTTGATGTTTTATGCTTGAGGTATCTGGTCGAGTTGACATTCGTCAAATTCTAGTAGTAGTTTATGAATTTCTACCTGGTACTTTTGTAGCTCAGTTTTTTGATTTGGAAAGTCCCTGTGACTTAGTTGACAAAGAGTTGTGAGTCGCATATGAGGATGACTCGTCGTGCTCCGTATTTTGAGATCTAGCTTTAGTCCTGCAATTACGGCCTCGTACTCGGCCTCATTGTTAGTCATATCGGGGCACCGTATGGATTGGCTGATGAATTCGCCTGTTGGGACCTCTAGTACGAGCCCCAATCCAGATCCTAACGCGTTAGAAGCACCATCGGTGTATAGGGTCCATAGGTCGGGTAACTTAGGAGAGGTACAACAAGTTTTCTGCTCGACCTCGGGCATTATTTTGGCACTAGAATCGGCAACAAAGTCAGCGAGTACCTGCAATTTTATCGTTGTTCGTGGCTGATATGTTATATCATTCTCGCTCAATTATATGGTCCACTTGGCCAACCTCCCTGACAGTTCAGGTCTATGTAGGATGCTCCTTTGGGGGAAGGTCATGACCACCGATATGGGGTGGCATTGAAAATAGGGTCTAAACTTTCGTGAAGCTATGACCAATGCTAAGGCTAATTTTTCGAGGTGGGGGTACCTTGTTTCGGCATCGACCAGGGTTTGCTAATGTAATAGATTGGATATTGCATACCTTTGTTTTCACGGACCAGTACTGCACTTACTGCGACCTCTGATATGGCCAAGTATATCAGGAGGAGCTCGCCGGGTTCTGCTTTGGCGAGTAGTGGGGGTGAGGACAAGTATGCCTTTAGTTCTCTTAAGGCCTCGATGCGTTATGAATTCCACTGGATCTCGTTGTCCTTTTTAAGCACGTTGAAGAATTTGTGGCATCTGTCGGAGGATCGTGAGATGAACCTCGACAGGGCAGCTATGCGGCCTATCAGTTTTTGTACATATTTCTTGTTGGTCAATACTTCGTGTATTCCCTCGATAGCTTTGATCTGGTCAGGGTTGACCTCGATGCCTTTTTGTGACACCGGAAAATGGAGGAACTTGCTCGAGGTTACGTCGAAGGCAAACTTTTCGAGGTTAAGCTTCATGCCGTATTGCCTTAGTATACCGAAGGCTTCCTTCAGGTGGTTGATGTGGTCTTCCTTTCTTTTTGACTTGACCAACAGATCGTCTATGTAAACTTCCATTATTTTGCTGAGTTGGTCCTTGAACATCTTGGTGACCAACCTTTGATAAATCGCCCATGCGTTCTTCAACCCGAATGACATGAGTTTGTAATAGTACATCCCTTAATAGGTGATAAAAGTAGTCTTCTCCTGGTCCTCCTCCTCCATGAGGATTTGTTTGTAACCTGAATAGGCGTCCAACAAACTCAACTCATGCCCTGTCGTTCTGTCGATGAGTTGATCGATGTGAGGCAACGAAAATGAGTCTTTCGGGCAGGCCTTGTTTAGGTCCATGAAATCCATGCACATCTGCCACTTTCTGTTTTTCTTTTTCAGCATGACTATGTTTGCGACCCATTGGGGGTATTTCGACTCTCGGATGGAGCCATTAGCGAGTATTTCATCCACTTCATCACTGACTGCCTCGTTGATTGCGGCGTTAAATTTTCTTCTTACTTGTCGTATTGGAGGTAGAGTGGATTGACGTTCAACTTTTGTGTGGCAACGTCTTTGGGATACCTGGCATATCTGCATCGGAGAAAGCATACAGATCGACATTGTCAATTAGAAACTTATGAAATTTACCTGGTTATGAGAGTTTATGGCCTATGTAAGGCCTTTTGCTGTTGTCACTATTGTCTAGTTGGACGAGGTCGAGATCTTCCACCATTGACCCTGCGACTTCTATGACATCAGGGTCCTTGATGACATCTTTTTGTACGTTGAGTGCGGGGCCCGACTTTGGTAATTGCTATGCTTCTGAGTCTGCTCCCTTTAACTGTTGAGTGTATGTACAATCTTAGGCGATGCGATAGTACTCTTAGGTTGTGCGTTGTTCGCCTAGGATGCTGAATATCCCCCACGGAGTATGGAACTTGATTACTTGATACAAGCTGGACGGGATGGCCCTCATGGAGTGCATCCATGGTCGCCCTATGATGGAGTTATAAGTTGTGTCCTGGTTCATGACGTGGAACGTTGTTTCTAGGGTGACGCCTCCAGCCAGAACGGGTAGCGTTATCTCTCCCGAGGTTCGCTCAACTGCATTGTTAAAACCTGTTAGCGTTATGTGGCGTGGTACTATCTTGTCCTCGAGTCTCATTTGTGAGAGAACTTGAGGGTGAATAATACATGCACTGCTTCCGTCATCTACCATTATTCTTTTTACATCAGTATCTGAAATACGTAAAGTAATGACAAGAGCATCGAGGTGAGGAAAGGTCAAACCGTGGGTATCTGACTTATCGAAGATGATACTGTCTTCGAGGTCATCATACCATTCATGGGTGATCGACCGCTTCAGTTTATGTGTGGTGGTAAACTTCACGTGGTTGATTGCTGCTTCATCGTCTCTGCCGATGATCATTTGGATGGTGCGGACGGAGGAGGGTGGCTTTGGAGGGCCTTGGTGTTGTTCTCATCCGCGGCCGAAGTTGGCTCTCCCTCGGTCGCTCATTAACTCCCTTAGGTGTCCTTGGTGAAGCATGTTCACAACTTTTTGCCGTAGGGCTATACAGTCCTCGATCTTTTGGCTAAGTTTCTGATGAAACTCACAGACGTTCGATTTTCTGGTACTTGGGTCGGATTTCATCTTTTGTGGCCACTTTACCTTCGGGCCGAGTTTCTCTAGTGCGTACACTATTTCTGAAGGGGAAACACAATAATTGTGAGCAGATAAAAGTGGAGGCATACCTCTTTCATTCCGTTGAGTCCCTGTATTTGGCCTGGACAGCCCTTCGGCATGGTGAGGAGAGGGCGGGATGGTTGTTCTGACATATGGTTGGTGCCTGTCCCGGTTGGGGTGTGGGCCTGAATGGTCTCTTCGGCCCTCATTACGTTTGTCTTTCCTCGGCTCCGTTTGGACTGACGTTAGCCATTGGGTCGGACCGTTGAGGTCATCCTCGTCTGCTCTCACCTCGGCGCAATAGGTGTTGTGAATTTCTTCCCAAGTGGTGGGAGGGTATTTCATAAGTCCGCTCAACAACTTTCTGGTCGCCCTTCACCCATTCCTATTCAACCCATTTTGGAAAGCTGCCACCCCGCCATCCCTTCTGATACATTTGGCAAGCTCATTCTTACTCTGTTGAATCTAGCGAGGAAGTCCTTGAGTCCCTCGCCAGGCGATTGTCTGACGGCGAATATATCATTCACCCTAGCCTCCACCTTCTTGGCCCAAGCGTGGGTGGTGACGAACTTGTCGGCCATTTCTTCGAAAGTTGTTATTGATTGTGCTGGTAATTGTGAGTACAATGTTAAGGCTACCCCTGTTAAGGTTTTGCCAAACTTCTTCAGCAAGGCTGGCATGTGGGCCGGTTAGGCCCGGGCCCGACCTAGACCCGCGAGCCCAAATGGGTAGTGGGCCTAAACGAGCCTAACCGTTTAAGCCCAGGACCAGGTGCGAGTGGGCTACTAAGTGGGTCGGTCGCTGAAAAAAGCCCACGAGACCGGGACCATTTGGACCCGGGACTGGCTGTTAAGTGGGCCGGTTCAACCGGTCCTAAACGGGCTCAAACGGGCCCAACAGCTATTTATTTTAAAAAAATTAATTCCAAAATATTTTTAGCCGTTAGAAAAGTTTAAAAAATGGTCGTTGGCCTGCAAAAATAGTTGTTTGCTATTTCTAATGTTACACCCATGTTTTCATACATGAGAATATTCGTAAGTCAACTGATGTAAGCTAAAAAATGAGATCAACTTTGAAAGTACATAAGTAAGTTAATCATGTTACAATGGAGGTTACAAATATTTAAAATCATGAATACCAAGTACCAAGAGGGTTTGAAGGCTTAGAAGTTAAATGAATTGAAGAAAATAAGTTTCGTTGAAAGTCAACAAGTTTGGAATGTTATAACATGTACCTCAGGGTAGGACTATGGTTATTAATATGATAAGGAGGTTATGCTATGAGTTATTTTAGTCGTATGATAGTCTTGTTCTACATTTTGAAGTCAAGCAAGTTGAAGACCAAAAGTTGGCAAAGGTCATCACAAGTTGCATTTATAATATGCTGAAATTTAGGTCAAATGTAGATGCAGTTTTATCCCAATATACTTTGAATCAAGGGATGATCTATATATCAAATTTAAGATCTACGAGTCTAGTTTCTAACACATTAAACCGTTCATCGATACGATATCAGACTAGAGATATATTCGTATTTTCGCGAGACTGCGCCAAGCAGCTCTCTATGGGGCCCACATATGTGGTTTAAGACATATGGATATATATAAGATGCCTCAACCCCGTTTTAAGTTATTATTTTCAGTATATTCAGACCTTAGAACCCTAGAAACACTCTCTCAAGGTTCTCTCATGATCCAAGACCTAAACAAAGGGCAAACAACACAAATCAACTGTCGGGAATCCCGTGGCGCTAGTAAGTTTCTTGTTCTTCTAGTTGTTGCTAATTTTTGGGCGGTTCCAGCTCATATGGGAGGTTGTTTAAATTGGTTTATGTTCTGTAAAATACTCTCCCATGGTTTTCATATCAACCCTAAGTTATTTCAAGTCTTGCAAATGGATTACACCATATTTCAACATCAAAAGTTAGTTCTAGTGAAGAATAACACCTCTTTGAGGTTGTATTGTCATTGAGGATAGTTGTGGGCTGCTTTATGCTGAAATTTCAAGTTGTTGATACTGGCTAAGGTGAGTATAACAGCCTACTAATTATGATTAATCTTTCTTATGTGTTGGTTAAGTTGTTAGGATGATAAACCACAATATAATACTTGGATTAGCTTAAGCCACTTCTATGGTATTGTATTGCCATTGAGGGCTATTGTAAGCTAAATATTACTTGAATTTTGACTTGAAGCTACTTTAGGAGGTATGTGTTTTGTGTTCTTCTAGGTGCTTAAGGTTATCTTGATGTTGATTAAGTTAAATGGTTGGACTAGACATGAACTAATGAATAAAGTTTCTAATTAAAGATAGTTGGAGTTGTGGATTGTTTCCTTTGTTATAAATATTTGGTATAAGGATGGAATCATTGATGAAATAATTCATTATCATGTTAATGATGCTGTTAAGTTAATGTAAGAAGTCAATAAGGGGTGATATGTGTTATACGAATTCCAATTGGAGCTTGTCGCTCGTCGTGAAGTAGTTGTGACTTGTTGTTATTATATGGTATCTTGTTATTGATATTTATACATCACTGGATTTCTCTGGCTGTTATTGTTGGTATATGTATTGGAAGAGGCCCTTGTTACAAAGGGAGATGCTGGCCGAATTAATGTAAACGAGCTACTAGCTTAAGTTACAGACTGATTTTGAATCTCCTTATGCTATGATAGATTGAGTTGACTTGTTTGAAGAGTTGCTTGGAAGATATTAAAGACTCAACGTGTTTAAGGTATGTTAAGGCACTTACTTCTTTCTTTTGGCATGATCTAAAGAAACAAGAACATAAATGATATGCTAATTCATAACAGATCTACTCCTAGGAACTAAGGTTGTCCATGTTGTTCTTTCCTTATAAAGTTATTCTAAGCAAGTGTGTATGATCCTTGAATCCTACTGAGGTTCATATTGAGGGTATGGATGTCCATTATATTAATCGAAGGTACAACGACCTTAAGTCACTCCAAAAGGTTTAGAACGTGATTCTATAAGTCTAGCATGTATTATATATAGTATATATTTTACTCTACCGAACCGCACTATATTCGGAGGGGTACGACACCTATTGTGAAACCACTGATTAGTTGTGTTTACCGAGCTCCACGTGGCCGGGTACGATTCTATCGAGCCTTATGATGGCCGAGTACATTTTTACCGAGTCCTCTTTGAGGTCGGGTATGATATGATGATGATGCCCACATAGCCGTATGTTTTTTAAAGCTTATGTATATATATGTACCATGCATTCATGTCAGTATCCCTCAGAGGCGCTCTGATACTATAGGTTGTATCTCCTCTATCTCACTTTACATTACTATTCTTATTTATGTTTTCCTTCCTTACATACTCGAAACTTTATTCGTACTGATGTCCCTTTTGCATAGGGACGCTGCGTTTCATGCCCGCAGGTCCCGATAGACAGGTTGGCAGTTCTCCTAGTAGGCCATCAGCTCAGCGGAAGGTGTTGGTTCACTCCACTTGCTCCGAAGTTGCCTATTTGGTCAGTATGATTTGGACATGTACTGATTAGTATGGCGGGGCCCTATCCTGACCTTTATGTTGTGTATGTATTCTTAGAGGCTTGTAGACAGATGTCATGTATATGAAAGATTGTATAGCCTTGTCAGCTTATGTTCAGTGTACGAGTGATCATTTTGGTCTTATATGCCCGTATGTCACATGTATAAGTTTGTATTACATGTTGGGTCGTCCTATGTCGAGTATTCCCTTATGTTTTATTCTGGTTATATCATGACGGCCCTTATGGACCATTTACCCATGATGGTATGATAAGAAAGATACGTTACATTGGTACTCGGTTGGGTAAGGTACCGGATACCCGTTGCGGCCCTCCGATTTGGGTCATGATATCTAAAATAGCCATTTAACTCCCCCAACTTTGTTTTAACCCCAAACATTTTGTAATTACACTTTTTCCCTATTTACAACTATAAATACCCCATCATTCTTTCATTTTTCTCACAAAATCATCAATCTCTCTCTAATTTTCTTCTATAATTGCTTACTTTATTGTTGCAATTTGTGAAAAATTATGAAGTTGGTGAATTGAAGAATTCAAGTTTTCAACGATATATAATTTTCGACAAGTTGTTCATCAATTTGGTAAACTCGTTCCAACTCTTAAGTTTTAATATAGTAGTTTTGTTTGTTTTATTTACTTTTTTGTATTGTTTGATTAATTAAGATGGATGTTTCGTTAAAAAAATATTTAGTAAAAATAAGGGAAAATCTAAGAGTGGTGAATCTAGTGACAAATCTACTCCTCCTTCAATTCCCCGGGATCCCTTACCCAAACCCCATACCCGCCCTCAACTTGCTCCTATTCTTGATAGTGATAATACTTTATTACAATTTACTGAGAGTCAATATTTGCATAATGTTGGAGGTGGTGAACAGTTAGACCATGAATATATGAATGCTCTTTATCATAATCCAACTATTGATGAAGATAATGAGGAGAAAATAGATCTGGATGAAACGCAACCGGATGACAATACACCCACTAGTCTTGTTGCTGAAGTTAACCCAACTAATAATAATCCAAATGATGCCCCATCTGACCCCATGTTACTACCCATACTTTTTCTAGACAACCTTCTAAACGGGCCGAAACATCTTTTGTTTGGCCATTTTTTATTCAAATAAGAGAAAAAATAGGGCTAAATGTAAAACTTGTGGCAAAGAGTTATCTTTTAAATATGGTGGAGGTCGGGGGGGGAGTTTGAGGAGACACATAATGCTACACCCTCAAGAAAAAGTTAAATATCTTCATATGAAAGCTTCGATCGAGGGGACAAGTATACCTAGTCAGCATGACCCTAGTACCGAGTCAAATCAATTTTAACCGGGAATTAACACTGTTATCGGTGGTATTTTATATTATGATCCAAGAAAAGATAGGGAAGAATTGGCAAAATGGATTACTATTATTTGCTTACCCTATGGTTTTCCTTCTAACAATCACTTTGTGCATTATATTAAAAGAGTTTTTAATTCTACTTATAAAGGATGGACTCACACAACCGTAAAGAGCGATATTTATAAATATAAATATGAATATGAATAATATTTGCGCTATTTATTTACTCATATTAATTGTCGTGTTGCTATTACTACTGATATTGGTAGTAGTGGTAATGACTGTGGTTATCTTACTGTTACCAGTCATTGAATTGATGAGGATTGGATAATGCAAAAGCGCATTATCGCATATAGAATAATTAATTCACGTCACACGGGGCAGTTTATTTCTAGCACGGTTACAGATATTTGTAGATATTTTTGCATTAGTGATAAAATAATGTCAATTTCAATGGATAATGCTACTAGTAACACTAATGTTGTAGCCTTGCTTACCACTATACTAAATCCTGCATTTAGTAACATTTTTCATGTTAGATTGTCATCTTTATCATTTAATTGTGGGTGATAGTATGAGAATTTTAAGTGTTGAAATTGAAAAGGTTAAAATGGCTATTCACTGGTTTTTTTATTCAAACCGTAGAAGTAGACTTAGAGAATATTTTAAAAGAGGCGATGAATTTGGCCTAAAAGAAAGAAAGGTTCATAAACATTGTCCAACTAGATGGAATTACATGTATGAAAGTTTAGTTGTTGCATATGAATATAAAAACCCCATAAACTCAACGTTTAATGCTCACGTAAGTGATGATGATGAGCACCTTACAAATGCGGATTGGGCTAATATTAAAATGCTTGTAGATTTTTTAGAAAAATTTCATATTGCTACAAATGAATTTTTTGGGAAATATTATCCGATTATTTCTAACTATTTAGTTTATATTCCAGAACTTGCAAATTTGTTTGCTTATTTTTCAAAGGGTGGGGAAATTTATAAACAAGCTATTGATTCTATGAGAAAGAAGTTTAAAAAAATATTTTTCCCTGTTCCCCCTATTTATGGTGTTGCTGCCTTGTTAAATCCTATGAAATTAGGAGGTCCTAAATTTTGGTATAAAACTATTTATAATAATTTAGCACTTGAAGATGAGGAGTTGTCTACACTTTCGGAAGCATAAGCCTCAATTAAAATAAATGCTCAAACTATATATAGTGCTTATCAAATTGCAATAGATCATGCTAGACCAAATGTTTCAACTCCTTCTTCTTATAGTTCTCAATCATCTAAAAAAACTGCGGGAGCAAGAGCAGTTACTGCTTGGGCCGGGTTCAGGGGTTCTCAAGGTTCTAGTACTAGTGATTGTTCACAACTAAATGAGCTTGAAGTTTATTTGTCATAGGGAATTGAGGAAGTGAATCCCGACGACTCCTTTAATATTTTGGAATGGTGGAAGGACAAAGAAAAATACTTTCCAATTCTTTCAAGGATGGCCCGAGACATTTTAATCATTCAAGCTTCAACAATAGCATCAGAGAGCGCTTTCAGTCAAGCAAAACTTCAACTCAGTGATTATAGAGCGTTTATGAGGGAGAACTTGGAAAAATCAGTATTTTTCAGAGATTGGATCCGTTCGGAATGAAGAAATTTTGGACTTGCTGAATCACAATCAGAGGAAGACGAAGCTTACGAAGAAATGCTAGCTGAACTTGCGGAGGATGCAGCTTCGCCCGGAAGCAGTGATGAACAAGCTTCTTTTCTGCCACCACCAATGAAAATAATACAATGTAAATTAATATGTAACTTGTATTTTGGCACATCTTGATTAGTTTCTTCTTCTTCTCAACGGTGGTATTAGCACCTTGTTGTGCTCATTCCATTGGGAGGGAGGAAGACTAAGAAAGATATTGTCATGTTTTGTTAATATCATAATAATAAACATTATAACGCATTCCTTTGAATATCTCTTTACAATATTTTTGTATTTAAATTTGAATTAAAAAATTTAAGTCACAATTATATAATATAATTTAAAAAAATTGCCTTAGATAAAACAATTTTTTTTTAAAAATAGGCCAGGCCCACTTAGGCCTATATATATATATATATATATATATATATATATATATACAAGAAATTGCCTTAGATAAAAAAAATAGGTCAGGCCCACATAGGCCCGGGACCGATCCACTTAGCCTGGGACCATTAGATAGTGTTCCCAGTCCCGGGCCGGTTACTACAAAAAAGCCCGCGAAGCCCCGGCCCACTTAGGACCGGCCCACGAATCTCGGGCCTACTTAGGACCGGCCCACTTAGGATCGTCCCACGAAGCCCGTTTCGGCCCGGGACCGGCCCACATTACACCCTTACTTTAGCAACACTGATGGTACCTGCTTTTTTGAGAGGTCATTGCCTTTCACTGCTGTGACGTAATGAATGATGTGATCTTCGGGGTTTGTTGTGTCGTCGTATATCTTCAAATATGGTGGCATTTTTAAGGTCTTGGGTATGGCATGCGGGGCTGCCTCCTCGTTGTACCGTTGTTCGACGAACTGGTCGGCGTTCCGTTTTGGTAGCAGTTTTGGGGCGCCCGGTATGTTATCAACCCTTTCTTGATATTCCCTCATCTGGTGGCGGAGCGCTTTATTCTCGTTCTCCATTTCTTCCATTTTCTTTAGAATGGCTGCAAGTGCGTCGTTACCTGCATCAACAGTGGTGTGAGTGTTACCTATTTGGGGAGCAGGTGGCTCGTCTGCGGTTGTTGTGGTATCCGCTTGTGCGGCGTTTCTATTCATCCTTTGAACGGGTTTGTCGAGTATGTTATTTAGGGTACTTGTCAACCACTCCTTCAGTATTTTTTTCACTGCTGATAGCGCTTCCTCAGCTGTGGACGTGGAGGATCCCCTTTCGCGTGAAGCAGTTACACTTCCATGAGGGGGAGGTGAGTCACTCCGCCCGGGTGTAGCACTCGGTGTCACATTCTCCTCGTCTTCTCTATCATCCTCGTTGATGGTGTTCAAGAGGTTGGTAGTGACGCACACTACTTCTTTCTGTCTTTCATCTCCTTTTCCTGCCATTGTTAGTTCGTGCAAACGAGAAAAAGATCGTTGTTCTCGTTTTTTTTTTATCTAGAAAAAACTAAAATTTTAACTAGAAAGTCCCCACAGACGGCGCCAAATTGTTTGACGAAAAAGTGTTGAGCTTTTTGTTAAACTAATTAATAAGAAAAGAGAGGATGGATTCTAGTTAAACATAATAAATTCTAGATCTAAAATTGAAAAATATCAGTGGGATGAGATCGTGTTCAAGAATAATAGATATCGAATACATGACCAATGATTGTCAATGAATGTAGTAATAGAAGCATGCAATAAATGTAGATAATGGTAATAAATGTAATAAGAAGGAATTTATCACCCAAATGTTAGGTGACTTGGACGATTTTCCTCCCTGACAACAACGTGGGTGATAGGAAATGAAGAAAGATAAGGAATCTTTGGATCTTGTGAATGAACAGCGTAAATCCAACAATATAATCAGTGAACAAGTTTTTGTATATTCTCCTCAGTCAACCCTTTTACAATGTGCTCTTATCAAAAGGTGAAGATACCATTTTTGTTCTTTATCTCTTCCTATTTATAAGGGATACTTATGAGAAACCCTAAAAAAGTACAACCGAAGGAATATTATTTCAATTCTAACTTATCCTACCGTTATTTTCATATTCCCTTTGCTCGACCTCGGCAATAATCTTTCTTAAGACTGACTCTTCACCCTCATGCCGTGGTCGGCTTAATCCTCGACCACGTCCATTTGCAGCTATAAAGATCAATCCAAATTTTGACCAATACAACTATAAACTACTCTCAATTATACATTTCGTTTGAACGCTATCCACTACAAAATAATTTCAGGCATTGAGAAAATGGATCTTAGTTAGGAATTCCAGGAGACCACGTTGGTGCTGCAACAAAACGTGATCCCAAAATTAACTAAAACACAGATTGCACTGTGCCTCACCTTTGCCTCTTATTTGGAACTCTGCTTAATGTTTGCATTCTCTGTTTAAGCTTTTAGTATAAATAATAGCATTTTTAACGTTCCCAAAACTAAACAAATAGAAAGACTGCAGTCTGATGCTACTCAATTGATACTTGTTCATTAAATTCGGCATTGCAGACACGAAATCAACATGGTATAAGCATGATATTTCAAAGTTAAAATCTTGCAATTGGAAAGCTGGATCAACAAAAGAACAAAATAAAAAGGACAAACAAATATCTTTAATTAGGCTGTTTATAGCATGCGAGTGCACAATAAACATGAGGTGGGGCTTTTGGAATCTCGAGCCTGTTTTGGCTCTCTCTGCCAATACACTCACACATCACCAACGCCATGCCAATAGCCGCTATAATCTAGAAGGCTAAAATGACTTCATTCTACTCTTCTGATACTAGGAGATCCCTGTAACCAGGTCCATAGTCCTGTGGCTAACAGATTTGTGGCTGATACTTCTAGAGTTGGCCGAACGAGTGTGCAAGGTAAGCCAGCGATCCAACCAGCGGGGCATTAATGTAAGTGGCTGGCTCCGATTGCTCATAATCTGAGCGCTGGTCTGGAAAGTTATCATGCTGGTCCGGTCCACCAACTACAGCACCCACCAGAATATTCGGGTTTGGATTCTGCGAGTTATACATGCTGAACCCCGACGAGCATTGTATCTTTGTTGGGTGCACCACCATCGATGGCAAAGACGATCCTCGATGGTGAATCCTCTGCGGGTACCTAGTCCCATATCCAACCATATACGACATTTTTAATGGATTATCTCCCAACAGATAGTCCACCTGGATGATGGTACGGAATTTTTGATTAGTATAATAGTTCTCCCAAATCCACATACTTTAAAAATGGTGCGGAATTGATTTAAGTAATTGATTCACCTACCTGCTTTTTGGCAAGATTTCGTAGCATTTTTGGCGTGACAAGAACGCCACCACAATTCACAGCCATGTGAGCGGAGGTCAAGTACTTGGCATAGGTTACCAGCAGGAAAGAGGTGGATGTCACATATTGCATGTTGCTGTCACTCATAGTGAAGAGTAGCCCTCCTGTAAGAATTTATTTTCAAACTAAGAATTATATCATCCACCAGCATTACTTGAACGGGAAATAAAGGCGAATAAGATAATAAGAGAACAACCTGGAGTATATTGTGCTTGAGACATGGGTGTCCATGGGATGACGGAGCAAATGTAGTTGTCTGCGTGACTCTTGAAATCATGGAGAGATTGAAGCTTTTGAACAATAAATGCCTGAAGATCAAAACCCCCAAAAAGAAAAATGAACTCTAAATATGAGTGATGACTGAGGCAGATATTAAAGGGTTGTCAATATTACCAGAGAAACAACATAGGAAAATAAATATTGAACCTTGGAAAGAAGAATCCTTGCTCCAACATGCTTGTTGTCCCAACAAAATGTGTTATCACTCTGGTCGGCCCCAAGGTTTTGCCCGTTTCTTTGGATATAATGTAGGTAAAAAGGGTTCTTCGTGGCTCGATGTAACCACGCAGCACCCCATAACAGCTCGTCCTTCATTTATTAATCCAACAGCCAAAAACGTTACTCCTTTAATTAAAGAAAACTCAGCTCAATCATGTTTAATATGAAGAAATCATGACATATACTAGCAAAAGAAAAAACCTGGTATCCGGAATATGAGCAATAAAAGGGGCAGACGATGTTCTTCAATCCATCGCTATAGGAACCTCTGTACTTGTCCGCAAATTCAAACACCTACAAACCAATATGAATAAATAAATAAACAGTAGGAGTAATGCTTTGCTTTCAATTTGAACTATAATTATGTGCAGAATTAATAGTGGTGTTTCTGTTTAGTCATAATTGTAACATAGACGTAATTAGCAATTAATACCCTGATGGCCCTCCTCACAAGGAGCTTGGAGTAAGTGGGATCACTTTTTCTGAAAACCAAAGAAGCAGCAGAAAGAGCAGCAGCAGTCTCTGCAGCTACTTCAGTCCCTGGAGTGTTTTTGTCAATCTTGAATACACTTCTTGGGGTGTCCATATCCTCAGGTCTCTCCCAGCAAGCATGGTCACTTCCTGCTTCCCCCACCTATTAACAACGTTTTAAGGTAAAATTTCATGAGATATTCATTATACAGAATGCAGATAATATATATGTATATATTAACCTGAACAAATATGGTGTCTGGATAGGCAGTGGCCTTGAGAAGATAGTCAGTGGCCCAGCGAACGGCTTGTCTTGCATTCTGGAGCTCTCCTTTCATCACTCCACCAAACTCAATCACACTCCATGATAGCATAGTGGTGGTGAATGCCATTGGGAACCCAAACTTCACATTGTCCCCTGCATCATAATATCCCCCAACCAAATCAACCTGCACATTCCCATAAATTTCACACCAAAAATCAATAAAAAGACTTGTCAAGTTTTGTTTATTTCAACAACTTAAAAAGGACATCCCGGTGCACTAAGCTCCCGCTATATGCGGGGTCCGGGGAAAGACTGAACCGTAAGAGTTTATTGTACGCAGCCTTGTCTTGCATTTCTGCAACAGGCTGTTTCCACGGCTCGAACCTGTAAACTTCCGGTTACATGGTGACAACTTTACCAGTTATACCAAGGCTCCCATCTTTTTAACAAATTAGCAGCTAGAAAGTAAGAGGAGCAATTCCGACGACATACATGCAATGCGGAGCCATCTGAAAGAGCGGAGTTTCTACGCCAAGTGACTCTCTGGTTAGGAGGGAGCTTGCCTGACCTCTGACCTTCAAAGAAGAGAATGGATTTGGTGAGAGCATGTCTGTAATTGTGAGAGGCATAGTGAGGATGACGGCCATGGTGGTCAGAGTGGGCACTGCAATGAAGCAGATAAGAGGCAGTGAAGCAGAGCAGAACAAGTAAAGCTAGTTTGGAAGAAGAAATGTAAAAGAAAGCCATTTGGACTGAGAGTATACACGCTACACTACACTCTTGCCAACTAACCAACAAGCAAGGCTGCAGATTCAGTAAACGAGTATCCCCTCTATTTATAAGGCAAAACAAATAAAGATGCAGCCTGTCGCAATCATTAACCCCCCAATGCAACTCCAATTAGCATTTAGTAGTAGTAACTTCTTTTGGCTTCATTTAACTAATGCTGCAGTTTTAGAGCCCGTTTGGACATACAAATTTTTTGTTTTTTTCCAAAAAAAAACTTTGAAAACAATGTTTGGTTATCCATATCTTACCAATTTTTTCAATTTCACTTAAAAATGCATTTTCAAATTTGAAAAATCGGTTCTTACCAGTTTTTCAATTGAAAATGCATTTTCACTAGTTTTAAATTTTACAAATTTACTCTATACTTTTAAAATTTATAAAATGACCCCATTAATTATTAACCTATAACTATCAACGTGTGAACCCTTTCCTTGTGATGACTACCATGTTGCTAAACAATAGCATGTTTGATTGTTTATTTCAAGTAGTATAATTAATTGGGACGGTTTTGATATTTTTTACAAGTTATGGGGTATAAATCATATTTCATGATTTTGCAAAAAAAAAAAAAACGTTTAAATATGTTGCAAAAATTATAACCAAACACAACTTCATTTTCAACTCAAATTTTAGTGAAATTGCAAATTTGAAAATTTATTTTGGAATTCATGGCCAAACGTCTACTTAATCTCTTTCTTAAATTTGGTGTCTGAAAGTGTTGTTTTATGTTTAGTCAACAATGTCATGCCAATTGGAAAAGTTGGTGGAAAGAGTTGGTGTGGATGCTAGGAGGAAGCTTCCTCCTTTGATGTCACTCATGACATCAAGAGGAGGTAGTTTGATGTCACCAATAACATCAAGGGGAGGTCTTTACCTCTATAAATAGATTCACTCCTTCATTTTTAGAAACCATCCCAAAAATAATACAATACATTGTAGTGAGTAGAGAGTTAAGAGAGAAATTGTCTTAAGTGTAATTGGGAACTCTCCCCTTCCTTTGTTAATAATAAAAAGGCAATTGTTCTCTGGTGGACGTAAGATTATTTTTATCCGAACCACGTTAAATCTTGTGTTCTTTCTTTTACGTTTCCGCTAACAATTGGTATCAGAGCAACATGATTCTTTAACGATCCAAGGAGGAAGAACAAGCAAAGATGAGTTCCATGAAGTTTGAAATTGATAGATTCAGTGGACGCAACAACTTCAATATCTGGAAGATCCAGATGATGGCGTTACTGCGGAGGGAAGGTTCAATCCATGCTATTGACGGAAAGTATCCTAAGGATATATCAGCTCCCGACAAGGAGAAGATTGAAGGGGATGCATTGAGTGCAATCCAACTATCCCTTGCACCTAACGTGCTTTGTGAAGTGAGTACGGGTACCGAAGAGACGGCCAAACAGTTATGGGAAAAGCTAGAAGGGCTATACCAAGACCGATCAGTGACAACAAGGATGTTGTTACAACGGCGTCTTCACACATTTAAGATGGGGTCAGGTACTTCGTTACAAGATCATTTAGATGCGTTCAATAAACTTGTCATGGACTTACAGATTGCAGGAATTAAAAAGGAGGAGGAGACGCTTGCATGTGCTTTGCTATTTTCATTGACTTCAGGATATCGTGATATTGAGAATTCAATGATGTATAGCAAGGAGCCTATCAAGCTTGAGCAAGTGCGGCAGGCACTTAACTCTAGTGATGTGCGGAGGCACATTGAAGGAGATAGAGATGACCAGGCAAGTGGCCTCTTTGTAAGAGGCCGGACTAGCCAACAGGGAAAGACCAAATCAAAGCACAGATCAAAGTCTCGTGTGAACAAGAAGAATACAGAGTGTTGGGGTTGTGGCAAGAAGGGGCACTTTGAACGAGATTGCCCAATGTCAAAGTCCAAGGAAAAGGCGAGTGCATCTACAGTTGAACAGGTACATAATTTTGATAATGATTATGTACTAACAACATCGTGTAATAATAATAGTAGTTATGAAAACAAATGGGTGTTAGACTCTGCTTGTACTCTGCATATGACGTTCCGAAAAGACTGGTTTAGCAGCTACGAGAAAAGTGGAGGAACCGTAGTAATGGGCAATAATGCAACTTGTGCAATAGTTGGCATTGGCTCAGTTCGGGTTCGCTGCCATGATGGAATCGTGAGGACTATTACACAAGTCCGTCATGTTCCTGATCTGAAGAAGAATTTGATCTCCTTGGGTACTCTGGATGAACAAGGCTACAGGTACATGAGCGAAGCAGGAACTATGAAGGTGACTAAAGGTTCTTTAGTCATGCTGAAAGGCAAGCTGGAGAACGGCCTTTACACATTGGCCGGAAGCACCATTGTTGGCTCTGCAAATGCATCTACAGTGCAGTTATCTAATGATGACAAGGCAAGACTATGGCACATGAGACTGGGTCATATGAGCGCACGTGGACTGGAGATGTTGAGCAATCGTAAACTTTTGGAAGGTGAGAAGATCAGCACGCTTGACTTCTGTGAGCACTGCGTTCTAGGGAAGCAGAAGAAGGTCAGCTTCAGCACTGGCAAACACAAGACAAGAGGAGTGCTAGACTACATCCATTCAGATTTATGGGGTCCTTCTAAACTTCCATCGAAGGGCGGAAAGAGGTATCTTCTCATTTTTATTGATGATTTCTCACGAAAGGTTTGGGTGTATTTTTTGAAGGCAAAAAGTGATGCTTTTGAAGCATTTAAAGAGTGGAAGATTTTGGTTGAAAATCAAATGGAGCGGAAAATCAAGTATCTTCGCACAGACAATGGCTTGGAGTTTTGCAATGAAGAGTTTAATGAATTCTGCAAGGTTCATGGGATCTCAAGACATAGGACTGTCAGGCATACCCCACAGCAGAATGGAGTTGCCGAGAGAATGAACAGAACTCTTCTTGAAAAGGCTCGTTGTATGCTCCTACAAGCCAAAATGTCCAAAGTATTTTGGGCTGAAGCAGTTCACACTGCTGCTCATATTGTCAATCGATCTCCAGCATCGGCAATTGACTTTAAGACTCCGAATGAGGTATGGTCAGGTGAACCCTCTAACTATTCATACTTACGAGTATTTGGGTGTCCAGCTTATTATCACGTTAATGAAGGAAAGCTTGAACCAAGGGCTAAGAAGGCCATATTCGTAGGGTATGTGGATGGAGTAAAAGGGTACAAACTTTGGTGTTTGTCTTTACTCAAATTTATAGTTAGTAGAGATGTCACCTTCGATGAATCCTCTATACTTGATCCCCGTAAAGTTTCCGTGGAGTTTTCAGGAAACAAGAACAACGAGCAGGTGGAGCTTCCGGTGGAGCTTGCCAAGGAAAAGGATCAAGAGACTCAGGTTAAAGATGAGTCAGAAGATGTAGGCGTTGAAGAACTTGCTGTCAATGAACCATACACAATTGCGAAGGGGAGGGAGAAGAGGCAGACACGAGAACCGGAACGCCTTATAAATCAAGCAAACTTGATTGCATATGCGTTCGTAGCTGCACAAGAAGAGATTAAAGATCTGGAGCCCTCCTCGTATATTGAAGCAACTTCTTGCAAGGATGCCGCACAATGGCGGTTAGCCATGACTGAAGAGATGGAGTCTCTTCACAAGAATCAGACATGGGTCTTAGTGAAAAGACAAAAGGGGAAGAGGACAGTTGGATGCAAGTGGGTCTACCGAAAGAAAGAGGGAATTCCTGAAGTGGAAGATGCTAGGTTCAAGGCGAGATTGGTTGCAAAAGGTTTCAGCCAAAAGGAGGGAATTGACTACAATGAGATTTTCTCTCCGGTCGTGAAGCATAGCTCAATTCGCGTGCTACTAGCATTGGTTGCACAATTTGACTTGGAGCTTCAACAGCTTGATGTCAAAACTGCTTTCTTACACGGTGATCTAGAAGAGACAATCTATATGGATCAACCTGAAGGTTTCCTAGCTGAGGGAAAAGAAGATCACGTATGCCAACTAAAGAAGTCTTTGTATGGTTTGAAGCAATCCCCTAGACAGTGGTACAAGAGGTTTGATGCATTCATGACTACACATGAATTCTCAAGGAGTGCATTTGATAGCTGTGTGTATCACAAGAAGATGTCTGGTAACTCAATGATTTATTTACTGTTGTATGTTGATGATATGCTTATTGCTGCTAACAACATTACAGAGATAAATGCTTTGAAGAAACTGTTGAGTAAGGAATTTGACATGAAGGATTTAGGAGCTGCAAAGAAAATCCTTGGTATGGAGATTTCAAGAGAAGACGGTGTTGTACATCTTTCTCAGAAGAGGTATATTGAAAGGGTTCTCAAGAGATTCAATATGCATACGTGCAAGCCTGTAAGTACACCATTAGCTCCTCATTTTAAACTTTCAGAGTTACAAATGCCTCAGTCCGAGGATGAGGTGGAGCATATGTCAAAGATTCCTTATGCCAGTGCAGTTGGTAGCATTATGTATGCTATGGTATGCACACGTCCAGATATTGCTCAATCTGTAAGTGTGGTAAGTAGATACATGTCCAGCCCAGGAAAGAGGCATTGGGAAGCTGTCAAGTGGATATTGAGATATCTCAAAGGAGCTTCTGGTGTTGGTCTGACCTTTCGAAAAAGTGGTGGAGGTATTTCAATTCTCGGTTATGTAGATTCTGACTATGCAGGAGATCTTGACAGAAGAAGGTCCACAACTGGATACATCTTTACCCTCGTTGGCAGTGCCGTTAGTTGGAAGTCGACTCTGCAGTTGATTGTCGCTTTGTCTACGACAGAAGCAGAATACATGGCAGCAGTGGAGACGGTGAAAGAAGCTATCTGGTTGAAAGGTTTAGTAGCGGAATTGAGTTTGGTTCAGCTGGAATCAACTCTTAGATGTGATAGTCAGAGTGCTATTCATCTAATGAAAAATCAGAGATTTCATGAGCGCACTAAACACATTGATGTCAGATTTCATTTTATTCGAGATGTTGTTGAAGAGGGAACTATCAAGGTCGTGAAGGTTATCACAGACGATAATGCTGCAGACATGTTGACCAAGATAGTCCCGCTCGCTAAGTTTGCACACTGCAAGGACTTGGCGGGGGTGTGCATCAACTGATGCAACTCCGAAGAGAACAGTTGCTAGGTGGAGGTGGTATGTTCAACAATGGTTTGATTCTTCTTGTTTCTTACAACGGGGTTGCCCAGTAAGCTTAGAAGTTTTGGCCAGAGTTGTTCACACGCTCGAAACGCAAACCAAGGTGGAGATTGAAAATGTTGGTTTATGTTTAGTTAACAATGGCATGCTGAAAATGTTGGTTTATGTTTAGTCAACAATGGCATGCCAATTGGAAGAGTTGGTGGAAAGAGTTGGTGTGGATGCTAGGAGGAAGCTTCCTCCTTTGATGTCACCCATGACATCAAGAGGAGGTAGTTTGATGTCACCAATGACATCAAGAGGAGGTCTTTACCTCTATAAATAGATGCACTCCTTCACTTGTAGAAATCATCCCAAAATAATACAATACATTGTAGTGAGTAGAGAGTTAAGAGAGAAATTCTCTTAAGTGTAATTGGGAAATCTCCCCTTCCTTTGTTAATATTAAAAGGGCAATTGTTCTCTGGTGGACGTAGGATTATTTTGATCCGAACCACGTTAAATCTTGTGTTCTTTCTTTTACGTTTCCGCTAACAATTGGTATCAGAGCGACAGGATTCTTTAACGATCCAAGGAGAAAGAACAAGCAAATATGAGTTCCATGAAGTTTGAAATTGATAGATTCAATGGACGCAACAACTTCAATATCTGGAAGATCCAGATGATGGCGTTACTGCGGAGGGAAGGTTCAATCCATGCTATTGACGGAAAGTATCCTACGGATATATCAGCTCCCGACAAGGAGAAGATTGAAGGGGATGCATTGAGTGCAATCCAACTATCCCTTGCACCTAACGTGCTTTGTGAAGTGAGTACGGGTACCGAAGAGACGGCCAAACAGTTGTGGGAAAAGCTAGAAGGGCTATACCAAGACCGATCAGTGACAACAAGAATGTTGTTACAACGGCGTCTTCACACATTTAAGATGGGGTCAGGTACTTCGTTACAAGATCATTTAGATGCGTTTAATAAACTTGTCATGGACTTACAGATTGCAGGAATTTTCGAGCAAATTTGGCAAACCATGTCAATTTTAGCTTCTGGTTTATGATGGCATTTTTTTTCACTCAATTAGCAACGATATGATGAAATCTGACCTATATTGAATAGTTGTACGTGTTCAACAGCAATTATTATATTCAATAATACAAATGAGGTTTGTGAGTCGAAGTTGTATTATGTTAATCTAATCATTACTTTGTGGGAGTAACTCTAGTATATATATATATCGGCCTGGTATCTGTTGATTAATCTATTACGTTCCGTTGCAATGTATCACTAATCTGAAATATTAATTGTATTGCCGTCCCTTCTGTAGACAAGAAATTAAAAAAGAATCATTACTAGGATTATGATTGAATATTGGGTTTCTACTATTAACCTTGTGGTCCGGCCTTTTCCCGAATTCCGCGCAGAACTTAGTACGTCAGGCTAATATTTTACAAATGCCTATTGACTATTGATATCGAGATGAAGTGATCGAAGCTATCCATTGCTATGTATTGGGAAACAAACTAGGAAGTAGCTAGAAGTTAAGTTTACGAAGAGGAAAAATACGATACTGCAGAGAAGAATGAAGTTGTGTGTCGGATAAAGTAGAGGAATATGAGGATGGTGTGGTGTTTGAATCTGGAGTGAAGAAAGTGGTCAAAAAAGGCCCATGCCACGCCTCTCATGCTCAATGCACTTGAATCAAGAAGCTGTCTATCAATCGATTTGGGACAGACTCCATTGCACAATCTACCAACAGCTCCCCATCCTTCATTCTCTCAACTTGGGTTTCTCCTTACATTTTGATACTACATACGCCTAGAAAGAAAGAAATAAGTAGTATTTTCTTCGTGTTACTCTTCTATTTCCTGCTGTTAGCTATTCTCCAAAAAAGGAATGTTCCTTCCCTTACCATTTTGACTCATTGAGTTCAAAGGGAAAAGAATTTTTAGAAAAGGCGTCCTTTTCTTATTATTTTGCTTGTTACTTTATGTTGGGAATAAACCCCTTACCAAAATAATATTCACGGTAATAAAGCGGAATAATAATGTAGCACCGAGATACGGTAATTAACAAGAATAAAAGAGTAACAATGACACCAAAATTTTTACGTGGAAAACCCTTCTGAATAAGGGAAAAAACCACGACCCCGAGAGGAGCAACTGATATCACTATAGTAAGGAATTTTACAACTTTGTAGGTCGGAGGTAAATACTCCAAAGACCACTACAACACTCAAAAGAAATAACCCTCTTTTGATATTCCCACCTCACTACAATATCGCTCTCTCTCTATTTTCCTCACAGACTATTTTCTTATACCTTGTCTGTGAAACCTTACTCTTTCTTTCTCTCTTTGTTGGTGTGTAGAAATGAGAGTTGAAGCTCTCCTTTTATAGCCAAAGCTTCACCCTCTAAAGCCTACAATATTTGACAATTTACACACACTTTTCACAATTCAACAAAGTTGGCTACCAAACCAAAGAAATTCAACAAGGTTGGCTACCAAACCAAACTAATTCAACAAGGTTGGCTACCAACCAAACCAAGTCAACAAGGTTGGCTACCAAACCAAAGAAAACTCTTATTAGGCACATGCCTAATACTTCTTCAATGAGATGGACATCATCAATCTCCCCCTCCAGTCTCATTCATCTAGAGGAGGTAGCACTGTCTTCTAGTTTGAGTGCATGCCGACAAGTTCTTTGCATAGCTCGAACTTGTTCCTTGGTACCACCTTGGTCAGCATATCTGCGGGATTCTCACTTGTAGAAATCTTCAAGACTTTTAGAGATTCATCATCTACCATTTCTCGAATCCAATGATATCTCACATCAATGTGTTTGGTCCTTGCATGGTACATAGAGTTCTTGCTAAGGTCTATTGCACTTTGACTGTCACAATAGACGACATACTCCTTCTGATGCAATCCAAGCTCTTGAAGGAATCGCTTGAGCCATATCATCTCCTTGCCAGTTTCTGTAGCGGCAATGTACTCTGCTTCAGTTGTTGAAAGTGCAACGCACTTCTGCAACTTAGACTGCCATGATATAGCTCCCCCTGAAAATGTAAATAAATATCCAGTAGTAGATTTTCTGTTGTCAATGTCACCTGCCATATCAGCATCTGTATAGCCCTTCAAGATTGGATCAGATCCTCCAAAGCACAAACAATCTCCCGTGGTACCTCTCAGGTACCTGAGTATCCACTTGACTGCTTCCCAATGTTCCTTTCCAGGATTTTCAAGAAACCTGCTGACAACACCAACTGCGTGAGCAATATCTGGTCTAGTACATACCATTGCATACATCAAGCTTCCGACTGCTGAAGCATAAGGAACTTTAGCCATGTTCCCTTTCTCCTCCACTGTTGTAGGACACATCTTCTTACTCAACTTTAGATGACCAGCAAGAGGTGTGCTGACTGGCTTAGCATTCTTCATGTTGAAGCGTTCTAGTACACGTTCAATGTACTTCTCCTGAGATAGCCACAACTTTCTACTTGTTCTCTCTCGAACTATCTTCATCCCTAGAATTTGTTGTGCTGGGCCCAAGTCCTTCATATCAAATGACTTGGACAGATCTCCTTTCAACTTTGCTATCAACCCCTTGTCTTTTCCTACAATTAACATGTCATCCACATACAACAACAATATAATAAAGTTATTCTCAGAAAATCTTTTGAAGTATACACATGGATCAGAATAGGTCTTTAGGTATGTTTGACTTTTCATGAATGAATCAAACTTCATGTACCACTGCCTTGGTGCCTGCTTCAATCCATAAAGACTCTTATTCAATTTGCACACCATGTGTTTCTTTCCAGCTACTTCAAATCCTTCTGGTTGCTCCATATAAATCTCCTCTTCCAAATCTCCATGAAGAAATGCAGTTTTCACATCCAACTGCTCCACTTCAAGATCTAGGCTAGCTGCTAAGCTCAAAATTGTTCGAATAGAAGTCATTTTAACAACGGGGGAGAAAATTTCGTCAAAATCAATACCTTTCTTCTGTTCGAAGCCTTTAACCACCAATCGAGCTTTGTATCTGACCAGCTTGCCATCTCCATCTTTCTTGAGTTTAAAGACCCATTTGCATTTGAGTGGTCTTTTACCCTTTGGAAGTTCAACCAGCTTGTATGTGCCATTTTTCTGGAGAGATTCCATCTCTTCTTGCATAGCTTTCATCCACTGGTTCTTTTCTGGATGGGACAACACCTCCTTAAGACTTTCTGGCTCCCCCTCATCACTGATGAGGACATACTCTGTGGAAGGGTACCTGCGTGACTCTACCCTTGGCCTCTCTGATCTCCTCAGAGGTTGAGGTTGTTCTTCTCCCTGAGTGGGGTGCTCCACTTCCTCGACACCTTCATCAAGTTGCTCCCCCTGCTCAATAACCTCACCAGGTTGCTCCCCCTGCTCGGCAACCTCGTCGGTCGTACTTTCTGCACTTGTGGGATTGTTAGAAGTAGAAGGAATAGTAACAAAGTTAGGAATTATACCATTCTTCGCCTTTTCTGACATATCAGCAGCAGTTCCAACTTCACTTTCTCGGAAGACTACATCTCTACTTCTGATGACCTTCTTCTTTACAGGATCCCACAGTCTGTACCCGAACTCTTCATCTCCATATCCGATAAATATGCAGGGAATAGATTTATCATCCAGCTTTGTTCTCTGCTCTTTTGGTACATGTGCAAAAGCTCTGCAACCGAACACCTTCAGATGCGAGTAGGACACCTCCTTGTTGGTCCAGACTCTCTCTGGGATTTCAAACGCCAACGGAACTGATGGACTCCTATTGATCAGGTAACAGGCTGTCTGAACTGCTTCACCCCAGAATGACTTAGGCAGTTTAGCCATTCTGAGCATGCTTCTCACCTTCTCCACAATGGTGCGGTTCATCCTCTCGGCTACGCCATTGTGCTGTGGGGTTCCAGGAACTGTCTTTTCATGTCTGATCCCATGACTTGAACAATACTCTTCAAATTCCCTTGAAGTGTACTCACCTCCATTGTCACTTCGGAGACGCTTTAGCTTTCGACCCGTCTCCCTTTCTACTAGAGCATGAAACTTCTGGAAAACTTGAAACACCTGATCTTTGGTTTTCAAAATATAAACCCATAATTTTCGTGAAGCATCATCAATAAAAGTAACAAAATATTTGTTACCGCCCATTGATTCAATTTCCATTGGGCCGCAAACATCAGAATATACTAAATCAAGTATATTCAATTTTCTTTCAGACGATGTCTGAAATGAGACTCTATGCTGCTTACCAAATAAACAGTAGTCACAAGGTTTTACAGTTGTACCTTTGGCATAAGAAATGAGTGATTTCTTGGCAAGAATCTGCAATCCCTTCTCGCTCATATGACCCATTCTTTTGTGCCATAAATCTACAGAAATCTCATCTTGTGCTGCGTTCAATTCACCTTGGCATATTTCTGCATTTGTCCAGTACAACGTGCCACGAGCAACTCCCTTTGCAATCACCAATGATCCCTTAGTGAGTCTCCACTTTTGATTTGCAAAATAACTCTCGTATCCATCTCGGTCTAAAGCAATTCCCGAGATCAAGTTCATCCGCAAATCAGGTACATGCCGCACATCCTTTAGAACCAATGTGCATCCGACATTTGTCTTGATACAAATGTCACCAATCCCCGCAATCTTTGAGTAACTTGTGTTACCCATTTTCACTGTGCCGAAATCACCTGCTACATATCTGCAAAAAAGATCTCTTACCGGTGTGGCATGGTGAGATGCCGCTGTGTCAACCACCCATTCCGACTCTGGACCTGACAGGTGCATGCATTCCTCTTCCTCATTTATAAAGAGGACAACATTATCATTATTTTGCACCATGGCGGCTGTGTTGTCGTCATTCTTCTGGCCACTGGTTTCACCTTTGCCCTTCCTTGGATTTGGGCAATCTCTTTTGAAGTGACCTGGTTGATTACAGTTGTAGCAATTTCTGACTCTTGATTTGGATCGGTTCTTTGACTTCCCACGAGCTCCGGATCTACCATAGTTGTTCGAACTCCTTTGATAACTCCTGCCTCTACCTTCTGTGATGAGAGCCTGTCCTTGATTTTCAGGCTTCTTTCTCATCTTCTCATTGAGTAGAAGAGCCGATGTGACATCTTTCAACTCAATAGTAGTCTTACCGTGCAGGATGGTTGTTGCCAAATTATCGTACGAAGATGGCAACGAGTTCAATAGCAAGATGGCTTTATCTTCTTCCTCGATTTTCACTCCGAGGTTGGCAAGCTGTGTGATTAGTCCGTTAAACACATTTAAATGTGACAAAAAATTCGTACCTTCACTCATGTGTAGGGCGTATAACTGCTTCTTCAGGTACAATTTATTTGTCAGCGTTTTGGACATGTATAGGCTTTCCAACCTTGTCCAAATTCCACGTGCAGTGTCTTCATCAATGATGTTATTTACCACATCATCTGATAAGTGCAACCTGATTGCACTAGCAGCTCTTTCATCCAAGTCAGCCCAATCCTCAGCTTTCATGGTATCAGGCTTTTTGGAATCAACATCTAGAACCTTGTGTAATCCTTGTTGGATGAGCAGATCTCTCATCCTTCTTTGCCATGTTGAGAAACCGTTATCTCCATTGAATTTTGCTACCTCGTACTTTACTCCGGACATTTTTATTTTTCACCAAGTATAGTACTACCGACAGTGAATAGTATTTCAGTGAACGAGCAGAACCTGTGCTCTGATACCAGTTGTTGGGAATAAACCCCTTACCAAAATAATATTCACGGTAATAAAGCGGAATAATAATGTAGCACCGAGATACGGTAATTAACAAGAATAAAAGAGTAACAATGACACCAAAATTTTTACGTGGAAAACCCTTCTGAATAAGGGAAAAAACCACGACCCCGAGAGGAGCAACTGATATCACTATAGTAAGGAATTTTACAACTTTGTAGGTCGGAGGTAAATACTCCAAAGACCACTACAACACTCAAAAGAAATAACCCTCTTTTGATATTCCCACCTCACTACAATATCGCTCTCTCTCTATTTTCCTCACAGACTATTTTCTTATACCTTGTCTGTGAAACCTTACTCTTTCTTTCTCTCTTTGTTGGTGTGTAGAAATGAGAGTTGAAGCTCTCCTTTTATAGCCAAAGCTTCACCCTCTAAAGCCTACAATATTTGACAATTTACACACACTTTTCACAATTCAACAAAGTTGGCTACCAAACCAAAGAAATTCAACAAGGTTGGCTACCAAACCAAACTAATTCAACAAGGTTGGCTACCAACCAAACCAAGTCAACAAGGTTGGCTACCAAACCAAAGAAAACTCTTATTAGGCACATGCCTAATACTTCTTCAATGAGATGGACATCATCACTTTAGAACCAAAGTACTTAGTTTTCGGTGTAAGTTCGAAAAAGTCCTTTAAGTTCTTGAAAATTAAAGTTATTAATTTAAAAATTACATACTCGAAAATAATATAAGCCATAATAGCTATCAACTCAGAAAATCTACATAAAAGATGAATTAAGAAAAGCGTAATCAAAGAATAATCTTTTTGACTCCCCAAATAATATAATAGTACTAATGTATTTTGTGCTACAAAAATGGGAAGGTAATTAAGTTGATCAGATTTGGAATATATCAACATAAATTGGTTAAGAATTCTCCAATCGATGTAATACTTATTTTAAATCCTTTGTCCAGTTTGTTACTGTTTCTGGTCCACAATAAGTGACCAATTTACTTTTTTATTTTGGTCCAACATTAAATGTCTATTTATATAATCAAACAAAAATTCAATTTATTTTTTCAAGATTATCCTTATGTACGTATTCCTAAAAAGTCATTTACTTCTCATATTTGAGAAGAAAAGTAAGTGCTACTATAACTATGGTGCAACATTTAATAAAAGGTAATTTAGTAACACTAATTATTTTTGTTTAGAATTTAATATTTTTGTTTAGAATTTGTTTAGAATTTAGTAACACTAATTATTGGTCAGTTGTTACGGAAAGAGGGAGTAGCTCAGTTTTGTTTGTGTATATGTGAAAACAGAGAAAAGTGATGAAGGGTCACATTCGCCGAGGAGAGTGGTTAAGACCAACTGACAGGCAAAAGCGACTAAATAAGAATGAAAAGAAGGCTGTGGATTGGTGGAGAACTGAGAAGTGCCTCTGTGCCTATAATAAATGATAAAACCTCATCCACAGGAGCCTTTCCAGTAATCTTGAATAGTTATGGGAGGGTTTTTTTTTGGTGTGTGGTGCCGAAGGTCTTTCGGATATAACCTTTTTATTATTTCGAGATAGTAATAAGGTCTGTATACATATTATCTTTCTCAGACTTTATTTATGAGATTTTACTGGTTGTTATTATTGTGTGTGGGAGGGGGAGGGGATTTCCATACATCAATTAATTTCTAGATAGAAGTGAAAATTTTAACATTACTACTAGGACAAATTAAAGAAGTTGAGAAAAATCCAAATTGTGGTCAGCAGAAAAAGCTTAGTTAGGCCATGGTCCAGAGCTGAAGTTTGTATCAGGTTTATCATATATCCATGTGCTCTCTGATATCTTTCCACATGCAAAAAGGCAAAAGCACATGTATCTATTCAATTTTAAAAAGTCTACTTTATGCTAACACTACTACTTCATATTGATTTCCTGCAGGAATTTATGTCCTGCAAACTTTTCTGAGTTTGTAAAATGATAAGTAAGATAGGAATGCGCTCCTCATCAAGAGTCATATGAAGATTGAGACAATTGAATGTAGATAGTATAGTGGACAACCCCATTACTCATTTTCTCTAAGGTGCTATTACGTTTTCGGAGAAAGGATTAAAGAAACAAGGATGGTAGCTAGAGAGGATTTACTGCATTCTCAATCCAGTCATGGGGCGCAACTAAAGAGGCATGGGCTGTGTGCTGCTATAAGGACTCATCATTCCAACCTCTATTTTGATGGATTTAAGACATACAAGGACAATGTAAAGAAAATAGTACTAAATACCCAAAAAAAACTTACTACATGCAGTTATATGTAGTAGTATGTAATTTTTACTGGTTTTTAAGTACTAATCATAAATTGGAACGGAGGGAGTAATTGGTAGCCTTACAATGGTTTATATAGTCAATTTATAAAACTGAAAAACCAGTTTTATAACTGTTATGATCCCCGACTTGCTTGTTCTAGTCTTAATACATACTTTCACATAATTTTAGACAATATATGATGATCTACTGCGTACTATATTACTCTCCCTCTAATTAAGTTTTCTACAAAGAGTGCTATTTTAAGTCTTCAAGCAAGGACACATTCCTTCATCCGAAAAGAAAATAGAGTTTTGGACAATTTCGTTATTTTCTGAAGAACGCACTGGTGCTCAGGCCTCAATTCTCGAGTAAAAGGAGATTTTTTTTTTTTTTTTAAGAGACAGCTAAATTTTGTTGAAATGGAGATCCATTGAGCAACAACTAGAAATAAGGACTGCTGAACTTTCATGACTTAAATGATTTGTTTCCAAGATCTCAAATCTTGTTTATGTGCCGAAACAACTGAAAAACGTTCTATAATCTTTTGAGCTTAAGGCTGCTTGGAATATCTTTTGAGCCCGTTACAGGAAATTTGATATTTATTTCCACCGATACACCTTCATCAATGACCCTCATAGTTGACATTAAAGGAGGGCACGATCCTAGGACCTCCTTCCCTAGACACAACTATAAATAGAGAGCTCAATTATCATTGTAAAGGGGATGAATTTTCTGGCTAACTTACACTACATTCTATACAAAGCTTAAACACAATTTTACTTTCTTGCTTTTGATCTCATCATTGCTGTGCCCGAAAATCTTGTTCCCGAATTTGTTAATTCTGCTATTTTATCTACAATCTAAGGCTAAGTATCATATATTTCTTCGATTATTTTGTTATTTCAAGATCAAATTAATTCACTTGCCTAGAAATCACATATAAATTCAACTGTACCGTTTTACGGGTAAACAGTTTGACGCCCACAATGAGGCCTAGACAGTCGTGCAATTTAATTGATTCTTGCCTTTTTTACTAACGTACTTTGATTGTTTTGTCTTAAAAAAATCACAGAAAATGGCATCTAACACTGTTAACAACACGTAGAATCCTGAAATTCGAGGGGATCAACCTTATTTCGAGAATTCAGTCAGTGACACCTACAACAAGGGGAATGAAGCCACGCCGGTGTATGACATGCAATATCCTCGACGTGTTCGGGAGACAACTCCCGATGATGTTAATGAAGAACATGTCGTCGATGCGGTAAGGGTCTTGCAAGAGCAACAGGCGATTATTCTAGGTCATCTCACGCGGCAGGATAAAGTTATAACGGAGTTGAAGCATGCGCTGTCGGGGGCTTCGAATAATGTGAACAAGCGAGATCCAATTCCTCCCCGGGTCCCTGCAAACCAAACAACCCAGAGAGTCGACAACAACACTCCCAGGGGTAAAGTTGGCTCCGAGGGAGCTGGGGGGAGCGGATCTGGTCTCAATAACGAGAATGATCCTTTCAAGAATAAACTTTTACGGTTTATGAGGGAAGTAAACTCTTGTATAGACCAAATCACGGGCGCGCCACCAGTACAGAAAGGCTCGGACTCAAAGAAGTATACTTAATTGCCATATAAGCCGAGCACAGTGCCAGAGTTAATCTCGAAACGGTTTAAAATGGTCGAATTGCCAAAATATGACAGAACTTCAGACCCTCAGGAGCATATTACCACCTACACAATGGAAGTAAAAGGAAATGATCTAGCTCCTCACGAAATTAAATCTGTGTTGCTAAAGAAATTTGGAGAAATTCTCATAAGGGGAGCTTTGACGTGGTATTCGCTGTTACCCGAGCCTTCCATAGATTTCTTTGAGATGCCCGCGGATTCTTTCATCAAGGCCCATGCAGGGGCCAAAAAGGTACATGTCTGAAAGGCCGACATATTCAGAATTGCACAAGGAGAGTCCGAGTTATAAAGGGAGTTCGTTACCCGATTCCAGAAGGAAAAATGCTACTACCAGCTGTTCTAGATGAATGGGCAACTGAAGCATTCACCGAAGGATTGAATCTGAGAAGTTCAGATGCTTTTTGGAAGCTAAAGGAAAGTCTGGTTGAGTTTCAAGCAACGACCTGGGCAGACATCCACAATCGGTACGAGTAAAAAATAAGGATCGAAGATAATCAGGTTAGTTTTCCATTATCGATCAAAGGACGGGAGAAGAAAAGAGAAAAGTCAAAGGATGATTACGACACTGATAGACGAACTTCGAGGGGCCAGTTTTTGCCATACGAGCGGATTGAAGGTCGCGGCAGAGGCTTCCGGCCAACAGACAAGTTCGACATTGACAGAAGGATCGATCGTGGCTAGAACAAAAGATCACTGCAAGATAAAGAAATGTTAGGGTCGCGAGATCCTTCTTACCCCAAGTTATCAAAGTATAACTTTAACGTTAGTATAGTAGAGTTGGTATCAGCCATGAGAAACATCAAAGAGGCATGACTCCTGAGCCCTATAAGATTTGATTCTAGCCAGAGGGATCCCAACCTATGGTGTGAATACCATGGGACAAATGGCCACCAGACAGGGGACTGCCGACACTTCCGGGAAGAGGTGGCAATGCTGTTCAAAAATGGTCACCTTAGAGAATTCTTAAGTTACCGAGATAAGAACAACTATGGTCATAACAGAGACAATGCAGAACCCTCGAAAGTAGGAGAAGAACCCACATGCCAAATGTTTAATATGATCTTCGGAGGGAATGAGATTAATGGGGTCACCTTTTCGGCAACAAAGAAGACGAAAGTATCAATAACTCATAGTAAAAGTCTCCTGGAAGACGATATCACTTTCACGGAGGAAGATGCAGACGGATTGCTACTACCACACAACGATGCACTGGTAATTTCTTTAAATGTACTAGATTTTAAAATTAAACGTGTTCTAGTGGATACAAGAAGTTCAACTAATATCATACAATGGAGAGTCCTGGAGCAAGCTAAACTCACCGATAGCATTATTCCTACAACAAAGCTCCTCGCTATATTCAACCTCGCGAGAGTAACAATTCGGGGAGAAATTTTGCTGCTCATGAATGCTAAAGGGTAATGAAAACAACTCTCTTCGAAGTTGTAGATGGAAACATAGGATACAATATCATCTTGGGAAGGCCATGGTTATACGAGATGAAAGTTGTGCCCTAAACGTATCACCAATTGTTGAAATTTCCAACACCTGAGGGAATCAAGCAGATAAGAGGTGATCAACTGGCAGAGAGGGAGATGAATGCTATTTCGGTATCTTGTAGCAAAGGAAAGAAGTGTGCGGCATAACAATTATAGGAACTGGCCCCTACCCTTGAACTAGAGGAAGTCAGTCCGGGGACGGAAGAGTCGGAACAGTATCATGTGCCAAGATATTTTCAAGTTCCAAAAGAGACGGATGCAACAAAGTCCACGACAGAAGAACTAGAGAAAGTTGCATTGTTTGAAGAATTCCTAGAAAGGAAATTCCCTTTGGGAACAGGACTGCACCCGGAGCTCAGGTCTGCTTTTATTGAATTTCTTAAAATTAACGCCGATTCTTTTGTATGGTCGCACGAGGATATGACAGGTATCCCGACGGAGGTAGTCGTGCATAAGTTAAGCTTGGATCCCAACATACCTTCGGTAAGACAAAAGAAGCGCCCTATTGCTGAAGCAAGGAATAAATTTGTCAAAGAAGAGGTAACCCGCTTACTCAATATCGGTTCAATACGAGAGGTAAGATTCCGGACTGGCTAGCTAATGTAGTAGTAGTAGTTCCTATTAAAAATAATAAGTTTCGCATGTGCGCATACTACAAGTATCTTAGTAAGGCGTGCCCAAAAGACTCATTCCCATTGCCAAATATCAATCAAATGATTGATGCCACGGCCGGACACGAGTTAATGCATTTGTTTGATGGTTATTCTTGGTACAATCAAATCAAGATGAACCTAGAAGATTAGGAAAAGACGCCGTTTATAACAAATTTCGGTATATATTGTTACAATCTGATGCCTTTCGGGTTAAAAAAACACTGGATCCACTTATCAACGGTTCGTAAATAAGATGTTTGAAAAACAAATAGGAAATAGTATAGAAGTATATATAGACGATATACTCGTTAAGTCATTGAATGCAGGTGACCACCTTAAGCATTTGCAAGAAACATTCTGTTGACATCCAATTTTGTCCCTCCTTTCTTCTAATTAATTTTCTTGAGCTTCTAAGTTACTAAGCTAAATACCCTATTTTTGCTACAGTTTTTTTACAATTGTTACTGCTAGTATCATTAGTATTAATATTAGTATTAGTATTAGTGTTAATATTGATATTATCATTATTCTTATAATTACTACTTTTACTATTATTACTGTTATTATTATTACTACTACTACACTTTATTATTATACTACTTTTAGTATTATTATTATTATTATTGTTGTTGTTGTTGTTATTATTATTATTACTATTATTATTATTATGATTATTTACTATCATTATTAATACTATTGTTGCAATTAGTATTGTTACTACTTTAAATTATCTACTTAATATTGTTTTATCATGTATAAATATGTCAATTTAGGAGCCCAAGGAAATACTAGAAAGAAAGAAATATTAAGACCATTTCAAGCCCAAAATTCGGCCATCAGCTAGCCCATGACTCAGCCAACCAACCAGGCCCACAAAATAGCCCAAATCGGAGGACCATACCTACCATCCCATCCACTCTATCCTCACTTCCATGTAGGCGCCACATGAGCCCCACGTCATCGCCACATAGGCGCCAACGGTCCAAATCCCATGACCAACACACGCTCAGTACACGACCTCCCCATCCCTTCACACTCTAACCCCACATCTTCTAGAGAATTCTATGTATTTTTCTTTATTTTTACTTATTTCATCTTAAGCCTAATCTGAGCCATCCGTTATTTTAATCCAATGGTCAATATTTATCCCATCAATTAAATCCAATTTGCTAACCCTTCTCTCTCTCCTAACCCAGCAGGCGCTCTCTATGGTCCCTTTCTTCCTCTGCAATAGCAGATTTCTTTTGGCTTCTTCTCCAATTTTGAGTAAAGGTTTGACCTCTCATATTATAAAAGCAGATATTCCAGGCTCATTCCAAGCAAATGTCTGCATCCCCAACGTGATTCTAATTTTGTTTTGGACCAAGATTCAAACTGGATTTTCATTTTACAATGAAGTTGACAAAGGTTAAAAATTGGTTCTCGTTTTACTTTCCCCCTTTTTCATTATTTTTGGAAAACAAATCTCTGCTCCATTTGATTTTCTCGCACTTGACACCTCTTCTATATGTTGTAAAATGACTCTTTTAGCCATGGGTAATCTGATTTTCGATTTGGAAAATTCTGCCCAAAACTTCAACCCTTAAAACCCTAAATTTTGCCCTATAAATATCAGTATTTGAGAAGTGTAGAAAAAAGCTTTAGTCTCCCTATTTACCCCCTTTTAAGTCTTTAGATTCAGCCATCACAACTAGCTTTCATACTTACCCTTAAAAACTTTATTCTCTTCCTTATTTTTGACCTCTATTGGGTTTCAAAATAGAGGTTTTCTTAGTTGTGTTCCACGTTAATCGGAGGTAGAGAGATTGCATTTGGAGTTTCGTTGGATTCGAGACCTCAGCCCCGGTTCACTGCCCCAAAAAAGCTGAAGAGTCTCACTTTGAGACTCAATGATGTAATACTGCTATCATGACCCTCCCGAACCCCGTCGTGATGGCGCCTCTCGTGAAGACAAGGCCAGCCAACTAACCCAATTCACTTGTTAAAGCAGTTAAACAATATAAAAGCAGTCTAAAATATGATTTAATGATAATAAGTAGCGGAAATACAATCCGACACAGCTCTAACTGGGGTGTCACAAGTCACGAGCATCTAACAACACTGAATCCTCAAATGTAACTACAGAGTTTTAAGTACCGAACTAAGAACATAAAGGAAATAGATAGGGAGGATCTCCAGACTGCGAAATACCAACAGCTACCTAAAGACTCCTCGGAGATCTGCCTGAAGCTAGAATGAATCATCACTCGGGAGCAGGACTAGCTATGCCTGAATCTGCACACAGGGTACATGGAGTAAAGTGAGTACTCCAACTTAGTGAGTAACAAATGTAAATAACAACTGAAAGTAAGAAAACACATAAGGCACAAGACATTCTATAATGAAGCAGTAAAAATCATTTAAAATAGTGAAAAGTCAAGTAAAATTCTCTTTCAACAAGTAAACAAGTAATTAACAGGTAGTTAAGGTAAAGTAAACAAATAAAAGTTCGCCCCTCGGGCACCGTATCAACAAATCCGCCCCTCAGGCAACATCTCAGAATAGTACCATCCCCTCGGGCTCAATCTCATATCACAATGGGTACCCGCACTCACTGGGGATGTGCAGACCCCTGGAGGGGCCCCTTACGGCTCAAGCGCAATAACAAGCCATCTCATGGCATCAAATCTAGGCCCTTGGCCTCATATAAATCAAGCCACCTTGTGGCGTACATATCTCAGACCCTCGACCTCATATCAGTATCAGTGGTTCCTCACAATATAGGCACTCGACCTTACTCAATCAAAAATCATCACAAGCCTCTCGGGCAATGGTAAAATAGTATTTCTCAGCCTAAATATCATTTAAATCTCATTTAAGGTTAAAACTGAGTAAACATGACTGAGTAGTAAAATATTGGAAATTAACATGACTGAGTTCAAGTAATAGGTCATAAAAGTGAAGAAATAGTAATAAAAATCCCCGAAGGGTTCAAATAGTTGGCACGAAGCCCAAATATGGCATTCAACCCAAATCATAATGATATCAAATAAGTTTCAGTCAAATACGCGATAAAATCATCAACCGGGATGGACCAAGTCATAATCCCAATAGTGCACGACCCCACGCCCGTCATCAAGCATGTGTCTCACCTCAACATAGCACTACGATGTGCAATCCAGGGTTTCAAACCCTCAGAACATCATTTACAATCATTACTCACCTCGAACCAGCTAAATCTCTAGCTCGCGATGCCTTTGCCCCTCGAATCGGCCTCCACGTGCATCGAATCTATCCAAAATCAAAACAAGGACATCAAAATATGCTAAGGGAACGAAGCCCAAGCGAAAACAATCAATAAATGGCACAAATCCCGAAATTACCAAAACCCGACCCCCGGGCCCATGTCTCGAAATTCAGAAATTTTTACATTAATAGATTTCTCATCTCCCCACGAGTCTATGCATATCAAAAACACTAAAATCGGAGTCCAAATGACCCCTCAAATCCTCCTTTAAAGGCCTCTTAGACTCAATCCCTAATCCTTCATTTTTAGCCCTTTAATTCCTTTAATTACAGCCTTAACCCATGAAATACTACCATAGGAATGCGTTTTAGGTCCAAAATCCTTACCTTAGCGAAGTTCCCTAGAAATCTCCCTTCCAAATCGCCCAAAAGCTCTCAAGCCGAAGTCAAAAATGGTGAAAACCTTCAAAAATTGCGAAGGAAGGCATATATACATTCTGCCCAGGGATACCCGCATCTGCGGTCCAAAACCTGCTTCTGCGGTACCGCATTTGCGGTCTACTCTCCTCATCTGCAACTCCGTAGGTGCGGTCCATCTACCGCATCTGCGGTTCCTGACTCTTCCTCTCAAATCCGTATCTGCGGCCATTCCATCGCATATGCGGCGCCGCACCTGCGGTCTCCAAACCGCAGGTGCGAAAACACCAGAAGAAGCAAACTTCAGCAGCTGCAATAACATCTCAACTACTCCGACAACCACTCGAAATCATCCCGAGGCCCCCGACACCTCAACCAAAAGCACAACCATGACCCAATACCTTATTCAAACTTGCTCCAATCGCCAAAATAATTCAAACAACGCCAAATCAACCAAAACATCTCGGATTCAAGCCTAAGTTTCTAAAATCTTCCAAATTTTGCTTTTGATCAAAAACCCAACCAAACCACGTCCGAATAACCTGAAATTTTGCACACACATCCCAAATGACCCAACGAAACTTCTGCAACTCTCTGAATTTCATTCCGACCCCTAAATCAAAATCTCGCCTACCAACCGAAAATCGCCAAAATATCAACTTTGCCAATTCAAGCCTAAATCTACTCCAAACCTCCAAAACCTATTCCGATCACGCTCCTAGGTCATAAATCACCTCCCGAAGCTACCCGAACCATCGGAAATCACATACGAACCCTCTAACACATAAGTCAACATCTGGTTGACTTTTCCAACTTAAACTCCCTTAAAAGAGACTAAGTGTCTCAAGCCTTACCAAAATTATTCCAGACTCGATCCAACCAACCCGATACCACAAAAGACGAATAACGAAGCATAAAGAAGCAGAAATAGGGGAAACAGAGTGGTAACTCATGAGACGACTGGCTGGGTCGTCACATCCTCCCCAACTTAAACAAACGTTCGTCCTCGAACAAGCCAAGAAACATACCTGAAGCCTCAAATAGGTGAGGATATCTGTTCCGCATCTCCCGTTCGTTCTCCCAAGTAGCCTCCTCCATAGGCCGACCTCTCTACTGCACTTTCACTAAAGCTATATTTTTTTACCTCAATTTTGGAACCAGACAACCCAAATAGCTACTGGCTCCACATCATAGGTCAAATCATCATCCAACTGAACTGTGCTGAAATCCAGAACATGAGACGGATCCCTAATATACTTCCGGGGCATAGAAACATGAAATACCGGATGCATACTCGACAAGCTGGGTGGCAAAGTAAGCTCATAAGCCACGTCCCCAATCCTCCGAAGCACCTCAAAAGGCCCAATGAACCATAGACTCAATTTTCCTTTCTTCCCAAATCTCATAACACCCTTCATAGGTGAAACCTTCAACAGAACCTTCTCGCCAACCATGTAGGACACATCTCGAACCTTCCTATTAGCATAACTCTTTTGCCTCGACTGCGCTGTATGAAGCCTCTCCTGAATCACCTTTACCTTCTCCAAAGCATCCTGTACCAAATCAGTCCCCAATAGCCTAGCCTCACCGAGCTCGAACTAACCAACTGGAGATCTACACCGCTTCCCATACAAAGCCTCATATGGAGCCATCTGAATACTCGACTGGTAGCTGTTATTATAAGCAAACTCTGCAAGCGGTAGAAACTCATCCCATGACCCTCCGAAATCAATGACATAAGCACGCAACATGTCCTCCAATATCTGAATAGTGCGCTCGAACTGCCTGTCCGTTTGAGGATGAAAAGCTGTGCTCAACTCCACCTGAGTACCCAACTCTCTCTGCATGGCCCTCCAAAACTGCGAAGTAAACTGAGTACCTCTATCTGAAATGATGGAAACCGGAACACCATGCAAGCCAACAATCTCTCGGATATATATACCCGCCAACCGCTCTGAAGAATAGGTAGTACACATAGGAATGAAGTGCGCGGACTTGGTCAGCTAATCCACAATCACCCAAATAGCATCGAACTTCTTCAAAGTTTGTGGAAGTCCAACCACAAAGTCCATAGTGATCCTCTCCCACTACCACTCAGGAATATCCATCTTCTATAGCAAGCCACCCAGTCTCTAATGCTCATATTTCACATGCTGGCAATTGAGACACCGAGCTATAAATCCCACAATATCTTTCTTCATTCTTCTCCACCAGTAGTGCTGCCTCAAATCCTAATACATCTTCACAGCACCCGGATGAATGGAATACCGCGAGCTATGGGCCGCCTCCAGAACCAACTCCCGAAGCCCATCCACATTTGGCACACAAATCCAGCCCTGCATCCTCAAAACCCCATCATCACCAATGGTCACATCTCTGGCATCATCATGATGAACTCTGTCCCTAAGGACTAGCAAATGCGGATCATCATACTGGCTCTCTCTGATGCGATCATATAAGGAAGACCGAGAAACCACACAAGCCAATACCCGACTGGGCTCCAAAATATCCAACCTCACGAACCAATTGGCCAAGTCCTGAACATCAACTACAAGAGGTTTCTCCCCAACTAAATCCCCATACTCACTGCTTTTCAGCTCAAAGCATCGGCCACCACATTGGCCTTAAGCAACTCCAACCATCTCCACTGCCTCAAATTAAGATCCTTTTGCTTGAACAAATGCTGAAGATTGCAATGATCAGTGAACACCTCCCAAGATACGCCATACAAGTAATGCCTCCAAATCTTCAATGCGTGAACTATGGCAGCCAACTCCAAATCATGAACGGGGTAGTTCTTCTCATGGGGCTTCAACTAACGAGAAGCATAAGCAATAACTCTACCCTCCTGCATCAACACACAACCAATCCCAACTCTTGAAGCATCACAATACACGGTATATGAACCTAAAGGTGATGGCAAAACTAAAACTGGAGCTATAATTAAAGCTGTCTTGAGCTTCTAAAAGCTCTCCTCACACTCGTCCGACCATACAAATGAAGCACCTTTCTAAGTCAACTTGGTCAAGGGCGATGCGATAGATAAGAATCCCTAAACAAACCGGCGATAATAGCCTGCCAAACCAAGAAAGTTGCGAATCTCTGTGGCTGAGGACGGTCTGGGCCAACTCTAAACCGCCACTATCTTCTTCGGATCAACCTGAATACCCTCACTAGACACCACGTTCCCCAAGAAAGCCATTGAACTGAGCCAAAAATCACACTTGGAGAATTTTGCATAAAGCTTCTCCTCCCTCAATCTCTGCAGCACAACTCTCAAATACTCCGCGTGCTCCTCCTGACTACGCGAATACACCAGAATATCATCAATAAGGACTATGACAAACGAATCGAGATATGGCTGGAACACGTCGTTCATCAAATGCATGAATGCTGCTGGGGCATTGGTCAGCCCAAAACACATCACTAAGAACTCATAATGACCATATCGGATCCTGAAAGCAGTCTTAAGGATATCTGAATCCCTGATCTTCAACTGGTGATAACCCGAATGGAGATCAATCTTGGAGAACACCCTCGCTCCTTGAAGTTGGTCGAATAAATCATCAATGTGGCGCAAAGGATACCTGTTCTTAATTGTTACCTTATTCAATTGCCTATAATCAATGCACATTCTCATGGTGTCATCCTTCTTCTTCACAAATAGAACCAGCGCACCCCAAGGTGATACACTAGGTCGAATGAACCCTTATCAAAGAGTTCCTGAAACTGTTCCTTTAATTCCTTCAACTCCGTGTGTGCCATACGATATGGCAGAATAAAAATGGGCTGAGTGCCCGGTACTAGGTCAATACCAAAATCAATATCCATGTCCGGTGGCATGCCCGACAGGTCTGCAGGAAACACATCGAGAAAATCCCTCACAACTAGAACAGAATCAATACTGGGAACCTTAGCTCCGACATCCCTTACAAACGCTAGATATGAAAGACAACCCTTCCCAACCATATGCTGGGCCTTCAAGAAAGAGATCACTCTACTAGGAACATAATCAATCACACCTCGCCACTCGATCCGTGGCACACCCGGCATAGCCAATGTGATTGTCTTAGCATGATAGTCTAGAATAGCACGACACAGAGATACCAATCCATGCCCAAAATGACATAAAAATCCACCATGCTCAATAGTAATAGATCCACTCGGGTCTCCAGACTCCCAATAGTCACCACATACGACCGGTACACACGGTCCACAACAACAGTATCGCCCACCAAGGTAGATACATGAACAGGTAAAGTAAGAAACTCACGGGGCGTACCCAAATAACGAGCAAAGTATGATGACACATAAGAAAAGATGGAACCAGGATCAAATAATATAGAGGCATCTCTGTGGCAGACTGAAACAATACCTGTAATAACAACATCTGAAGCAATAATATCGGGTCTACTTGGAAGTGCATAGAAACGGGCTTGACCTCCCCCTGATCGACCTCCCCCTCTAGGGCGACCCCGTCCTGACTGACCTCTACCCCCAGCTGGCTGAGCAAGTGGAGGTGAAGAAACTGGCGCTGAAGCCGATGACTGACCCCTCCGCTGGGACGAAATAACAACACGACGAGGACACTGCCTCCACATGTGGCCCATCTCGCCATACTCATAACAACTCCCAGGTGCTGGAGAAAGGATTGAAGGGAACCCCTCGCACTAGAGTGACTAGCATATGTACTCGGCATAGAAGAGCCCTGAGCTGGAGCACGGGATGAACTCTGAGTTGGAATAGCACTAAGTGATGACTGGCCCTGCTGAGATCCATGCTAACCATGACCCGAAGATGCCCAACAATAACCTGGGCGAGTTGGCTAGGCAGACCTAAATGAACGGCCTCTACCGTGCTGAAACTGACCCCTCGAAGGAGTACCACTATAGCTGCCAGATCCTCGAGACCTCTTGGCCTCCCTCTCATCTCGCTCCTGACGGCAAACCGACTCAATCTCATGGACGATATCAACAACCTCCTTGAATGTAGCACCAGATACCCTCTCCCTGGTCATAAGAATGCGGAGCTGATAAGTAAGACCATCAACAAACCTCTTGATACTCTCTCGATCTGTTGGAACCAACCAGATGGCATGACGAGCCAACTCAGAAAACCTCAACTCATACTACGACACGGTCATCTCCCCCTGTCGCAACCACTCAAACTGCCTACGCAGATCCTCTATGTGGGACTGTGGCACATACTTCTCCAGGAAGAGAACATAGAACTGCTGCCAGGAGAGGGGTGCTGCACCAACAGGCTTACGCCTCTCGAAATCCTCTCACTAAGTGAAAGCAGCTCCTGAAAATTGATAGGTGGTAAAAGCGACCCCGCTGGTCTCCAGAATACCTACAGTACGAAGCATCCTCTGACACTTATCCAAAAAGCCCTATGCATCCTTGCCCTCTACGCCACTGAAGGTCAGAGGCTGCAATCTACCAAATCTCTTCAACCTACACTGCTCATCCTCCGGTATGATAGGAACCACATAGTCCCGAGTAGCTGCAATCGGCTGGGCTGGATGCGCCCCCGACATCTGAAGTCTCTGCACGACCTGCTCAGGTGTGCGAGCAGCAGGAGTCTGAGTGCCTCCCCCAACCTGAGAAGTAGCTGCGGCTGTAGTCGCTGAAACCACCTGAGCCAGGACAATGCAAACTGATAAGATTTGTGCCAAGGCCTCCTGAAGATCCAGAATCACGATGGGCACAACTGGTGCGTGAACTGGTGCTGATGGAGCGTCCATAGCTGGGACCTGGTCCTGAACTGGGGCAGCTGGTGGATCTACAGGTGTTGCCCTCGCTGCTCTGCCTCTACCATGACCACGATCGCGTCCTCAGCCTCTGGTGGCCTCAACTCGTGGCAATGGTGGTCGTCCACCCCGTCTGGTAGCGCGTGTCCTCACTATCTGTGAGAGAATAGAATAACAGAAGTTTAGTACTCAGATCAACAAGTTCGCACGACAAGAATTTCAAGAATATTAAGTTTTTCCTAAAGGTTATGTAGCCTCTCGAGGATAAATATAGACGTCTTCGTACCGATCCACAAGACTATACTAAACCCGCTCATGACTCGTGAAACCTATGTAACCTAGGCTCTGATACCAACTTGTCACGACCCTAACCCCAAACCTGGTCGTGATGTCGCCTCTTGTGAAGACAAGACCAGTCAACTAACCCAATTCACTTGTTAAGGCAGTTAAACAACATAAAAGCAGTCTAAAACACGATTTAATGATAATAAATAGCGGAAATACAACCCGACACAGCCCTAATCGGTGTGTCACAAGTCACGATCATCTAACAACACTGAATCCTCAAATGTAACTACAGAGTTTTAAGTACCAAACTAAGAACATAAAGGAAATAGATAGGGAGGAGCTCCAGGCTGCGAAAAGCCAACAGCTACCTAAAGACTCCTCGAAGATCCACCTGAAGCTGGAATGAATCAGCACTCGGGAGCGGGACCAGCTACGCCTGAATCTGCACAGAGGGTGCAGGGAGTAAAGTGAGTACTCCAATTCAGTGAGTAACAAATGTAAATAACAACTGAAAGTAAGAAAACACGTAAGGCACAAGGGATTCTATAATGAAGCAGTAAAAACAGTGAAAAGTCAAGTAAAATCCTCTTTCAACAAGTAAACAAGTAATTGATAGGTAGTTAAGGTAAAGTAAACAAATAGAAGTTCGCCCCTCGGGCACCGTATCAACAAATTCGCCCCTCGGGCAACATCTCAGAACAGTACCAGCCCCTCGGGCTCAATCTCATATTACAATGGGTACCCGCGCTCACTGGGGGTGTGCAGACTCCTGGATGGGCCCCTTACGGCCCAAGCGCAATAACAAGCCATCTTATGGCATCAAATCTAGGCTCTCGGCCTCATATCAATCAAGCCACCTTCGTGGCGTACATATCTCAGGCCCTCGGCCTCATATCAGTATTAGTGGTTCTTCACAATATAGGCCCTCAGCCTTACTCAGTCAAAAATCATCACAAGCCTCTCGGGTAATGGTAAAATAGTATTTCTTAGCCCAAACATTATTTAAAATATTATTTAAGTCTTAAAACTGAGTAAACATGGTTGAGTAGTAAAACAATGGAAATTAACATGACTGAGTTCAAGTAATAGGTCAAAACAGTAAGGAAATAGTAATAAAAATGATTGAAGGGTTCAAATAGTTAGCACGAAGCCCGAATATGGCATTCAACCCAAATTATAATGATAGCAAATAAGTTTCAGTCAAATACGCGGTAAAATCATCAACCGGGACGGACCAAGTCACAATCTCCAATAGTGAACGACCCCATGTCCATCATCAAAACAGAACGAGGACGTCAAAATATGCTAAGGGAACGAAGCCCAAGCAAAAATAATCAATAAAGGGCACAAATTCCGAAATTACCAAAACCCGACCCCCGGGCCCATGTCTCGAAATTCAGAAACTTTTACATCAATAGATTTCTCATCTCCCCACGAGTCTATGCATATCAAGAACACTAAAATCGGAGTCCAAATGACCCCTCAAATCCTCTTTTAAAGGCCTCTTAAACTCAAGCTCTAATCCTTCATTTTTAGCCCTTTAATTCCTTTAATTACAACCTTAATCCATGAAATACTACCATAGGAATGCGATTTAGGTCCAAAATCCTTACCTTAGCGAAGTTCCCTTGAAATCTCCTTTCCAAATCGTCCAAAAGCTCTCATGCCGAAGTCAAATATGGTGAAAACCTTCAAAATTCGGAAGGAAGACGTATATACATTTTGCCCAGGGATAGTCGTATCTGCGGTTCAAAACCCGCTTCTGCGGTACCGTATTTGCGTTCCACCCTTCGCTTCTGCGAAAATCACTTAACAGACCAAATACCGCATCTGCGGTCCACTCTCCGCATCTACGACTCCGCAGGTGCGGTCCATCTACCGCATCTACGATTCCTGACTCTTCCTCTCAAATCCGCATCTGCGGCCATTCCATCGCATATGTGGCGCCACACCTGCGGTCCCCAAACCGCAGGTGAGAAACCACCAGAAGCAGCAAACTGTAACAGCTGCAATAACATCTCAACTACTCCGACAACCACCCGTGTTCATCCCGAGGCCCCCGAGACCTCAACCAAAAGCACAACCATGACCCAATACCTTATTCAAACTTGCTCCAATCGCCAAAACACTTCAAACAATACCAAATCAACCAAAACACCTCGGATTCAAGCCTAAGTTTCTAAAACCTTCCGAATTCCGCTTTTGATAAAAAATCCAACCAAACCACGTCCGAATAACCTGAAATTTTTCACACACATCCCAAATGACCCAACGAAACTAATGTAACTCTCGGAATTCCATTCCGACCCCTAAATCAAACACTCGCCTACCAACCGGCAATCGCCAAAATATCAACTTCGCTAAAGCCTAAATCTACTCCAAACCTCTAAAACCCATTCCGATCACGCTCTTAGGTCATAAATCACCTCCCGAAGCTAACCGAACCTTCAGAACTCACATCCGAGTCCTCTAACACATAAGTCAACATTCGGTTGACTTTTCCAACTTAAACTCCCTTAAAAGAGACAAAGTGTCTCAAACCTTACCAAAATTATTCCAGACTCGATCCGACCAACTCGATACTACAAAACATGGATAACGAAGCATAAAGAAGCAGAAATGGGGGAAAACAGAGCTTTAACTCATGAGACAACTGACCGGGTCATCACAACTGCATGGAGACTGCACATTCCTGAGTCCATTTTCAAGCTTTTACCATGTAATACAGAAGATAAAATCTTCTGCAGGGCCTGAAGATGGCTCTGAACCATTTCACTCTATTTTCATTCACTCTTGTTCTATTCCCTATTGAGACTAACAAATTTATTTCCAGTTATATGGTGAACCTAAGGTTGTATTGTGAGCCAGGCCTGGGCCTAAATGGGCTAAACGGGCCAAGCCAAACGGTGCCGGGCTCTGGCGGGCCGGTCTCTAGCGGCCCCGGGCCAAACCGTCCCGGGCTTAGCCGTCATGGAGGGTGGAACCGGCCCACTACGGGCCTAAGCCCACATGGTCCCCGGCTAAATGGGTCGGGTAAACGGGCCTAAGTGTTTCGGGCTATTTTTTTTAAATTTTTTTATCTAAGGCAATTTTTTATAAATTATTTACATACATACATACATATATATATATATATATATATATATATATATATATATATATATATATATATATACTATATAAATTGCTTATATGTGTATATATATATATATATGTATATATATATTAAAATATTTTATCTAAGGAAATTTCTTGTAAATTATACACACACACAAACACACACACACACACACACACACACACACACACACACACACACACACATATATATATATATATATATATATATATGAACTCGGTATCAAAGCTGCAAATTAAAGTTTACATTTAATACTTCAAATTAAAGTTCAATGCCTTCAACATAATACTTCAACTTAATCTAACAAAATTAAAAAATTAAGCATAATACGTCTAATAATTTTAAAATAACACAAATTGTCTCAAATTAACTTAAAATCTTAAATACGAATGTCTGGAGAACGCGCAAGACAACTCTTTATATGCCTCCTTAAACAGCCTGTGCCCTCCAACTTTGGACGATAAGTGTAGACTCGACCACAATTCTTGCACTTTATTATGTAAACTTCTTCATTTTCTTCTACCACATTAAAGTGTTCCAACACAAATGGGCGCAATCTAGAATCACCGGGCATGATTTAACTTGAATTAAGAATTTGACTTTGAGAAATGAGAGATGAGTGAAGACTTGAAGACTTCAATTTTAGTTTGAGAAATGAGAGAGATTGATGATTTTGTGAGTAAAAATGAAAGAATGAGGGTATTTATAGTTGAGAATAAGGAAAAAATATAATTATAAAAAGTTTGGGGTTAAAACAAAGTTTGGGGGCCAAATGACTATTTTTTAAAAAGCCAAACTGTCACGACCCAAACCGATGGGCCGTGACGGGCACCCGATACCTTACTCAACCGAGTACCAACGTAACGTATCTTTCTTATTACGTCATCATATACACGTGATATATGGGCTTAATAGGCCAACATATTCATTTATAAACTCAAAACATAGGCTGACAAGGCCGTACAATCTTTCACGTACACGACATATGTCTACAAGCCTCTAAGAGTACATAAATGTTATAAAGGTCAGGACAGAGGCCCGCCACACCAAACAATACACGTCTAAATCATACTAACCAAACACGCAACTCCGAAGCAAATGGAGCGCACCAACATCTTCCACTGAGCTGATAGCTTACTTAGAGGGCTCTCGACCCATCTGTCTAGACCTGCGGGCATGAAACACAACGTCCCCAGGCAAAAGGGACGTCAGTATGAAATAATGTACCGAGTATATAAGGCAATATACTGAAAGCTGAAACTGAACTGATAATATAATAACTGCAAGTAGCTGGAAGTCAAAGATAATCTGAAGATATGCTTACCTGTTGATACTGACTCAACTCTCTCAATATAGTAAGTAAAATAGCTGTCCGGCCCTATAAGGCTCGATATATATATATATATATATATATATATATATATATATATATATATATATATATATATATATATATATATATATATAACTGCTCTGCCGTAGTAGGCTCGCTCATAAGCGCTCGGCCATACTAGGCTCTGTATTTCGACCAACTGCGCTCGCTCATAAGCGCTCTGCCACAGTAGGTTCGGTATATAACTTACCATCTGATCAGAGGTTGCCCAATAGGGGCCTGCCCATCGATTATAGCTCGATGGTAATGAAAATACTTTTAATACTGTATATATATAAACTCTCTGCTCTCTTGTCTGGAAGAAAATAATACTCAATTGAATATGATAAGGGAGAATGCTGCAACTTATGAGAGTAGAAGAATATACATAAATTCAGGAATATGAATTTCTCTTTATATCTCGTTATCAAACTTGTGTAATTACGAGATTATGTCAAAATGAAGGAAAGACTTAGCCTTAACATACCTGAACCAATTCTCTTAGCAATCCCTCTAACCCACGTCAATTACGACACAATACGTAACGGCAAAATCAAAGAAGGGGAAAATCCAAGGGGAAAATCCGCATGATATTCTTTAGAAAGATTGCACCATACTTCCTTTGAAACCAATCAAGGAAGCTTGCATAGCATCATCACCTAAGACACCCCATTCTGTTCGAACTCAATGCTTCGATGAAAGTTCAAGATATGACTTCTCTGGTCAGGGTTTACTAGAGCGGTCCGTCCTTCCAGGCTTGCACCAGCCCAAATGAATTGTCGGCAGCAAAAAGCGACCCTGAATTTGCTCTAGTTATAATTCAGGAAAGGTTTCTTGTTGAGTTTCAACTGGAACAATTTGCCAAGGTTATCTAGTGCATCTTTACTTTGTAAATTCCCATTTGTACGAAGATGCTGTACCGGTTATGAGCAGCTTTATAGTTTGAAGATAACAGCAAATAAACTCTATGTTATCACGATTCACAAGGGAAGTCCATAACATGACCACTGTCCAGAAAAGATGTTATCACAAGGGGCTTTGGTTTTTCAAATGAAGGGTTTTTTATTCTTAATTAGTATGGGCCCCACTATTGGATGACATAGCCATAACTTTCTCTAAATTTGACAACTTTTATGTAACTTTAAGTCTCACCAATTTGCCAAAACGTGCTGCCACGTTAGGGAGGCCTTTAAGGCTTATGGATCAACCTTAATTAATTACCTAATTCCTTAATTAATTTGGTAATTTTTCATTAATTCAATAATTAATCAATTACCCACATAATTGAGAATTATCTCAAATTACTTTAACATACTACTCATTTTTAACACACCTTATACACCTTACTATCATGGCCACGGGATACCTTGTATGATACTAATCCATAAATACCATGTATTATCGCTTGGCCCGTATTTTATCCCAATACGCCAATTTGGATGAAAATTCATTTTCTTTGACTTGTTTTCCCTCTCACCTTCGCGAATTTACTCATAACTTGTTTGAAATAGCATAATGCCTATAATTTCAAAATGATCCCATTCCCGAACTTACGTCGATTAACTTTCGACGAAACTTTAACATATGAAAATGCGGGATATAACACAAATGGCTAAATTGGCAGGCCAACGACTAGTTTTTAAACTCCCAACCGTTGCCAATTAATTTTTTTTTTTAAAACTAGCCGTTGGGCCTGTTTTGCCCGGTTGAACCGCCCAGGCCCGCCAGCCGGTCCCGGACGAAACGGTCCTGAGCTCGCGGTCTCAACTTGGAGGACCCACCCACAGTGGGCTCCTAGGACCGTTTGGGACCTGACCGTTTGAACGGCCCGTTAGGCCCGTGGTCTCGCGGTCCCGGGGTGGTTCCGGGCTGGACCCAGCCTACAATACAACCTTAGGTGAACCTAAGCATGCTATCTGTTAAATGAGTTTCCTTATGTCATCTATGTCTAGCTAATAATGTTTTTTAATGTACCACAATAGAATGTAATACCTAGATTAAAGGCTTTAAAATTAGAACCCATATCAGTTACTTTATCTGCTAAATGGCATTTTTTTTCGAGTCTAATGTCTGGTGGTAAATTTGGAATCTTTTGCAGGCTTAAAAGACCGCAGTCAGCACTACTATTAAAATACGAAAACTGTTATGAAACAATAAAAGAAGAAGAGTATTGTAGAGAAAAGTAGAGAGAAGAGAATTCTTATTGATATGAGATGAATTACAATGGAATAGAACCTTCTATTTATAGGGAGAGAGTGACTTAGCCACCAAGTAATAAACCCTAGAATCTCTCTAAATATAGACATTCACTATAAATATAATTCTATTTATAACACTTCCCCTTGAATGTCTATTCAACAGATAATGTACCTCGTTAAAACCTTAACTAAATAAAACCCAATGGGAAAAAATTGTATAAAAGGAAAAAGAGTACACATATCTAACAATACGCTTTTTGGTTGCCTCGTTAAAAACCTTGCAAGGAAAATCCAGTGGGACAAAACCTTGTAAGGAAAAAGAGTGCAACGTGCATTAACTCCCCCGATAAGAGCATCAATTCACATCCTTGAGCCTTCACATCTCAATCTTGTACACCATCTTCAAGAGATCGTTAGAGATTTGATAAATAAATCAGCCATATTAACTTGAATGAATATATTGCATCTTGAAATCATCATTCTTGATAGAGATGTAATGTCTTCATAAACTTCCGTAGAATTTCTTTTCAATATCTCCATAGAGGTATTCTCGCTATCACATTATCATGCTTATAGTTATAGCAAGATACATATGTGCACAAATTGCACTTAGGATATGGTACTTCAGGACCAAGAATTGTATATGCTTTAAGCTACTTAAATCCTTCATGGATTGTCATATAAGTTAAGTCATATAAGCCATATAATAGACTTTAGATGCATATCAAGTTTTTATGTCATGCTAGACATATAAGGTTGATAAAAGTAATTGCATACATCATTAACTTTATAGTTTCAAGTGTTTGAACTACAGGTCCAAAACTATATGTCTTTCATATGGAATCAATTCTACTTGAATTGTGTCTCTTCCATTTGGCCAATACTTTTGTGTCTATATTCGATAGACTTAAGATCCTCATCTATACTTAGCGCTATGATAGATGTCGTCGACGAACATTTTATATCAGTTGCAGCTTTATTTTCATAAAGACATGACATAGAGATCTCTTCATTCATATTTTCAGGTACCTGAATCTCACCTGAGATTTTATGAAGTGTTATGTCATGTGATCTTCTAGATCACTTGCCTCCTTTATTATGATCATTTTGATCATTTGCTCATCTTCGTTATTAAGAAGTTTATTTGAAACCGATTTGTCTATACGTTTTAAGCGTACCATAGACTTTGTCCTTATAGGACTTAATATGAGCATTTGCAATGAGAATATAGTTACTTTCTTTGGGTCAGCAAATGCGTCTGACATGCTTTGAAATATATTGCAAACGAATTATCTTTTTATGAACTTCAAGTTCATGTTATTTTATTCGAGGATTTAGATGTAAAAATGATAATTCATGCCGCGTAACTTTTTCTCAAATGTTATCATCTCTCCCCATCATGTTAGAAAAACTAACTTGCTTCATCATCTTTGTGCGTTATGGTGTTAATCAAAATATACACCGCACATCAATAATAATAAGATGAAATTATTTGGTTCCTGACCCTGAACCACTTGCGAGGGGAGAATGTAATATACTTTCGTATAATAACCTATATCAAACTAACATAGGTAACTTTGTTCTCATAAGCAATAGTTTAGCTATTAAGTGTATGCACTCAATAAATTATTTTGCTAAACCAACTATGATGTAAACCAACTTATCAAGATGAACTATATTGAATAAAAATCTGGAAATTATCTAAATCAAATTATTGAGCAAGTTACCTCGCAAACACCATGTTGCGGGTTAATAATAATCGCACATGTAACTATCTCATAAATGCATCTTATGTGGTATACATGGCAGGTGAATGAGCCTATATTCACCTTTGATATTTCCAGAATTCATGGGATTCAATCCCAACTTTAGTTGGTCAATTAATTAATATGAATAAGCAATATAAGAGAATTCATAAAGAACTTTCTAGTTCTTTAATATTTACCCATGTGAATTCTATATTATTTTTGCACATCATACTTAAATTGATATGGCTAAACCAGCTATGCCAACTGGATATCAATAAACTCCAAATTTATTATGATATGGATTTTATATCAATAAGGTTCTACTTTATTGTGACATTCTTTTATTTGTGTAGTACAAACTGGAGAATAAAACGGGTAACTTTTCACATAAATATTATCCCGCTACAAGTTGTAGTAATAGAAGATATTAAATCTTCCTTTATTTATAGTCTCAATATAACCAACCGCTTTCGCGAATACTTTAGAAACTGAATAAGTTTCTTTGAGACTTACTACAACACAATACCTTATTGGTAATCAATTGTGTTTCTCCAAAATAGTATAATTGGCTCTTCCAGAGCTCTCAATTAATTTTGTACTACCACATATTCATCAACATTCATATGGTCATATATCTCTTTCCAGGAGAAAGTTATACCATTATGGTCATGGTCAAAATTATATGTAAGATATGTTTCTTGCATTATTGTTGTCCTTTAATAATCACATTGCCAAAATGTTTTGGAGTACAATAGGTACGTGACCAATGACCATTCATGCCATAATAATGACATTATTTTCTTATATCATCTCAAACCTCCTTCTAGAGGTGAGTATGGTATATTCACTACCACTAGCACGTTCATATTCTTCCAAGAATAAATATGTATTCATAAATAAGATGTTGTCACATTCACATCATGAATGGACCATAATCATCTATATGTTTTTTTTATAAAATCTCATGTCAAATCGATGACAAACATTACTTTCACAGAGTGAAGGATTATTTTGAGAATCCTTATTATTCTCATTACTCAATGATGACGATTATAATTTATTCGTTTATTGCCACGTCCACATCCATTGATACATTCATAGTAGTAATTTTGTCTTCTTTCAGACTTATCACATACTGCTATCACATTCTCTAAAGAGAATGAGAATGGAGCAAATTCAATGGGACGAGTTTTCAATTCTTTGCCCACAATCATACATGAATTTGATCATGGCAAGGCATAGAAATTTTACCACTTTGGGTGATTATAATTTCTTTCAAACTCCATTAGAGTTGCAATCAAAATTATCGTCTTTGCTTGTATTTAAAATCAAAGTATAGAATGTCAAGAATTTGAAAGAGAAAAGTAAAATACTTACCTTAAATCCAGAATTTAATCATGAAGGAAGTTCAAAGAACAATTGACAATCATTATGCTCAATCCCAAAGTTTCTACTTGGTTAGAGTCTCGTGCTGTAACATGTTATGAAACAATAAAAGAAGAAGAGTATTGCAGAGAAAAGTAGAGAGAAGAGAATTCTTATTGATATGAGATGAATTACAATGAAATAGAACCTTCTATTTATAGGGAGAGAGTGACTTAGCCACCAAGTAATAAACCCTAGAATCTCTCTAAATATAGACATTTACCATAAATAGAATTCTATTTATAACAAAAACTATTTTATATAGTTTTCTTTGTTATTTCAAGAATTCAAATTGATTTTGATTTTATTCACTTTAAATAGTTTTAAGAGTTAAAAATGCTAAATTCATTTTCGCCACTTTACAATTTGGGGTACTTTAAACTATATTTCTTACCGTTTCAAGATCAGCTGAATATTTCTTTAAAGTAACACGAAATATTTTATGGTAAACTAGAATAACTTCCAAGATTTTCGAAAATCATTTGTCTCTCCCATATATAAAAATAATTGGACTTTAATGTTTTTCCTTTGAAGTGTCAAATTCAAATGGATTCTTGGTCAGTCATCCTGAACCAACCTTGAATGCATAAAGCATTTTATAAGTATTAAGTCCCACGTATTCCACTTCAATACTAGCTCATTCAATTAATAAGTATTTTATGGAACTTGTGTAATAGTGTTATTGTAGGATTGCATATAGGTGTTCGTAACATGCAGCGGAATAACAATCCTAGGCAGATCTTTTCGTATTTAAAATTTATTTACATGTCAATAGATCGGATCTAAGACGTACATGGTGAAGAAAATCTCGTTTTAAATTCTTCGATAGTGCGAAGACTCTATGCGTATCCACACCGAGACTGATCCTTGCTATCAACTCTTTGATTAATGAAACCCGCGAACAAATCGAACAAAGAATATTGTGTTGAAATTTTTCTCAAAAATCTCAACTCAACTTAGAAGAACAAGAAACACTTTTCTTGTAATTGTATTTTCTCTCTTGACTTTGTATTGCACTCTCACTTTCACAAAGTGGGTTTTTTTCTCAAAGAAAAATTATGCGGCAAATTTTCTCCATCACCCTTTATATAGCATCACCTACAAACCCTTTTCCTATTTGGTTGAGGTAATGATTTACTTAGGGTAAAAATTTATTCCAAAAATAAACTTTGTATAATTTTCCATAAAATTTCGAATCCCATTCAGATGGGTTTCGCCGAATAGTAATGTCACGTGATTATTCCAACTCAAAGTTGGAATTGCTTTCATATATTAATAGAATACTAATCCCATTCCAAATGGGATGAAATTCCACGTGAATCAATCCAATTTCAAATTGGAATTACTAACAAGTCATTCATTTATTTTATATTTTATATGCATCTCTTATATAAATAAATATTAATTATATATATCACATATATATTTCAACCAAGAGATATATTTTAGTTTTCTATTCTAAATAAAAAACTTCAATTCGTTCACAATATTAATTATAGTCTCTTTGCTAGCAAAGAGTATAATAATATTTCATTTGGACTAATAATTTATTTTTTGACTAATTAAATTTTATAATTTAATTATCAAATAATAAAATAATTAATCCTTTAGCAAAGATCAGAACACTCGTTAGTGTGCGACCCCATAAGTTCAATACTAAGTCGGTAGCAAATTGATCACATCAATATACTAATCAAGAGTTGCGTCTAGCAACACTCCTTAACGGCCGGATAGAATGAAGTATACAATTTACTCTCAAGAACCAGTAGAAGAATAATATAGTAATTCCTTCTGTCCTTATAGCTCTGGATCACCCTAGGATATGGTTCAACTATCAAATCCTAATAGGCGACCAACTATGTGTTCATGTCAAATATAATCGACCATTGAATGACCTAAGAAACTCTTTTCTTCTTTCATTCAATTTCCCTGGCCAAGGTCTTAATTTGGTCGTTTATAATTTATGACAACATGGAGCTTAAACTCATTACCAAGAGTTGACAGATTCCATCTTGATCAATCACTAATTCTACAAGTATTTAATCGCACCCAATATCCTTTCAACTGTCACCCTAGGGTCATAGGTGTCTAGTATCAAAGCATAATAAATAACTTGTTAATTACTATGACGATCTTAGGTCAAAGGAAACTCTTACAATACATTCTTCAAGAGAATATCCTATTAACAGTTTATGGTAATTCTAACCATTAGGAATTATCCAATGAGTCGGTTCAATGACAATATCTCTATATGCGCCATCTATCTATGTGATTTAGTTAATGAGATCAACTAATCTTTATCCAATAAAGACGATCACATAAATATTAATCTAACCATATTACTAATGTCTAAATTAATAATCCTACGATCAAGAACAAAATTTAGATTAAATTGTAAGAGACTTCACTCTCATTATAACGATCTCCATCACAATGTCAAGTCTCAAAATTTAATCAAGGACCTTATCAAATTAATCAAGCAATTAATAACAATGATAAAAGAATATCAAATGCCATATATTTTTATATCAAATAATGTTCACAAAAATATGTTCAAATCATCAAATATGATATTGGATCTAGGGCATATCTACTATATCCCTAACAATCTCCCACTTGCACTAGAGCCAATCGCTCTTGTACTTCATTCCCAATTTTCACTTGTGCTTGTCAAACTCCTTTGCACCAAGAGCTTTAGTGAATGGGTATGGAGCATTTTCCTTTCCATCAACCTTTTGAATCTATACGTCTCCACGTCCAATGATTTCTCTTATCAAGTGATCCATTGGCAAAACGTGTTTGGATTTTTGGTGTGATTTTAGTTCTTTTGCTTGAGCAATGGCTCCAGTGTTGTCACACAACAATGGAATTGTACCTTCTATTGAAGGAACCACACCAAGTTCAGTTAAGAACTTTTTCATCCATACAGCTTCCTTAGCAGCTTCACTAGCTGCTATATATTCTGCTTCAGTCACTGAATCAGCTACTGTAGCTTGTTTGGAACTTTTCCAACTCACTGCACCACCATTTAAGGTGAATACATAACCAGAAATAGATTTGCTATCATCTCTATCTGAAGAGAAACTTGCATCAGTATAACCTTCAAGTTTCAACTCAGAATCTCCATAGATGAGGAATTGGTCTTTAGTCCTTCTTAAGTACTTAAGAATGGTCTTCACCACCTTCCAATGTTCCTCACCAGGATTTGCCTGATATCGGCTAGTCACTCCAAGTGCATAAGCCACATCAGGACGTGTACATGTCATGGTATACATGATAGCTCCCACTGCACTAGCGTATGAGATCCTACTCATGCGTTCTCTCTCTTCAGGTATTTTAGGACAATCCTCCCTACTGAGACTAATTCCAGTGCCTATCAGTAGATAGCCTCTTTTGGAATTATCCATGTTATACCTCTTTAAGATGGTATCAATGTACAAAGACTGTGAAAGTCCAAGCAGCTTCCTATATCTATTTCTATAGATCTGTGTTCCTAATATATAAGGTGCTTCTCCCAAGTCTTTCATGGAGAACTATTCAGATAGCCAAATCTTAGTACTTTGCAATGCCGGTATGTCATTCCCAATGAGTAATATATCATCAACATACAACACTAAGAATATAGTTGTGCTCCCACTAACCTTTTTGTACACACAAGGTTCTTCTTCGCATCTAACAAAATTGAACTTTTCAATTGTCTTGTTAAAGCGAATATTCCAACTTCGAGAAGCTTGCTGTAGTCCATAAATGGATCTTTGTAGCTTACAAATTTTATTATGATCAGACGAAGATGTGAAACATTCATGTTGTGTCATGTACACATCCTCTTCTAGCTCACCATTAAGGAAAGCTGTTTTTACATCCATTTGCCATATTTCATAATCATAGCATGCTGCTATACCAAACAAAATCCGAATTGATTTGGGCATTGCCACGGGAGATAAAGTCTCATCATAGTCGACTCCTTCTTTCTGACGATATCCCTTGGCAACAAGACGGGCTTTGTAGGTCTCCACCTTTCCGTCTGCTCCAATCTTTTTCTTAAAAACCCATTTACAACATATAGGTTTTATATCCTTTGAATGTCCAACTTGTGAGCTCGTGATTTTTGCCCTATATGAATTACTCCCATAAATTCAAGAAAAATAAAATTTTCCCATTATTTGCAATTTTGTAGATTTTTGTAGCATTTTTGTTAATTGTTTGTATTTGTCTGCGCATGTTAATTTTGTTTAATTATTGAAAAATACAAAAATATATTTCATTTGAATTAAGGATTTAATTCTATATTTTGAGATTAATTAGCAAATTAGTTATTTTATAAAAAAGGGGAAAATCACAAAATATAACTCATTTTGCACATTTTAATTTTAGTTTTTGATTTTGGTAGTTTTCTTTTAAGTTTGATTTTTAATTAATTGTGGTAATTATTAGTTAGAGTTAATTAATTCAATAGGTTAGGATTAATTTGATTTAGGATTTAATTTAGGTTTTATTTTAATTTTGAAAAAAGGGGAAAAGAATTAAGAAACATTTTTTTTAAAAAAAAAGAGGAGGAAAAGATATGAATCGGATTTTTGTTGGGCCGTTCTTATTTCAATTTCTCAAACCCAATTCAATTCTTCCTTATACCCGTCCAAACCTGGCCCATCCCCACCCCCAAACTCGGTCCAAGTGGTCAGTCCCCAGACCGGTGAAACGACGTAGTATAGGGCGTTACTACGTCGTTTCGAGTTTACTAATGTTAAAATGATCTAGGCCTTTCATCTCAATTCATCCAATGGCTCTAATTACTTCCCCATTTTTGCTTAAAATTGTCCGAAAACCCTCAGACTAAACCTAGTCCCAAACAACCCCCCTCATCTCCTTCCTTCATCTCTCTTATCAAAAAACGCCACCCTTGGGCAAATCCGCCATTTTCACTGGTGTTATACCTCCAAACTTTCACAAAAACTTCACCCCACAATCCTTAGCCTCACCTCATCCTTGTCTCACTATCAATTCCCCAAAAGTCCCGGCCCATTGGCCTTTATTTCGGATCTAAAATCCCAAAAAGAACAGAAGAAATCTAAATCCGTTGCTTTTGCTGATTTCAATGATCCTTGAAGTTCGATTCGTGCTGAAGTTTATGCCAATTGTTTTCTCTTGGCAAGAACAATTGCTTGGTATCATCTTTGGCTCATTTCGAATCATGTCGGATTCCAGTAGGCTCCCCATTCGCCTGGCCAAGCTCGTCGCCTTCGTCGATTTGTTCAGGCCAAGACCAGTACTATTCCTTCCTTGATTCTTTCTTCATGTCTTTTTCTTGTTTTCTTTTCTCTGGTCTTGTATTTTTATGTGTTCGAATTAATTTTAGTTTAACTAAAATCAGTGGTTCTTGCTTGAGTTTGGTTTTGTTTGGGATTATTTAGGTTTAATCATTAATTTCATTAAAGGTTTGATGAATCAGTCTCTTTCTCCCTTATTCAGTTATAGGTTTGAATTTAGTATACAGGCCTAGGGTTTGGGGTTTGAAGTCTTGGGTCAACTTGACCCGGGTTGGTTTTTGAGGGTAAATAACTTAGGTTTAAAGGGTAATTCAGGGTTTGTAGGTAGGGAATCTTTCTGTAACTGAAATGGGAAGTTTCTTTGAAGCTGACTTTAGGACTATTCTGAAATTCTGATATTTGAACTAGGGATATTTGAGCAAAAACAAAACTAACTAAGGTTTTCTAAGCTAAAATGAAAATATTGAAAGGTGCAAAGTGCAAAACTAGAGGCATTTCTGCAGCCCTAAATGCCTTGCCTATAAAGACACTTTAACTTGATATTCAAGGCAGAAATGGAGAGATAAGAAAACCTAAAATAAATTCTGAGACTGCTGGAATGCCTTGATAACACTGATTCTCTTACATTTTTCTTGGTAAAAATTGCTCAAAAAAACTCTGTTTAAAGTCGAATTTCTAATCCTTTTCATTAGAGAGAATCCCCTAAAAGTCTAGATTCTGCATTTGATCGAAAATGGCTTGATTTTTGGGTTTTGAAAAGCTGGTTTGAAGTTTCTTTTGGTTTGCTGGAGTTAGTGTTCCATTGCTTGAATCAAGCTGGTTTGCTTGCTTTGTTTCCTACTTCCTGGGTTGTTGATTCTAGGTTGCTGTTGCTTATTGCTTCCTCACTTCTTTTTTCCCTTTTCAATTTCCAGGTACTTCTTGATTCTCTGAATAGATGAGATGCAGGTTTGGAATATTGTAATTGCTTGAAGATATCAGAAATGAATATTGTTCTTTTACCATGAATGTTAGCTATGTTTTTTTCTAGGGATTTCCGAAATAGTGTAATGTAACTATGACTTATCCTACTTATTCGTATCCTTCATGTTATATTCTGTCTTAAGGTGAGACATGGAGTCTATTAGTCTGTTGAGTTGGAGATGTTTGCATGGAGAATACCTCATGTTGGTTTGTTGTTCACCTGTGTATGTCTTATAAGTTGCCCATAATTAAGATAATATGCATAACTGGAAGAGTATAAGTGCTGCTAAATTGATATGTGGTTTATATGGGTTTTTCTTTGAAAGTGTTTCCTTGGTTATGGTTGAGCGTTCATTGGGATGGTCATATGTTTCTTTAAGTATTCGATTTAAGATCCATTTCTCCTATTAATTAGCATGGTCATTAGATTGGTCGATTTTTCTCATGGCCTGTAGAATAGCTCGAGGTGTGTCATTTTGAAGTTAGACCTTCCTTTGCTTATGTCTCTGTCATGTGAGTTTGATTTCAGAAATGGTAGTTTTCATTATTCAGTTTCAGCTCTTTTTGTATCTTGTTTGCTTTAGAGGAAATTTGAAATTCATGTCTTGTTCAAGTGTGAGAGTTGAATCTGAATTCAATGTGAGCTGGGGGGGGGGGCTTTTGGGTTCAGTTAATTAGTGGATAATTTGTGTAAGGTATTGCAATTAGGGGTTGCATCTTCACTTTGAAATCTATGTTAGCCTTAAAATCTGCTTTGCATTTGAATTAAAGATTATCAGTATTTACTCGATGTAGATTTTCTTAAATGATACATTTTGTTTCGAGAGTGTTTGCTGAATCATGTTTTGGGCTGTCATCATTGGCCCAATTGAAATTGCCTTTCCTTTTCGTAACCAGGCCGCCAAGCTGGGCTTCCCTTCGAACCCAGTGCTGAATCAACAATAATGGGCAACCAGACATGGGTTTTGGACTGGGTCTGGCCACTCTGCGTTCTCCTTTGAAAAATTTCCAAATAACATTGGGCCTATAGCTGGCCCAATCCGTCTCATGTGATTAAAATGTTTGTTTTTCATTACACTTAGGTTTATGACTAGCAAGATGCAAACTGAACCTCAATTTAGATTAGACCTTGCTTAGTGCTGGCCTTGTGATTAATAATCTGAGTTTGAGCATTAACTTAGGAGTAATTATAATATCTTTAAGGCTTATTTAGTTAGTTAGATCCTTAAAATTAGAATCGAGGTGTGCCGCGCCAAATAAAATCTCAAAATGCATGGCCCTCATTTAATTACCATTTTTATCCTTAGAAATCGAGGTGTGCCATTTAGCGAATTTTCCATGGCCCTCGCAAAGTTGCAAATATGTAGTTGCTTTAGGCGCGTAATTTAAAATTACCTTCCTAAACTCGGGTGTGCATTTCATGTGACCCAAATACAAATTTTAACAACGTTAAATAAAATGTGTCTCGGACTGCGGGTGCATTTCATATGGCATGGTCCAAAGACGTGTTTTAGACGACGTTGAAATTTTCCTTAAAATGATTAAAAGCGGTTTAAAGTTAAAAGGCACATAGGTTTAAAAGCGTTTTAAAGTAAGATAATAGGCCAATTATAACAGTTGAGCAACCGTGCTAGAACCACAGAACCCGGGAATGCCTAACACCTTCTCCCGGGTTAACAGAATTCCTTATCTGAATTTCTGTATTCGCGGACTGTAATACAGAGTCAATCTTTCCTCGATTCGGGATTTGAACCGGTGACTTGGGACACCAATAAACTATCCCAAGTGGCGACTCTAAATTTTATTTGAAATAAATTCCGTTTCGATTGTCACTTTAATTGGACAAACTCCCTTATACCCCTTCCGGGGTGTAGTGAAAAAGGAGGTGTGACAGCTCTGGCGACTCTGCTGGGGATCGAACCCAGAATCTCTGGTTCAGGGTTCAAGAATTCAAGCTTAGAATAATTGTTATATTTGGCTTTATTTATTGTCTGATTTTATCTATATGTATGGGCCTAATGGGATAAATGTTGCTTTTTACTGCTTTGATATTATTTGAACTGTATATAAATTGCTACAAAACCCCTCTCTTCTCTCTTCTGAGGAGTGCACGCTGGTGTGACTTCTTTCTATTAGTGTCATATCCCAAATAGAACGAGGTTCAGACAAGTTGCAAAGCCGGATGGTCTTTTGATTACCGGTACGCTGCCTCCCCTCGGCTCGAGTTGTCTGCTCGGGTAAGCCAGGTCTAGAACAACGCACCTAGGTTTTAAACCTAGAATAACTCAGCCTCACGCCGGATCTTTAGTAGGAACGTTTGTTTGCATCATGTGCATTTGACTTTGGAGACTCAACACAGGAGTTGGGTTTGTCTAGGACAGGTGTACCCGAAATGAAAAGACCATCCTAATGCATCCTACTTGCTACTTGTGCACATTTGCTTCAGATTTGCATGTTGACCGGCTTATCGAATAATAAGGGAAATGTTGAGGAAAGGAAAATCAATGTGAGGGCTGAAAGAGATAATTACCTATTTTTGAAAAACATACAAAAATTCTGCCGAAATTTTGAAAAAAAGAGAGAAATTCTTTTTTTTTTGTTTTTTAAAAAAAAAAGAAAAAAGAAAATAGTCAATTTTTGTTTTGTTAAAACTGCCCGAACTACGCCAGTTTGATTCTCACTGGATGTGGGATACGTAGGCAACCCCCATCGGGTCCAACTTCCCTTTTGCAAAAATATCCCAAATAGAACCAAATTTTATTATTTTGTTGGAAATAAGTAAGATGATGCCATTCTTGTCGAAAATAGCCGAATGTCCCCAGAAGGACGCCGGAAAGCTGTTTTTGCAAGAACAACCACCTTTGGTCTCTTTTCGAATTTTTGGCCGGATAGCAAGCACAACCTTAAAATCTTCTCTCCGGAAGTGCTAAAAGGCCGTATTTGCAAAACCGGGTTTTATTTTTAAATGAAAATTTGAAAAAAAAATAGTGTTAATTTTTCTTGAGTCAAATGAGTCATGATTTTGCTTAATCACCCTAACAAATGTGCAGAATAAACATGAGTCAAAATTTGCCGACGAAGGTCATGTCCAAGATTCCGTTGGATCTACACATGTGGTGGGAGGATTTGGGTGAAGAAGGACGAGATGTGGTCAACCATTATTTGGGAGGGCTCACCGTATTGATGAAGATCAGGCCTAGAGGAGACATAATAAGGGTATTGGTAACATTTTGGGACCCAGCTCACAACGTCTTGCAGTTCTCAGATTTTGAACTCACACCCACCTTGGAAGAGATAGCGGGTTATATGGGAAGTATTGAAGGTCTAAGGCATAAGTATCTGATCGCTCCCAGAACCGTTACCTCTCACAAATTCATAGATCTGCTAAAAATAAGCAAGGGGGTCCAATACGCTGATTTGACGGACGATTTTTCCACGCTATGCTTCATATACCAGAGGTACGGGCATGTAGGAGGATTCGAAAATCCAGAGAGCGGGGTTTGTAGCAAAGGGAACCGAACAAAATGGGATGACCATAGGTGCTTCGCTTTCATGGTAGCTTTCTTAGGCCTCGTGGTGTTTTCCCGGAAAGATGGGAATATCGACCTGCGGGTGGCTGGGGTCGTCAAAGTCCTGATTACCAATGCCAAGAGCACCCTCACCCCTATGATAGTGTCTGAGATATACCAAGCTCTCACAGCTTGTAAAGCTGGGGCAGATTTCTTCGAGGGATGCAATTTCCTATTACATATGTGGATGATCGAACACCTATGTCACCGCCCTTAGTATATGAGTTATGGGTCCGTAGAGAAAAGCTTCATTGAAGAGTTCGACACAAGGATTTCTGGGTTCAAGCTGCCAGAAGGGTTTGGAGATTGGGTATCCCGCCTTCGCTCCATCACTGCGGGGCAAGTAGAGTGGACATTGGGTTAGCTTCCTGTTGAAGAGATTGTGTATATGCCTGCCACCGGTCCTTACTCCTCCTAATGGGTCTTCGAAGCATTCAGCCTTACGCTCCATACTGGGTGATGAGACAGTTAGGAAGATGCCAGGTAACGCACCCGGATGAAGATCTTAGTGTTTATGCGGTCGAAGTCAGCTCCGACGGCCAATTTCATGAAGAAACAGTTCGTCATATTTGGAATGAGTACCAGTATTTGACAGGAAACATTCGAGTGCATGACTTTTCTAGAGGTGAGGTATCACCCGCCTATCTTGCCTGGTACAGGAAGAAGAACACCGCAAGAGCCGAACCTGAAAGACCAACCAAAAAGCCTCACATCCAGGAATTTGTTGAGGCATCGCAAGAACAATGGGCTTGGTTGGCCAAGGAGAATGAATACAGGGCTGCAATAGCCAAGTTGGAAAAACAAGTTAGGGATCTTTAGTTTGAGAATGGTTTGCAAGCCGCCGCGGATGAGGGCGAAAAGAAAAAGCTAGCCAAAGAAAATGATGCCCTACGAGCCCAAATTCAGGAAATGAAAATAGCAGCCAAAAACCCCGCTAAAAGTGCAAAAGATGAAAAGCTTATAGGTAATCTTAGGCAGAAGGTGGGCGAATATGGTTTTGATTTGAACAAGGCTGAAGGAGAACTGGCAAGAGTGCGAACAAAATTGGCCAAGAATGTGGAGGAACGAGTGCGCTTGGTTAAACAGTTAAAAGAGAGATATGACAATGAGGTTGTGGGGTTGAAGAAAAAGATCACCGTCCTTGAGAGCAAAATGACTAAGCTGGCAAAAGACTTTAAAGTAGAAAGAGAACACTGTTATGCAGCAATGGCACAATTAGAAAGAGATCTGCAACAACTCCGAGAACAAAATCATATAGCTAAACAAACTCTGGAAGCTAGGGCTCAGCAGATTGGGTGTTTGTTGCAAGAAAAGGGCATCATAAGAGAAAGGGTCAGAAGAATCGCCGACTACATCGCGATGAAATGCAGTATTTGTGAGGACATGACTAGAACCATGTTCTTTTCCACTATAATGACTTTTGTCCGCTAGATAATGGAAGATCTCTATCATCTCGAAGGGGATTTGGCGCGTAGGCCCGTGGTAAGACCGAATGATGTCATGCGGGCCCCAAGAGCAGTTGAGGCATTGATGTATTCATAATATTCATTGGAGTCTATTAGTTTGTTTTCGAGTCTGTAGTTTCATCTTTCCATCAGAGTCTGTTAGTTTCCTTTTCGAGTCTGTTAGTTTTTGAGTCGTTGTAATCAAAGCAATTTCCTTTTATGAAAAATTTGAAAATCCCAAAATGTTTTATTTTTACACTTATCCCCCAAAACTACGCTTGGTCTGATTCATGCGGAGTCATGATACGTAAGCTATCTCCATAAGATTCGATCATAACCGAAAGAAAAATAAGAAGAAAAGAGAGAGAAAAACAAGAGAGAAAGAGGAAAAAAAAGGAGAGAAAATAAGAAACCGTGAGAAGGAAACAATGGCAAAACAAGAAAGAGAAATGAGAGAACAAAGAACAACGAGAAATCTAGCAAAAAAAAGGGCAGGAGTGAAAAAGGGAAAAAGATTGAAAAAAAGAAGAAAAAAGAAGCAAAAAAAAGAGAGAAAAAGAGAAGTTGCAAATAGAAATAAGAGAAAAGCCGGGATGACGCAAGCAACCGATCAAATGCATGATAGAAATGGTTAACTGCTTAGGTGCATTACATTTCCCCAAATGTGCGGTTGCCTATTTGTTAAGCTGTAACTGCTAACCAGTTTGTTGTTGATAATCAGTACAGGAAGGTGGTTAATTTGTTGGCATTCTGGCAACTCACCCATACAACACCCGGTCCAAAAAAAAGTTGATTATGGCTAACAAGAACTTGATGCAAGTGTTATCGATCCTCTTAGGGAGGGGGAAGAGTCGGATGTCAATTTGAAAGAAGAGATGTATAAGTTGAAACAACAGATGGCCGAGATGTATCAAGCATGTGTAAAAGGGCATCCACCACCACTTTATCACGCCAACCCTGCCTTCGTCCCTCCATTGGCTCAGTCTCAGGAACCTCCTGCTACCGATTCATCCCCGAGCTTTCCCATTTACCAACACTACCAGAGCACCACCTCCCAAACACCACAAGCTCCACCACCCAAACCAGTTCCATACCCTCCTCCACCAGCCACTCTTGTCTTCGTGGCACCCCCACCCACTATACTCCACAGATCCTCCAGTGAGCCCTTATTCCATGCCCACGATAACCAATATTACCCACCAGAGCCCACTTTCAAGGCTCCAGAACCCTATTCCTTCACTCCTCATTTTGATCTCCCTGTGGAAACTGAGAAACCATCTAAGAATCGCGATGTCACGACCCAAATTGATGGGCTGCGATGGGCATCTGGTACCTTACTCAACTGAGTACCAACGTAACATATCTTTCTTATTACATCATCATATACACATGACATACAGGCCTAATAGGCCAACATGATTCTTTATAAACTCGAAACATAGGCCGACAAGGCCGTACAATCTTTTATGTACACGACATATGTCTACAAGCCTCTAAGAATACATAAATATCATAAAGGTCGAGACAGAGTCCCGCCATACCAAACAATATACATCTAACCCATACTAATCAAACAAGCAACTCCGAAGCAAATGGAGCGCACCAGCATCTTCCGCTGAGTTGATAGCCTACATGGAGGGCTCTCTACCTGTCTATCGGGATCTGCGGACATGAAACGCAGCGTCCCCAGGCAAAAGGGACGTCAGTACGAATAATGTACTGAGTATGTAAGGTACATAAATAAATACATAAGAGACATGGAAGACATATAGAGTACATGACTCAACATGTAAGTATAAATAACTTTGTAAATCATAAATTAATTTTAGCGTCATGCGTATGCATATGAATGTCATGTCGTGCATAGGTACATATTTCATAACATCATCAGCCTCTGAGGGCATCCCATCATATCATATTAGCCACTGCGGGCAAAATCATCATCGTATACCAGCTGATTAGGTGGTGGTGCGTATAAAATGCCATAACCTTTCCCATATCCCATATACATATATACATACATATATACGCGTATATAACGCCGTTTAAATCATATTTACATATGTATATGCGTATATAACGCCATTTGAATCATATTTCAGCCACTGTGGGCAACATCATCATCATATACCAGTTGATCAGGTGGTGGTGCGTATATAACGCCATAACATTTTACCATATCCCATATACATATATTTACATATATACACGTATATAACGCCATCTGGTCATGGGTTAATGCACATGAATGCAATACATGAAAATTACATTAATAAAATCTTTCGGAATGGTCATAAGACCACTTTGCCTTTGAGTAATATCATAAAGTAACCTCTTTTCAACTTTCGTATTTTTCTAAGACCCATGAACAAATGATAAAATATTATGACACATGGAAATTAAAGAACATAGATATTTCTAATACTTTTATGAATAGAGTCATTCATGGAATTTGTGCATTTGCACGTTTCATTCGTATCATATGGATCATGCCAAAAGAAAGAAGGGATAGCCTTAACATACCCGGAGTAGGAAAAAATCCGTGTGATATTCAGGTGAAAGATTGTACCGTGATCTCCATAAGTGAAACACTATTGACCGATAAAAAGAAACATTATTTAACTCAATGATCTTCTACCCACGATAGCTGGGCACCGTGAATCATCTCATTTGATCAAAATCCAACTTATATCATGAGTGAAATGTGCGCTTCATATAAAGATGTAATCCATTTCCAAATATTCCTTGAAACTTTAGATTGGCACCTTGGATAAACTTTTAGCATGGAACGGAGCCTGAAAAGTTCAATCTTAGTGCTTTCATATACTCCTGATTCCTCTTATGGCAGCAAATTTTGTAATCTTGATTTAAATGACCTAACATTCTGGTTCCATGTATATTCTGAAAGGGTTAAGTCCACATATAAGAGAAACACCATTTAATCAAATGAAACCCATGCCATATGGAACAGACTACAAAGTCTTTCTTCTTACAACCTTAAATACATAAATGGGACCATTTTCTTTCTATAGGTTAGTCCTACGCAAGTTCTTAAAGCCACAGATATTCAACAGGTTATGAAGCTAATGTGCACTCCAGTTGTCTAATGTACAGTCCCTCCTAAATATGCCACCTTTCAATTAAAGGTAAGAGTCACCCCAAATGAAAGAAAGAGGGCTGCCACGTGAAAGATTTGTTTTTAATCTTATCCAATAATTAGTTAATTAGGTAATATCTCGCTACCCGGTAATTAATCAATTACCCGTATAATTTTAAAATTGTCTCAACTTAATTAAATACTACTCTCTTTTAATATACCTTATACACCTTACTAGCATGGCCATGTAGTACCTTGTATGGCACTAGTCCATAAATGCCGAGTATTTTATCTCGGGCAGTATTTTATCCCAAAATGCCAAACTTTGACAAAATTCGTTTTCTTAGACTTGCTCCCCCTTTCACCTTCATAAATTTACTAATCACTTGTGAAATAGCATAATCCTTATAATCCCCAAATAATCTTTTCCTTGGACTGATGTCAATTACCTTACGACAAATTCAACATAAAATATTGCAGGGTGCAACATCGTCATAACTTATTACTGTGAAGCATAATATCATCGTAATGTAATACTATCGAGTACAACACTGTCGTAACTTAATACTGCAGGACGTAATATTGACTTAATTTTGCAGGGCATAACACTTGAACATGAGGAGATGTTCAGGAAAGTTAAAAGCTTGGAACAGTCATTCAGAAACATGCAGGGGTTGGGAGGTCAGGTAAGTGTGGCTTACAAAGATCTATGCTTATTCCCAGATGTTCAATTGCCGGCAGGGTTTAAGATGCCCAAGTTTGATTTGTATGATGGGCACGGAGATCCGGTGGTGCATTTGAGAGGTTTTTGTAGCAAAATGAGGGGAGCTGGAGGGAGAGACGAGTTACTAATGGCATATTTCAGTCAGAGTTTGAGTGGTTCGACACTGGAGTGGTACAATCGGCAGGATCACGGAAGATGGTATACATGGGATGATCTAGCCCAAGCATTCGCTTGTCACTTCCAGTACAATCTCGAGATTATTCTGGATCGTCTGTCTTTGACAAAGATTGAGAAGAAGCACAATGAAAGCTTTAGGGAGTATGGTTTTCGGTGGAGAGAACAGGCAGCACGGGTTGACCCTCCAATGAAAGAAAGTGAAATGGTGGATTATTTTTTGCAGGCCTTAGAACCTACTTACTACGGTCATCTGGTATCAGCTATATACAAGTCCTTCAATGAAGTGGTGAAAATGGGCGGTATGGTAGAAGAAGGACTTAAGTCAAACAAAATCATGAGCTATTCGGCTATTAAGGCAACCACGCCATTCAAAGCGAAACTAAGGGAGTAATTAGAAAAAAGAAGAAAGAGAATGTGGCAACGATTGATTCAGGAGCTTGGTTCGAACCTAGGGTCTCATCTCACCACTATAATCTGCCTCGACCCCACCACCAAACCTACCCCTATACCCCGTATAATCCACCCCAACACTACTACCCACCACCAGACCTTCATTTTTCTGTCCACCATGCCTAAGCATACACTCAACCTCCTGCCCACGCACAGTGGCGTGCGCCAGCCCCACAAAACACCTACCCGCCCCCACGAGCCTACCAAAACCCTCCTAGACCAGATTTCCGGCCCAATCAAGCATTTTAAAATGAGTGGTTGCAGAAGAAGAAAACCTTTACTCCATTGAGAGAGTCCTATACTAGTTTGTTCCACAGGCTGAGACAATTGGATATGCTAAGGCCGATCGAGTCAAAATTGCCAAACCCTCCCCCGAGAAATCTTGATTATTCTGTAAGTTGCGAATATTGTTCTAGTGTTCAAGGGCATGGCACAGAGAAATGCTGGCAATTTAAAATGCTATCCAAGAGCTCATTGATACAAATCTGATTAAAGTCCAAACTCTGAAGGCGCCCAACATCAACTATAACCCGTTGCCAACTCATCAGGAGAGAAATATGATCGAGATAGTGCATAAGGGAGGGGAGCCCAAGAAACCTTCACAGACCATCATGATGATTCGGTCCAGCGAGGTCAAGCCGGTTGAAAAATCAACAAGTGAGAGATTAGTGATCAAATTGAGCGAGACAAACAGTGAACCATCTGCTGTAGTCAAGAATGGGTTCTCAAGTGATGTTGCAGTGAAACAGGAAAGGGCAAAAGTGGTTGTGCCAGGAGTGACGAACAAGCCTATCGTAATGGTGGAGGGTGCCCGCATATATCCGGTTATTATCAAGTTTGTAACCCAGTTACTAATAGTCAACAACAAAGCTATCCTGTGGAATTATGAACGGGTGATAATGACATACAAATAAAAAGAAGTTATAGAAGAAGTCTATGAGACCCATGGATTGACTCGGTCAGGGAGATTATTTGCCCCCGAAGAGTTAAGAAAAGCTAAAACCTCCAAAGATAACCCAGTGCTAGTGAAGAAAGCTGTGACGAAGAAGAGCCAAAAGAGTTTTTGAGAAAGATGAAGGTGCAAGACTATTCCATTGTGGAGCAGTTGAGGAAGACGCTTGCTTAGATTTCACTTTTGTCATTGTTAATCCATTCAGACGAGCATCAACGGGCCTTGATGAAAATCCTGAACGAGGCCCACGTTCCTGACAAAATCTCAGTAAACCATTTGGAAAAGATAGCCAACAAGATATTTGAGGTAAACATAGTCACTTTTTCTGATGATGAGTTGCCCGTGGAGGTTACTGAGCATAATAGAGCCCTCTATCTTACAGTGAAATGCGAAGATTCTGTGGTTACCCGGGTATTGGTCGACTATGGTTCTAGTGCGAAGATTTTCCCTCTCTCCACTCTGAACAAGTTGAAAGTGGATGATGAAAGGATTCACAAGAACAGTATCTGCGTGCGTGGATTTGACGGTGGAGGGAAAAATTCAGTCGGTGATATAGTCCTTGAGCTGACAATAGGACCAGTTGAATTCACCATGGAATTCCAGGTGATGGATGTGGCTGTTTCCTACAATCTGCTGTTAGGCCGACCCTAGATTCATGCTACCAAAGTAGTCCCGTCTACTCTACATCAGATGGTCAAGTTTGAATGGGATAGATAGGAAATCGTTGTGCATAGTGAAGATAATTTGTGTGTTCCCAGTGATGCCATTATTCCGTTCATTGAGGTTGAAGACGACAAAGGACCTTGGGTCTATCCGGTTTTTGACACAGTGTCAGTCGAGAAAATTCCAGAAGGGAAAGGCATTCCAATTTCGAAGGTAACCGCCGTATCAGTCATAGTGACTTTTGAAATGTTGAAAAATGGTTTTGTACCTGGCAAAGGTTTGGGTGCATCTTTGCAAGGTATCGTACAGCCGGTGTCTCTTCCCAAAAACTTGGGTACATTTGGTTTGGAATTCAAGCCCACAACCGCAGACGTGAAAAGAGCCAGAAAGTTGAAACAGAGGGCGTGGGTCCTTCCAAAGCCTATCCCACGTCTCTCCAGGTCATTTGTCAAGCCTGGTGCCAGGAAGCGCCCAGTAGCAACAGTTCCCAGTTCTGTGGTCGATCTTGATAAAAAGTTGATTGAAAGGTTTGAAAGGTTGTTTGACGATGTAAACATGGTGGAAGTTGGAGAAGGTTGCAGCAAGGCGGATATGAAAATTGTCGGGCCTAGTGCAAAGATTAACAATTGGGAAGCTACTCTTCTCCCTACCCGGAAGGAGTTTTGGTAGTTTGCTTTGATTTTCTTTCAGTTTATCTGGATTATTCCAGGGTTGTAATTCAGATTCTATGTTCCGTCCATGTGGATGTATAAACCTTGTTATCTTTTGATTTCAATAAAATGCAGTTTCCCTTTTTCATAATTCTTGATAGTTTTATTTTTGTTTTTCTTTTCTTCCTTGTACAGTTCTTTTCATGCTGGTTTCAATGACATGACATGCACGAGAAATCTTCGTCCCAGTCTTAAAAATCAATCTAATTCTGAAATAACAATTCAAGAAATAGAGTGTGATGATGAATCAGAATACGATGAGGATGGTGCCTTTGAAGAGATTAGTAAAAACTTAAGCCAATTTGAAGAAAAAGCCAAGCCCAACCTGAGTGACACCGAAGAAATCAATTTAGGGGACCCAAATAATATCAGAGAAACTAAGATAAGTGTCCATCTTGAACCACAACTCAGGGAAGAGATGATTAAAGCATTGTTTGAGTACAAAGATATTTTTGCATGGTCATATGATGACATGTCGGGTCTAATAACTGACTTGGTGGTTCACAAATTGCCCACTGACCCGGCATTTCCTCCCGTCAAACAGAAGTTGAGAAAGTTCAAAACCAACATAAGTGTGAAGATCAAAGAAGAGGTCACAAAGCAATTCGATGCAAAAGTTATTCGAGTCACGCGGTATCCCACTTGGTTAGCCAATGTTGTGCCTGTGCCAAAGAAGGATGGTAAGACCAGAGTGTGTGTTGATTAGCGTGATCTCAACAAGGCAAGTCTAAAAGACAACTTCCCACTGCCAAACATCCACATTTTGATTGATAATTGTGCCAAACATGAGATTGGGTCTTTCGTGGATTGCTATGCGGGCTATCATCAAATCCTAATGGATGAGGAGGATGTATAAAAAACGGCATTCATCATGCCATGGGGAACATACTGCTACTGGGTCATGCCTTTCGCTTTGAAAAATGCTGGGGCAACTTACATGTGGGCAATGACGACCATATTCCACGACATGATACACAAGGAGATCGAGGTTTATGTGGATGATATAATCATAAGTCTAGAAAGCATTCTGACCATGTCAGAGATTTGAGAAAGTTCTTCCAAAGGCTTCGTAGGTACAATCCTAAGCTCAATCCTGCAAAGTGCGCATTCGGGGCACCGTCTGAAAAACTGTTGGGATTCATAGCTAGTCGTCGAGGTATTGAATTGGACCCGTCAAAGATCAAAGCTATCTAAGAATTGCCACCCCCAAGGAACAAGACTGAGGTGATGAGTTTTTTAGGGAGGTTTAACTACATCAGCAGGTTTATTGCTCAGCTTACGACAACTTGTAAGCCTATCTTAAAACTACTGAAGAAGGATGATGCGGTCAGTGGACAGATGAGTGTCAAGAAGCATTTGATAAGATAAAGGGGTACTTGTCAAACCCACATGTGTTGGTGCAACCAGAATCGGGGAAACCTTTGATTCTGTATTTGGCGATCCTGGACAATTAATTTGGTTGTGTGTTGGGTCAGCATGACATCATCGGCAGGAAGGAGCAAACCATCTATTATCTCAGCAAGAAGTTCACATCTTATGAGGTTAAGTACACTCACCTAGAAAGGACATGTTGCGCCCTAACTTGGGTAGCACAGAAGTTGAAGCATTATTTGTCATCTTACACTACTTACCTCATCTCTCATTTGGATCCACTAAAGTATATCTTTTAGAAGCCTATGCCTACAGGGAGGCTCGCGAAGTGGCAGATCTTGCTAACAGAATTTGACATTGTCTATGTGACTCAGACTGCGATGAAAGCCCAGGCATTGGCCGACCATTTGGCCGAGAATCCAATGGATGAAGAATATGAGCCTTTGAAGACTTACTTCCCTGATGAAGAGGTAATGCACATTGATGAGTTGGAACAAGTTGAAGAGCTAGTTTGAAAACTTTTCTTTGATGGAGCTGCTAACATGAAAGGCGTTGGGATATGAGCTGTACTTATTTCTGAACCAGGGCATCACTACCCTATGATGACTCAGCTTCATTTCTATTGTACTAACAACATGGCTGAGTACGAGGCATGCATTTTGGGTTTGAGGTTAGCTACCGACATGAGTGTCCAGGAAGTCTTGGTCTTGGGAGATTCGGACCTTTTGGTGCACCAAATTCAGGGAGAATGGGAAACAAGAGATTTGAAACTCATATCGTATCGACAATGTTTGCATGATCTTTGTCAGCAGTTTCGATCAATAGAGTTCAGGAATATTCCAAGGATCCATAATGAGGTTGCCGATGCTTTGGCTACTCTGGCGTCAATGTTACATCACCCAGATAAGGCTTATGTTAACCCTTTGCATATTCAGGTCCATGATCAGCATGCTTACTGTAACATGGTGGAAGAAGAACTTGATGGTGAGCCGTGGTTCCACGACATCAGGGAATACATTAGAATGGGAGTATATCCGGTACAAGCCATAGGTGATCCAAAGAGAACAATTCGTCGTTTGGCCAGTGGATTTTTCTTCAGTGGAGGAGTTTTGTACAAAAGAACTTCAGATCTTGGATTGTTAAGATGCATACATGCTAGACATGCCACAACTATTATGACCGAAGTACATTCTAATGTCTGTAGACCGCATATGAGTGGGTACGTTCTAGCAAAGAAGATTCTCCGAGTAGGTTATTATTGGCTCACCATGAAGCGAGATTGTATCAGTTTTGTGCGTAAATGTCATCAATGCCAAGTACACGGAGATTTGATTCATTCTCCGCCATCTGAATTGCACACAATGTCTGCACCATGGCCTTTTGTTGCTTGAGGCATGGATGTCATTGGACCGATTGAGCTAGTAGCATTCAATGGGCACAGGTTCATTCTAGTAGCCATTGATTATTTCACCAAGTGGGTTGAAGCTAAAACTTTCAAGTCTGTGACCAAGAAAGCGGTGGTCGATTTTGTGTACTCAAATATCATCTGCCGGTTCGGGATACCAAAGGTGATCATTACAGATAATTGTGCTAATCTCAATAGTCATCTCATGAAAGAGGTATGTCAGCAGTTTAAGATTACGCATCGCAATTCCACCCCATACCGCCCCAAGGCGAATGGAGCAGTCGAGGCAGCTAACAAGAACATAAAGAAGATACTTCGGAAAATGATGGAGGATTCCAGGCAGTGGCATGAAAAGTTGCCCTTTGCATTGTTCGGTTATCGCACTACTATTCGTACTTCAGTAGGGGCAACTCCTTATTTGTTGGTATATGGCACTGAAGCAGTGATACCCGCGGAAGTTGAAATCCCATCCCTTCGGATTGTCGTTGAAGTGGATATTGATGATGATGAGTGGGTCAAAACCCGCCTGGAGCAATTGAGTTTGATCGATGAGAAAATATTGGCAGCAATGTGTCATGGCCAGTTGTATCAATAGAGAATGGCAAGAGCATATAACAAGAAGGTGCGTCCACGAAAGTTTGAAGTGGGTCAGCAAGTATTGAAACGTATCCTTGCACATCAGCCTGAAGCAAAAGGCAAGTTCGCCCCAAATTGGTAGGGGCCGTTCATTGTAATGAGAGTGTTGTCCAATGGTGCTTTGTATTTAACAGATATAGAAGGCGAATGTATATATATGGCTATCAATTCTGATGCAGTCAAAAGATATTATGTATGATTTCTTTGGTTTAAATTGTGTTTGTTTGTACTTGGCATGTTTTGAAGATTGGAATGATGAATGCATTTTGTTCTGCTATCTAAACACTTTATCCTTTGTTACCTCTTTGATCCTTATTTGTTTCCTTTCATACCCCTCTTTTAGAATCAGTAACAAAATTTAGATATATGAACGCACAAGATAAGTAAAGGAAAAGAGAGAAAAGATAAGAGGAAAAGAGAAAGAAAATGAAAAAGAGTGGAAAAAAGAAAAAAAAGAAGAAAAAAAAAGAAGAAAAGAAAGAAAGAAAAGAAAAGAAAAAATCACACCAACAAAACAATTTCTATGTCATGAACTACGTTCGACCTGATTCCTTTTAAGGATACGTAGGCAGCCTCACGGTTCGGTTCCATCAAAATAAAAATTCCACAAGTCCCCAAGCAAAGAAACTGGGGCAGAAATTGCGGTTGTTGTAAGAAATCTGATTCCGAAAGTTGTAATTTTGAACCCATTTGAATTGTTTTGATCCTTTTGATACCCTTTCATTCTAACCCTATCCAAAAGCCCACATTACGGTCTAGAAAAAGACCTTCTGACCAGTCTTTGAGAGATGCCAAGGCGAGCAAGTAGAGGTGATTCATATCGAGGCCAACACTCTGGTCCAAACAAGGAAAATGAAAAATGAGAGAGTCTTACTGGTGAAAACCCTCATGGGCACCGTAAGGCGATGAAAGCTGAGAGAAATAAAAAATGAGAGAGTCTTATTGGTGAAAACCTTCATGGGCACCTTAAGGCGAAAGTGAGTTCAGAAATGAACAAATGAGAGGAATCCTTTGGGGCACCGCAGGCCAAACAAGGACAAGGTTTTGGTGAAGAAATTGGGTTTTGAAGATCTTGGGGCGTAAAGTACGACAACTGAAAGTTGATTGGTTGGGCAGACTGGGCCGATTAATCTGAAATGCATGTCATGATCATTAGTGCCGGCTGCTCCACTCAAATAAGTTTCTTCTCTTTTTTCCTTTCAGACAGTCTTCTAGTTTTGGATTTTTCTTATCCCTAACTCTCAAAGTCATTGCATTTCATTTCTTCTGGGTTTATTTTTCTAAGATGTTTCCAATGTCAGTTCTGTTTAAGTGAATAAGAAAGGATTTCAAAGCTCTCTACCAACTTCCAGAATTGCACAAAAACACAGCGGGACCAAAGCATTGTTAGAGATAGTATGATGTGAAATGAGATATAAAAGGTCAGCAAAAGTTCCATCGGTGAAATGGTTTAGTAATTTCGTGGGAGATGCAGAGGTGCATATAGATGGGTCATAGATATAACACAACAGTTGGATATAGAACACTCGGGTTATCCAAGGTCATGTGGGTGAAAGTCAGTTAGAAAGTCAAACGATTTTTGGCCAGTCTGGGGAAGCCAGTCAAAAAAAAAGCACGACAGTAGAGAGGTCACCTTCAACAAGAATGCCACAAACTAACCACCACATTTTAAACTGACAAGATTTTTCTTTGATTGAAACAGGGGCAAAAAATTTTGTTTGTTTCGGAAAAACCCTCCGTAAGGGAAAACAAGCACTAGACAGGTTTGATCATAAATTTTCAGGACCCTCCTGGAAAATGGGACCTAGTTTAAAATTCAAAACAATCATGAGTAGCAAAATTTAGCATAAATGTACTCCAAAAGAATATAAATTGGCTTCAAAGTTTTCATACTTGAGATAGGATTCAATTAAGATCTTTCAGGACCCTCCTGAATAATGGGACTTAGCTTTAAGATTTTCATTAGATAACAAGATTTAGCATAAGTTCTGCTATAGGGTAGTATAATTCAGCCGTAAAAGTTGTCACTCTTAAGATAAGACTTGATTTTCGATTTTCAGGACCCTCCTGGATAATGAGATGTAGTTTTAAGACCCTCTTAGATAACAAGGTTTAGTGGGAGTCATACCTTTAGAAGATATAATCTAGATGTAAAACTGTCATTTAACTAGGAGTTTTCAGGACCCTCCTGGATAATGGGATTTAGCTTTCAAATTCATAGAGATATTTGGTGACATGATTCAATTAACACTCATAGATGCACCCAACACCAAATTGGGGCAGGAAAATTTCTTTTGTTTTGTTTGTTTTGTTATAATCAAGTTCAAAAGCAGCAGTTTCAGATGAGCAGTTCAAGATTTTGGCAATCAGGAGCCCACCTGGAGAACAAGGGAATACAACTCAAGTTTTTGGCAATCAAGCGCCCACCTGGAGAAAAGGGGATACAGTTCAAGTTTTTGGTAGTCAGGCGCCCACTTGTAGAACAGGGGGATACAGTTCAAGTTTTTGGCAATTAGGAGCCCACCTGGAGAACAAGGGAATACAACTCAAGTTTTTGGCAATCAGGCGCCCATCTGGATAACAAGGGGATATAGTTCAAGTTTTTGGCAATCAGGCGCCCATCGGGAGAACAAGGGGATACAGTTCAAGTTTTTGGCAGTCAGGCGCCCACCTGAAGAACAAGGGGATACAGTTTAAGTTTTTGGCAATCAGGAGCCCACCTGGAGAACAAGGGGATACAATTGAAGTTTTTGCAGTCAGACGCCCACCTGGAGAACAAGGGGATACGGTTCAAGTTTTGGCAATCAAGAGCCCACCTAGAGAACAAGGGAATACAACTCAAGTTTTTGGCAATCAGGCGCCCACCTAGAGAACAAGGGGATATAGTTCAAGTTTTTGGCAATCAGGTACCCACCTGGAGAACAAGGGTATACAGTTTAAGTTTTTGGCAATTAGGAGCCCACCTGGAAAACAAGGGAATACAACTCAAGTTTTTGGCAATCACGCGCCCACATGGAGAACAAGGGGATACATTTCAAGTTTTTGGCAGTCAGGCGCCCCCCTGGAGAACAAGGGGATACGGTTCAAGTTTTGGCAATCAGGAGTCCACCTGGAGAACAAGGGAATACAACTCAAGTTTTTGGCAATCAGGAGCCCACCTGGAGAACAAGAGGATACAGTCCAAGTTTTTGGCAGCTAGGCGCCCATCTGGAGAACAATGGGATACGGTTCAAGTTTTTGGCAATCAGGAGCCCACCTGGAGAACAAGGGAATACAACTCAAGTTTTTGGCAATCAGACACCCACCTGGAGAACAAGAGGATACAGTTCAAGTTTTTTGCAATCTAGAGCCCACCTGGAGAACAAGGGGATACAGTTCAAGTTTTTGGCAGTCAGGCGCCCACCTGGAGAACAAAGGGATACAGTTCAAGTTTTTGGAAATTAGGAGCCCACCTGGAGAACAAGGGATACAGTTCAAGTTTTGTTAGTCAGGCGCCCACCCGAAGAACAAGGGGATACGGTTCAAGTTTTGGCAATCAGGAGCCCACTTGTAGAACAAGGGAATACAACTCAAGTTTTTGGCAATCGGGCGCCCACTTGGAGAACAAGGGGATACAGTTCATGTTTTTGGCAATCAGGAGCCCACTTGGAGAACAAGGGAATACAACTCAAGTTTTTTGCAATTAGGAGCCTACCTGGAGAACTAGGGGATACAGTTCAAGTTTTTGGCAGTCAGGAGCCCACCTGGAGAACAAAGGGATACGGTTCAAGTTTTTGGCAACCAAGAGCCCACCTGGAGAATAAGGGAATACAACTCAAGTTTTCGGCAATCAGGCGCCCACCTAGAGAACAAGGGGATACAGTTGAAGTTTTTGGCAATCAGGAGCCCACCTGGTGAACAAGTGGATACAGTTCAAGTTTTTGGTAGTCAGGTGCCCACCTGGAGAACAAGGGGATACAGTTCAAGTTTTTGGCAGTCAGGCACCCACCTGGAGAACAAGGGGATACAATTCAAGTTTTTGGCAATCAGGAGCCCACCTGGAGAACAAGGGAATACAACTCAAGTTCTGGAAATCAGGCGCCCACCTGGAGAACAAGGGGATATAGTTAAAGTGTCGGTAATCAGGCGCTCACCTGAAGAAAAAGGAAAGCATCTCAGATTACAATTCAAGTTGGCAGCAAAGGAACTTCACCTAGAAAATACAAGTCAACAGGGCAACAAGAATCACAAAATTAAGTTTGAGGATATAGATAGGATTTTTGTAATGCATAGATCATAGTTTAGTCTAACTTCTTTTATTTTGCCAGGGTGTAAATAAGGAGTTCAGTAAGCAGCAACAACAGCAGCAACAATGAAATCACAGCTTCATGGTAGTCCCAGCTACCAAAACTTCCCGAACTACACTGACCTGATTCCTTTATAGCCAAGGATATGTAGGCAACCTCGGAAGCAGAGTGCGGTCAAATCTTTCAAAAATGCCTCCCACGGAGTATTCAAACGGGCAAAAATCGCTCGTATCCACACACTTTATCTTTGCACGAAAACTCTTCGTGTTTCCGAACAAAGAGGGGAAGCTGTGAGCACGTGATTTAAATTACTCCCATAAATTCAAGAAAAACAAAATTTTCCCATTATTTGCAATTTCGTAGATTTTTGTAGCATTTTTGTTAATTGTTTGCATTTGTCTGCACATGTTAATTTTGTTAATTAATAAAAAATAAAAAAATTTGTTGCATTTGCATTTAGGATTTAATTCTATATTTTGGGATTAATTAACAAATTAGTTGTTTTACAAAAAAGGGAAAAATCACAAAAAATAACTCATTTTGCACATTTTAATTTTAGTTTTTGATTTTGGTAGTTTTCCTTATAATTTGATTTTTGATTAATTGTGGTAATTATTATTTTGAGTTAATTAATTCAATAGGATAGGATTAATTTGATTTAGGATTTAGTTTAGGTTTTATTTTAATTTTGAATAAAGGGGAAAAGAATTAAGAAACATTTTTTTTTTAAAAAAAAGAGGAGGAAAAGATATGAATCAGATTTTTGTTGGGCCATTCTTATTTCAATTTCTCAAGACCAATTCAATCTTCCTTATGCCCATCCAAACCTGGCCAAGCCCCACCCCCAAACCCGGTCCAAGTGGTCAGTCCCTAGACCAGTGAAACGACGTAGTATGGGGGCGTTACTACGTTGTTTCGAGTTTACTAATGTTAAAATGATTTGGGCCTTTCATCTCAATTCATCCAATGGCTCTAATTACTTCCCCATTTTTGCTTAATATTGTCCGAAAACCCTCAGACTAAACCTAGTCCCAAAGAACCCCCCCTCATCTCCTTCCTTCATCTCTCTTATCAGAGAATGCCACCCTTGGGCAAATCCGCCATTTTCACCGGACTTATACCTCCAAACTTTCACAAAAACTTCACCCCACAATCCCTAGCCTCCCATCATCCTTTTCTCACTATCAATTCCCCAAAATTCCCGGCCCATTTGCCTTTATTTCGGATCTGAAATCCCAAAAAGAACAGAAGAAATCTAAATCCGTTGCTTTTGCTGATTTCAATGATCCTTGAAGTTCGATTCGTGCCGAAGTTTATGCCAATTGTTTGCTCTTGGCAAGAACAATCACTTGGTATCATATTTGGCTCATTTTGAATCATGTTGGATTCTAGTAGGCTCCCCATTCGCCTGACCAAGCTCGTTGCCTTCGTCGATTTGTTCCGGCCAAGACCAGTACTACTCCTTCCTTGATTCTTTCTTCATGTCTCTTTCTTGTTTTCTTTTCTCTGGTTCTTGTATTTTTATGTGTTCGAATTAATTTTAGTTTAACTAAAATTAGTAGTTCTAGCTGTTCAATTGTGTGATTAGGATTAGTACCTTATTTGATTTTGTTTTGCTTGAGTTTGGTTTTGTTTGGGATTATTTAGGTTTAATTATTAATTTTATTAAAGGTTTGATGAATCAGTCTCTTTCTCCCTTATTCAGTAGTAGGTTTGGGCTTTAGTATACAGGCCCAGGGTTTGGGGTTTGAAGTCTTAGGTCAACTTGACCCGGGTTGGTTTTTGAGGGAAAGTAACTTAGGTTTAAAGGGTAATTCAGGGTTTGTAGGTAGGGAATCTTTCTGTAACTGAAATGGGAAGCTTCTTTGAAGCTGACTTTAGGACTATTCTGAAATTCTGATATTTGAACTAGGGATATTTGAGCAAAAACAAAACTGACTAAGGTTTTCTAAGCGAAAATGAAGATATTGAAAGGTGCAAAGTGCAAAACTAGTGGCATTTCTGCAGCCCTAAATGCCTTGCCTATAAAGGCACTTTAACTTGATATTCAAGGCAGAAATGGAGTGATAAAAAACCTAAAAAAAACTGAGACTGCTGGAATGCCTTGATAACACTGATTCCCTTACATTTTTCTTGGTAAATATTGCTCAAAAAAACTCTGATTAAAGTCGAATTTCTGATCCTTTTCACTAGAGAGAATCCCCTGAAAGTCTAGATTCTGTATTTGATAAAAAATGGCTTGATTTTTGGGTTTTGAAAAGCTGGTTTGAAGTTTCTTTTGGTTTGCTGGAGTTACTGTTCCATTGCTTGAATCAAGCTGGTTTGCTTTCTTTGTTTCCTACTTCCTAGGTTGCTGATTTGGTTGCTGTTGCTTATTACTTCCTCACTTCTTTTTTCCCTTTTCAATTTCCAGGTACTTCTTGATTATATGAATAGATGAGATGCAAGTTTGGAATATTGTAATTGCTTGAAGATCTCAGAAATGAATATTGTTCTTTTACCATGAATGTTAGCTATGTTTTTTTCTAGGGATTTTCAAAATAGTGTAATGTAACTATGACTTATCTTACTTATTCATATACTTCATGTTATATTCTGTCTTAAGGTGAGACATGGAGTCTATTAGTCTGTTGAGTTGGAGATATTTGCATGGAGAATACCTCGTGTTGGTTGTTGTTCACCTGTGTATGTCTTATAAGTTGCCCGTAATTAAGATAATATGCATAAGTGGAATAGTATAAGTGCTGCTAACTTGATATGTGGTTTGTGTGGGTTTTTCTTTGAAAGTGTTGCCTTGTTTATGGTTGAGAATTCCTTACCCGAATTTCTATGTTCGTGGACTGTAATACAGAATCAATCTTTCCTCGATTCGGGATTTGAACCGGTGACTTGGGACACCAATGAACTATCCCAAGTGGCAACTCTGAATTTTAATTGAAATAAATCCCGTTTCGATTGTCACTTTAATTGGACAAACTGCCTTATACCCCTTTCGGGTTGTAGTGAAAAAGGAGGTATGACACAACTAAAGTCCATACTTTATTTTCCTTAATGGATTCCATTTCGGATTCCATGGCCTTTGCTATTTCTCATAATCAGAACTTTGTATAGACTCTTCATAGGTCTTAGGGTCATCATCATTATGATCAACCTCATTTAATACATCATCTTTCACCATTAGATTTAATCTAGTTGGTACATGACGTTCTCTTGTAGACCTTCTAAGAGGTACTTGTACAGCTTGTTCACCTTGTGCTGGAATTGGTTGGTGTTCAATTTGGTTTGGAACTGGTTCATTAACCTGTTCTTGAACTACATTTAGTTCTTGAACTTCAACCGTTGAAGATGGCAACTTCAAAACATCCAATAAAGGTTCTTCAACTTGGGTCTCATGATCTTTATTTTGTTGATTCATTTGTTTCTTTAACTTCATCAAGTTCTATTTCTCCATTATAATTTCCTTCTAAAAGAAATTCCCTTTCCAAAAAGGTTTCTCCTCTGGCCACAAACACTTTATGGTCAGAAGGGTGATAGAAATAATATCCCATTGTTTCCTTGGGATACCCAATGAACCTACATTTATCAGATCTTGAGTCAAGTTTATCAGATTGTAGTCTCTTAACATAAGCTGGATAACCCCAAACTTTAATATGTTTAATGTTAGGCTTACATCCTTTCCATATCTCATATGGTATTGTAGAGACTGACTTAGTGGAAACTTTATTAAGCAAGTATGTTGCTGCTTCCAAAGCATATCCTCATAAATTTTTTGGAAGATCGGTGAACCCCATCATAGATCTCGCCATATCTAATAAGGTTCGATTTCTCCTTTCAGACACACCATTGTGTTGTGGTGTTTTTGGAGGTGTCCACTATGAGAGAATCCCATTCTCTTTCAGATATCTGGTAAAATCTTCACTAAGATATTCTCTACCTCTATCAGACCTTAGTACTTTGATACTTTTACCAGTCTGCTTCTCAACTTCACTACGGAAACTTTTTGAACATTTCAAAAGATTCAGACTTGTGTTTCATAAGGTACACAAATCCATATCTTGACATATTACAGTGAAGGTGATGAAGTAAGAATATCCACCTCTAGCTTGAATTTTCATGGGCCCACAAACATCTGTATGAATTAGTCCCAGTAATTCAGAAGCTCTTTCTCCACTTCCAGTAAATGGATATTTGGTAATTTTTCCTTTGAGACAAGATTCACAAGTTGGATATGATTCAAAATCATATTTGACAAGGTACCCTTCCTTGTACAACTTGTTAATTCTTTTCTCTCTAATATGACCAAGCCTATAATGCCAAAGGTATGCATGATTTACTTGATCATCTCTTTTCCTCCTAAGACTTGAAACATGCATAATCGAATTAGCATTCACATTAGGCAACACATAATTGTCATGTTGGAGATATCCATTCACATATAAATTATCACTATAATAAATAGAGCAAATACCATTGCCTAGATTAATGCGAAAACCACGTTTGTCTAACGTAGAAGCTAAAATTACGTTCGAAACAAGTTTAGGAACGTAATAACAATCATCCAACATAAGTGCTTTGCTCATAGGCATTATTAAAGAAATTGATCCTACAGCTACGATCACAACTTTTTCACCATTTATAACTTATAGATTAACTTCTCCTTTCTTTAGATTCCTACTTATCTTGAACCCTTGCAACAAATTACAGATGATATAACCACTGCCAGTATCTAATACCCATAGTGAAGAATTAGTAGTAGCTAAAGAAACCTTAAAAACATTTTTATTAATGTCTCACCTTGTTTCTTGTCCTTTAGAATTGCAAGATAATCCTTGCAGTTTCTCTTCCAATGCCCTTTCTTCTTATAGTGAAAACATTCAGCATCATATACTGACTACAAGATCAAATCTTTAAAAAGCTCTTTACCAAGCTTGTACCCCAACTTCTCATGTTCTTCGGTAAGAACAATCATATGATTGACAAGGGGTCCAACTAGAGAGTTTTCAATGTCCAACTGTGTATCAACCATCTTCTTAAGATATTCAATGATTGCAGGTGGATCCATATTTTGATATTTCCTCTGGAGTTCAAAACTCATAGAAGCGAGAATGATGTATTTAATAGCAAGGCATTCTTCTAAGTATTTCTGATAAGCCTTGGTATCTTGAACATCATTCTCTGGTGGGATTATCTTTGCAGGCTTATCGATCACATCAATGAGCTTTTCATGCATGAGAACAATTCTCAAATTTCTATACCAGTCATCAAAGTTTGGTCCTACCAACTTGTTGGTCTCAAGTATTTCACACAGTGATATAACAGACATATTGAGAAATCTAAAAATATAAAAAAGAAAAGGCAATAATATAAGAACATATTTGCATATATCATAAAGACATGGACTTTATCTAAATGATATTTTCAGTAATTATTTTAAACTATTTACCCACATTATAGTTTACGAAATTTTTATTTCTGTTAGTGGAGTGAATGAATCCTTTAACAATATATATGAGCCACTTAGAAGTCAAGTCATTTCTCACATATATTTTAAAGGTAGGTACTCTTACAAATTGTATCCCCATACAACAACAACAACAACCCCGTGTAATCCCACAAGTAGGGTCTGGGGAGGGTAATATGTACGCAAACCTTACCTCTACCCCGAGGGGCAGAGAGGCTGTTTCCAGGAGACCCTTGGCTCAAAGAGGCAACAAGAGACACTATATTAGTACTATCAATAGACTCATAATAAAACAACATAAAATACCGTAAAATCCATAACATAACATAAATTCCATAAAAAACAAAGTAACAACAATATAAGAGATATAGGAAATATGAGAAAGATGTAAGGTATTAATACACAGAAGATAAAGCCCATCATCAGTAGTTGATCAATAGCATTCTAAGACTAATTCCTAACTGGCTAGTCTCACTCTAGTGTGCTGTAAAAAAGACATCACAATTTCCCCTAACCTACAACCTTAATGCTCGATCTCCACAATTCCCTGTTTAAGGCCATGTTCTCAGTAACCCTAAGAAGCGCCATATCCTGCCTGATCACCTCTCCCCAATACTTCTTAGGTCTCCCTCTACCTCTCCTCGTACCCACCACCGCCAGTCGTTCACACCTTCTCACCGGTGCATCAGTGTTCCTCCTCTGAATGTGCCCGAACCATCTGAGTCTTGCTTCCCGCATCTTGTCCTCCATGGGGGCCACACCCACCTTCTCTCGAATATCTTCATTTCTAATCTTATCCTTCCTTGTATGCCCGCACATCCACCTCAACATCCTCATCTCTGCAACTTTCATCCTCTGGATGTGTGAGATCTTCACCGGCCAACACTCGGTCCCATACAACATAGCAGGCCTAACCACTGCCCTATAAAATTTACCTTTCAGTAACAGTGGCACTTTCTTGTCACACAGGACTCCCGTCGCTAACCTCCATTTCATCCACCCCACCCCTATACGGTGTGTGACATCCTCGTCGATCTCCCCGGACCCCTGAATAAACGACCCCAGGTACTTGAAACTACCCCTCTTAGGGATGACTTGAGAATCAAGCCTCACTTCCACTCCCGCTTCCGTCGGCTCTGCCCCAAATTTGCACTCAAGGTATTCCGTCTTCGTCCTGCTCAACCTGAAACCTTTGGACTCAAGGGTATGTCTCCAAACCTCTAACCTCTCGCTGACGCCGCGTCGTGTCTCATCGATTAGGACTATGTCATCAGCAAATGGCATGCACCATGGCACCTCCCCCTGAATATGATGCATTATAGCATCCATCACCAGGGAAAATAGGAAAGGGCTGAATGCAGACCCTTGGTGCAACCCCGTAATAACCGGAAAATAATCTGAATCACCTCCTGCTGTCCTAACCCGAGTCTTAGCTCCATCATACATGTCCTTAATCGCCCTAATGTAGGCAACCGGGACCCCTTTAGCCTCTAAGCATCTCCATAAGACCTCCCTAGGAACCCTGTCGTACGCTTTCTCTAGATCGATAAACACCATGTGGAGATCCTTCTTCTTATCCCTGTATTGTTCCACCATCCTCCTAATAAGGTGGATAGCTTCTGTGGTAGATCGCCCCGGCATGAACCCGAACTGGTTGTCTGAAATAGACACCGTCCTTCGCACTCTCATTTCTACCACTCTCTCCCAGACTTTCATGGTATGACTTAGTAATTTAATACCCCTATAGTTGTTACAGATCTGGATATCGCCTTTGTTCTTATACAACGGGACCATTGTACTCCACCTCCACTCTTCGGGCATCCTATTAGTCTTGGATATAACATTAAGCAACTTAGTAAGCCATTCCAAGCCTGCTCTACCCACACACCTCCAAAGCTCAACCGGAATTTCATCTGGTCCGGTAGCTCTGCCCCTTCTCATCTTACGCATTGCCTCCATGACCTCATAGACCTCAATGTCCCGACAATCACTTAGTACATGGGGGCTTTCGGCGTTCCTCAATTCATCTAGTACAATATCCTGATCCCCTTCCTCATTTAGAAGTTTATGAAAGTAGGTCTGCCATCTCCTCTTTATCTGGTCATCCCCCAACAAAACTTTGCCGTCCTCATCTTTTATGCACCTCACTTGGTCCAAATCCCGAGCCGTCCTCTCTCTCACCTTAGCGAGTCGGAGTAACTTCTTCTCCCCGCCTTTGTTCCCTAGTTCCTCATACAAACGAGCAAAAGCTGTCATCTTTGCCTCTGTCACTGCCATCTTTGCCTCCTTCCTAGCTACCTTATATCTCGCAATGTTCGCTCTCTTCTCCTCCTCTCCAGTGCTCCCCACTAAGCACAGGTAAGCCACCTTCTTCGCTTCCACTTTACCTTGTACAACTGCATTCCACCACCAGTCTCCTTTGTGGCCACCGGTGCGGCCTGAAGATACCCCTAACACCTCTCTCGCCGCCTTCCTTATATAGTCCGCCGTTGTCGACCACATAGTGTTTGCGTCCCCACTACTTCTCCAAGCTCCCATTGCCGACAACCTTCCTTCCAACTCCTGGGCTTTAACCTTAGTCAAGGCGCCCCACCTAATCCTCGGGCGGCCTCGTACTGACCTCTGTTTCCTTCTTATCATAATACTAACGTCCATCACCAAGAGCCTATGTTGCGTTGCAAGGGTCTCACCTGGGATAACTTTGCAATCCTCGCACAACCTTCTGTCGCATCTCCTGAGGAGGAGATAGTCAATTTGAGTCTTCGCCACCGAACTTTGGTAAGTAACCAAATGCTCCTCTCGCTTCGGAAAACTCGAGTTTGCAATCACTAGATCGAATGCCATGGCAAAATCCAGCAGTGAGATGCCCCCTCCGTTCCGTTCCCCGAAACCAAAGCCGCCATGCACCTCAGTATAACCACCTGCAGACGACCCAATATGGCCATTGAAATCCCCTCCTATGAATAACCTCTCGGAAGGTGGAATACTACGAACAATGTCATCCAACCCTTCCCAAAAATGCCTATTAATCTCCTCATCACAACCTACTTGCGGTGCGTATGCGCTAACGACGTTTAAAGTACACTCACCCACCACCAATTTAATAGTCATTAGTCTATCATTCACACGCCTGACCTCTACCACCGACTCCCTAAGATGGCTATCTACTAGGATACCCACTCCATTCTTACCCCTCACGACTCCAGAGTACCACAACTTATACCCTTCAGCGTTTCTCGCCCTCGATCCGACCCACCTAGTCTCCTGGACACACGCTATATTAATCTTCCTCTTCTGAAGGATCTTCGCCAACTCTATAGACTTACTCGTTAGCGATCCTATGTTCCATGACCCGATTCTCAATCTATAGGCTCCCTTGCCCCCTCTACCTCCCCTGCCTCCCGACCCACCCCCTGACCCCGGGCCCACTCTTTGCCCCACACTCTGCCCCACCTGAGGACATGCCTTTAATCTATCATCTCAGACTGCCACCACTACACCTACTAAATAGCTCTATGTCAAATAGTCCCCTGGTAGTCAGGTCGATCCTATTGGCATAGTTGAGTTCAACCATCATGATAGCAAAGAACTTATTAAATTTTATACTCCCCCGGGTGGTCCAGGCGTCTAGTGTAAAATTGAATAATTCTTTCAATCCATACATCTAATGCAATAAATAATTTTAGCATATTCTCGAAATATAAATCTCCTGGTAGTCAGGCCGCTCCTTATAAACAAGAAATAAGTAAAATTATTTACCTTGATGGATAGCTCTATAATAAAATATATTATATTTTATTATTTAAGAACTCAAATTTTAGTATGAGGGAATTGTTACTAAAACAATTTTTAATAACATGAATATCAAATCTTTTATAGCATGTGAATTTAGTTCAAGTTGTCTACATGCTTAGTCCTAAATTGATTTACATCACATGTAATAAATAATTCAAAGTTATGTAATGAACAAGCACGTGACATAAAAACAAAATTCAACATTCTTCTAACATGTTTATTCTATATATCACATATATCACAAAAAAATATTTCATGCCAGAATATCATTATTAATTAACATCTCATGAACTAATAACAATTAAAAATAACAATAGAATCATGTAACCTATTATAGATTCATGTCGTATCTAATGCAAAATTTCAAATTCAAGTTATGAACTATCTCAATATTTATTTGAATACATATTTTATCCACAATAAAATAACAAACATTCAAATGATTTGACTATTGCACAAGACACATGTATTATGGTTTGAACTCTTCAAATATAATATTAAAATATTTCGTAAATAAATTTTAGACACAATAAACCACGGCTCTGATACCACTGTAGGATTGCATATAGGTGTTCGTAATACGCTGTGTTTAAAATTTATTTACATGTCAATAGATCAGATCTAAGACGTACCTGGTGAAGAAAGTCTCGTTTTAAATTCTTCGATAGTGCGAAGACTCTATGCGTATCCACACCGAGACTGATTCTTGCTATCAACTCTTTGATTAATGAAATCCACGATCAAATCGAACAAAGAATATTGTGTTGAAATTTTTCTCAAAAATCTCAACTCAACTTAGAAGAACAAGAAACACTTTTCTTGTAATTGTATTTTCTCTTTTGGCTTTGTATTGCACTCTCACTTTCACAAAGTGAGTTTTCTTCTCAAAAAAAAAATTATGCGGCAAATTTTCTCCATCACCTTTTATATAGCATCACCTACAAACCCTTTTCCTATTTGGTTGAGGTAATGATTTACTTAGGGTAAAGGTTTTTTCCAAAAATAAACTTTGTATAATTTTCCATAAAATTTCGAATCCCATTCAGATGGGTTTCGCCTAATAGTAATGTCACGTGATTATTCCAACTCAAAGTTGGAATTGCTTTCATATATTAATAGAATACTAATCCCATTCCAAATGGGATGAAATTCCACGTGAATCAATCCAATTTCAAATTGGAATTACTAACAATCCATTCATTTATTTTATATTTTATATGTATCTCTTATATAAATAAATATTAATTATATATATCACATATATATTTCAACTAAGAGATATATTTTAATTTTCTATTCTAAATAAAAAACTTTAATTCGTTCACAATATTAATTATAGTCTTTGTGCTAGTAAAGAGTATAATAATATTTCATTTGGACTAATAATTTATTTATTTGACTAATTAAATTCTATAATTTAATTATCAAATAACAAAATAATTAATCCTTTAGCAAAGATCAGAACACTCGTTAGTGTGCGACCCTATAGGTTCAATACTAGGCCGGTAGCAAATTGATCACATCAATATACTAATCAAGGGTGGCGTATAACAACACTCCTTAACGACCGGATAGAATGAAGTATACAATTTACTCTCAAGAACTAGTAGAAGAATAATGCAGTAATTCCTTCTGTCCTTATAGCTCTGGATCACCATAGGATATGGTTCAACTGTCAAATCCTAATAGGCGACCAACTATGTGTTCATGTCAAATATGATCGACCAATGAATGACCTAAGAAACTCTTTTCTTCTTTCATTCAATTGCCTTGGCCAAGGTCTTAATTTGGTAGTTTATAATTTATGACAACATGGAGCTTAAACTCATTACCAAGAGTTGACAGATTCTATCTTGATCAATCACTAATTCTACAAGTATTTAATCGCACCTAATTTCCTTTCAACTATCACCCTAGGGTCATAGGTGTCTAGTATCAAAGCACAATAAATAACTTGTTAATTACTATGACGATCTTAGGTCAAAGGAAACTCTTACAATACATTCTTCAAGAAATATCCTATTAACAGTTTATGGTAATTCTAACCATTAGGAATTATCCAATGAGTCGGTTCAATGATCATATCTCTATATGCGCCATCTATCTATGTGATTTAGTTAATGATATCATCTAATCTTTATCCAATAAAGATGATCAAATAAATATTGATCTAACCGGATTACTAATGTCCAAATTAATAATCCTGCGATCAAGAACAAAATTAAGATTAAATTGTGAAAGTCTTCACTCTCATTATCATGATCTCCATCACAATGTCAAGTTCAAAATTTAATCAAGGACCTTATCAAATTAATCAAGTAATTAATAACAATGATAAAAGAATATCAAATGCCATATATTTTTTATATCAAATAACGTTCACAAAAATATGTTCAAATAATCAAATATGATATTGGATCTAGGGCATATCTACTATATCCCTAACAGTTATGAACTGACCAATACTTATTTGTGAAATAATCTTTTGACTAGAAACACCTGATTTATTTTAGCCTTAATTACCTAAGTTTGGTTAGTCAATCGTAATAAATGGATCATGTAGGGCTGTAACGACCCGACCAGTCGTCTCATGAGTTACCGCTCCGTTTCCCCCATTTCTGGTTCTTATTGCTTTGTTTATCGGTTCTATATGTGATCGGGTTGGTTGGCTCGGGTTTGGAAAGGATTTGGTGAGGTGTGAGACACTTAGTCTCTTTTGAGGAAGCTTAAGTTGGAAAAGTCAACCGGATGTTGACTTATGTGTTAGAGGGATCGGATGTGAGTTCTGATGGTTCAGATAGCTTCGACAGGTAATTTGGGACTTAGGAGTGTGATCGAATGAGTTTTGGAGGTCCAGAGTAGATTTAGGCTTGAATTGGCGAAATTGGATTTTTGGCGATTTCCGGTTGATTGGTGAGATTTTTATATAGGGGTCGGAATAGAATTACGAGAGTTGCAATAGTTCTGTGGTGTCATTTGAGATGTGTGTGCAAAATTTCAGGTCATTCGAAAGTGGTTTGGTTGGATTTTTGATCAAAAGCGTAATTTGGAAGATTTTGATCAAAAGCGTAATTTTCCTCCACTTCTGGAAAATTCACACAAAGCACACGCCTAGCGGTTACGTGGTTTGCGGCCGTGCACTTTTCAAAAAAATTCCTTTTAGGGAAAAGTTTGTGGGTAAGTCGATCAGCGGTGCAGTCGACAGTCACGTGCTTTCCACTCTTAAGTTGTCCGCTTGGGAGAAGACCAGTCTAGAAATATTCACTCTTAGTCAACCAAAGATAGAGCTAAACCAAAACCCTTTAAGAGCATGCATCATTTTAACCTTAGATGATTTAATTCCCGAGGTGTATTAAATCCATTAGTTAACCTTACCTAAATGTCCAAGTGGGTTTTCAACCCCAAGTGACACCTTATCTATCACGATCCAAAATCCACTAAGGGTCGTGATGGTGCCGGACACCATTGTCAAGCAAGCCAACAATAACTAACTAGTAACTTCTCGTTTTAAGTATTTCTGAAATCACTTCTTTTATATGTTTTAACAATACATAATAAATTCCACTGAATAAATAATAAAACATTTAACAATTTGAAATTTCTAAATAAACCCATAGACATCCCAGAACACGGTGTCACAAGTGCATGAGCTATCTCTAGGAAGCTGTACAATACAACAATCGTCCGGAATACAAATTGGACAGAAAATAAATAAAATAATCTGAAAGAGACTCGGCTGGCTGTGGGTCATCCTGAGAAGTGCAGCTCACCTAAGTCTCCGTATCAACCATGCTGCTACGCCCACTAGGCCACTAGAGATGCATGTGCCTGTGCAACAAAAATGCACAGCAAGTGTAGTATGAGTACGAAAGCAACGTGTACCTAATGAGTATCTCGTCTAATCTCGAAGAAGTAGAGACGAGAGGTCGACTCCGACACTTACTAGTGGTCCAATGATAATATAGTAAAAGTGTGAAAATTTCATGGATTTCATAGAGCAAAATTAAACTCATAAAGCCGGAAAACAGGTAAACAACTTCTCAAATAATAAGGGTTCCCAAGGATTTACTTTTCATTTTCTTAATCAATTTATCGCTGGCCAGGAAAGGCAATTATCAACATTAAAAGCTCTCAGGCAAATAATATAAGCATGCGCATATCATGTCGAGGTCGTACGGCTCGATCCAACATAAATGTAAAATGTGCACCGCCGAGGGTCGAACGACGCGAACCATAGATGCATCTATTACCCTGCTCGCGAATCATACATGCGACACGGTCAAAAAAAATAAACAAATACCCTGCTAGTGAATCATACATGCAACGAAGGTACACATACAAATACATGCTCAAATAACAAATTAAGAATTTATCGGGGAACGTTTATCCAAATAAAATTCAATTCTCTTTTAGCGATTTAAGAAAAGTGAAGTTTAATCCCTTTTTGAAATTTATTTACCAATTCGATAGGATTTAAGCAATTCAATTGCCAACAATATTACAGATATTCCAAATATAGCTTGCTTTTGGGTCCTAGACTACCCGGACTTACACATAATAGCAGCTACGCACGGGCTCTCGTCACCTCGTGCATACGTAGCCCCCATTAATAGGAGCACATAATCAATTATTTCACCTATGGGACAATTCCCTCTTACAAGGTTAGAAAGGAGACTCACCTCGCTCCGAAGATCCATAACCAGTATTCAACGCCCTTCCGAAGACTCGAATCGATGTAAAATGCTCCAAACCTAGCCAATAATTATGCAAAGCCATTAATATATGTTCATTTACTCATTGCAATCCAATTTATAGCAATTCCTAACCCCGATCGAAAAATTGACAAAATTGCCCTCGGGCCCACATGCTCGGATTCTGAAATTTCTTGTAGATAAAGTTTACCCATGAACTCACGAACTCAAATTCATGATTTTCTCATAATTCCTTACCCAAAATCGTGGTCAAAATCCAAGAATACGAATTTTCTAGGTTTTCCTCTAACCCCGAATCTTCTACCCATTTACATGCTAAAATCCATATATAATCGATATATTTAACTCTAGATATGTGGGGTTAGCTTACCTTGATGATGATGAAAAAATGGGAGAAAAATGACCATCTCCCAATTTTAAAAAGAATACACTGCCTCCAGCATTTCCACACCTGCGGTCACTTGACCGCTTCTGCGGTTCCTCAGGTGCGACCCACCACCCGCTTCTGCGGTTTCTCACCGGGCTGCCCTTTCCGCTTCTGCGTCCTCTCCACTGCAGGTGCGGTCCTGCTTCCACGGTGACCTGACCGCATCTGCAGTCCCAACCTTCACCCTTCACCACCGCATTTGCGCCCCTTTGGCCGCTTCTACGGCTCCGCACCTGCGAGACTTGGGCTGCAGGTGCGGTTACACCAGCAATCAACAACTTCAGCTTTTTCTCCAAGCTCCAATTCGATCCGTTAACCACCCGGAATTTACTCAAGCCCCCTGGGACCCCAACCAATCATTCCAACTAGTCCCAAAACACATTACGGACTTGTTCAAGGCCTCAAATCATATCAAACAACGCTAAAACCATGAATCACACTCCAATTCAAGCTTAATGAACTCTAACATTTCAAACTTCTACTTCCGGTGCTTAAACCTATCAAATCACGTCCGATTGACCTCAAATTTTGCACACAAGTCATATTCGACATTACACACCTACTCCAACTTCTGGAATCAGATTCCGACCCCGATATCGTAAAGTTCACTTCCGGTCAAACTTCTCAAAAACCTTCAAATTTCTATCTTTAGCCAAATGACTCCAAAATGACCCACGGACATCCAAATTCACTTTTGATTGCGCTCCCAACACCAGAATCACCATACGGAGCTATTCCTAGACTCGAAATCCCAACGGACATTGATAACACTAAAATGCACTTCCACCCAAACTTGTGAAATTCTTCCAAAAATGCTAACTTCCACAATAGGTGCCGAAACATTTTCGGGTCTTCCAAAACCCGGTCTGGACATACGCCCAAGTCCGAAATCATCATACGAACCTGCTGGAACCTTCGATTCCTAATTCCAAGGTCGTTTACTCAAAAATCCAATCTTAGTTAATTCTTTCAACTTAAAGCTTCTGAAATGAGAATTTTCTTTCCAAATCAACTCCGAATTCCCCGAAATTAAATTCTGACCATGCGTACAAGTCATAATACCCGAAATGAAGCTGCTCATAGCCTTAAACTGCTGAATGGCACGCTAGAGATCATAACGACCGGCCGAGTCGTTACATTCTCTCCTACTTAAACATTCGTTCGTCCTCGAATGTGCTAAGAACTATGTTGTAGTTGTCCGAAATCAATGTTTAACACCTCGAGCACCTACCTGTGCTACCACGACTCAACTGGGCAACCTAGCTCGATAAATCTGAAAATGTCCTTTTTAACTTAAGCAAATAAGCCATAGAGCCCAATTCCAACATCCAAAATTCTCTGCCAGGCCCATTTCCAACATACGCTCACCGTATCAATAACTACATGCAACACCAAAACATGATTGCATACCTTAGCTGAATTCACACCTTGCACCACTTTACTCACAGTACCACAATAATATTCTCTAATCAAATTAGTCGAAATCCCACGAATCTGATGCTCCCAGTGTACCTCATGATATATATAAGTCTTTGTCTAACTCTTACAACACCGCCATGACGGAAGAGATGTGTAGAAATTCATAACTACTGCCGAATCAACAATTCATTGGGTCTATACTCCTGACAGGAACCATCACCTCATTCTGAACCAAATAATGGTCTTTGCTCCTTAATATACCTCATCTAATCAGATTGCAATGATCCTAAATCCAACGATCTCATCTCACCCAGTACGAACTGCTCAGGCAATAAGCCACCTCGGGCATGATCAAAGTCTCATATGATGCCACAATGTGTCGATACGCTACCAATTTGAACGCGATACCAAAGGAAAATGAACTCTAAAAAGGAAATTCAATTACCCTGCTCGCGAATCATACATGCGACGTGGGCACACATCTAATATGAGTTTTCATCAGAAAGATAGGAAACAAAACACATAAAAATAGATACTGGGAACTGTACTCAGCATCATACTATTGCGGCACACAGCCCAATCCAAACAACACACCCATGGCGGTGTGCCACCCGATCCGCACATAAAATTCACATAAGGAGATACACACCAAGCTAGACTGCTCATTACAACAAAATATCGAATGTCGGTCATAAGCACGCCAAGTGCATAATACCATCCCTAGGGAGACATATAGCGCTATAAGCCACAAACTCAACTGAGGTGTGATATACGATCTGAATCTGAAGAGCCATTCTGCTCACATAACATCATCTCTATGCGAAACCTCAACACATAAGAAATTCACCAAGCTGTCTCACAACTCGCACGGTGCAATGCATCATTAAATGACGAGGAAATAATACCCGACTACTCTTCTATAAGGAGCACATTGTTGAAATGAACACATCTAGCCTGATATAGAGCCCATATTCACATTTAAATCCATCCACCGGCCTCAAGTCGATTTCTGATCGTACTAAACTAGGCTAATAACCTTTCATGGGTCCATAATCGCCCCCTTTTTTCTCAAAACACACAATAACAACCATCCTAACCGGAGTAATCCGCCACAGTCCACAACCCAATAAGCCGAGTGCCCTCCAGGCATCAATTCTCAATTTAACGACATCACTAAAGGCTTCATACTTGGTTTAACTTCTTCAATCAATCAAGTGACTACATGCCACACTTATACAACCTTCCCGTGGGGCACGCTCCCACAACCTTCCGTAATAAATAACAGGTCTATACATCCAAACCACCGGCCGCACTAATGCTGAAAAGCAATCAAAAATCCTTAACTAGGATGCAAAGCCTCTTTCACAAAACACCGATCTCAGGTGATGCTGAAGACAATACCAACTTACTTTAAACATCGAAACTCCTTTCCTGCTCATCCGAGCTCGTGACATTCTTGTCAACACCGAACTGCAACCTTGATCCTCACTTCAAATTCCATACCACTCACTGCACCCAATATGCCAATATACGATAGAACACGATATTTATCATAACTTCGGAACCACTAATAGGTTAACACTTCATCACATAAAAACTTTTCACTTAACTCACTTCAGGAGAACCATAGCAACACACAGGTGAATTCTCATAACCCTAGAATATGCAAATCTCTAAGTAATGGTCTAGGCCACCATAGCCTTTCCGGGATCTGCCTCCACATAACAGGCCATATCAATGGAATACTTCTCAATAACATCAATTATGGCGGTAGACAAGCCTCACACGTGCCGTCACAAATCACTTGCATAACTTGATCGCACTGAAGGAACTGATCATTACTACTAATATGCTAATTCAACTATTGCTAACCAATCTATCTTCTTCCAATTTATCTTTGATTTCCTTAGAAATAATAATAATAACTCTATTCAACACATAACACACTCTATCCGCACTCATCCTGAGTGACCTTGAATCACGAGACCCTACTGTCTCAAATCCCATGAACCATTTCATATTTCCCAAATGCTACACTGCAAGTTAAAACATCATAGAACATTATGTGCCTTTTCTCATAAGCTGCTACAAGGCTTTATTCTTAACCATACCTATAGGCTTGAAATCATTAGGCACCACGCTTTACCCTTTGAATCCACTAGGACCGTTGTTGAGAGCCACCCGCTCTGACTTGGCCCCGAATATAATCAATCCTAGGAATCTTCTAGCATAGGAATACCCTCTCGACGAGGCACCCAACAGAATCACTTCCCTTGAAACCAACATCTATACAAGGCACAAATCTCGAATCTTTCCCCAAGTCTGAACATGACCCAATAAGGCCAACCATAACACCCTTTAACAATCCCTTTGCTCAAATTACCACTTATGTTCTTTTCCCGTAGCTGAAATAACTCATCAATATGCTAATAACCATAAACCTCGCAAGTAGTTAACCATGCAACCAAATCATAGGCAGTGGGACTCTCCCACTTAGCTTGAAGCCACTATTACACAACCCTGGAATTCACCAGGATTCTTTATCTCTTATTGACATAACCTTGCGCAATCAACCGCCAAAATTCTCGGAATCTTTCTGTAAAAACCCTTTTTATACTTTGAATCATCAACCACATTCGCACGACTGATCTCTTTGCTGTATATCCAATAAAATTCTTCACAGAAGCCTCGCCAACCATGCGACCACCAATTTACTCACTAGAGATAACCAACTTGTGGAATTTCCATGCCGACATCTTCCAACGCTGCTGTGTGGGGTACAATCACTACGACATCAATAACCCATCCTGAGTCCGAGCTTACTCTCTAGCTTCACAAGTCCATGCACCCCTTGTGGACGTCAATTAAATGTGCGGCAACATCCTTCCAATTCAAAGTTATGTTGTATCCTTCTTCATTTCAAGCAGCTCCTTTCCGTTATATCAAATCTCCTGTCGCATAATAGCCCGTACTTCAAATTAATTCTGTAGACCCCAATCACCAATCACTAAAATTCCCAAATCATTCCAAACTCTCCTTAAGGCGCGTAGTCATCCTACCACAAAGCCATATGCTACTCCGCCACTCTCCCACTTTGGCGGAACTCACCCCTTTAATCGACTACTCGACCTGTGCTTCTTATGCCTGGCCTTCTAGAAATTTTAACCACCTCCTACCACTTTCCACATGTCCTTCCTCATTCTTTGCTGCTCAGTTGTTGTCTTAAATAAACTCTATCTTCATAGCACCTGAACCCACAAATCGCTACTAACTTTAAACCTTTTCGTAGATCATCTTTCTCGAGCCGTCAACATTAGAAACACTGATTCAATCCTGAACCACCGCACCCCACAATATCTAACAACCGTTTCTCCAATATCATTTACAACATCTTACCCCGAAGGCGAATTGCAGAAGACCATAACACCGGCGAACATAACACATTCAATTGCAGACTACGACGCCACATCGCAGATGACAATCCCATCACATTTGAAATCACCAAGTCTTGTTATTCCATCACTCCAAATCTGGACATCCATAGGCCAATTGCTTTTCCTCTGCCGGAAATGAAATATCATATCTCTGAATTGTGCACTAAGTAGGGTTCCTTTCAAATCATTCACTGCCCCAACACATAGGCAAGTATCCTTCTATCAAGTCAATACTGTGCGACAACCAATCGTGAGCATCATAGCAACCGGTGCATAGCCTCCTAGCTCTTAGAAGCACAACTACTGAGTCAAAACGATAGAAAAAAATCCTTTCGCAAGGTGATGACAATAGCCCAATCAACTATATCGGGAGAAACATCCCGCACCACATCTATAATACCATTACAATTCTTCAATTCCCGATTTATAACAAGCGATTCACGTCGCGTAAGATTGAGTAGGAAGGAAACAAGGGCATAAGCCTCAAGGAATCAAATTGCACGATGAGGAATCAAGAAGGGAAGTACTCTTAATAGCCATGTAGCCTCCCGAAGATAAGTACAGACGTCTCCCTACCGATCCGTGAGACTCTACTAGACTAGCTCATGACTCGTGAGACCTAAGAGAACCTAGTTCTCTAATACCATGTTGTAACAACCCAAAATATACTAAGGGTCATGATGGCGCCGGACACCATTGTCAAGCAAGCCAACAACAACTAACTAGTAACTTCTCGTTTTAAATATTTCTGAAATCACTTCTTTTATATGTTTTAACAATACATAATAAATTCCACTGAATAAATAATGAAATATTTAACAATTTACAATTTTTGAATAAACCCATAGACATCCCAGAACCCGGTGTCACAAGTGCATGAGCCATCTCTAGGAAGCAGTACAATACAACAATTGTCCGGAATACAAATTGGACAGAAAATAAATAAAATAATCTAAAAGAGACTCGGCTGGCTGTGGGTCATCCCGAGAAGTGTAGCTCACCTAAGTCTTCGTATCAACCATGCTGCTACACCACTATGCCACTAGAGATGCATGTGCCTGTGCAACAAAAATACACAACAAGTGTAGTATGAGTACGAAAACAAAGTGTACCCAATGAGTATCACTTCTAATCTCGAAGAAGTAGAGACGAGAGGTCGACTCCGACACTTACTAGTGGTCCAATGATAATATAGTAAAAGTGTGAGAAATTCATGAATTTCATAGAGCAAAATTAAACTCATAAAGCCGGAAAGCAGGTAAACAACTTCTCAAATAATAAGGGTTCCCAAGGATTTACTTTTCATTATCTTTATCAATTTATCTCTGACCAGGAAAGGTAATTATCAACATTAAAAGCTCTCGGACAAACATAATAAGCATGCGCATATCATGCTAAGGTCGTACGACCCAATCCAACATAAATGTAAAATGTGCACCGCCGAGGGTCGAACGGCGCGAACCATAGATGTATCTATTACCCTGCTCGCGAATCATACATGTGACACGGTCAAAAAAAATAAACAAACACCCTGCTAGGGAATCATACATGCGACGCAGGTACACATAGAAATACATGCTCAAACAGCAAATTGAGAATTTATCGGGGAACGTTTATCCAAATAAAAGTCAATTCTCTTTTAGTGATTTAAGAAAAGTGAAGTTTAATCCCTTTTTGAAATTCATTTACCAATTAGATAGGATCTAAGCAATTCAATTGCCAACAAGATTACAGATATTCCAAGCATAGCACGCTTTTGGGTCCTAGACTACCCGGACTTACACATAATAGCAACTACGCACGGGCTCTCTTCACCTGTGCGTACGTAGCCCTCAAAATAGGAGCACATAACCAATTATTTCACCTATGGGAAAATTTCCTCTTACAAGGTTAGAAAGGAGACTCACCTTGCTCCGAAGATCTATAATCGGTATTCAATGCCCTTTCGAAGACTCGAATCGATGCAAAATTCTCCAAACCTAGCCAATAATTATGCAAATCCATTAATATATGTTCATTTACTCATTACAATCCAATTTATAGCAATTCCTAACCCCGATCGTAAAGTTGACAAAATTATCGTCAGGCCCACGTGCCCGGATTCCGAAATTTTTTGTAGATAAAGTTTACCCATGAACTCACAAACTCAAATACATGATTTTTTCTTGATTCCTTACCCAATATCGTTGTCAAAATCCAAGAATACGAATTTTCTAGGTTTTCCTCTAACCCCTAAACTTCTAACCATTTACATACTAAAATCCATACATAATTGATATATTTAACTCTAGATAGGTGGAGTTAACTTACCTTGCTGCTGATGATGAAAAACCTCACTTGAAGCTCTCCAAATCGTCCACACCAAATAAAAAATGGGAGAAAAATGACCATCTCCCGATTTTAAAAGAATACACTGCCTCTAGCATTTCCGCACCTGCGGTCACTTGACCGCTTCTGCGGTTCCACAGGTGCGACCCATTACCCGCTTCTGCGGTTTCTCACCAGGCTGCCCTTTTCGCTTCTGCGTCCTCTCCACGGCAAGTGCGGTCCCGCTTCTGCGGTGACCTGACCGCATCTGCGGTCTTAGTCTTCTCCCTTCACCACCGCTTCTGCGGCTCCGCACCTGCTAGACTTGGGTCGCTGGTGCGGTTACACCAGCAACCAGCAACTTCAGCTTTTCCTCGAAGCTCCAATTCGATCCGTTAACCACCTGGAATCCATCCGAGGCCCCCGGAACCCCAACCAATCATGCCAACCTGTCCCAAAACATATTACGGAGTTGCTCGAGGCCTCAAATCATATCAAATAAGGCTAAAACCATGAATCATACTCCAATTCAAGCTTAATGAACTCTAACCTTTCAAACTTCTACTTCCGGTGCTTAAACATATCAAATCACGTTCGATTGATCTCAAATTTTGCACACAAGTCATATTCGACATTACGGACCTACTCCAACTTTCGGAATTGGATTCGGACCTCGATATAAAAAAGTTCACTTCCGGTCAAACTTCTCAAAAACCTTCAAATTTCTATCTTTAGCCAAATGACTCCAAAATGACCCATGGACCTCCGAATTCACTTCCGATCGCACTCCCAACACCAGAATCACCATACGGATCTATTCCCAGACTCGAATCCCAATGGACATTGATAACACTGAAATGCACTTCAACCCAAACTTATGAAATTCTTCCAAAAATGCTAACTTTCACAATAGGTGCCGAAATATTTTCGGGTCTTCCAAAACCCGGTCCGGACATACGCCCAAGTCCGAAATCATCATACTAACCTACTAGAACCTTTGAATCCCAACTCCGAGGTCGTTTACTCAAAAATCTTAGTTAATTCTTTCAACTTAAAGCTTCCGAAATGAGAATTTTCTTTTCAAATCAACTCCGAATTCCCCGAAATTAAATTCCGACCATGCGTATAAGTCATAATACCTGAAATGAAGCTGCTCATGGCCTCAAACTACTGAACTGCGTGCTAGAGCTCAAAATGACCGGCCAGGTCGTTACATTATCACATATATGTGCATTATTTGAAGGGTGAATATGCCAATTATGTGGACCATTTGCGCTAAATTGGTTAAATCCTAATTAAAGGAGCATGACCAACTTTTTATATGTATGAAAACTTTCGAATTACACAATTAACTAGAAGTTTAGATAAAATATATTTTATTATACTTTCTTTTGATGAAAATATACTTTCTTTTGACCAAAAAGAAGAAGTTTAACAATTATACTTTATCATTTATTTGCTTTTCAAAAATAGAATTATTTAATTAATTTACATCAATGGGATGATACATAATGACATATTTATCTTTCGACTACACGTTAGGCTTACCTCTGGCACAAAGAGGCCCCACGTATTAGGACGCGCTATTATTTGCTTTGGAATGTGTCACATGTTTTGCTTGCCTACTTGCTTACTTGCTATGTTGCTTGCTCGACTTTATTATTTTTACTAACATTATTTGTTTTTTTTCAAAAAAAGGAAGTATTAATTATCAAACTTGCTTACATCTTTATTTAAATTTACATTTTTATTTGTTCATATATATATATATATATATATATTTTTTCTTTTGCTTATTTTTATATCATCTTCCCGCATTAATAATAATAATCACCAATCATTCTGCACTTAGCGCTCTTTAATGACTTTAGAGTAGGCCCAGATTTCTCTTAGGTCAATTCCAATTCTTAATGTCCAATTAAGATATCATTTTATTCTTTGAGCATGATTCTTATTTATAAAATAAGATATTTTGCCCTTTAATTGTTATCAAATAAGCTCAACTTATCATCGTTCTTAGATATTGAAATTCCTCAATTTTCGTGCATTCAACTAGCTTTAAGGATTTTCTTTAACCAACAAGATGTATAGTAAGATTTCATTAAAAATCGACGCAATCTTTGATATTAGGTGAAATATTTTGCCAATCTAATTTTGAGAGTTAATTTTATTCAGGTCATTTTATTAAAATATGATTACATGTTTTTAAAATACTGTCACTCGTGCCTTACATAATTTGTCTACCTTCGATGCTTTTGCACCTTTTTTCCAGGGGCATAAACTTCTATTTTCACAAAATATAATATTTAGCTCTATGTTCCATAAAATCTATTTAGCATTCTACGTATGTCCTAGAATTTCAACCTTCGTGCCGACTCGTATTTACAAGTTGGTAGATGTCCAAACTTGCGCAATCTACCGAACAATAGAAGGCCACTATTAAGTCAATTTGCATCGTCAAATTATTCTAAAGATTTTCACCTATTCAATTCAAGTGTCTATATCATCTTATTTCGGGTCGTTGAGATTAGTCTTCACGCACCTGTTAATTCTAAATTTTGGCGCATGAGTCGAGGCAATATTCCATAACTCTCAAAATGATTGACACCGTATTCCCAGGCCTCGATAACTTTATGAGTTGCCAATACTAATAAAATAGTTTTTAACCATTTCATGTCCAAGTGACTACCATCTTTATTAATTATCCAAATCTCAAGTTTTTCTATATACAAATACCAACAAATTATTTTCAAGATAAAAATCACCCATTTTTTGGCTCCTCTTATACGTAGCCCTATTATAAGTCTCGATCCATTGATTTCTTAGGAATGGATTCTTAAAGTTCTACTCTCAGCTTTAGTGCTTACCGTCTATATTTTGTCTTTCCTCCGAAGGTTGACTTAAGTTGAACATCAAAGCAAGGAAAACTTCAAGGACGATATGGCCAAATAAATCGTAGTAATTGACTTAGTTTAAGATGAAGCTGCTGGGGAGAAAGAAGAATCATACCAGGATAAGATTGTTAAGCTTGAAGTAAAGGTAGCACAAATGAAGCAAGAAATTGATGGTATTAAGGAAATGATAGTCGATCTTAAGAACTCGTCCAACAAAAAAGGCTACTCTCCAACTCTTACAGCTCCACCTCCCATTTATGAATGTAATGCCCAATCTTTTCCAAATATGCACACTTTCTTGCTATAAAAGACATTTAGTATCTTGGCCGAGACAAGTAAGGATAGAGAAAGTGGTGGAAAATATTTCGATGTAGAGAGTAATGTTCCTTTGGGAAACGGTCATGTCTTACAACCTAAGTCAAATTTAGTTATGGCAGAAAATGAAAATGGGGATATTGCTAATCTCATTGATGTTCCAATGTACAATGGGATAGGTTGTCCTCAAAGCCATTTGAAGGCATATCATGATTGGCTAGCATGCATAGGGCAAGGAAATGAATTTAAATTGAGGCTCTTTGTGAGGACACTTACATGGCATCATTAATGTGGTATGCAAAACAAGACACTTGGAAATGGTTCAGTTGGAATGACCTAGTAAAGGACTTTGTCAATCAATATGGGTCCTCCAACAATACTACTAGCTGATGCAATTTTTTGAAGAGAAAATTTGTAGAGTCTCCTCAGAGTTTGAAAGTAAACAAACCTCAAGGAAATGCGGTAGAATCAAATTTGAAGCTTGGCAAGCACGTTGAGACACACCTCGAGGATAAAGGGAAAGAAGTTTATACTGAAGCATTAAGTCCTCCACCATCAGCACCTAAGATAAGAAAATAACGAAAGTTTACCCCTTTGAGTGAACGACCTTCTATCATTTCTGAGAGATTGAGATCATTTGGTATTATGCATCCAAAACCTGCCAAAATCCCTCCACCTCATTTCAATCCAACCAAGTGTTGTGCATTTCACTCGGGCATGCTAGGCCATACAATAGATGAGTGCCATTGTCTGAAGGAGAAAATCTAGAAGCTGTTGGATAATGGTAGGGTCATTCATAGACCGGTGCCTCCCCCTCAATCTATGTGGTACCAACCTCCAAATGCCATTCCTATACAGAATTTCACCCAAGTAGCTTATCTGCAATTTGCTAATTCAGCTCTTCCCTACAACCAAGCAATACAGAAGAATTAAGCATGTGGAAGCGCATGTCAGGAGAAGAATAGTTGGGAATCGTGAACTAAGATTTAGTTTTTGAAGTAGTGATATCATTTGAAAATTATGTTATTTTGGAAGCTTAATTGATCATCTTTTTGTAACGAACTATGACCAACTTGATTCTTGTCGGATAAAATATGATACTGGGTTCGGCCCTTTAATTTTAAAATTTTCGATCTTTATTTGTATGTAACTGAACTATGTCGTACCTGATTCCCTTGTGGGATACGTAGGCAATCCACATCGGGTTCGGTCATATTTTTAGTAAAATTATCCTTTATGTATTTTGGAACTACGTTTGACTTGATTTCCGTGGCGGGATATGTAGGCAGTCTATATAAGACTCAGTCTCATTATAGCGAAATTTCCATTTTGGTTCATGAAAGAACTGGGGCGGATTTTTGGCACGCAGGTTAAGTATGCTAAACATGAAATCATGCCATCGAGTAGTCATCAGTGTCACGACCCTAACCCCGAACCCGGTCGTGGTGGCGCCTCTCGTGAAGACAAAGCTAGCCAGTTTAACCCAACTCATCTTTTAAAACAGTTGATGAACACAAAATAGTCGAAACATGTTTAATAATATTGAATAGCGGAAATATCGCTAACAAAGCAGAAAAATCCAACCCGACACAGCTCTAACCGAGGTGTAACAAGTCACGGGCATCAATAAACTATGATACAAGTCTTCTAAAGTCATAAACTACTACAAATGTTTGAAAGGGAACAGAATGATAGAGAGATAGAGACACGGGGCTGCGGACGCCAACAACTACCTCGTAATCTCCAAAAGACGCCTAGGACTGGAGGAATCAGCACTCAGGAGCGGTACCAGCTACGCCTGAATCTGCACAGATGGTGCAGGAAGTAAAGTGAGTACTCCAACCCAGTGAGCAACAAATGTAAAAAATGACTGAAAGTAAGAAAACACGTATAACACACGACATTCTATACTGAAGCAGTAAAAATCACTTAAAACAGTAAAACAGTGAAGAGTCAAGTAAAATCCCTTTTCTACAAGTAAAAAAAGTAATTGACATGTAAGTAAACAAATAGAAGTTCGCCCCTCGGGCACAATATCAATAAATCCGCCCCTCGGGCAACATCTTAGAACAGTACCAACACCTCGGGCTCAATCTCACATCACAATGGGTACCCGCGCTCACTGGGGGTGTACAGACTCCAGGAGGGGCCCCTTACGGCCCAAGCGCAATATCAAGCCATCTCGTGGCATAAAATCTAGGCCCTCGACCTTATTTCGGTATCCGTGTATCCTCACAACTAGGCCCTCGGCCTTACTCAGTTTGAAAATCATCACAAGCCCCTCGACCAATAGTAAAATAGTATTTCTTAGCCCAAAACATCATTTAAAATATCATTTAAGTCTCAAAGTTGAGTAAAAATGGCTGAGTAGTAAAACAGTGGAAAATAACGTGACTGAGTTCAAATAATAAGTCAAAACAGTGAGGAAATAGTAGTCAAAACCCCGAAGGGTTCAAATAGTTGGCATGAAGCCCAAATAACGGAACCAGCCCAAATCATGATGATAGCAAATATGTTTCAATCAAATACACGGTAAAATCATCAATCGGGACGGACCAAGTCACAATTCCCAATAGTGCACGACCCCACAGTCATCATCAAGCGTGTGTCTCACCTCAATATAGCACTACGATGTGCAATCTGGGGTTCCAAACCTTCAGAGCATCATTTACAATCATTACTCACCTCGAACATTCTAAATCTCTAGCTCGCGACGCCTTTGCCCCTCGAATCGGCTTCCACGCACTTCGAATCTATCCAAAATCAGAATGAATACGTCACAATATGGCAAGGGAACAAAGCCCAAGCGAAAACAATCGAAAAATACCAAATATCCCAAAATTAGCAAAACCCGAGCCCGGGACCACTTCTCGAATCAAAGAAATTTTCACATCAATAGATTCCTCGTCTCCCCACATGTTCATTCATGTCAAGAATACAAAAATCGGAGTTCAAATGACCCCTCAAATCCTCATTTTAAGCCCTCTTAAACTCAAGCCCTAATCCTCCATTTTTAGTCCTTAAATTCCTTAAATTTCAGTCTTAATCCACGAAATATTACCATAGAAGTGTATTTTAGGTCCAAAATCCTTACCTTAACGAAGTTCCCTTGAAATCTCCCTTCAAAATCGTCCAAAAGTTCCCAAGCCGAGGTCCAAATATTGTGACATAACCCAATTTCGCGAAATGGAATAACTTATATGTTCTGCCCAGGCATACCCTCATCTGCGGTCCAAAATCTACTTTTGCAGTACTGCATTTGCTGTTAACACTCCGCTTCTGCGGAAATCACTAAAGCCGCCCACTTCTGCATCTACGATCCTTCTTCCACATTTGTGGTTCCGCAGATGCGGCCCCCTATAACCACATTTGCAGTTTCCTGACAATCCCCTCCAGAACCGCTTCTCTGGCTACTCCCTCGCATATGCGGCATCGCACATGCGGCCCCCAAACTGCAGGTGCGAAAACACCGGAAGCAGCAAAATTTCTGCAATCTCTCAAGTCTCAATCTTCCTGTCAACCATCCGAAATCACCCCGAGGCCCTCGGGACCTCAACCAAAAACCCCAACACACCCTAACACCTTATTCAAACTTGTTCCAACCATCAAAATACCTCGAACAACATCAAATCACCCAAAACACATCGGATTCAAGCCTAAGTTTCTAAAATCTTCCGAAATACGCTTTTGATCAATAACCCAACCAAACCACGTCCGAATGACCTGAAATTTTATACACATCTCCAATGACACAACGAAGCTACTACAACTCTCGGAATTCCATTCCGACCCCTATATCAAAATCTCGCCTATCAACTAGAAATCGCCAAATATCAACTTCGCCAATTCAAGCCTACACCTTCTCTACACCTCCAAAACCCATTCTGATCGCGCTTCTAAGTCATAAATCACCTCCTGAAGCTAATCGAACCATCGGAACTCACATCCGAGCCCTCTAACACCTAAGTCAACATCCGGTTGACTTTTCCAACTTAAACCTTCTTAAAAGAGACTAAGTGTCTCAAGCTTCACCAAACTCATTCCGGACTCGATCCGACCAACCCAATACCACAAAACACGAATAATGACACATAAAGAAGCTGAAATGGGGGAAACAGAGCGGTAACTCATGAGAAGACTGCCCGGGTCATCACATCCTCCCCAACTTAAACAAACGTTCGTCCTCGAACGAGTCAAGAAACATACCTGAAACCTCAAACAGGTGAGGATATCTTCTTTGCATCTCCTGCTCGGTCTCCCAGGTAGCCTCCTCCACGAGCCGACCTCTCCACTGCACTTTCATTGAAGCTATATCCTTTGACCTCAACTTTTGAACCTGACGACCCAAGATAGCTACTGGCTCCACATCATAGGTCAAATCAGCATCCAACTAAACCATGCTAAAATCCAGAACATGAGACGGATCCCCAATATACTTCCAGAGCATAGAAACATGAAATATTGGATGCCCACTCGACAAGCTGGGTGGTAAAGCAAGCTCATAAGCCACCTCCCCAATCCTACGAAGTACCTCAAAAGGCCCAATGAACTGAGGACTCAATTTCCATTTCTTCCCAAACCTCATAACACCCTTCATGGGTGAAACCTTCAACAGAACCTTCTCGCCAACCATGTAGGACATATCTCGAACCTTCCTATCCGCATAACTCTTTTATCTCGACTGCGACGTAGAAGCCTCTCCGGAATCACCTTCACCTTTTCCAAAGCATCCTGCACCAAATTAGTCCCCAATAGCCTAGCCTTACCGGGCTCGAACAAACCAACTGGAGATCTACATCGTCTCCCATACAAAGTCTCATATAGAGCCTTCTGAATACTCGACTGGTAGCTGTTGTTATAAGCAAACTCTGCAAGTGGTAGAAACTTATCCCATGATCCTCCAAAGTCAATGACACAAGCATGCAACATGTACTCCAATATCTGAATGGTACGTTCAGACTGCCCGTCCGTTTGAGGATGAAAAGAGTTGCTCAACTCTACCTGAGTACGTAACTCTCTCTGCACGGCCCTCCAAGATTGCGAAGTAAACTGAGTACCTCTATCTAAAATGATGGAAACTGGGACACCATGCAAACGAATAATCTCTCAGATATGGATCCCTGCCAACTGCTATGAAGAATAGGTAGTACACACAGGAATGAAGTGCGCGGACTTGGTCAGCCGATCCACAATTACCCAAATAGCATCGAACTTCTTCAAAGTCCGTGGGAGTCCAACAACAAAGTCCATAGTGATCCTCTCCCATTTCCACTCATGAATAACCATCTATTGAAGTAAGCCACCTGGTCTCTGATGCTCATATTTCACCTGCTGACAATTGAGACACTACGCCACAAATCCCACAATGTCTTTCTTCATTCTCCGCTACCAATAGTGCTGCCTCAATCCTAATACATCTTCGCGGCACCCAGATGAATGGAATACCGCGAGCTGTGGGCCTCTTCCAGAATCAACTCCCGAAGCCCGTCCACATTGGGCACACAAATCCGACCCTGCATCCTCAACACCCCATCATCACCAATGGTCACATCTCTAGCATCATCATACTGAACTCTGTCCTTAAGGACAAGCAAATGCGGATCATCATACTGGCGCTCTCTGATGCGATCATATAAGGAAGATCAAGAAACCACACAAGTCAATACCTGACTGGGCTCCGAAATATCTAATCTCACAAACCGATTGGCCAAGTCCTGAACATCAACTGCAAGAGGTCTCTCCCCAACTGGGATATACGCCAAGCTCCCATACTCACTACCTTTCGGCTCAAAGCATCGGCCACCACATTGGCCTTTTACGGATGGTACAATATAGTGATATCATAATCCTTAAGCAACTCCAACCATCTTTGCTGCCTCAAATTAAGATCCTTTTGCTTGAATAAATGCTGAAGACTGCGATGATTAGTGAACACCTCACAATATATGCTATACAAGTAGCGCCTCCAAATCTTCAATGCATGAACTATGGCATCCAACTCCAAATTATGAACGGGGTAGTTCTTCTCATGGGTCTTCAACTGACGAGAAGCATAAGCAATAACTATATCCTCCTACATCAACACACAACCAATCCCAACTATCGAAGCATCACAGTACACAGTATATGAACCTGAAGCTGATGGCAAAACCAACACTGGAGCTGTGGTTAAAGTTGTCTTGAGCTTCTGAAAGCTCTCTTCACACTCGTCTGACCATACAAATGGAGTACTCTTCTGAGTCAAATTGGTCAAGGGCGATACGATGGATGAGAATCCCTGAATAAACCGACGATAATAGCCTGCCAAACCAAGAAAACTGAAATCTCTGTGGTTGAGAATGGTCTGGGCCAACTCTGAACCACCTCTATCTTCTTTGGATCAACCTGAATACCCTAGCTGGACACCACGTGCCCCAAGAAAGCCACTGAACCAAGCCAAAACTCTCACTTGGAGAATTTTGCATAAAGCTTCTCCTCCCTCAATCTCTGCAATAGAACTCTCAAATTCTCCACTTGCTCCTTCTGACTTCGCGAATACACCAGAATATCATCAATGAAGACTATGACGAATGAATCTAGATTAGGCCGGAACACATTGTTCATCAAATGCATAAACACTATTGGGGCATTGATCAGCCCAAAAAATCACCAAGAACTCATAGTGACCATATCGGGTCCTGAAAGCCGTCTTAAGAATATCCGAATCCCTGATCTTTAGCTGGCGATAACCTGAACGGAGATCAATATTGGAGAATACCCTCGCTCCCTGAAGCTGATCAAATAAATCATTAATGCGAGGCAAATGCTACTTATTCTTAATTGTTACCTTGTTCAATTGCCTATAATCAATGCACATTCTCATTGTACCATCCTTCTTCTTCACAAATAGAACTGGTGCACCCCAAGGTGACATACTAGGCCGAATGAACCCCTTATCTAGGAGTTCCTGAAGCTGCTCCTTCAATTTTTTCAATTCCATTGGTGCTATACGATACGACGGAATAGAAATGGGCTAAGTGCCCAGCACCAAGTCAATACCAAAATCAATATCCCTGTCCAGTGGCATGCCCGACAGGTCTACACGAAATACATTGGGAAAATCCCTCACAACTGGAACAGAATCAATACTGGGGGCCTCAGCTCCGACATCCCTCACAAACACTAAATATGAAAGGCAACCCTTCCCAACCATACGCTGGGACTTCAAGAAAGAGATCATTCTACAAGGAACATAATCAGTCACTCCTCGCCACTCGATTCGTGGCACACCCGACATAGCCAATGTGACTGTCTTAGCATGATAGTCCAGAATAGCACGACACGGAGATAACCAATCCATGCCTAAAACGACATCAAAATCTACCATGCTCTGTAGTAATAGATACACTCGGGTATTCAGACCCCTAATAGTCACCACACATAGCCGGTATACACGGTCTACAATAATAGTATCGCCCACCAGGGTAGATACATGAACAGGTAAAGCAAGAAACTCACTGAGCGTACCCAAATAATGAGCAAAGTATAATGACACATAAGAAAAAGGATCAAATAATACAGAGGCATCTTTATGGCAGACTGAAACAATACCTATAATGATAGCATCTGAAGCAATAGCATCTGGTCTGCCTGGGATGGCATAGAAATGGGCCTGACTGCCCCCTGATCGACCTCCCCCTCTGGGGCAACCTCTAGCTGACTAACCTCCACCCATAGCTGGCTGAGTGAGTGGTGGTGAAGAGACCGGCGCTGAGGCTGATGACTGGCCCCTCTGCTGGGACGAACTAGCAAACCGACGAGGACACTGCCTCCATATGTGGCCCATATAACCACACTCATAACAACTCTCAAGTGCTGGAGAAGGGGACTGAAGGGAACCCCTCGCACCGGAGTGACTAGCAGATGCACTCGGCATAGAAGAGCCTGAGCTGATGGGGCATGAGATGAACTCTGAGCTGGAAGGGTGCTAAGTGATGACTGGACCTGCTGAGATCCATGATAACCATGACTCGAAGATGCCCCACGATAGCCTGGTCGAGCTGACTATGCAGGCCTGAATGAACGACCTCTGCTATTCTGAAACTGGCCCCTCGAAGGAGCACCACCATAGCTCCCAGATCCTCGAGGCCTCTTGGCCTCCCTCTCCTCTCGCTCCGGACGAAGAACAATCTCAATCTCACGGGCGATATCAACAACCTCCTCGAAGGTAGCACCAGTCACCCTCTCTCTAGTCAAAAGAATAAGGAGATGATAAGTAAAATCATCAACAAATCTCCTGATCCTCTCTCGATCCGTCGGAACTATCCAGATGGCATGATGAGCCAACTCAGAAAACCTCAACTCATATTGTGACACAGTCATATCCCCCTGTCGCAACTACTCAAACTGCCTACGCAGCTCCTCTCTGCGGGACTGCACTGCTACCAGGAAAGGGGTGTTGCACCAATAGTCCTACACCTCTCAAAATCCTCCCACCAAGTAAAAATAGCTCCTGAAAACTGATAGGTGGTAAAAGCAACCCCACTGGTCTCCAGAATACCGATAATACAAAGCATCCTCTGACACTTATTCAAAAAGCCCTGGGCATCCTCGCCCTCTGTGCCATTAAAGGTTGGAGGATGCAATCTAGCAAATCTCTCCAACCTCCACTGCTCATCCTCCGACATGACAAGAACCACATAGTCATGAGCATCTACAACCGGCTGGGCTGGATACGCCCCCGATGTCTGAAGTCCTTGCACTACCTGCTCAGGTGTGCGGGCGGAGGGAGTCTGATTGCCTCCCCCGGCTGGTGAAGTAGCTGCGGTTATAGTGGCTGAAACCGCCTGAGCCAGGCCAGTACAAATTGATAAGATCTGTGCCAAGGCCTCATAAAGACCCAGAATCATGATGGGCATAGCTGGTGCCTGAACTGGTGCTGCTGGAGCATCCACACCTGAAGCCTGATCCTGAGCTAGGGCAGCTGGTGGATCAATAGGTGCCGCCCTTACTGCTCTACCCCTGCCACGACCACGACCGCATCCTCGGCCTCTGGTGGTCTCAGCTGGTGGCACTAGGGGTCGTCTACCCCATCCGGTAGCATGTGTCCTCACCATCTATGAGAGAATAGAATAACATAAGTTTAGTACTCGGATCAACAAGTTCGCACGACAAGAATTTCAAGAATATGAAGTTTTTCCTAAAGGTTTTGCAGCCTCTCGAGAATAAATACAGACGTCTCTGTACCGATTCGCAAGACTCTATTAATCCTGCTCATGACTCATGAGACCTATGTAACCTAGGCTCTGATACCAACTTGTCATGACCCTAGCCCCAAACCCGATCGTGATGCGCCTTTCGTGAAGACAAGGCTAGCTAGTTTAACCCAACTCATCTTTTAAAATAGTTAATGAACACAAAATAGTCTAAATATGATTAATAATACTGAATAGCGAAAATATCGATAACCAAGGGGAAAAATCCAACCCGACACAGCCCTAATCGGGGTGTCACAAGTCACGAGCATCTCTAAACCATGATACAAGTCTGCTAAAGTCATAAACTACTACAAATGTTTGAAAGGGAACAGAATGATAGAGAGATAGAGACATGGGGCTGCGGACGTCAACAACTACCTCGTAATCTCCGAAAGCTGCTTGGGACTGAAGGAATCAACACTCAGGAGCGGTACCAGCTACGCCTAAATCTGCACATAGGGTGCAGGGAGTAAAGTGAGTACTCCAACTCAATGAGTAACAAATGTAAAAAAGGACTGAATGTAAGAAAACATGTATAACACACGACATTCGATACTGAAGCAGTAAAAATAACTTAAAAAATAGTAAAACAATAAAGAGTCAAGTAAAGTCCCTTTTCTACAAATAAAACAAGTAATTGACAGGTAAGTAAACAAATAGAAGTTCGCCCCTCGGGCACAATATCAACAAATCCGCCCCTCGGGCAACATCTCAAAACAGTACCAACCTCTCGGGCTCAATCTCACATCACAATGGGTACCAGTGCTCACTGGGAGTGTACAGACTCCGGGAGGGGCCCCTTACGGCCTAAGCACAATATCAAGCCATCTCGTGTCATCAAATCTAGGCCCTCGGCCTCATATCAATATTAGTGTATCCTCACAACTAGGCCCTCGGCCTTACTCAGTTTGAAAATCATCACAAGCCCCTCGGGCAATAGTAAAACAATATTTCTCAGTCCAAAACATCATTTAAAATATCATTTAAGTCTCAAAAACTGAGTAAAAATGGCTGAGTAGTAAAACAGTAGAAAATAACATGACTGAGTTCAAATAATAAGTCAAAACAGAGAGAAAATAGTAGTCAAAATCCCCGAAGGGTTCAAATAGTTGGCATGAAGCCCAAATAACACAACCAGCCCAAATCATGATGATAACAAATAAGTTTCAATCAAATACACGGTAAAATCATCAATCAGGACGGACCAAGTCACAATCTCTAATAGTGCACGACCCCACGGTTGTCATCAAGTGTGTGTCTCACCTCAATATAGCACTACGATGTGCAATCCGGGGTTCCAAAAACCCAAAACATCATTTACAATCATTGCTCACCTCGAACTAGCTAAATCTCTTACTCACGATGTCTTTTCCCCTCGAATCGGCCTCCACGCGCGTTGAATCTAATCCAAATTCAGAACGAATACGTCACAATATGCCAAGGGAACAAAGCCCAAGCGAAAACAATCGAAAAATACCAAAAATCCCGAAATTAGCAAAACTCGAGCCCCGATCCCACTTCTCGAATCTAAGAAATTTTCACATCAATAGATTCCTCGTCTCCCCACATGTTCATTCATTTCAAGAATATAAAAATCGGAGTTCAAATGACCCCTCGAATCCTTATTTTAAGCCCTCTTAAACTCAAGCCCTAATCCTCCATTTTTAGTCCTTAAATTCCTTAAATTTCAGTCTTAATCCATGAATTATTACCATAGAAGTGTGTTTTAGGTCCAAAATCCTTACCTTAACGAAGTTCCCTTGAAATTTCCCTTCAAAATCGTCCAAAAGTTCCAAAGTCGAGGTCCAAAAATGGTGACATAACCCAATTTCGCGAAATGGAATAACTTATATGTTCTGCCCAGGCATGCCCTCATCTGCGGTCCAAAATCTGCTTTTGTAGTACCGCATTTGCTGTTAACACTCCGCTTCTGCGAAAATCACTAAAGTCGGCCACTTCTGCATTTGCGATCCTTCTTCCACATTTGTGGTTCCGCAGATGCGACCCCCCACAACCACATTTGCAATTTCCTGACAATCCCCTCCAGAACCGCTTCTCTGGCTACTCCCTCACATATGCGGCATCGCACCTGCGGCCCCCAAACTGCAGGTGCGAAAACACCGGAAGCAGCAAAATTTCTGCAATCTCTCAAGTCTCAATCTTCCTGTCAACCATCCGAAATCACCCCGAGGCCCTCGGGACCTCAACCAAAAACACCAACACACCCTAACACCTTATTCAAACTTGTTCCAACTATCAAAATACCTCGAACAACATCAAATCACCCAAAACACATCGGATTCAAGCCTAAGTTTCTAAAATCTTCTGAAATACGCTTTTGCTAAAAATCCAACCAAACCACGTCCGAATGACCTAAAATTTTACACACACGTCCCGAGTGACACAACGAATCTATTGCAACTCTCAGAATTCCATTCCGATCACTATATCAAAATCTTGCCTATCAACCGGAAATCGCCAAAATATCAACTTCGCCAATTCAAGCCTAAACCTTCTCTACACCTCCAAAACCCATTCTGATTGCATCCTAAGTCATAAATCACCTCCTGAAACTAACCAAACCATCAGAACTCATATCCGAGCCCTCTAACACCTAAGTCGACATCTAGTTGGCTTTTCCAACTTAAACCTTCTTAAAAGAGACTAAGTGTCTCAAGCTTCACCAAACTCATTTCGGACTCAGTCCAACCAACCCGATACCACAAAACACGGATAACGAAGCATAAAGAAGCTAAAATGGGGGAAACAGAGCGGTAACTCATAAGACAACTGGCCGGTTCGTCACAATCAGAGACTTCCTAAAGACTGGGGCAATGTTTTAAAGTACGCTAGAGTCATGAAATGACAAAAACTTGTTCTAGAGCTAAAACTTTGATGTTCGACATGAGTCACCCTTTAACAAAATTTCAAATCAATTCGCTTCCATGACAACAAGTATCGAGCATTAGAGCCCTCTAGATAACAATTCATTCTCGTACATCCATTTTGCAACATCGACCATCGTTTCTAGTTTAAGGCTCCTATTTAACCATATCATGGATTAATTTATATAATCATATACTCCATTATTTTTATGTATTTATTTCATTATGATGAATGCAGTAACACTTTATTTTTGTTTATATAGTTTTATTTTTCCTTTAAAGATTGCCTAGCATCGAACACTGTTTTGGCTACGAATTTGCATAAAGGACGAGGCTATTATGACAGACCGATGTGAAGAATTCAGAACTAGTAAGGGACTGTTACAAGCACAGACTGATGGTACCAAGGTGAATGTGGTGCGAAGAAACGTGTTGGTTAATCTCGGAAACACTTTCGACCTACTTCCGAATATAGCCTCTACTTCCAGCATAAAACAAAACATTTGCTTAACAGTATCTCCTTGCCCAACTCCTACTTATACAATCTCTCCACAAATACCATTAAACTATACTTCTTATCAAGCCATGATACCCAATATCCAATCTTCCACGGCCACAATTCCTTTTGGGGAAACCAAGCAAGACCAATTGCATTGTGCCAATATGCAAGAATGGAAAGAGAAATTCAGTCAGGCAGCCACAATAATTTGGATAATGAGCTCCACAATCTAAGGAAAGCCATTGAAAAAGAGTCGCAATTAAGAAGTTGTCAAAGTCTGAGATATGAAGATTTATGTTTACATACACATGTTGAGCTTCCGCCAGGGTACAAGCTGCCAAAGTTCAAGACTTGTAATGGGATTGGAGATCCCGTTGCTCATTAAAAGGATTAATGCAATAGATTGATTGACATTGGATATAATGAGTCCATTTGAATAAGATTATTCATTCAAAGTTTATCCGGATTAGCACTGACTTGGTACACCAGACAATACTTTAGCAAATGTCATATATGGGAAGATATGGCTTGCGATTTTGTGAAGCAATATGAATTCAACATTGGACGTGATCCACAAATGGCTGATTTGCTCAAAGTAAAGAAAATATTGCATGCACCTTTTCAAGAGTATGCCATACGATAGAGATTGGAAGATTAAAAAATACATCTGCCATTGCCTGAGGGAGAATTGATCTCAACATTCATTCAAATTTAAGAAGGCATATATTTTGATAAGTCGCTCGCAACTTGTGCACACAGATTCTCTGATTTGATTCGAATTGGAAACGAGCTAGAATGTGGCATTCAGGAAGGAAGAATTGTGGGCAATTCAACAACTCAAATCATTAACCAAACCTTCCATCAAGAGATATCTGAAAACCTGTAAAGTAAAAAGAAAGAAGACAACTTAGTTGCCATGGCTGCTATGGACCAGCCACAATGCTATGAGAGTCACCAATTTTTGCAATCTTACGCCACTTCAAACTTCCGAAGCATGCACACCCAGCTTAATCGCCAACAAAATTCTCAACAAAACTTCATGAAGCAATCTCCCCAAGCACAATCTAACCTTCGACAACAAAAGAAAATGAAACACTGCTATTTCTCTCCTTTGGATGAGCCATTGGTTGACATACTTGAAAGATTGAAAGCCAAAGGTCTTCTACAGCCGAGGAAAGGATTTATCTCTAAGCATCCAACTTAGAACATTGATCTATCCAAGAATTGTGCCTTTCATTAAAATATTCAGGGACATGACACCGAAGAATGTCCAACACTCAAATTGAAGATACAAAGCATGATTAAGCAAGACAAGATAAAGATACAACCTGAGTTACCAAGCAATACTTGCGAAATTTCAACTGCAGGCACAATCATTATCAAAGGCGATCCATCAAAATTGGCACCAAGATGTTTGAAAAGAAAACACATAGCAGATCAAGAAGACTGAGAATGATGTCATATCGTACCATTCTCCACCCACCCATCCATAGTACTACTCTTTTGCAATTCTTTTGAGACTTTTGTAATGAACTGAGTTTTAACCTGATTCCCGTTTAAGAGGGGATACGTAGGCAACCTTATGGGTTCAGTCTTAATATAATAAAATTTTATTTACCCCAAAAGCCAAAACTGGGGCAGATTTCGCAGAAGGATTCTCATTATTCGGCAAAGCAGAAATAAGATTTTTGAGCTAAATTCTGGTCATCTTCGCATTAGCAAGTTTGAAATTCCATAATAATATGGTTGTAGATTCAATGCCAAAACTTTGATGTTCCATGCAAGACAACCATTTTCTTTTATACTAACAACTTTCTTTGAGTAATGCAGGGGCAACCTTTAGCTATTCTTGACTGATATTGCACGCTACCCTAAAATCTTAGCATCAAGTCAGAAGTTTCAAGAGGAAGAAAATGATCAATCCGAGTTATCACAAATTATATTTTGAAACTCACAATTTTATTTGAGTGTAGGAATTTACTAATAATAAACTTCAGCATGCAAATTCCCAAGTTATTGGCTCCGCTCCTTGAATATTTTCTTCTATAAAGCCACTGCATCAAGCTCTCCGCACCATGGATATTTGCTACTATTCACAACACTAGGATTTTTGTATCGCACCATGAATTACCACTACAAAATAGGCACCATATCAAAGATCTCCGCACAGTATCAAGCTCTTCGCACTGCATCAATCTTTGTAATTACAAATCAATCACCACATATCGGGTCCATCCGCCCTCGAACAGGATATATCGGGTCCATCCGCCCTCAAACAGGATATATCGGGTTCATCCGCCCTCAAACAGGATATATCAGGTCCATCTGCCCTCAAACATGATATATCGGGTCTATCCGCCCTCAAATAGGATAAATCGGGTTCATCCGCCCTCAAACATGATATTTTGGGTTCATCCCCCCTCAAATAGGATATATCGGGTCTATCCGCCCTCAAATAGGGTATATCGGGTATATCCACCCTCAAATAGGATATATCGGGTCTATCCACTTTTAAATAGGATATATCGGGTCTATCCGTTCTCAAATAGGATATTTTGGGTTGATCCGCCCTCAAATAGGATATATCGGGTCTATTTGCCCTCAAATAGGATATTTTGGATTCATCCGCCCTCAAATAGGATATATCGGGTTCATCCGCCCTCAAATAGGATTTTGGGTTCATCCGCCCTCAAATAGGATTTTAGGTTCATCCGCCCTCAAATAGGATATATCGGGTTCATCCTTCCTCAAAAAGGATATATCAGGTTCATCCATCCTCAAATAGGATATATCGGGTCTATCCGCCCTCAAATAGGATATATCGGGTCCATCCGCCCTCAAATGGGATATTTTGGGTTACCCACCTTCAAATGGAACAAATCATGGTCGTTCGCCTTCAAATAGGACATAGAGGTTAATCCTTCATTAAAAGGGACATTAATTTATTTCGACCCAAGTGGTCACAATTGCATAAGCATTGCTGAAACATATTTTCTTTCATAAATTATTGCAAATGCATTTATCTTTATAAACTAAATTTCCATGTGCCATTGCCGACCATAAAATACGTCACCATGAAATTATATTTTTATATGTTTGCATAATATTCACATTTCTTATGAATTGATGCCTAAATATTATTTTCATAAAATTACTTTTATGGCATATTTGCATCTTATTTCCTAACAAATTTTGTTTAGCATTATTAAGCTTTGCAGGGAATATAGCGCAACATGGAACTATTCCTTAGTAGTGAACTGGGGCAGTTTTTTTGGGGAGGAATACCAAACTCTCCAACAAAGGTCAAGGATCTACTTCGAACTCCGCTCGGCTCAACTCTCAAAATTCCTAACTAAATCCTTATTTCAAATATCTTTCTTTCAATCATGGTACCCAGTATCTCTATAATTCAACACTGGGGCAGCATTTTAAGATTTACATCAATAGTTGAGTCTTACTCCATGGTACCATAAGTCTTGAACTACATATGGCCTGATTCTCGTGAGACCCGAGATATGTAGGCAACTCGAAACCGGAGTTCGGCCGCAATTATTTTTTTTACACCCCCTTTGTCCCATACCAACCTTGATGGTCGGGATAAAATTGGCTACTAAGTCAATATTCTTTTTCCGAAAACTCTTTCTTCATCTCCAGTCAAAGAGAGGCAGCTGTTGACATCCAATTTTGTCCCTCCTTTCTTCTAATTAATTTTCTTGAGCTTCTAAGTTACTAATAAATTGAATACCCTATTTTTTCTACGGTTTTTTTACAATTGTTACTGCAACTATCATTAGTATTAATATTAGTATTAGTATTAGTGTTAATATTGATATTATCATTATTCTTATAATTACTACTTTTACTATTATCACTGTTATTATTATTACTACTATTACCACTTTATTATGATACTACTTTTAGTATTATTATTATTATTATTATTATTATTATTGTTTTTGTTGTTGTTGTTATTATTATTATTATTATTATTATGATTATTTATTATCATTATTAATACTATTGTTGCAATTAGTATTGTCACTACTTTAAACTATCTACTTAATATTGTTTTATCATGTATAAATTTGTCAATTTAGGAGCCCAAGGAAATACTAGAAAGAGAGGAGTATTAAGACCATTCCAAGCCCAAAATTCGGCGATCAGCTAGCATATGACTCAGCCAACAAACCAGGACCACAAAATAGCCCAAATCGGAGGACCATACCTATCAGCCCATCCACTATATCCTCACTTCCATGCAGACTCCACATAAGCCCCATGTCATCGCCATATAGGCATCAACAGTCAAAATCCCATGACCAACACACACCCAGCACATGCCCACCCCACCCCTTCACATTCTAACCCCACATCTTCTAGAGAATTCTATGTATTTTTTTTATTTTTAATTATTTCATCCTAAGCCTAATGTGAGCCATCCGTTATTTTAATCCAATGGTCAATATTTCTCCCATCAATTAAATCCATTTTTCTAACCCTTCTCTCTCTCCTAACCCAACAGAGACTCTCTATGGTCCCTTTCTTCCTTTGCAATGGCAGATTTCCTTTGGCTTCTTCTCCAATTTTGAGTAAAAGTTTGACCTCTCATATTATGAAAGCAGTGATTCCAGGCTCATTCCAAGCAAATGTCTGCAGCCCCAACATGATTCTAATTTTGTTTTGGACCGGTTCAAACTGGATTTCCATTTTGCAATGAAGTTGACAAAGGTTAAAAATTGGTTCTCTTTTTACTTTCCCCTTTTTTCAACATTTTTGGCAAACAAATCTCTGCTCCATTTGATTTTCTCGCACTTGAAACCTCTTCTATATGTTGTGAAATGACTCTTTTAGCCATGGGTAATCTGATTTTCGATTTGGAAAATTCCGCCAAATAAATCAACCCTTAAAACCCTAAATTTTCCCTATAAATATCAGTATTTGAGAAGTGTAGAAAAAAGCTTCAGTCTCCCTATTTACCCCCTTTTAAGTCTTTAGATTAAGCCACCACAACTAGATTTCATACTTACCCTTAAAAAACTTTATTCTCTTCCTTATTTTTGACCTCTGTTGGGTTTCAAAATAGAGGTTTCTTAGTTGTGTTCCACGTTAATCGGAGGTAGAGAGACCGCGTGTGACGACCCGGCTAGTCGTCTCATGAGTTATCACTCTGTTTCTTCTATTTCTGCTTCTTTATGCTTCGTTATCCATATTTTATGGTATCGAGTTGGTTGGATCGAGTCCGGAATAATTTTGGTAAGGTTTGAGACACTTAGTCTCTTGTAAGGAAGTTTAAGTTGGAAAAATCAACCGGATATTGACTTATGTGTTAGAGGGCTCAGATGCGAGTTCCGATGGTTCTCTTAGCTTCAGGAGGTGATTTATGACCTAGGAGTGTGGTCGGAATGGGTTTTGGAGGTTTGGAGTAGTTTTAGGCTTGAATTGGCGAAGTTGTTATTTTGGCGATTTTCGGTTGATAGGCGAGATTTTGATATAGGGGTCAGAATGTAATTCCGAGAGTTGCAGTAGCTTTGTTAGGTCAATTGGGATGTGTGCGCAAATTTTAAGGTCATTCAGACATGGTTTGGTTGGGTTTTTGATCAAAAGCAGAATTCGAAAGATTTTAGAAACTTAGGCTTCAATCCGAGGTGTTTTGGTTGATTTGGTGTTGTTTGAAGTGTTTTGATGATTGGAGCAAGTTTGAATGAGGTATTGGGTTATGTTTGTGCTTTGGGTTGAGGTCCCGGGGGCCTCAGGGTGATTTCGGATAGTTAACGGAGAAGTTGAAATTTTGTTGCATCAGCTAAAATTGCTGCTTCTGGTATCTTCGCACCTGCAGATAGGTGACCACAGGTGCGGCGCCGCATAAGAAGAGAGTTGGCCACAGAAGCAAAATTGGTCAGGTGAGCTGAGACCGCAAAAGCGGTAAGGAGACCGCATCTGCGATGTCACAGATGCGGAAATATAGTCTCAAATGCGGTTTAGGCGGGATATGTGATTTCCGCAGAAGCGGAGGAATTAACCGCAAATGCAGTACCACAGAAGCGGGTTTTGGATGGCAGATGCGGGTGTCCCTGGGCAGAAGGTATATAAATCTTCCTTCGCGATTTTTGAAGGTTTTCACCATTTTTGAATACGGATTCGGGAGCTTTGGGCGATTTTGAAGAGAGAAATCAAGGAGACTTCGTTAAGGTAAGGATTTGGGACCTAAAAACATTTCTATGGTAGTATTTCATGGATTAAGACTGTAATTAAAGGAATTTAAAGGGCTAAAAATGGAGGATTAGGGCTTGAGTTTAAGAGATCTTTAAAGGAAGATTTGAGGGGTCATTTGGACTCCGATTTTAGTGTTCTTGATATGCATAGACTCGTGGGGAGATGAGAAATATATTGATGTAAAAATTTCTGAATTTCGAGACATGGGACCGGGGGTCGGGTTTTGGTAATTTCGGGATTTGTGCCCTTTATTGATTGTTTTCGCTTGGGCTTCGTTCCCTTAGCATATTTTGACGTCTTCGTTCTGGTTTTGGATAGATTCAACATGCGTGGAAGCCGATTCGAGTGGAAAAGGCATTGGGAGCTAGAAATTTAGCCAGTTCGAGGTGAGTAATGATTGTAAACGATGTTTTGAGGGTTTGAAACCCCAGATTGCACATCGTAATGCAATATTGAGGTGAGACACACACTTGATGACATGTGTGGGGTCATGCACTATCGGGGATTATGACTTGGTCCATCCTGATTGATGATTTTACCACGTATTTAACTGAAACTTATTTGCTATCATCATGATTTGGGCTGAATGCCATATTTGGGCTTCGTGCCAACTATTTGAACCCTTCGGGGATTTTCATTACTATTTCCTCACTATTTTGACTTATTTCTTAAACTCAGTCATGTTAATTTCCACTATTTTACTACTCATCCATGTTTACTCAGTTTTAAGACTTAAGTGATATTTTAAATGATGTTGGGCTGAGAAACACTATTTTACTATTTCCCGAGAGGTTTGTGATGATTTTTGACTGAGTAAGACTGAGGGCCTACGTCGTGAGGAAACAGTGATACTGATTAGAGGCCGAAGGCCTGAGATATGTGCGCCACGAGGCGGCTTGATTGACATGAGGTCGAGGGCCTAGATTTGATGCGACGAGATGGCTTGTTATTGCACTTGGGCTGTAAAGGCCCCCTCCAGGAGTTTGCACACCCCCAGTGAGAGCGGGTACCTATTTCTGATGTGAGATTGAGCCCGAGGGGCTGGTACTGTTCTGAGATATTGCCTAAGGGGCGGATTGGTGGATACTGTGCCCGAGGGGCGAACTTCTATTTGTTTACTTTACCTTATCTACCTGTGAATTACTTGTTTAATTGTTGAAAGAGGATTTTACTTGATATTTTTACTGTTTTACTCTTTATAAATAATTTTACTACTTCATTATAGAATGCCTTGTGCCTTACGTGTTTTCTTACTTTCAGTCGTTATTTACATTTGTTACTTACTAAGTCGGACTACTCACTTTACTCCCTGCACCCTGTATGCAGATTCAGGCGTAACTGGTCCCGCTACCGAGTGCTAATTCATTCCAGCTTCAAGCGGATCTTCGAGGAGTCTTTAGGTAGCTGTTGGCGTTCGCAGCCTGGAGCTCCTCCCTATCTCTTTCCTTTATGTTCTTAGTTCAGTATTTGAAACTCTGTAGTTACATTTGAGGATTCAGTATTGTTAGATGTTTGTGACTTATGACACCCCGATTAGGGCTGTGTCGTGTTGTATTTTCCGCATTTTATCGATATTTTCTGCTACTTAGCATTATTAAATCATGTTTAGACTTCTTTTATGTTGATTAACTGTTTTAAAAAGTGAATTGGGTTTAATTAGCTAACCTTGTCTTTATGAGAGGCGCCATCACAACCGAGTTTAGGGTTAGGATCGTGACAAGTTGGTATCAGAGCCTAGGTTACATAGGTCTCACGAGTCATGAGCAGGTTTAGTAGAGTCTCGCGGATCGGTACGGAGACATCTGTATTTATCCTCGATAGGCTGTAGAACTTTTAGGAAAAAAACTTCTTATTCCTGAAATTCTTATCGTGCGAACTTGTTAATTCGAGTACTAAGCTTTTGCTATTCTATTCTCTCACAGATGGTGAGGACACGTGCTACTAGACAGGGTGGAAGACTACTAGTGCCACCAGTTGTGGGGACCAGAGGCCGAGGATGCGATCGTGGTCGTGGTAGAGGCAGAGCAGCAAGGGCAGCACTTGTAAATCCACCAGCTGCCCCAGTTCAGGACCAGGTCCCAGCTATAAACGCTCTAGCAGCACTAGCTCAGGCACCAGCCGTGCCTATTGTGATCTTAGGTCTTCAGGAGGCCTTGGTACATATCTTATCAGTTTGCACTGGTCTGGCTCAGGCGATTTCAGCCATTACAGTCGCAGCTACTTCACAGGCCGGGGGAGGTAATTAGACTCCCGCCGCTCACACACCTGAGTAGGTCGTGCAGGGACTTAAAATGCCCAGGGTGCATCTAGCCCAGCCGATTGTAGCTGCTCAAGACTATGTGGTTCCTGTCATGTCGGAGGGTGAGCATCATAGGTTGGAGAGATTTGGTAGATTGTAGCCTCCGACCTTTAGTGGCACAGATGGCGAGAATGCCCAGGGCTTTTTGGATAAGTGTCAGATGATACTTAGTACGACAGGTATGCTGGAGACCAGCGGGGTCGCTTTTACCACCTATCAGTTTTCAGGAGCTACTTTCACCTGGTGGGAAGATTTTGAGAGGTGTAGGCCTGTTGGTGCAGCACCCCTTTCCTGGCAGCAGTTTTCCGTTCTCTTTTTAGAGAAGTATGTGCTGCAGTCCCGCAGAGAGGAGCTGCGTAGGAAGTTTGAGTGGTTGCAATAAGGGGAGATGACCGTGTCGCAGTATGAGTTGAGGTTTTCTGAGTCGGCTCGTCATGCCATCTGGTTGGTTCCGACAGATCGAGAGAGGATCAGGAGCTTTGTTGATGGTTTTACTTATTAGTTCAGTATTCTCATGACCAGGGAGAAAGTATCTGGTGCTACATTCGAGGAGGTTGCTGATATCGCCTGTGAGATTGAGTCAGTTCGTCGTTAGGAGCGAGAGGAGAGGGAGGCCAAGAGGCCTCGAGGATCTGACAGCTATAGTGGTGCTACTTTGAGGGGTCAACTTCAACACGGCAGAGCCATTCATTCAGGTCTGCTCAGCTAGCTCGCCCATGTTACCATGGGGCGTCTTCGGGTCATGGTTATCATGGATCTCAGCAGGGCCAGTCATCACTTAGTGACCTTCCATCTCAGAATTCGACCCGTGCTCCATTAGTTCAAGGCTCTTCCATGTCGAGTGTATCTGTTAGTCACTCCGGTGTGAGGGGTTCCCTTCAGTCCCTTTCTCCAGCACCTGAGAGTTGTTATGAGTGTGGCGAGGTGGGTCACATGTGGAGGCAGTGTCCTTGTCATTTTGCTAGTTCATCTCAGTAGAGAGGTTAGTTATCGGCTTCACAACCAGTTTCTTCACCACCACCCGCTCAGCCAGCTAGGGGTGGGGGTCAATCAGCCAAGGGTCGCCCCAGAGGGGGAGGTTGATTAGGGGGCGGTCAGGCCCGTTTCTATGCACTCCTAGGCAGATCCGATTCTATTGCTTCAGATGTTGTCATTACAGGTATTGTTTCAGTCTACCACAAAGATGCCTCTGTATTATATGATCCCGGTTCCACCTTTTCTTATGTGTTATCATACTTTGCTATTTATTTGGGTACGCCCCGTGAGTCTCTTGCTTCACCTGTTCAAGTATCTACCTAGGTGGGCAATACTGTTGTTGTAGACCGTGTGTATCGGTTGTGTGTGGTGACTATTGGGGGTCTGGAGACCCGAGTGTATCTTTTATTATTGTGTATGGTATATTTTGATGTCATTTTGGGCATGGATTGGTTATCTCCGTGTCTTGCTATTCTAGACTGTCATGCTAAGTCAGTCACATTAGCTATACCGGGTGTGCCACGGATTGAGTGGTGAGGTGTGACTGATTATGTTTCCATTAGAATGATCTCATTCTTGAAGGCCCGGCGTATGGTTGGGAAGGGTTGTGTTTCGTATCTATCCTTTGTGAGGGATGTTAGTGCTAAGACTCTCGATATTTATTCTGTTCCAGTTGTGAGGGATTTGCCCGATGTGTTTCCTGCAGACCGGCCGGGCATGCCACCGGACAGGGATATTAATTATGGTATTGACCTGGTGCCGGGCACTCAACCCATTTCTATTCTGCCATATCGTATGGCACCAGCGGAGTTGAAGGAGTTAAAGGAGCAGCATCAGGAGCTCTTTGATAAGGGGTTCATTTGGCCTAGTGTGTCACCTTGTGGAGCGCCGGTTCTGTTTGTGAAGAAGAAGGATGGCACAATGAGAATGTGCATTGATTATAGGCAATTGAACAAGGTAACAATTAAGAACAAGTATACTTTGCCTCACATTGATGATTTATTCGACCAGCTTCAGGGAGCGAGGGTGTTCTCCAAGATTGATCTCCATTTGGGTTATCATCAGTTGAAGATCAGGGATTCAAATATTCTTAAGATAGCTTTCAAGACCCGATATGGTCATTATGAGTTCTTGGTGATGTCTTTTGGGCTGACCAATGCCCCAGCAACGTTCATGCATTTGATGAACAACGTGTTCCGGCCTTATCTTGATTCATTCATCATAGTCTTTATTGATGATATTCTAGTGTATTCGCGTAGTTAGGAGGAGCACGCAACGCATTTGAGAGTTGTGTTGTAGAGATTTAAGGAGGAGAAGATTTTTGAAAAATTCTCCAAGTGTAATTTTTGGCTCAGTTCAGTGGATTTCTTGGGGCACGTGGTGTCACGCAAGGGTATTTAAGTTGATCTGAAGAAGATAGAGGCGGTTCAGAGTTGGCCCAAACCATCCTCAGCCACAAAGATTCGCAGCTTTCTTGGTTTGGCAGGCTATTATCGCCGGTTTGTTTGGGGATTCTCATCTATCGCATCTCCCTTGACCAAGTTGACTCGGAAGGGTGCTTCATTTGTATGGTCGGACGAGTGTGAGGAGAGCTTTTAGAAGCTCAAGACAATTTTGACCACAACTCCAGTATTGGTTTGCCATCAGCTTCAGGTTCATATACCGTGTATTGTGATGCTTTGAGAGTTGAGATTGATTGTGTGTTGATGCAAGAGGGTGGAGTTATTGCTTATGCTTCTCGTCAGTTGAAGCTTCATGAGAAGAACTACCCCATTCATGATTTGGAGTTGGCTGCCATTGTTTACGCATTGAAGATTTGGAGGCATTACTTGTATGGCGTATCTTGTGAAGTGTTCACTGATCATCGCAGTCTTCTGAATTTGTTCAAGCAAAAGGATCTTAATTTGGGGCAGCGGAGATGGTTGGAGTTGCTTAAGGATTATGATATCACTATATTGTACCATCCGGGAAAGGTCAATGTGGTGGCCGATGCTTTGAGCCGAAAGGCAATGAATATGGGGAGTTTGGCATATATTCCAGTTGGGGAGAGACCTCTTGCAGTTGATGTTCAGGCCTTCACCAATCGGTTTGTGAGGTTAGATATTTCGGAGCCCAGTCGGGTATTGGCTTGTGTGGTTTCTCGGTCTTCCTTATATGATCGCATCAGAGAGCGCCAGTATGATGATCCACATTTGCTTGTCCTTAGGGACAGAGTTCAGCATGATGATGCTAGAGATGTGACCATTAGTAATAATGGGGTGTTGAGGATGCAGGGCTGGATTTGTGTGCCCAATGTGGATGGGCTTCGGGAGTTGATTCTGGAGGAGGCCCACAACTCATGGTATTCCATTCATCCGGGTGCCGCGAAGATGTATCAGGATTTGAGGTAGCACTATTGGTGGAGAAGAATGAAGAGAAATATTGTGGGATTTGTAGCTCGGTGTCTCAATTGTCAGCAGGTGAAATATGAGCATCAGAGACTAGGTGGGTTGCTATAGCAGATGGATATTTCTGAGTGGAAGTGGGAGAGGATCACTATGGACTTTGTTGTTGGACTTCCACGGACTTTAAAGAAGTTCGATGCTATTTGGATGATTGTGGATCGGCTGACCATATCTGCGCACTTCATTCCTATGTGTACTACCTATTCTTCAGAGCGGTTGGCAGGGATATATATCGGAGAGATTGTTCACTTGCATGGTGTTCCGATTTCCATCATTTCAGATAGAGGTACTTAGTTCATCTCGCAGTTTTGGAGGGCCGTGGAGAGAGAGTTAGGTACTCAGGTGGAGTTGAGCACAACCTTTCACCCTCAGATGGATGGGCAGTCCAAGCGCACTATTCATATATTATAGGACATGTTGCGTGCCTGTGTCATTGATTTTGGAGGGTTATGGGATGAGTTTCTACTGCTTGCAGAGTTCGCTTATAACAAAAGCTACCAATCGAGTATTTAGATGGCTCCATATGAGGCTTTGTATAGGAGGCGGTATAGATCTCCAGTTGGTTGGTTCGAGCTCGGTGAGTCTAGGATATTGGGGACTGATTTAGGATGCTTTGGAGAAGGTCAAGGTGATTCAGAAGAGGCTTAGTACAGCGCAGTCGAGGCAAAAGAGTTATGCCGATAGGAAGGTTCGAGATGTGTCCTACATGGTTAGTGAGGAGGTTTTGTTGAAGGTTTCTCCCATGAAGGGTGTTATGAGATTCGAGTAGAAAAGGAAATTGAGTCCGCAATTTATTGGGCCTTTTGAGGTGCTTCGGAGGATTGGGAAGGTCGCTTATGAGCTTGCTTTGCCACCCATATTGTCAAGTGTGCATCTGGTATTTCATATTTCTATGCTCCGGAAGTATATTGGGGATCCGTCTCATGTTTTGGATTTCAGCACGGTTCAGTTGGATGATGATTTGACCTATGATGTGGAGCCAGTAGCTATTTTGGGTCGTCAGGTTCGTAAGTTGAGTTCAAAGGATATAGTTTCAGTGAAAGTGCAGTGGAGAGGTCGGCCCATGGAGGAGGCTACCTGGGAGACCGAGCGGAGATGCGGAGCAGATATCCTCACCTATTTGAGGCTTCAGGTATGTTTCTTGACTCGTTCAAGGACGAACGTTTGTTTAAGTTGGGGAGGATGTGACGACCCAGCCAGTCGTCTCATAAGTTACCACTCTGTTTCCCCCATTTCTGCTTCTTTATGCTTCGTTATCCGTATTTTCTGGTATCGAGTTGATCGGATCGAGTCCGGAATGATTTTGGTAAGGTTTGAGACACTTAGTCTCTTGCAAGGAAGTTTATATTGGAAAAGTCAACCAAATGTTGACTTATATGTTAGAGGGCTCGGATGTGAGTTCCAATGGTTCAGTTAGCTTCGGGAGGTGATTTATGACCTAGGAGTGTGATCGGAATGGGCTTTAGAGGTTTGGAATAGTTTTAGGCTTGAATTAGCGAAGTTGTTATTTTGGCGATTTCTGGCTGATAGGCGAGATTTTGATATAGGGGTCGGAATGGAATTTCGAGAGTTGCAGTAGCTTCGTTGGGTCAATTGGGATGTGTGCACAAATACTCAGGTTATTCGGACGTGGTTTGGTTGGGTTTTTGATCAAAAGTGAAATTCAGAAGATTTTAGAAATTTAGGCTTGAATTCGAGATGTTTTGGTTGATTTGGTGTTGTTTGAAGTGTTTTGATGATTGGAGCAAGTTTGAATGAGGTATTGGGTTATGTTTGTGCTTTGGTTGAGGTCTCGGGGGCCTCGGGGTGATTTCGGATGGTTAACGAAGAAGTTGGAATTTTGTTGCAGCAGCTGAAATTGCTGCTTCTGTATCTTCGCACATGCAGATTGGGGACCACAGGTGCGGCGCCGCATAAGCGGAGAGTTGGCCGCAAAAGCGAAATTGGTCAGGTGAGTTGAGACCACAGAAGCGATAAGGAGACCGCATCTGCAATGTCGCAGATACGGAAATATGGTCGCAAATGCGGTTTAGGCGGGATAAGTGATTTCCGTAGAAGTGGAGGAATTAACCACAAATGCGGTACCGCAAAAGCGGGTTTTGGACCGCAGATGCGGGTGTCCCTGGGCAGAAGGTATATAAGTCTTCCTTCACGATATTTGAAGGTTTTCACCATTTTGAACACGGATTCGAGAGATTTGGGCGATTTTGAAGAGAGAAATCAAGGAAACTTCGTTAAGGTAAGGATTTTGGACCTAAAACACATTTCTATGGTAGTATTTCATGGATTAAGGCTGTAATTAAAGGAATTTAAAGGGCTAAAAATGGAGGATTAGGGCTTGAGTTTAAGAGGCCTTTAAAAGAGGATTTGAGGGGTCATTTGGACTCCGATTTTAGTGTTCGTGATATGCATAGACTCGTGGGGAGATGAGAAATCTATTGATGTAAAAATTTCTGAATTTCGAGATGTGGGCCCGGGGGTCGGGTTTTGGTAATTTCGGGATTTGTGCCCTTTATTGATTGTTTTCACTTGGGCTTTGTTCCCTTAGCATATTTTGATGTCCTCGTTATGGTTTTGGATAGATTCGACATGCGTGGAGGCCGATTCGAGGGGCAAAGGCTTCGCGAGCTAGAGATTTAGCCGGTTCGAGGTGAGTAATGATTGTAAATGATGTTCTGAGGGTTTGAAACCTCGGATTGTACATCATAGTACTATATTGAGGTGAGACACACACTTGATGACAGGGTGAGGTTATGCACTATTGGGGATTGTGACTTGGTCCGTCCCGGTTGATGATTTTACCGTGTATTTGACTGAAACTTATTTGCTATCATCATGATTTGGGATGAATGCCATATTTGGGCTTTGTGCCAACTATTTGAATCCTTCGAGGATTTTCATTACTATTTCCTCACTGTTTTGATTTATTTCTTGAACTCAGTCATGTTAATTTCCACTATTTTACTACTCAGCCATGTTTACTCAGTTCTAAGACTTAAATGATATTTTAAATGATGTTGGGCTGAGAAACACTATTTTACTATTGCCCGAGAGGCTTGGGATAATTTTTGACTGAGTAAGCTGAGGGCCTACGTCGTGAGGAAACACTGATACTGATTGGAGGCTGAGGGAATAAGATATGTACGTCACGAGGTAGCTTGATTGATATGAGGCCGAGAGCCTAGATTTGATGCTACGAGATGGTTTGTTATTGCGCTTGGACCGTAAGGGGCCCCTCCAAGAGTCTACATACCCCAGTGAGCGCGGGTACCCATTTGTGATGTGAGATTGAGCCCGAGGGGCTGGTACTGTTCTGAGATGTTGCCCGAGGGGCGGATTTGTGGATACTCTGCCGAAGGGGCGAACTTCTATTTGTTTACTTTACCTTATCTACCTGTCAATTACTTGTTTAATTGTTGAAAGAGGAATTTACTTGATTGTTTCACTGTTTTACTGTTTTTAAATAATTTTACTGCTTCATTATAAAATGCCTTATGCCTTACGTGTTTTCTTACTTTCAGTCGTTATTTACATTTGTTACTCACTGAGTTGGAGTACTCATTTTACTCCCTGCACCCTGTGTGCAGATTCAGGAGTAGCTGGTCCCGCTCCCGAGTGCTGATTCATTTCACCTTCAGGCGGATCTTCGAGGAGTCTTTAGGTAGCTATTGGCGTTCGCAGCCTGGAGCTCCTCACTATCTCTTTCCTTTATGTTCTTAGTTCAGTATTTGAAACTCTGTAGTTACATTTGAGGATTCAGTATTGTTAGATACTCGTGACTTGTGACACCCCGATTAGGGCTGTGTCGGGTTGTATTTTTCCGCATTTTATCGATATTTTCCGCTACTTAGTATTATTAAATCATGTTTAGACTGCTTTTATGTTGATTAACTATTTTAAAAAGTGAATTGAATTTAATTGGCTGGCCTTGTCTTCACGAGAGACGCCATCACGACCGGGTTCAGGGTTAGGGTCGTGACACCGTGTTTGGAGTTTCGTTGGATTCGAGACCTCAGCCTCGGTTCATTGCCCCAAAAAAGCTAAAGAGTCTCACTTTGAGACTCAACGATGTAATACTTCATGGAGACTGCACATCCCCGAGTCCCTTTTCCAGCTTTTACTGTGTAATACAGAAGATAAAATCTTCTGCAGGGCTTGAAAATGGCTCTGAACCATTTTATTATGTTTTCATTCACTCTTATTCTATTCCCTATTGTGACTAACAAATTTATTTCTAGTTGTATGGTGAACCTAAGCATTCTATCTGTTAAATGAGTTTCCTTAGGTCATCTATGTTTAGGTAATAATGATTTTTAATGTATCACAAAAGAATGTAGTACCTAGATTAAGGCTTTAAAATTAGAACCCATATGAGTTACTTTATCTGCTAAATGGGATTTTTTTCGAGTCTAATGTTTGGTGGTAAATATGGAATCTTTTGCAGGCTTAAAAGACCGCAGTCGGCACTACTATTAAAACACGAAAACTGTTATAAATAAAATTTTATTTAAGGTGAATGTATATATTTAGAGCAATTATTATTAACCCGCAACCTGGTGTTTGCGAGGTAACTTGCTCAATAATTTATTTTAGAGCATAATTTCCAGATTTTCTATTCAAGAAAGTTGGTTTACATCACAACTGGTTTAACAAGATGATTTATTGAGTTCCTCCACTTAATAGTTAAATTTTTTCTTATGAGAACAAAGTTATCTATATCAGTTTGATATAGGTTATATACGAAAGTATATTATATTCTCCCCTCACAAGTGGTTCAGGGTCATGAACCAAATAATTCTATCTTATTATTATTGATGTGCGGTATACATTTTGATTAACACCATAACGCACAAAGGTGGATTCTCAAAGTTGAGGAAACAAGTTAGTTTTTCTAACATGAGGGGGAGACACGATAAATAGTTGAGAAAAAAAGTTAAGTGGAATGAATTATCATTTGTGCATCTAGATCCTCGAATAAAATAATATGAACTTGAAGTTCATAAAAAGATAATTCATTTGCAATATATTGCAAAACATGCTAGACGCATTTGCTGTCCCAAAGAAAGTAACTATATTCTCATTGCAAATGCTCATATTAAGTCCTAAAAGGACAAAGTCTGTGGTACGCTTGAAGCGTATAGACAGAGTGGTTTCAAATAAACTTCTTGATAAAGAAGATGAGCAAATGATCAAAATAATCATAATAAGGAGGAAAGTGATCTAGAAGATCACATGACATAATACTTCATAAAATCTCAGGAGAGATTCAGGTACCTAAAAATATGAATGAAGAGATCTCTATGTCATGTCTTTATGAAAAATATTGGAACCGATATAAAATGTCCGTCGACGACATCTATCATAGCGCTAAGTATAGATGAGGACCTCAAGTCTGTCGAATACAAACACAAAAAAATTGGCCAAATAAAAGAGACACAATTCAAATATAATTGGTTTCATATAAAAGACATGTAGTCTTGGACATGTAGTTCAAACATTTGAAAGTATATAGTCAATGATATGTGCAATCAGTTTTCGATATCTTATTTATCCTGGATGACATGAAAACTTGATATGCATCTAATTAAAGTCTATTATATGACTTATATGACTTAACTTATATGACAATCCTTGAAGGATTTAAATCGCTTGAAGCATATACAATTCTTGATCACGAAGTACTACATCCTAAGTACAATTTGTGCACATTTGTATCTTGCTATAATTATAAGCATGATAATGTGATAGCGAGAATTTTCAAGGTGCAACATATTCATTGGAGTTAATATGGGTGATTTATTCAGAAAATCTCTGCCGACGTCAACCTTCAAGAAGCTAGTGCACAAGATTGGGATGCAAAAGCTCAAAGATGTGAATTGATACTCTCATCATGGGGAGTTAATATGTGTTGTACTCTTTTTCCCTTACAAGGTTTTGTCCCACTGTATTTTCCTTGCAAAGTTTTTAATGAGGCAACCAAAAGGCGTATTGTTAGATATGTGTACTCTTTTTCCTTTACTAGAATTTTTTCCCTACTGGATTTTATTTTAGTTAAGGTTTTAACGAGGCACATTATCTGTTGAATAGACATTCAAGGGGGAGTGTTATAAACAGAATTTTATTTATGGTGAATGTCTATATTTAGAGAGATTCTAGGGTTCATTACTTGGTGGCTAAGTCACCCTCTCCCTATAAATAGAGGGTTCTATTCCATTATAATTCATCCCTAAGCAATAAGAATTCTCTCTCCCTACTTTTCTCTGCAATACTCTTCTTCTTTTTTTATTGTTTTATAACAAAAACTATTTTATACAGTTTTCTTTGATTTCAAGAATTCAAATTGATTTTGATTTTATCCACTTTAAATAGTTTTAAGAGTTAAAAACGCTAAATCCATTTTCGCCACTTTACAATTTGGGGTACTTTAAACTATAGTTCTTACCGTTTCAAGATCAGCTGAATATTTCTTTAAAATAACACGAAATATTTTTATGGTAAACTAGAATAACTTTCAAGATTTTCGAAAATCATTTGTCTCTCCCATATATAAAAATAATTGGACTTTAACGTTTTTCCTTTGAAGTGTCAAATTCAAATGGATAAGAGGTCAGTCATCCCGAACCAACCTTGAATGCATAAAGCATTTTATAAGTATTAAGTCCCACGTATTCCACTTCAATACTAGCTTATTCAATTAATAAGTATTTTATGGAACTTGTGTAATAGTGTTATGAACTGACCAATACATTTGTGGAACAATCTTTTGACTAGAAACACCTGATTTATTTTAGCCTTAATTACCTAAGTTTGGTTGGTCAACCGTAATAAACGGATCATGTAGGGTTGTGACGATCCGGCCAGTTGTCCCATGAGTTGCTGCTTTGTTCCCCCCATTTCTGCTTCTTATTGTTTTGTTTATCGGTTCTATATGTGATCGGATTGGTTGGCTCGGGTTCGGAAAGGATTTGGTGAGGTTTGGGACACTTAGTCTCTTTTCAGGAAGCTTAAATTGGAAAAGTCAACCGGATATTGACTTATGTGTTAGAGGGCCCGGAAGTGAGTTTCGATGGTTCGGATAGCTTCGAGAGGTGATATAGGGGTCGGAATGGAATTCCGAGAGTTGCAGTAGTTCCGTGGTGTCATTTGGGATGTGTGTGCAAAATTTCAGGTCATTCGGATATGGTTTGGTTGAGTTTTTGATCAAAAGCGTAATTTGGAAGATTTTGGAATTCTTAGGCTTGAATCCAATGCGAATTTGATATTTTGATATTGTTTTTAGTGTTCCGAAGGTTGGAACAAGTTTTAATGAGGTTATGGGATATGTTTGCATGTTTAGTTGAGGTCCTGGGGGTCTCGGGTGAGTTTCAGGTGGTCAATCGGACCATTTCATATTGTTTGGAATTGCAGAAAATTGTAGATCAGTGTTGCAAAGAAATGGCCTTCGCGATCGCAAGTAGGCCCTCGCGTTCGTGAAGGGCTAGTTGGTGAAGGCTGGGATTTAAGCCTTCACTTTCTCAAGGAGAGCTCCGCGTTCGCGAAGGGCTGAGTGTTTGGTCATCGCGTTCGCGTGAAGGTGACCGCGTTCGCGTAGAGGAATTGGGCAGCCGAGCTTCAGGCTATTTTATTCATCGCGTTCGCGAGAGAGGTAACGTGATCGCGGAGGGTTAGACTGAGGAAGCATCGCGTTCATGCTGGGCATTTCGCGTTCGCGAATAGAAATTTTTGGTCAAAGTTATTTTGTGCTTCGCGAACGCGAGGCATTGACTGCGTTCGCGAAGAAGGAAATGAGGCCTGGGCAGAATGTTTAAATAGTCGTCTGGTCCGCGATTTTGGGGTTTATTTCCACCATTTTTGATTGTTTTTGGAGCTTTTTGAAGAGGATTGAAGAGGGATTCAAGGGGAATCACTTGGAGGTAAGATTCATGGACTTAAAAACTCGATTCTAATGTGAAATCTACCTAATTAATCATGGAATATAAGCCTAAAATTGAAGAACTAGGGCTTGAAATTGGAGAACTAGAATTTGGGATTTGAGGGGTCATTTTTGGTTGGATTTTGATATTTTTGGTATGAATGAACTCGGGAAGTGATAAGGAATCCATTGATGTGAATTTTATCGAAATCCGAGATGTGGGCCCAGGAGTCGGGTTTTGGTAATTTCGGGATTTATGTTGTAAATTGAATATTTTCGCTTGGGCTCCGTCGTGGTTATGATTTTGGATAGATTCGACGCGAGTGGAGGCCGATTCGAGGGGCAAAGGCATCGCAGGCTAGAGTTTGGACCGAATTAAGGTGCGTAATAATTGTAAATGATGTCCTGAGGGTATGAATCCCCGGATTGCACATCGTTGTGCTATATTAAGGTGACGCACACGCTTGATGACGAGCGTGGGGTCGTGCACTGTTGGGGATTGTGACTTAGTCCATCGTGAATGACTATTTTACCGCATATTTGACTGAAATCTATTTGTGAACATCATGTTTCGGCTGAACGCCATAATTGGGCCTCGTGCCAACTATTTGAACCCTTAGGGGAATTTTTATTGATATTTCCACACTTTTTTGACTTTATACTTGAGCTCAGTCATGCTATATTCCACTGTTTTTATAACTTAGCCATGTTTACTCTGTTTTAACACTTAAATGATATTTTGGGCTGAAAATCATGTTTTACTATTGCCCGAGTGGCTTGTGGGGATTTTGACTGAGTAAGGCCGATGGCTTATGTTGTGAGGAAACACTGATTATGATTATGAGGCCGAAGGCCTGAGATATGTACGCCACGTGATGGCTTGTTGATATGAGGCCGATGGCTTAGTGATGATGCCACGAGAGGGCTTGATATTGCGCTTGGGCCGTAAGGGGCCCCTCTAGGAGTCTGCACACCCCAAGTGAGCGCGGGTACCCATTGTGATGTGAGATATAGCCCGAGGGGAAGGTATTGTTCTGAGATGTTACCCGAGTGGCGGATTTGTTAATACTGTGCCCGAGGGGCGAACCTTTATGTGTTTATCTTTTGTACTTGCCTGTCATTTACGTATGTAATTGTTGAAAAGGCTTTTCATGAAGTTTAAGTTGAACTAAAATGACTTTCACATATTCTTACTAATTTACTGTTTTAATGGCTTTTACTGCTTCATTATAGCCTGTAATGTGCCTTACGTGATTTTTTTTCTTTCAGTCTTTATCTATGATTATTACTCACTGAGTTGGAGTACTCACTCTACTTTCTGCACCCCGTGTGCAGATTCAGGCATTGCTGATCCTGCTAGCGCGAGTTGAGAGCTCCTATCAGACTTCGAAGTTCACGAGGTAGATGCATGGTATCCACAGTCCCGTGTTACTCCCCTTTTATCTCGTTTCTATCTCTTTTTCAGTCACTTGTTATAGCTTATAGACTTTTCAGACTTGTGTTAGGATTGATAGATGCTCATGACTAGTGACACCCTGGTATCGGGCTGTGTTGGGTTGTATTCTGCAAATTGTTTTGTAATGTCACTGCTTACTTTTGGATTTGTATCATGTTTAAGACTAAATGCTTATCAGATCGGGTCCGGGTTTGGGGTCGTGACAAGTTGGTATCAGATTCTAGGTTACATAGGTCTCACACGTCATGAGCAGGTTTAGTAGAGTCTCGCGGATCGGTATGTAGATATCTATATTTATCCTTAAGAGGCTGTAGAACCTTTTGGAAAAACATCATATTCTTGAAATTCTCGTCGTGCGAATTTGTTGATCCAAGTACTAAACTTCAGTCATTCTATTCTCTCACAGATGGTGAGGCCACGCGCTACCGGCCAGGATATACAACCACCAGTACCACTAGTTGGGGCCACTAGAGGACGAGGACGCGGTCATGGTCGCGGTAGGGGCGGGGGTATAGCCCGCACAACAGCTATGGCAGCACCTACAGATCCACCAACCGCCCCAGTTTAGGATTAAGTCCCAGTTAAAGACGCTCCAGTAGCACCAGCTCAGGCACCAGTTGTGCCCATAGTGATTCTGGGTCTTCAGGAGGCCTTGGTTCAGATCCCATCAGTTTGCACTGGCCTAGCTCAGGCGGTCTCAGATGCTGCAGCCGTAGCTACTTCTCAGGATGGGGGAGGCAATCAGACTCCCGCCGCTCGCACACCTGAGCAGGTCGTGCAGTCACTTTAAATGTTGGGGCACATCCAGCCCGGCCGGTTACAGTTGCTCAGGACTATGTAGTTCCTGCAATGCCAGAGGACGAGCACCGTAGGTTGGAGATGTTTGGTAGACTTTAGCCTCCGACCTTCAGTGGTATAGAGGGCGAGGATGCCCAAGGTTTCTTGGATAAGTGTTAGAGGATGATTCACACAACAGGTATTCTAGAGACCAGCGAGGTTGCTTTCACTACTTATCAGTTTTTTGGAGCTACCATCACTTGGTGAGAGGTTTTTGAGAGGCGTAGGCCTGCTGGTGAAGCACCCCTTACCTGGCAGCAGTTCTTTGTTCTCTTTCTGGAGAAGTATGTGCCGCAATCTCGTAGAGAGGAGCTGCGTAGGCAGTTTTAGTGGTTGCGTTAGGGAGAGATGACTGTGACGCAGTATGAGATGAGGTTCTCCGAGTTAGCTCGTCATGCTATTTGGTTGGTTCCAACAGATAGAGAGAGGATTAGGAGGTTTATTGATGGCCTCACTTATCAGCTTCGTATTCTTATGACTAGGGAGAGGGTGACTGGTACTACTTTCAAGGAGGGTGTGGATTTTTCCCGTGAGATTGAGTCTGTTCGTCGCCAGGAGCAAAAGGAGAGGGAGCCCAAGAGGCCTCGAGGATCTGGTAGTTATAGTGGTACTCATTCGAGAGGTCAGTTTCAGCATAGTAGCGACCGTCCATTCAGGCATGCTTAGCCAGCTCGCCCAGGTTATTGTGGGGCATCATCGGGTCATGGTTCTCACAGTTCTCATCAGGGACAGTCATCACTTAGTGCCCTTCCAGCTCAGAGTTCGTCCCGTGCTCCATCAGTTTAGGGCTCTTGTATGCCAGGTGCATCATCTAGTCATTCTGGTGCGAGAGGTTCCCTTCAGTCCCCTTCTCCATCACCTGAGAGTTGTTATGAGTGTGGAGAGATGAGACATATGTGGAGGCAGTGTCCTCATCATCTTGCGGGTTCATCTCAGTAGAGAGGTCAGTCATCAGCTTCAATGCCAGTTATTTCACCACCACCCGCCCAACCAGCTAGGGATGGAGGTTAGTCAGCTAGGGGTCGCCCTAGAAGGGGAGGTCGATCAGGTGGTGGTCAGGCCCGTTTCTATGCACTCCCAGGCAGACACGATGCTATTGCTTTATATGCTGTCATTACAAGTATTGTTTCAGTCTGCCACAGAGATGCCTCTATATTATTTGATCTCGGTTCCACCTTTTCGTATGTGTCATCATACTTTGCTCTTTATTTGGGTACACCCCGTGAGTCCCTTGCTTCACTTGTTCATATATCTAACCTGGTGGGCGATACTGTTGTTGTAGACCATGTGTACCGGTTGTGTGTGGTGACTATTGGGGGTCTAGAGACCCGAGTGGATCTTTTATTATTGTGTATGGTGGATTTCGATGTCATTTTGGGCATGGATTGTATATCTCTGTGTTGTGCTATTCTGCATTGTCATGCTAAAACAATCATATTAGCTATACCGGGTGTGCCACAGATTGAGTGACGAGGTGTGACTGATTATATTCCTAGTAGAGTGATCTCATTCTTGAAGGTCTAGCGTATGGTTGGGAAGGGTTGTGTTTCGTATCTAGCCTTTGTGAGGGATGTCGGTGTTGAGACTCTCAGTATTGATTCTGTTCCAGTTTTAAGGGATTTTCCCGATGTGTTTCGTGCAGACCTGTCGGGCATGCCACCGGATAGGGATATTAATTCTGGTATTGACCTGGTGCCGGGCACTCAGCCCATTTCTATTCTGCTGTATCGTATGGCACCAACGGAGTTTAAGGAGTTAAAAGAGCAGCTTCAGGAGCTCCTTGATAAGGGGTTCATTCGGCCTAGTGTGTCACCTTGGGGTGCGCCGGTTCTATTTGTGAAGAAGAAGGATGGCACTATGAGGACGTGCATTGATTATAGGAAATTGAACAAAGTAACAGTTAAGAACAAGTATCCTTTGCCTCGCATTATTGATTTATTCAACTAGCTTCAGGGAGCGAGAGTGTTCTCCAAGATTGATCTCCGTTCGGGTTATCACCAGTTGAAGATAAGGGACTCGGATATTCTTAAGACGACTTTCAGGACCCGATATGGTCATTATGAGTTCTTGGTGATGTCTTTTGAGTTGACCAATGCCTAGCAGTGTTCATGCATTTGATGAATAGTGTGTTTCGGCTTTGTCTCGACTCATTTGTCATAGTCTTCATTGATGATATTTTGGTGTATTCGCGTAGTCAGGAGGATCACGCGGAGCATTTGAGAGTTGTGTTGCAGATATTGAGGGAGGAGAAACTTTATGCAAAATTCTCAAAGTGTGAGTTTTGGCTCAGTTCAGTGACTTTCTTAGGGCACGTGGTGTCCAACGAGGGTGTTCAGGTTGATCCAAAAAAGATAGAGGCAGTTCAAAGTTGGCCCAGGCCGTCCTCAGCCATAGAGATTTGTAGCTTTCTTGGTTTGGCAGGTTATTTTTGCCGGTTTGTTCAGTGATTCTCATCTATCGCATCACCCTTGATCAAGTTGACTCAGAAGGGTGCTCCATTTGTGTGGTCGGATGAGTGTGAAGAGAGCTTTCAGAAGCTCAAGACAGCCTTGACCACAGCTCCAGTGTTAGTTTTTCCATCAGCTTTAGGTTCATATACCGTGTATTGTGATGCTTTGAGAGTTGGTATTGGTTGTGTGTTGATATAGGAGGGTAGAGTTATTGCTTATGCTTCCCGTCAGTTGAAGCCCCATGAGAAGAACTACCCCGTTCATGATTTGGAGTTGGCTGCCATAGTTCACGTATTGAAGATTTGGAGGCATTACCTGTATGGTGTGTTTTGTGAGGTGTTTACTGATCATCGTAGTCTCCAACACTTGTTCAAGTAGAAAGATCTTAATTTGAGGCAGCAGAGATGGTTGGAGTTGCTAAAGGATTGTGATATTACTATATTGTACCATCCGGGAAAGGCCAATGTGGTGGCCGATGCTTTGAGCCGAAAGGCGGTGAATATAGGAGTTTGGCCTATATTCCAGTTGGGGAGAGACCTCTTGCATTTGATGTTTAGGCCTTGGAGAATCGGTTGTGAGGTTAGATATTTCGGAGCCCAGTCGGGTATTGGCTTGTGTGGTTTCTCGGTCTTCCTTAATGATCGCATCAGAGAGCGCCAGTATGATGATCCGCATTTGCTTGTCCTTAAGGATAAAGTTCAGCATGATGATTCCAGACACGTGACTATTGGTGATGATGGGGTGTTGAGGCTGTGGGGCCAGATTTGTGTGCCCAATGTAGATGGACTTCGGGTGTTGATTCTGGAGGAGGCCCATAGCTCGTGGTATTCCATTCATTCGGGTGCCGCGAAGATTTATCATGATTTGAGGCAGCAATACTGGTGGATGAGAATGAAGAAAGACATTGTGGGATTTGTAGCTCGGTGTCTCAATTGTCAGCAGGTGAAATATGAGCACCAGAGACCGGGTGGCTTGCTTCAGCGAATGGATATTCCAGAGTGGAAGGGGGAGAGTATCACTATGGACTTTGTAGTTGGACTTCCGCGGAATTTGAATAAATTCGATGCTATTTGGGTGATTGTGGATTGGCTGACCAAGTCCATGCACTTCATTCCTGTGTGTACTACCTACTCTTTAGAGCGGTTGGCAGAGATCAATATCCGGGAGATTGTTCGTTTGCATGGTGTCCCAGTTTCCACCATTTGAGATAGGGACACTCAGTTTACTTTGCAGTTTTGAAGGTCTGTGCAGCGAGAGTTGGGTACTCAGGTTGAGTTGAGTATAGCTTTTCACCCTCAAACGGATGGGCAGTCTGAGCGCACTATTCAGATATTGGAGGACATGTTGCATACTTTTGTCATTGATTTCGGAGGGTCATGAGATCAGTTTCTACCGCTTACAGAGTTTGCTTATAATAATAGCTACCAGTCAAGTATTCAGATGGCTCTATATGAGGCTTTGTATGGGGCGGTGTAGATCTCCAATTGGTTGGTTTGAGCCAGGTGAGGCTAGACTATTGGGGACAGACTTGGTGCAGGATGCTTTAGAAAAGGTGAAGGTGATTCAGAAGAGGCTTCGTACAGCGCAGTCGAGGCAAAAGAGTTATGCTGACAGGAAGGTTCGAGATGTGTCCTACATGGTTGGCGAGAAGGTTTTGTTGAAGGTTTCACCCATGAAGGGTGTTATGAGATTTGGGAAGAAAGGTAAGTTGAGTCCTCGATGCATTGGGCCTTTTGAGGTGCTTCGGAGGATTGGGGAGGTGGCTTATGAACTTGCTTTGCCACCCAGCTTGTCGAGTGTGCATCCGGTATTTCATGTTTCTATGCTCCAAAAGTATATTGGGGATCCGTCTCATGTTCTGGATTTCAGCACGGTTCAGTTGGATGGTGATTCGACTTATGATATGGAGCCAACAGCTTTTTTGGAGCATCAAGTTCGAAAGTTGAGGTCAAAAAATAACTTCAGTAAAAGTACAGTGGAGAGGTCGGCCCGTGAAGGAGGCTACCTGGGAGACTGAGCGGGAGATGCGGAGCCTTACCTGTTTGAGGCTTCAGGTATGTTTCTTGACTCGTTCGAGGACGAACGTTTGTTTAAGTTAGGGAGGATATGACGACTCGGCCAGTCGTCTCATGAGTTATCGCGCCATTTCCTCCCATTTTTGCTTCTTATCGCTTTGTTTATTAGTTCTATATGTGATCGGGTTGGTTGGCTCGGGTTCGGAAAGGATTTGGTGAGGTTTGAGACACTTAGTCTCTTTTAACGAAGCTTAAGTTGGAAAAGTCAACTGAATGTTGACTTATGTGTTAGAGGGATCGGATGTGAGTTACGATTGTTCGGATAGCTTCGGGAGGTGATTTGGGACTTAGGAACTTGATCAGAATGAATTTTGGAGGTCCGGAGTAGATTTAGGCTTGAATTGGCGAAATTAGATTTTGGCAATTTTCGGTTGATAGGTGAGATTTTGATATAGGGGTCAGAATGGAATTCTGAGAGTTGCAGTAGTTTCGTGGTGTCATTTGGGATGTGTGTGCAAAATTTCAGGTCATTCGGATGTGGTTTGGTTGGGTTTTTGATCAAAAGCGTAATTTGGAAGATTTTGGAATTCTTAGGCTTGAATCCGATGCGAATTTGATGTTTTGATGTTGTTTTGAGCGTTCTGAAGGTTGGAACAAGTTTGAATGAGGTCATGGGATATGCTAGCATGTTTGGTTGAGGTCCCGAGGGCCTCGGGTGAGTTTTGGGTGGTCAATCGAACCATTTCATGTTGCTTGGAATTGCAGAAAATTGCAGATCAGTGTTGTAGAGAAATGGCCTTCGCGTTCGCGAGTAGACCCCCGCGTTTGCGAAGGGTCAGTTGGTGAAGGCTAAGATTTAAGACTTTGCGTTCAAGAGGAGAGCTCTGCGTTTGCGAAGGGCTGAGTGTTTGGTCATCGCGTTCGCGTGAAGGTGACCGCATTCTCATAGAGGAATTGGGCAGATGAGCTTCAAGGTATTTTATTCATCGCATTCGCGAGAGAGGTAACGCGATGGCGGAGGGTTAATCTTAGGAAGCATCACATTCGCACTGGGCATGTCGCGTTTGCAAAGAGGAATTTTTGGTCAAATTTATTTTGTGCTTCACGAACGCGAGGCATCACCGCGTTCGCGAAGAAGGAAATGAGGCCTTGGCAGAATGTTTAAATAGTCGTCTTGTCCGCGATTTTGGGGTTTATTTCCAGCATTTTTGATCATTTTTGGAGATTTTTGAAGAGGATTGAAGGGGGATTCAAGGAAAATCACTTGGAGGTAAGATTCATGGACTTAAAACTCGATTCTAATGTGAAATCTACCTAATTAATCATGGAATCTAAGCCTAAAATTGAAGAACTAGGGCTTGAAATTGGAGAACTAGAATTTGGGATTTGAGGGGTCATTTTTGGTTGGATTTTGGTATTTTTTGTATGAATGAACTCGGGAAGTGATAAGGAATCCATTGATGTGAATTTTATCGGAATCCGAGATGTGGGCCCAGGGGTCGGGTTTTGGTAATTTCGGGATTTATGTTGTAAATTGAATATTTTCGCTTGAGATTTGTTCCCTTAGCATATTTAGACATTGTGGTTCTGATTATGGATAGATTCGACGTGAGTGGAGGCCGATTCGAGGGGCAAAGGCGTCGTGGGCTAGAGTTTGGACCGGATTGAGGTGAGTAATGATTGTAAATAATGTCTTGAGGGTATGAAACCTCGGATTGCACATCGTTGTGCTATATTGAGGTGACACACATGCTTGATGATGAGCGCGAGGTCGTTCACTGTTGGGGATTGTGACTTAGTTCATCCCGAATGACTATTTTACCGCATATTTGATTGAAATCTATTTGTGAACATCATGTTTGGGCTAAACTCCATAACTGGGCCTCGTGCCAACTATTTGAACCCTTAGGGGAATTTTTATTGATATTTCCTCACTGTTTTTACTTTATACTTGAACTCAGTCATGCTATATTCTACTGTTTTTATAACTCAACCATGTTTACTCTGTTTTAACACTTAAATGATCTTTTAAATGATATTTTGGGCTGAAAATCATGTTTTACTTTTGCCCGAGTAGCTTGTGAGGATTTTGACTGAGTAAGGCTGAGGGCCTATGTTGTGAGGAAACACTGATTATGATCATGAGGCCGAGGGCCTGAGATATGTATGCCGTGAGATGGCTTATTGATTTGAAGCCGAGGGCCTACTAATGATGCTACGAGATGTCTTGATATTGCGCTTGGGCCGTAAGGGGCCCCTCCAGGAGTCTACACACCCCCAGTGAATGTGGGTACCCATTGTGATTTGAGATATAGCCCGAGGGGCTGGTATTGTTCTGAGATGTTGCCCGAAGGGCGGATTTGTTGATACTGTGCCTGAGGGGCGAACCTTTATGTGCTTATCTTTCTTAATTGCCTGTCATTTACTTGCATAATTGTTGAAAAGTCTTTTCATGAAGTTTAAGTTGAATTAAAATGACTTTCACAAATCTTTACTGATTTACTGTTTTAATGGCTTTTACTGCTTCATTATAGCCTGTAATGTGCCTTACATGATTTCTTGCTTTCAGTCTTAATTTATGATTATTACTCACTGAGTTGAAGTACTCACTTTACTTCCTGCACCCCGTGTGCAAATTCAGGCATTGCTGATCCTGCTAGCGCAAGTTGAGAGCTCCCGGAAGACTTCGGAGTTCACGAGGTAGCTGCTTGGCGTCCGCAGTCCCGTGTTACTCCCCCTTTATCTCGTTTCTATCTCTTTTTCAGTAACTTGTAATAGCTTATAGACTTTTCAGACTTGTGTTGGGATTGATAGATGCTCATGACTAGTGACACCCCAGTATCGGGTTGTGTTGGGTTGTATTCCGCATATTGTATTGTATTGTCAGTGCTTACTTTTGGATTTATATCATATTTAAGACTAAATGTTTATTGTTTAATTACTTAAAACTGGATTGGAAATGTGTCGGCTAGCATTGTCTTCATGAGAGGCGCCATCACGATCGGGTCCGGGTTTTGGGTCGTGACAAGGGTGCTTTAATAACCTTCCCTATAGGATTAGTTAGAACCCTTACCCATAATCTTAAGGTTAAGTAGACTATATATATAGAGTTAAATTTATTTAGATAAAATATGGTGTCCTAATTCACCTTAAAAATAATTAGGTGGCGAATCTCTTATAATTAATTGAACTTCAGGTTTCCAATAGGTTATACTCTAATTTGACCCGTGTTAAAATAGGGTATAACACATTCGACATCCTGAGGGAGCATAACATGAAACTTAACCCCGAGAAGTATGCGTTCGGGGTCAGCTATAGTAAGTTTCTGGGATTCCTAGTCTTACAAAGGGGAATTGAGGTAAACCCCGAAAAAATCAAAGGCATAGAGGATATCTCAGATCAATTGTCAAACGTAAAAGAAGTTCAAAGGCTCACGGGGAAATTAGCAGCATTGAGCAGGTTGATTTCCCGATCAACGAAAAAATGTCATTGCTTCTTCGCATTGCTCAAAAAGAAGAATAATTTTGAATGGACATCGGAATGTCAGCAAGCCTTGAAGGACTTGAAGAAGTATTTATCAAGACCTCCGTTGCTCTCAAAACCAAAAGAAGATGAAACATTGCTAGTCTACCTCATAATTTTAAAAGTTAAGGTAAGTTCTGTTTTAGTAGAGAGGACGAAGGTACACAATCTCCCATTTATTGCGTTAGATAATTTTTTTTAATGGACGCAGAAACTCGCTAACCATATTTGGAAAAACTTGTTTTAGCTCTTGTAGTTGCCGCTCGAAAGTTGAGGCCCTACTTCTAGTGTCACCTGATAGTTGTGGTGACTACTTTCCCTTTGTGGAACATCCTTCATAAACCTGAGCTCTTGGGTAGGTTGGCTAAATGTGCTGTCGAAATAAGCGAGTTTGACATGGAATATAAACCGAGGACTGCAATTAAGTCGCAAGTCTTGGCTGACTTCATGGCCAATTTCAGTCCAGGACTTTTGCCTCTGGCAATCAAGAAGGCAGTAATGGTGTCGGAATTGACACTGGGGGTTTGGACCTTATTTACGGACAGAGCTTCCAACATAAAAGGGCTTGGGCTCGTAATAGTCTTAATCATGCCATCGGGGGAACACTAAGACAAGCCATCAGAGCGATCTATTTAACTAACAATGAAGCAGAGTACGAAGCTTTGATCGCAGGGCTCAAATTGGCTGCAGAAATGGACTCCGAGGTCATAGAAATAAAGTGTAATTCCCAACTGGTGGTAAATCAGATCTATAGGAACTTTGACACTAAAGAGGAATGTATGCAACAATACGTGGTAAAGGTCCACGCTTGGTTGGCATGATCCCGGGAGTGGTCAATACTCATGTCCTAATAGAAGATAACACGGAAGTAGATGCATTGGTAAACTTGGGCTCATCGACCGGAATCAAAGGAATGGAATCAGGAACAGTAGTACAACTAATGAATTCAGTCCCGGATAGTGATGTTTACTATGAGGTGAATTCGGCTAGCTTGGTCTGGGTTTGGAAAAATGAAATAATCGACTATCTCGAGCATGGGAAGTTGCCCGAAGACCCCAAAGCATCACGGGTGTTACGCGCCAAAGATGAACGTTGTAGCTTCAAGAAAGGCCAATTGTATAGAAAATCCTTCCAAGGCCAGTTGGCCTGGTGCTTGGGAGAATCAGAATCTAATTATGTCATAAGAGAAGTCCATGAAGGGATATGCGTCAATCAATCATGCGTAGATTCTTTGGTGCTGAGATTAGTTCGGGCAGGATATTACTGGCCCCGCATGGAACAAGATGCAAAAGACTTCGTGCGAAAATGTAATAAGTGCCAACGCTATGAACGTCTAGTACATCAACCGGTATAACCCTTACATTGGGTTTTGTCCCTGTGGCCATTCGGGAAATGGGGATGGACATCATCAGACCGCTACCTCCGACCCCTCGGAAAGGTAAGGATTCTTTTAATTTTGACTGACTATTTTTCTAAATGGATAGAAGCACGTCCTTATCAGAAGATCATAGAATGCAAAGTGGTCGACTTCTTGTGAAAAAATATAATTTTCAGGTTAGAAATACCAAAAAAGATAGCATGCGACAATGGACCATAGTTTATCAGCGCAAAAAATTACAATGTTTCTTGAAGATTTGAAGATAAAGAGGATCACCTCTTCAAATTGTCATCTGAGCACAAAAGGTCAAGCGGAGTCAACAAACAAAGTGATTATTCAAAACCTCAAGAAAAGGTTGGAAGTGAAAAAAGGCAATTGGCCTGAAGAGTTGCCTGGAGTTCAATGGGCCTACCGAACAACGGCCAAGTCGAGCACATGAGAGACTCCTTTTTCCCTTGTGTACAGTGCTGAAGCTCTAATCCCAGTGGAAGCGAGGGAACCCACCTTTAGATATTTAAAGGCCGATGAAGAATTGAACAATGAAACAATGTTAATCAACTTGGAGATACTCGAGGAACATAGGGACATGGCTCGTGTTAGAATGGCAGCTCAAAAGCAGAGAATGGAGCGATATTATAATCGAAGAGCCAATTTTGTTATTTCAAAGTGGGAGATTTGTTTTTAAGGAAAGTAACCCAAAATACCCGGGAACTCAACACGGGGAAGCTGGGGACAACGTGAGAAGGTCCCTACTGGATTTCAGCTTTCACTGGAAAAGGTTCATGCAAGTTGGAGAATCAAAATGGATTCAAATTGCCCAGCAATTGGAATGTGGCGCACCTCAAAAGATATTATTACTTATGAACAATATCTAATCCAAAAGTATGTGCTGCACTCTTTTTCCCTTCGCTAAGTTTTTCTTCCAATTTGGTTTTTCTGGCAAGGTTTTTAACGAGGGAAGTGATAGAAAGCATACTACAAAGATACCAACAATAAGACCTTAAATAGCAAGACAAACAAGCAAGTTTCCACTCAGGGATGGTTAGACAGTCTTTGGCTCTATAGCAAATTCATACTAGGATGCGATGTTTACCATTGAGCAAAGGTTACTGATCAAGGCCTACCCTGCACTACTGTTGAATAGCGAGAGAGGGTCGAAGTAGCTTTTACCCGATTTAGGGTCGGGATCGATTTCCACAAAGAGCTAGAAGTTGGAGTCGGGTATCTATCAAATTTAGAGTTGTGTATGCGTTCCAAATTACACTTCTAAACATTTTTGGGTTTTTATTTTACTTCTACTTTTATCAAACTACAATGTTAAATTAAACTAGAATAAGCTAAGAGTAAAATATTGCGGGTTGTTCAAATGGTTAAAGGGCACTAGGGTAGTGACTTTCGCCTAGGTAGTCAATTTAGGGATACTTAAGTCTAAGGCATGATTGACATATTTGGGGAGTATGATATAACCGTTGCATAATTTTACCCACTCTACACCTCTCGGTAGTTCGAGTGATTTTGCCCGAATTGACTTTCTCAAGACCAATTCGGTATGCTAATTTGCACAAGCAATCAAAGTTCAAGTGGGGTATTACTATCTTTAGGTTTAACCCTTTAATTGGGGCTATCAATCTCTTGAGTACGCCCCAATTCCTTGTTGGACCACTTTCAGAGACTTAGGCTCTCTTTCTCAACAAGAGCTCAAGTCAACTAAACACAAACTAGTGTTTGCAACCACAAATTCAGCAATTAAACATGAAATTAGCCCAAATATCAAATACCCATAGTCAATCTAGCCCTAAAACACAAGACCCATCAATTACCCATACTAAGGTTGAGCCACAACCCTAGCTTATGAGTCTAGCTACTCATAATAGAAGAAGAAAACAGAGAAATAGATGAAGAAAAACTCATATTAATTAATTACTAAGATAAACTAGAAGATTCAATGTTGAAATGAAGATAAAAAATTATCCAAAATAGCTAAAGAAACGGAAGTCACGAGCGCAGCTCAGTACAAAATCTATCTACTTACCTAAAAATGGGAAAAGAAGCTATTTATACTAAGATGAAAAATTTGGACAAAAATACCCCTGCGGGGCTAGTGCGGACCACACAAAATCACGTGCGGCCGCACTAGGGCTCTAATCTTGAGAATACTACTCTCTGAACTTGGGCAATGCGGACCGCACAGAATTGAGTGCGGGCGCGGTGGCTTCTAGTGCGGTCCGCATGAAATGGAGCGCGGACCGCATTGGCTTCGATCTCCAAAACTGGCAACTCTCTGATCCTTGGTAGTGCGGACCACACTAAATCGAGTGCGGCCATAGTAACTCCAGTGCGGACCACATTAAATCTCATGCGGCCGCATTGCCTGTTGGCCTGGAAATCAACCTCTCTGAACCTTACTTGTACGGACCGCACAGTATGGTGTGCGGCTGCATTGGGCCTGTTTTGCTTGAGCTTTGTCTTGTCTTGGTACTTGTGCAAGTTTCACTCCTTTTTGAGTTGATCTTTGACATCTTGTCACTTTGTTGATCAAACCTGCAATCAAGAACAACTTGTGAGCCTTTTGAGACTATTTTGTACGAATTTCTAATCAAAACATAAGCAAGAAGGAGTATAAAATGTATCAAAATCCCTAGTTATCAACTCCCCCAAACTTAAGCTTTTGCTTGTCCTCAAGCAAACAAAATAAGACCCACCCCTTAAGAGAACATCCAAGAAAATTTTAGTTGTCCTAAAGTGACCTCATCTAGCATCAATTGGGAATAACAATTGCCCTCAATACAAATGAATCATTAACAACATTTACTCTTTGAAACACCATGGATTAAGTACGACATAAGAGCATCAAGGGTTGACTCAACACATCAAAGAACTCTTTCTATTACTTTGGTCATTGCAGAACCCAAACTCACACATCCTCAACTCTCCCTAAGAAAACCTCACCTTTAGAATAGTGGCACTAATAACGAGGTCAATGGAAATTCACTCATCTCTCTTAAGAAAAGGTCACAAGTTCGGCTCTAAGTACCATATGCTTTCCCCTTATGTGAGTCACCACAAATGTAAGCTTCATTCAACTCAAGATCATATAGGGCTTTTGTGGAGACATAGTGAAGGCTTTTGGTTCAGGGTAGGTAATGTTTGGTCTAAGTAGGTTCCATCTTTCCTTAAGAACTTCTTTTGTTTCATTTTGGCACACATTCACTTGACTTTTTGAGTCTTTTCACTTCTTTATAAGGGGTTAGAGAGACACACTATCACTCTTTCTTATACATTTCAAATCTTTTCTCCTTTCTCAACTTTCCACACCTTTTCATTCTTTGCTTTTCTTGAATCCCTTTTTATTCTTTTACACATTGAACATTCTTTTTGTCTTTTTGCTTTTCTTTCTTTTTCATTGCCTTTCCTTTTCTTCATTTTTGTACCTTTTTACCACTTTATTGCAATCCTCGTCTCTCCTCCCAAACTTATACTTTTCCCATGTGCTAAAGGAAAGACCGGGTGCCAAGAGAGGGTATATTTTAGAACGGGTAAAGGCTTGTATCATGTTTCTTGAAAGGAAAAGGTATAAGGCTCAAAAGGGTTTACTAGGGATCTTATCATTGGTAGGTTATTGTCACGACCCAAACTGGAGGGCCATGACTAGCACCCGACCATACTTGCCGAGCACCAACGTACATTTTATCTAACCTTTTTTTATTATCTTTTAGGGTTGACGAGATCAATATAAATGGTAGACATGGATCATGGACAACCAACAATAAAATATGATGGCATGAACATACATAGCAGGGGATGACCAGACAATCAAGAAACTACATATAAGGTACGAGCTACCACGCTACCATGAAAGACTATACAACAAAAACCAGCCGACAAGGCATACCAAACTATACATGAGTCGACACTTGTCTATGAGCCTCTAAATGAACATAAGTGCTGCAACATAGCCGGAACAGGGACCCGACATACCCATAATGTCTATAACAAAAATGCATACCAAGACCACGACAAGTCCGGAGAAGGGATCTCGCCAATCACTGCTGAAATGGACAACCTATTGTGGTGGGGGAGCTGCACCTGCCTGTCTATCAGGACCTGCAGCACGACATGCAGCGTCCACAAATAAAAGGACGTCAGTACGAATAAAGTACTGAGTATGTAAGGCAAGGAACCATAAATACGATCAGTAATGTAAGCAAGGATAGAGAATATACAACCTGTAACATCTTAGTACCTCTGAGGGCTACTTACATGAAATGCATGATACATATGTATAAATACATAAACCTTTAAAGCATTCGCCTCTGTGGGCATCATCATCATCATATCGTACCCGGCCATAATAGGCTCGGTAGAATCGTACCCGGCCACGTGGAGCTCGGTAAAACCCAACTGATCAGTGGTTGCACAATAGGTGTCGTACCCGGCCAACTATAGCGTGGCTCGGTAGAGTAAAATAGATACATATATATAATGCATGCTCGACTCATGGAATCACATTCTAAACCTTTCGGAGTGACGTAAGGTCGGTATCCTCTGTACACGTTATTAGGACTAACTCTTCACTATGAACCTTATAAGAATCAGGAAGTACCAACAACATTGATAACATAAGAATAAGAGAAGCAACATTAACATCAATCGTTCCATAAGAGGGAAAGCAATGTAAGTACTGCTAGCTTCTAAGAGTAGAGTATCTTTGGAAGCTCGTTCATTACATTATGTACAATCAGAGTCGTGCAAAAGAAGGAAAGGGATAGCCTCACATACCTTGTATATACTACCCCAATCACAAGCTATGCAATTGTCACAACTCCTTAGTCTACAATAAGAGAAATGATACTATCGTTATCATTTAAGCGTCATAACTATTATGTATCGACCACAACCTATTTTACGTTGAAACGGACATCACCTCCCCTATATATATGACTTCACACCATTCAAAACAATAACCAAACATCCCAAACAACATCAATAATAAACATATTGAGCCTCCCAAAACAGTCCATGCACAACCTAATTACATCATACATACGATGACCACCGTAGTCGTGTCAAACGACCCAGAAATGTTACAAATAACTATCAGCCCACAACCCTACATATATATGGTATTTATCCACACCCTTCCACCTCCAAAACTCCACAAAATAGTAGTAAAATACGCAGACCAATAGCAACACAAAACAGTCCGCTACAAGTGAATAACTCGAACTCACGGCTTCCGATCACTGTCCTGTGAGTTCTTACATGTATAGAACGAATTACCATGAATTCACAGAAGAGGAAAATGTATGAAAGATGTAAGTAACTTACCTTACTTGTTGGATAACTCAGCCCTTCCCTTGATTCTTCAAACTCTAGGTTTTACCTTCAAATAAAACTTGAAAGAGAGGGAAAATCGATTAGGGTTTGTGTGGGATTTTTGGGGAGGAGTTGCAGGGGTCAAATTTGGTTTTGAGGGTCTGAAATATGGATGAAATAACTGAGTTCATAACCCCTTAAAAGTCCTCTCTTGGACGACTTAGGTCTTTTAATTTTGTCCTATCATTTTGGCAAGTAGGTGATGCACCTACTTGTCATCTACCAATCTGCGCAGGCTTGCGAAAATATGAATATCTCTATACTCCAAGATCGTATTAACAAACGGTTTAATGCGTTGGAAACTAGACTCATAGATCTTTAATTTGGTGGGTATATCACCCCATATATCCTTGTAAATTAGGAGAAAATCTTAGAAACATTTAACCTAATGTTTAAGTAAAATTATGAACCTAAGTTGCGACAACGTTTGTCAACTTTTGTTTCATAACTCGTTTGACTTCAAGACTTATGATACGGATATTATATGATTCAAATACCTTAATACATGACCTCTTGACTGAATTAAGAACCTCTAGGTTTACCTGAAAATACGAGTTACAACATCCTTGATTCGTTTAACTTTTAATACTTGTTAATCACCCTTATACACCCTTGTATCACTTAAGACCAATAGGATTAACTTCTTATCATCTCAAAGGTAATTCCTTCTTGGATTTATGTTAACTAATATATGGCATGAACTATCACGTGTGGATATGGGTTGTAACACCCTTCCCTCCTTAGGAACATTCGTCCTTGAATGTAAGGGTTCATGGGGAGTTTAAATCATCGTGGATTCCGGCCAAGTTTCTCCCATAAATAGAGGACAAACTTGCAAGCAGTTAACTCAATGTATGGCCTTACAAGAGTATGCAAAGCATTATGGACATGTACATTATCTGCATATCGCCATTTTGTATTAAGGAAGAGTATTCTCAAGTTATTGCTTACCTCATCGAGCCATTTCACCTTCCAATGTATCATGTGTTCCACTAGCATCCTTGTTATCTTCATTCTGGAATAGGTATGGGTATTTAGACTTCATCTCCTCTTCTGCTTCCCATGTTATTTCTTCCATATTCTTGTTCCTCCACAATACTTTGATGGAAGCTATATATTTTGTTCTTAGCTTGGGAACTTGTCGATCCAATATAGCCACTGACACTTCTTCATATGATATGTCCTCTGTAACCTGTACATCTTTGATAGGGACAACTCGATAAGGGTATCCAATACATTTCTTCAACATAGATACATGGAATACCGGGTGGACAAATTCCTATTCGAATGGTAATTTTAACTCATAAGCAACCTGTCCAATCCGTCGAAGAATTTTATACGGCCCGATATACCTTGGACTCAGCTTACCTTTCTTCCCAAAATGCATAATACCCTTCATTGGTGAGATCCTCAGGAAAACCCAATCACCAACCTCAAACTCTAGATCACGACGTCGGACATCAGAATAAGATTTTTGCCTGCTTTGTGCCGTCCTCAATCGCTCCTGTATCACTTTCACCTTCTCAATAGCTTGGTGAATCAAATCTGGCCCATATAATTCTGTTTCACCGACTTCGAACCATCCAACTGGTGATCTACATCTCCTCCCGTATAGTGCCTCGTATGGGGCCATTTTAATACTGGAATGGTAGCTATTGTTATAGGCGAATTCTATGAGTGGAAGATGATCATCCCAATTTCCCTTAAAATCTAGAACACATGCTCGTAGCATATCTTCCAGTGTCTGAATGGTACGTTCAGCCTGTTCGTCGGTCTGCGGATGAAATGTAGTGCTGAGATTCACTTGTGTGCCTAAACCCTTCTGAAAAGACCTCCAAAAGTTAGCTGTAAATTGAGCTCCTCGGTCTGATATAATAGATACCGGCACACCATGAAGCCTAACAATCTCCTTGATATACAACTTCGCATAATCTTCAGCCGTGTAAGTTGTCTTAACTGGCAGAAAATGGGCACATTTTGTAAGTCGATCAATTATCACCCAGATGGAGTCAAACTTATGATAAGAGCGAGGTAATCCAATAATGAAGTCCATATTAATCACCTCCCATTTCCAGGTCGGAATCTCTATATTCTGAAGCAATCCACCGGGTTTCTGATGTTCTATCTTTACTTGTTGACAATTGGGACACTGGGCTACAAATTCTGCAATAGACTTCTTCATGTTATCCCACTAATACTGCTCCTTGACATCATGATACATCTTTGTCGAGCCGGGATGGATGGAATATCGGGATTGATGAATCTCATTCATAATCTTCTCTCACAACCCTGCCACATTAGGCACACATAATCGGCCCTGGTATCTCAGTGCTCCATCTCTTTCGATCTCAAAAGCCATACTTTTACACTACTGAATGCTCTCTCTTAATCGTACTAAGATAGGATCTTCATATTGCCGTGCTTTTACCTCGTCTACCAAAGATGATTCTGATGTATTCTGTACAGTAACACCTCCGTCATCAGAGTCTAATAATATGATTCTCATATTGGCTAGCTGATGAAGCTCTTTAGTCAACCCCCATCTACCTGCCTGTCACGACCCAAACTGGAGGGCCATGACTAGCACCCGACCATACTTGCCGAGCACCAACGTACATTTTATCTAACCTTCTTTATTATCTTTTACGGCTGACGAGATCAATATAAATGGTAGACATGGATCATGGACAACCAACAATAAAAACTGATGGCATGAACATATATAATATGGGATGACCAGACAATCAAGAAACTATATATAAGGTATGAGCTACCACGCTACCATGAAAGACTATACAACAAAAACTAGCCGACAAGGCATACCAAACTATACATGAGTCGACACCTGTCTATGAGCCTCTAAAGGAACATAAGTGCTGCAACATAGCCGGAACAGGGCCCCGACATACCCATAATGTCTATAACAAAAATGCATACCAAGACCAAGGCAAGTCCGGAGAAGGGATCTCGCCAATCACCGCTGAACTGGACAACCTACTGTGGTGGGGGAGCTGCACCTGCCTGTCTATCAGGACCTGCAGCACGACATGCAGCGTCCACAAATAAAAGGACGTTAGTACAAATAAAGTACTGAGTATGTAAGGCAGGGAACCATAAATACGATCAGTAATGTAAGCAAGGATAGAGAATATACAACCTGTAACATCTTAGTACCTCTGAGGGCTACTGACATGAAATGCATGATACATATGTATAAATACATAAACCTTTAAAACATTCGCCTCTGTAGGCATCATCATCATCATATCGTACCCGGCCATAATAGGCTCGGTAAAAAACGTACCCGACCATCATAAGGCTCGGTAGAATCGTACCCAGCCACGTGGAGCTCGGTAAAACCCAACTGATCAGTGGTTGCACAATAGGTGCCGTACCTGGCCAACTATAGCGTGGCTCGGTAGAGTAAAATAGATACATATATATAATGCATGCTCGACTCATGGAATCACATTCTAAACCTTTCGGAGTGACGTAAGGTCGGTATCCTCTGTACACGTTATTAGGACTAACTCTTCACTATGAACCTTATAAGAATCAGGAAGTACCAACAACATTGATAACATAAGAATAAGAGAAGCAACATTAACATCAATCGTTCCATAAGAGGGAAAACAATGTAAGTACTGCTAGCTTCTAAGAGTAGAGTATCTTGGAAGCTCGTTCATTACATTATGTACAATCGGAGTCGTGCAAAAGAAGGAAAGGGATAGCCTCACATACCTTGTATATACTGCCCCAATCTCAAGCTATGCAATTGTCAAAACTCCTTAGTCTACAATAAGAGAAACAATACTATCGTTATCATTTAAGCGTCATAACTATTATGTATCGACCACAACCTATTTTACGATGAAACGGACAGCACCTCCCCTATATATATGACTTCACACCATTCAAAACAATCACCAAACATCCCAACAACATAAATAATAAATATATTGAGCCTCCCAAAATAGTCCACGCACAGCCTAATCACTCCATACATACGACGACCACCGTAGTCGTGTCAAACGACCCGGAAATGTTACGAATAACTATCATACCACAACCCTACATATATATGGTGTTTCTCCACACCCTTCCTCCTCCAAAACTCCACAAAACAGTAGTAAAATACGCAGCCCAACAGCAACGCAAAACAGTCCACAAAACAATAACATTACTACCAAGCCTTTCGATATATATTTCACAAGTTCTAGCTTCAATGGCTTAGCCGCAACTTGGATAATCTTAAATACATATAGAGTAAGAGGTTCCTTACCTTTATACAGAAAGAAAAACTCCAATTTGACCTTAAATTTCCATGAAATATCCCTCCAATGCTGCCACAACAACAAAAAAGCGAAACTAGCGATCAATTAGTGTTTTTCGGCACTAGAATCACTTTAGAAGGCTTGAAATCACCTAGGATTGATATTAAGAACATGAGGGAGTATTTACAGAACATAAACCCTTTAAAAAAACCTCCCACACGAGCTGGAACGACACAAAAATGAGCAACAACAAGAAGAACAAGAGACTTACTAGCGCCACGGAATTCCCGACACTTGATTTGTGTTGTTTGCCCTTTTTTTGGGTCTTGAATCTTGAGAGAACCTTGAGAGGATGTTCCTAGGGTTCTAAGGTCTGAAAATAGTGAAAAGAAATGACTTAAAACGGGTTGGAGGCATCCTATATAGGTCCAAATATCTTAAACCGACTTAGTGGGCCCCATAGAGAGGTGCTTGGCGCAGTCTCGCGAAAACGCGAATATCTCTCTACTCCGAGATCGTATCGATGAACGGTTTAATGCGTTGGAAACTAGACTCATAGATCTTTAATTTGGTGGGTAGATCACCCCGTAATTCCTTGTAAATTATGAGAAAAGATTAGAAACATTTGACCTAATGTTTAAGTAAAATTATGAACCTAAGTTGCGACAACTTTTGTCGACTTTTGTTTCATAACTCGTTTGACTTCAAGACTTATGATACGGATATTATATGATTAAAATACCTTAATAAATGACCTCTTGAGTGTATTAAGCACCGCTAGATTACCTGAAAATACGAGTTACAACATCCTTGATTCGTTTAACTTCTAATACTGGTTAATCACCCTTATACACTCTTGTATCACTTAAGACCAATAGGATTGACTTCTTATCATCTCAAAGATAATTCCTTCTTGGATTTATGTTAACTAATATATGGCATGAACTAACACATGTGGATATGGGTTGTAACACCCTCCCCCCCTTAGGCTTCCCATTGATTTACGGCTGAGAGCGTCTGCCACAACATTGGCTTTACCGGGATGATACAATATCTCGACGTCGTAGTCTTTCAATAATTCAAGCCACCTACGCTGCCTCAAATTCAACTCTTTCTGCTTGAAGATGTATTGTAAACTCTTGTGATCTGTGTAGATGTCAACATGGACGCCGTATAAGTAGTGCCGCCATATCTTCAAAGCATATATTACTGCAGCCAATTCCAAATCATGGGTTGGATAATTCTTTTCATGCTTCTTCAATTGTCTTGATGCATAAGCAATCACCTTCCCACGCTGCATCAATACGCACCCCAAACCTATACCTGAGGCATCACAATATACCACATAACCTTCTGTTCCTTCAGGAAGAGTGAGCACTGGTGCGGATGTCAATCGATTCTTCAGCTCCTGAAAACTACGTTCACAAGTGTCAGACCACTGGAACTTGGTAGCTTTCTGTGTTAACTTAGTCAATGGTGATGATATAGAGGAAAACCCTTCTACAAACTGCCTATAATATCCTGCTAGCCCTAGGAATCTGCGGACTTCTGATGGCGTTGTAGGTCTCGGCCAATTCTTTACTGCATCGATCTTCTGAGTGTCGACGCTAATACCCTCATCAGATATCACATGGCCAAGGAACGCTACTGAGTTCAGCCAAAATTCACATTTGGATAGCTTAGCATATAACAAACGATCCTGAAGCGTCTGTAATACTATCCGCAAGTGGCCCGCATGTTTCGCCTCCAAACGAGAATATACTAGAATGTCATCAATGAATACAATCACGAACACATCAAGATAGGGCCTAAATATAGTATTCATGAGATCCATAAAAGCTGCTGGGGCATTTGTTAGCCCGAACGACATCACCAAGAACTCAAAGTGCCCGTATCTTGTCCGGAAGGCCGTCTTTGGAATATCCTTCTCCTTAACCCTCACCTGATGATACCCTGAACATAAATCAATCTTGGAGAAATACTTGGCACCCTGGAGTTGGTCAAACAGGTCATCAATTCTTGGAAGTGGATACTTGTTCTTTATAGTAAACTTATTCAACTGTCGATAGTCGATACACATCCGTAACGACCCGTCTTTCTTTCGCACGAATAGGACTGGTGCACCCCAAGGTGAAGTGCTAGGTCTAATGGAGCCCTTATCCAGCAAGTCCTTCAACTGCACCTTCAACTCTCGCAACTCTACCGGGGCCATTCTGTATGGAGGGATAGAGATCAGTTGAGTGTCAGGCGACACATCAATGCTAAACTCAATATCCTTTTCAAGAGGAAGGCCTGAGAGTTCATCTGGGAATTCGTTGACCACAGGAATTGATTGTAAAGTAGGCGGTTTTGCCTCCGCATCCCTAACACGAAAGAAATGATAAATGTAACCTTTTGAGATCATTTTCCTTACCTTAAGATAGGAAATAAACCTACCTTTTGGTGTAGCAATATTCCCTTTCCATTCAATGATGGGTTCACCAGGAAATTGAAACCTAACCATCTTCGTACGACAGTCAACATTTGCATAGCATGAGGCCAACCAGTCCATTCCCATTATCACATCAAAATCAACCATTTCTAACTCAAATAAATTTGCCGAGGTTTGACGACTACAAATCATCACAGTGCAACCTCTATATACCCTTCTAGCAATCACAGAATCTCCTATCGGAGTAGATACCGCAAGGGGTTTACTTATCAATTCAGGTTCAATGCCAAACTTATTAGCCACAAAGGGTGTAACATATGATAATGTAGATCCCGGATCAATCAGCGCATATACATCATAAGAAAACACAGATAATTTACCTGTAATAATATCTGGAGACGACTCGAGATCATGTCGACCTACTAGAGCATAGGTTCAATTTCGACCACCACTCAAACTCAGCACTGCATCTCTACCTCTACCACGACCTATCGACTGTTGAAAACCTCGAGCTTGAGGTCGAACTGATGAGGAAGAAGCAGACAAAGATCCAGTCGGCTGAGCCATACCATCACCTCCCCTGTTAGGACAATCCCGCATCATAAGGCCAGGCTGTCCGCAAGAATAACATGCATCAGAACCTCGACGGCACAGTCCAAAGTGGGCCTTGCCGCACTGATCACAACGTGGTGTTGTGGGTCTCGTCTGACTAGTATCCCTGTGATGTTGCGAGCCTGATACCTGCGAAATATGACCTGGACTAGAATGGGTAAATCGATCATATCGAGGCCTCTGAAACTGTGGAGGAGCACTAGCTACAGGTGGCGCCGAACTCCTTGAAGACTGGGGCCTGACGCTACCTCTGAAGTCATTAGAATACCTTGCAAATCTCGCCCTCTTATACTTGCCCCTATCCTGCTCCATATCTGCCCTCTCCTGGCGCTTATGATCCCCTAGGGTCTGGGCGTAAGCCTGAATACGGGAAATATCCATGCCCTCCACCAAGGAGGCTGTCGTGCACTCATTTCTAAGATGTGGTCCCAATCCGTTCACGAACAAATGCACCATATCACTCATCTCGGCCACCATATGGGGAGCATACCTTGCTAAAGAATCAAACTGCATACTATACTCTCGCACACTCATATTACCTTGTCTAAGGTTCAACAACTTATCAGCTCTAGCTCGTCGTATCTCAACTGGCAAGTAGTGACGAAGAAAGGCCTCAGAAAATTCCTTCCACACAGCTGGAGGAGCGTTCGGACCCCTGGATCTCTCCCAACTATCATACCAGAGAACCGCTAAATCCCGTAGCCGATAAGAAGCCAACTCTACTGCCTCTGTATCACTAACATGCATAACCTGCAGTGTATGATGAACCTGGTTAATAAAAGTCTGCGGGTCCTCCTTGGGGTCTAATCCGGTAAACACTGGAGGGTCTAAATTAATAAAATCACGAACTCTCGTACTAACTGGTTTATCAGCAGCACCTGTATTCTGCCTCTGAGCCTGAGCAGCTACCAAGCTAGTCAATAACTGCAAAGCACTCCGCATATCCTGGTCTGTAGTGCCAGACGGAGGAATTGGAGGTGTTGGGTGCCTCCTAATATCCTTTGGAGGAGACGGGGTAGATGAGGTATGAGACGACATCTCACTCTCAGCCTCACTTTGGCCTGCTTTGGCTTGGGGCACCGGACTGGTACCCTCTTCCGCAGCTGTATCAAGCCGTCTACTAATTGTTTGCTTCCTAATCGAAGGCATCGCTGAAAGAAAACAAGGTGAATATTAGAGATGAACACTTACGACTCAACTCTACGCACGATCTAGATTCAGGAAGAAGGTAACAAACCTAGATGTCATGTAGCCTCCTGATTATAAATGTGGCGTGCTACACATCCATAATCAAGACTCTACTAGACACGGCTCATAGACAATCCCTAGGATAGACTTGCTCTGATACCAAGTTTGTCACGACCCAAATTGGATGGCCATGACTAGCACCCGACCATACTTGCCGAGCACCAACGTACATTTTATCTAACCTTTTTTTATTATCTTTTAGGGTTGACGAGATCAATATAAATGGTAGACATGGATCATGGACAACCAACAATAAAATATGATGGCATGAACATACATAGCAGGGGATGACCAGACAATCAAGAAACTACATATAAGGTACGAGCTACCACGCTACCATGAAAGACTATACAACAAAAACCAGCCGACAAGGCATACCAAACTATACATGAGTCGACACTTGTCTATGAGCCTCTAAATGAACATAAGTGCTGCAACATAGCCAGAGCAGGGCCCCGACATACCAATAATGTCTATAACAAAAATGCATACCAAGACCACGGCAAGTCCGGAGAAGGGATCTCGCCAATCACTGCTGAACTGGACAACCTACTGTGGTGGGGGAGCTGCACCTGCCTGTCTATCAGGACCTGCAGCACGACATGCAGCGTCCACAAATAAAAGGACGTCAGTACGAATAAAGTACTGAGTATGTAAGGCAAGGAACCATAAATACGATCAGTAATGTAAGCAAGGATAGAGAATATACAACCTGTAACATCTTAGTACCTCTGAGGGCTACTTACATGAAATGCATGATACATATGTATAAATACATAAACCTTTAAAGCATTCGCCTCTGTGGGCATCATCATCATCATATCGTACCCGGCCATAATAGGCTCGGTAGAATCGTACCCGGCCACGTGGAGCTCGGTAAAACCCAACTGATCAGTGGTTGCACAATAGGTGTCGTACCCGGCCAACTATAGCGTGGCTCGGTAGAGTAAAATAGATACATATATATAATGCATGCTCGACTCATGGAATCACATTCTAAACCTTTCGGAGTGACGTAAGGTCGGTATCCTCTGTACACGTTATTAGGACTAACTCTTCACTATGAACCTTATAAGAATCAGGAAGTACCAACAACATTGATAACATAAGAATAAGAGAAGCAACATTAACATCAATCGTTCCATAAGAGGGAAAGCAATGTAAGTACTGCTAGCTTCTAAGAGTAGAGTATCTTTGGAAGCTCGTTCATTACATTATGTACAATCGGAGTCGTGCAAAAGAAGAAAAGGGATAGCCTCACATACCTTGTATATACTGCCCCAATCACAAGCTATGCAATTGTCACAACTCCTTAGTCTACAATAAGAGAAACGATACTATCGTTATCATTTAAGCATCATAACTATTATGTATCGACCACAACCTATACGTTGAAACGGACAGCACCTCCCCTATATATATGACTACACACCATTCAAAACAATCACCAAACAGCCCAAACAACATCAATAATAAACATATTGAGCCTCCCAAAATAGTCCACGCACAACCTAATTACATCATACATACGACGGCCACCGTAGTCGAGTCAAACGACCCGGAAATGTTACGAATAACTATCAGCCCACAACCCTACATATATATGGTATTTCTCCACACCCTTCCACCTCCAAAAATCCACAAAATAGTTGTAAAACACGCAGCCCAATAGCAACACAAAACAGTCCACAAAACAGTCCGCTACAAGTGAATAACTCGAACTCACGGCTTCCGATCACCGTCCCGTGAGTTCTTACATGTATAGAACGAATTACCATGAATTCACAGCAGAGAAAAATGTATGAAAGATGGCAGTAACTTACCTTACTTGTTGGATAACTCAGCCCTTCCCTTGGTTCTTCAAACTCTAGGTTTTACCTTCAAATAGAACTTGAAAGAGAGGGAAAATCGATTAGGGTTTGTGTGGGATTTTTGGGGAGGAGTTGTAGGGGTTAACTTTGGTTTTGAGGGTCTGAAATATGGATGAAATAACTGAGTTCATAACCCCTTAAAAGTCCTCTCCTTGGCCGACTTAGGTCTTTTAATTTTGTCCTATCATTTTGGCAAGTAGGTGATGCACCTACTTGTCATCTACCAATCTGCGCAGGCTTGCGAAAATATGAATATCTCTATACTCCGAGATTTTATTGATAAACGGTTTAATGAGATGGAAACTAGACTCATTGATCTTTAATTTTGTGGTTAGATCACCCCGTAATTCCTTGTAAATTAGGAGAAAAGCTTAGAAACATTTAACCTAATGTTTAAGTAAAATTATGAACCTAAGTTGCGACAACGTTTGTCGACTTTTGTTTCATAACTCGTTTGACTTCAAGACTTATGATACGGATATTATATGATTCAAACACCTTAATACATGACCTCTTGAGTGTATTAAGAACCTCTAGGTTTACCTGAAAATACGAGTTACAACATCCTTGATTCGTTTAACTTCTAATACTTGTTAATCACCCTTATACACCCTTGTATCACTTAAGACCAATAGGATTAACTTCTTATCATCTCAAAGGTAATTCCTTCTTGGATTTATGTTAACTAATATATGGCATGAACTAACGCGTGTGGATATGGGTTGTAACAGTTATGGAAGTGTACAAGCTATCATTTGGATCAAGAAGAGCCTATAATCATGTCTCAACTCAAAATTCACTTAGGATTTCGCCTCAACAAACATTTAGGGCAAGTTCTAGACCAATGGCTCGGGACTTGGACTTGCAATGCAATTTCTTACCACACAAGCTATGTGATCGCTAAAGATACAGAGTTGGGGGCCCACACCAACCTTAGATAAGATTTGAGCACACAATGGTCCCAGAAAACCACTTGATGATTATCGGTCAATACAAGAGTCTCAATGTAACATACCTTTATATATAGGACCAAAGTAAAATCAAAGTACGAGAAACGTAATGAAATGTTTAAATTTTATACAAACCAAGATGAAAAATAAAGAAAGCATAAAAACTGTCAAATATATACAAGCATCCAAACCCATAAAAGTAGGTCCTACCCCCTCATATGAAAGCTGACATTGTCTCCAATGGCAACTAAACCAAATAAGAACCAAAACGAATAGGGAAAAGGATATAGAGACTCCCTATGACCCGTCTGTCTGCATGGTCTCTTGAGGGTTCCCTGGGTCCTCAATATGCTCGGGAACCTCAGACTAGTTCCCTATGGCATGTTGCTCTGCTGTTGGGACCTGGGCTTGGACAGACTCCTAAGGTGCATCCTGTGGATGACTGGAGGAGGTCTCTGGTGGGTCTGCCAACTGGATGACTGCATCGTCTGCTCTGGGAATCATCCTCTTCCTCTTGGGAGGCCTCTAGGACTACTCAGGCTGGGGATGAGCTGTTGGTACCGGATCCTGTAGCAATAAGTCCAAAGGTAGATGATCCGCCTTCAACGTGTCAACATCAACCCTAAGCTACTTTACGGACTCCTTGGAAGCCCGTGTCTTCCTCAATTTCTTGGTGTCAAGGATTTTCTTCTGGTTGGCCAGAATCTCCTTGAGGGCATTCTCAATAGTCTGCGAGACCTGCGGAGATGCCGATTGAGCTTCCACTGTATTAGTAAGGATATACAACTTGGATAAAGTCGTCTACATCTAGTTGTTGATGCTGAGAAGAGCCTGGCTCAGTCGGTGTGCAGTCACTAGGTAAGCTCGCGAAGAGGATATCTCAGGGTCTGCTGAAGTATATGGGCCAGGAGGAATGTCTGTGGAGGTGGAGGCAGGCTGAGTAGGAGACACTACCACAACTGGCTCTTCAGACTGGCCAGTTGGAGCAGTAGTTGTTCCCTTGAAGTTCTTGCCCTTTGGGTTGTCATCACCCTGCATGTTGTACCACGAGAACGGGGCTTTCGCCTTGACCTTTATATCAAATGGCCTCTTTTCAACCTTGAGGTCCCTGAAGTACATGGTCAAGAAGTTGGGGAAGGGGTAGTTTCTATCACCCTCACTGACTACCTGGGTGATCACCCGAGGCATTTCATTCTCGACATTTATCGAGTACCCCACCATGATCGATGCCACCAAAACTGTCCGATGAAGAGGGAGGGAGTTGTCATGAGTAGTGGGGTCCAATCTGCTCCACACAAATGTTTTCCACCCCTTTGCCTCGAAGTTCAAACTTCTTCTCAGAATCTTGACGCCTGCATTCAACCAATCGGGGGTGGTACCTGAGATTTCCAGATACTGTGCCAACCAGGGACGGATCTCCTCTCCCAATTCCATCTTTGCCATATACAGTGCCTCGTCCTCCTTATTAAAGACAAGGTACTCATTTATTGTTTTCCCGTCAAAAAGCACCTTCAGATTTCACACCTTGGTCACTTTTGTGCCCTTTTTGATGTGGGCAGCATTGGTATAGAATTCCTTGACCAAGTGCTCGTTGGCATCTAACACACTCTCCCAAAAAATACTCCCAGCTAACTCTCTCCCTAAACTGCCTCCTCACATTGGGATTGTGAGGTAATAAGTCTCATTCAACAAAGCTCCTCTCCGGGATCAACTTCCTCAACGGCCACCATTCCGTAAATCTGTGGTACGCTACCTCGCTTACAAACCGGTCTTGACAAACCTCCGGTTTCCTTGTTCTTGCAACACCTCCCACCTGAGGTTCACCCCCTTCTCTTACTTCTCCTACTACCCCTTCTCCTCCTTTTTCCTCACCGTCTCCTACTACACCATCTCCGGATAATGAAGCTGTGGGAGAGGTGGATTATTCCCCACTACCTTCAGCTGAGCCTTCAAATGACCTAGAAGTTACATTCACTGACACTTGGGCAGTGGGGGAAGGTGGAGGAGTGTCTCTTAGCCTTTTCCTCTCCGGCCAGTCAAGGATGTAATCTGGCACGGAGTCTGAAGATATCTCCCGGGAGGGATCGTACTTACTCCCAGACATGTCAATGGCTCTATCAACAGCTTTAATCAACTTCCTTGTGTTTTTTAATATTTTGCCGGGCTTGAGGAGTTAGTCTTATCATTTTTTGTTTCCCTCCCCGGGAGGATTCTCCTCTGCCTAGTTGTCTAGAGCCCTTGCATCTTTGTTTCACCATTATCTGCAAATGCAATCCATTAAGCTTATTAGTATCAGCAGAAATAATTAAGAGTAGAGTTGCAGAAAAGGTTGCAGACAGTTGCAGAAATCACTCAGTGCGGACCACACAAAATCACGCGCAGCCGCACAGAGGTCAATGCGGACCGCACAAAATGGTAGTGCGGTTCGCACGGATGTGGGGTTCAGACTAACCACTCTCTGTCTCAAGGCAATGCGGACCGCACAAAATGTAGTGCGGCCGCAGTCCCCAAAGACCAGCTTCTAGGGCTTTCAGCAATGTGGTCCGCACAGAATGTTATTGCGGACCGCACAAAAGCACCGCAGACCGCAAAGAATCATCTGCGGTCCGCACTAAGTGCCCAGCTACGGCACTAACTTAGAGTTTATGAAATTTTGATTTTAAGTCCATTTTTACACCTAATAAAGGTCCATAAGTGTTTGCCCAGTGATTTTAACTACCTAATTCTACTTTAATCAAGCAATCAACTAACCTAACCTAACCAATTGAAGAAAATACGGGAAAAATAGAATAATAGACAAGAAAAACAAAAAGTAAAGGAAAATAACAAAATTAAAGCAATTAAACAAGAAGTCAAAATACCATATGTGAGATTTAGTGATGATTAATGATTCATAGCAGCAAGTTATGAGCACAAGGGATGACGAACAGTGTTTTTAGGGGTTCTGAGAGTAAAGAGATCGAAAAGTGTAACAGGAGGGCCTCAGGCCCTATTTATAGAAAAGGACCTGGGGCCCAGCTTACCAACCCAATGCGGACCACACAAAATGGACTGTGGTCCGCACCACATAGCATTTTTCAAGTTTGAGAAGGCAATCCACTGCGGTCCGCATAAAATGTCATGCGGCCGTAGTGGTCCACCGCGGACCGAGCAAAATATAGTGCGGCCGCAGTGGCAAACTTCAGAGAGCTGGAATTTTCATCCTTCATCAGTACGGTCCGCACTAAATGTAGTGCATCCGCATTGCTAACTTCAGAGACCTGAACACCTTTTCCACTATGTCCTGCACTACATCAACACAATCTTGTAGCATCTCACAACGAGTTAGTCCAAAAATAAATCCTATACTACAATGAAAATCAAATAAAAACAAGAAGAAAAACACATGGGTTGTCTCCCAAGAAGCGCCTGATTTAACATCGCGGCACGACGTAGGTTACTATCAAATCATTTGAGATGAAGAAGTGCCACCACGTGGATGTCATCAATTTTTCCCAAGTAGTGCTTGACCCTATGCCTATTCACTCTGAAAACTTCACCATTTTTGTTCTTTAAATCAAGAGCACCAAACGGGGTCACACACACCACTTCAAAAGTTCCACTCCATTTTGACTTGATCTTTCCCAGAAACAGACGTAACCGGGAGTTGAACAAGAGAACCAAATCACCCACTTTGAACTCCTTTCTACGAGCATATTCATCATGAAGGTACTTCATCTTGTCCTTGTACAAGGATGAACTGGAGTAGGCATGGAATCGGAATTTATCAAGTTCATTAAGCTGCTCCACACGAAGATTAGTTGCAACATCCCATTCAACATTTAGCTTCCTCAAAGCCAACATGGACTTGTGATCTAACTCAACTAGTAGATGGAAAGCTTTCCCAAACACCAACTGATACAGAGACATACCAATCGGAGTCTTGTAAGCAGTCCTATAAGCCCATAGAGTGTCATCCAACTTCTTTGACCAATCGGTCCTATTTGCATTGACCGTCTTTGACAATATGCTTTTGATTTCCCTATTTGAGACTTCAACTTGACCACTTACTTGAGGGTGATAGGGAGTAGAAACCTTGTGATTGACACCATACTTTGAAAGCAAAGTGACAAAAGCTTTATTGCAAAAATGAGACCCCCATCACTTATGATTGCACGAGGAGTACCAAACCTTGTAAAAATGCTCTTTTTGAGGAATGCAACAACACTCCGGGCCTCATTGTTGGGCAAAGCCGCGGCTTCAACCCACTTTGAAACATAGTCCACCACCACAAGAATGTATGTGTTCCCACATGAGTTAACAAACGGGCACATTAAATCAATGCCCCATACATCAAAAATATCAACATCAAGGATGGTATTGAGAGGCATCTCATCTTTCTTTGAAAATTCGCCCGCTCTTTGACATTCGTCACACCTCTTCACAAAATCACCCGCATCTTTGAACAAAGTTGGCCAATAAAACCCACAACTAAGAATTTTGGAAGCAGTCCTCGCCCCGCCATGATGGACACCACAAGGAGAGGAATGACAAGCCTCCAAGATACTCAATTGCTCTTCCACACACCTTCGGATCACACCATCCGTGCAAATGTTGAACAAGTACGACTAATCCCAATAGAAATAAAAACTATCCCGCTTGAGCTTCTTCCTTTGGTTAAAAGAGAGCTCACACGGGATTATACCAGTCACAAGAAAATTAGCAACATCGGCAAACCATGTCACATCATTCATCGACACCGAATGGAGTTGTTCGTCGGAATATGAATTATTGATCTCTAGGCTGTCACGAGGCCTCCCCTCCTCCTCCAAGTGGGACAAGTGGTCCGCCACTATGTTCTCACTACCCTTCCAATCCATAATCTCCAAATCAAACTCTTGAAGTAACAAGACCCATCGCATCAATCTAGCTTTGGAATCCTTCTTTGTCATCAAATACCGGAGTGCGGCATGGTCAGTATGAATAATAACCTTAGCACCCATAAGATACAGCCAGAATTTTTCCATTGCGAACACAATAGCCAAAAGTTCTTTCTCGATCACCGTGTAGTTCACTTGAGCATCATTCATTGTATTGCTCGCATAGTACACTAGATGAAACATTTTGTTCACTCTTTGACCCAAAACTGCCCCAACCGCAACATCGCTCGCATCACACATGAGCTCAAAGGGCAAGCTCCAATTAGGCACGTTAATGATAGAAGTGGTGGTCAACTTATGCTTGAGAAGTTCAAAGGCTTGCATACATTTTTCATCAAACACGAACTTAGCATCTTTTTCAAATAATTTTCACAAGGGATTCACTACCTTTGAAAAGTCTTTGATAAATCTTCGGTAGAACCCCGCATGCCCAAGAAAACTTCAAACTCCCTTGATAGATGTAGGGGAGGGAGCCTTGAAATCATATCAATTTTTGCTTTGTCTACCTTAATACCATGCTTCAAAATTTTATGCCCAAGAACTATTCCTTCTTCCACCATAAAGTGGCATTTCTCCCAATTGAGGAAAAGATTGGTTTCTTCACAACGGGCCAAAACTCTATCAAGATTCTTCAAGCATTCATCAAATGAAACCCCCAAAACACTAATGTCATCCATGAACACCTCCAAAATGTCTTCCACCATATCGGTGAAAATGGCCATCATACACCGCTAAAATGTAGTCGGTGCATTACACAACCCAAATGGCATCCTAGAGAAGGCAAAGGTTCCATATGGACAAGTGAATGTGGTCTTATTCTGATCTTCACGAGCAATCAAGATTTGGTTGTACCCATAATACCCATCCAAGAAATAGTAGAAGGCACGCCCAGTAAGTCGGTCTAACATCTGATCAAGGAAAGGCAAAGGAAAGTGATCCTTGCGGGTCACTTTATTCAACTTGCGGTAGTCCATGCATACCCTCCAACCGGTGATGGTTCTTGTAGGAATCAACTCATTTTGTGAATTTGTAACCGCGGTTATGCCACCCTTCTTTAGTACAAATTGCACCAATAAAGTCCAAGAGCTATCAGAGATGGGTACACAACTCCGGCATCTAACCAGTTGCTCACCTCCTTTTCACAACTTCTTGCATTGCCTCGTTCAGCCTCCTTTGATGCTCCAAGTAGGGATTTGCATCATCTTCCAGAATAATCTTGTGCATATAGAATGCGGGGCTTATCCCCCGAATACCAGCTAAAGTCCATTCAATTGCCTTTTTCTGCTTTTGAAGCACCTCCAATGTGGCATCAACCCTACATGTTAGTAAGGCAAGAAGAAAGGATAATTGGCAAAGTAGAATTTGAGCCTAAGAACTCATACCTGAGTTGTGGAGGCAGTGGTTTCAACTCCAACACCAGAGGCTCCTCAATTGAAGGTTTTGTTGGTGGAGTCTTTCTATTCTCGAGGTCCAAAGATAATTTCCTAGGCTCATAAGAATAAGAGCCCATTCCATGTAAAGCATTCACGCACTCCACTCGGCTTGCATCCTCATTGACATCAAGATTCAATAATACGGCCTCCAATGGGTCCTCCACATTGGTCATTGCACTGGTGTCATCAATTATCATTGCTGTGACGAGGTCCACAAAAGAGCACACCTCGATACTATTGGGCTGCTTCATTGATTTGCACACATGAAAGACCACCTTTTCATCACCCACCCGGAAGGTGAGTTCACCTGCTTCCACATCAACTAAGGCCTTCCCCGTTGCAAGGAAGGGTATTCTGAATATGATAGGAACTTCATAGTCAACCTCACAGTCCAAGATCACAAAGTCAGCTGGCAAGAAAAATTTGTACACTCGGATAAGCACATCATCAATAATACCTAATGGTCTCTTCATCGATTTATCCGCCATTTGTAATCTCATGGAAGTCGACCTAGGTTTCCCAATACCCAAGGTTTTGAAAACTGAGTAGGGCATCAAATTGATACTAGCCCCAAAATAACATAGAGCCTTAGCAAAATCCGCACTCCCAATAATGCAAGGAATGGTGAAAGCACCGGGATCTTCAAGCTTCGGGGCCATTGAATGCACTATAGCACTAACTTGGTGAGTTATCTTTTTAGTTTCACAATCCATAGAACGCTTCTTTGTAACCATGTCCTTCATGAATTTAGCATAGCCCGACATTTGTTTAAGAGCCTCCACCAAAGGCACATTAATGGACAAGCTCTTCATCATGTCAATGAACTTTTTAAACTGGTTCTCATTTTTTTGTTTCGCGAGCCTTTGAGGATAAGGTGGAGGTGGCCTTGGCAAAGGAGCCTTGGCATTAGGCTCAACTCAGCTATAGCCTGCCCATGATCATGTAACTCCTTGTGCAAATGAGTGACCGTGGGGTCACCTTGGGGCACATTGGCTATACTTTGCCATGCAGAAGAAGTGTCAGCCATCTCGTCAAGATTATCACATGCCTCATCATACGATAGCTTCATAAAGTTGCCCCCAGCAAGTTGGTTCACTATGCATTGATTTGTTGTATTAATGCCCCGGTATAAGGTTTGTTGGATCATCGCCTCGGTCATATCATTGTTGGGGCATTCCTTCACCATTATTCTATAACGCTCCCAAATCTCATGTTAAAGTTCCATGGGCTCTTGCTTGAAGGCCAATATCTCATCTCGCAATGCCGTCATATGCCTCTGTGAGAAAACTTTTGCAATGAACTTGTCCGCCAACTTATCCCAAGTAGTGATGGAATGGTTGGGAAGTCGCTCGAGCCAATCCAATGCCTTCACTTTAAGTAAGAATGGGAAGAATCTCAACCTAAGAGCATACTCGGACACATTAGTCTGCTTTCTCCCCCAACATGTATCCACGAACCCCTTGAGATGTTTGTAAGCATTTTGATTTGCAGCGCCCGTGAAATACCCACGATGCTCTAGTAAGGTCAAAAGCACATTGGTTATTTGAAAATTGCCTTCCCGAATTCGGGGTGGGACAATAACACTTGCATAGACTTGGTTCGGGAGCACTCTGGGAGCCACTCTTGGAGGTGGCGGAGGAGGATCTGGAATATTTTCATTAACATTAGCATTGGCTTGGAGGCCTCTACGTTGTCCTTAAGGTACAAGAGGCACCTCATCACCTCCGACATCATCTACTTCCTCCCCCGCGATCACATTTCCAAAAGGGTCATTAGCGTTGTTCGCTGCCATTTGGTACCTGAGTTGTGACACAAAAAAGTTAGTAACAAATAAGGCAAGAGAAAAAATACACAAAACTAGCTAGATAAATAGCCAAAATCGTTAGCCCCCCGGCAACGATGCCAAAAAGTTGATCGAGGCCTACCCTGCACTACTATTGAGTAGCGAGAGAGGGTCGAAGCAGCTTTTACTCGATTTAGGGTCGGGATCGATTTCCACAGAGATCTAGAAGTTGGAGTTGGGTATCTATCTAATTTAGAGATGTGTATGTGTTCCAAATTGCAATTCTAAATATTTTTGGGTTTTTGTTTTTCTTCTACTTTTATCAAACTACAATGCTAAATTAAACTAGAGTAAGCTAAGAGTAAAATACTGTGGGTGGTTCAAATGGTTTAAAAGGCACTAGGATAGTGACTTTCACCTAGGTGGTCAATTGACGGGTAGTTGAGTCTAAGGCATGATTGACATATTTGGGGAGTATGATATAACCGTTGTACGATTTTACCTACTCTACACCTCTCGGTGGTTAGAGTGATTTTACCCGAATTGACTTTCTCAAGACTAATTGGGTATGAAAATTTGCACAAGCAATCAAGGTTCAAGTCGGGTATTACTATCTCTACGTTTAACCCTTTAATTGGGGCTATCAATCTCTTGAGTACGCTCCAATTCCTTGTTGGACCAATTTTAGAGACTTAGGCTCTCTTTCTCAAGAAGAGATCAAGTCAACTAAACACAAACTAGTGTTTGTAACCACTAATTCAGCAATTAAATATGAAATTAGCCCAAATATCAAACACCCATAGTCAATCTAGCCCTAAAATACAAGACCCATCAGTTACCCATACTAGGGTTGAGCCACAACCCTAGCTTATGGGTCTAGCTATTCATAATAGAAGAAGAAAACAGAGAAATAGATGAAGAAAAACTTATATTAATTAATTACTAAGCTAAACTAGAAGTGAAGATAAAATTGCCCAAAATAGCTAAAGAAATAGAAGTCACGAGCACAACTCAGTACAAAATCTATCTGCTAACCTAAAAATGGGAAAAGAAGCTATTTATACTAAGCTAAAAAATCTGGACAAAAATACCCCTGCGGGGCTAGTGCGGACCGCACAAAATCACGTGCGGCCGCACTAGGGCTCCTAACTTGAGAATCCAACTATCTGAACTCGGGCAATACGGACCGCACAGAATCAAGTGCGACCGAAGTAACTCCAGTGCGGACCGCATTAAATCTCATGCAACCACATTGCCTTTTGGTCTGGAAATCGACCTCTCTCAACCTCACTTCTGCGGACCGCACAGAATGGTGTGCGTCCACATTGGGCCTGTTTTTCCTGAGCTTTGTCTTGTCTTGGTACTTGTGCAAGTTTCACTCCTTTTTGAGCTGATCTTTGACATCTTGTCACTTTGTTGATCAAACCTGCAATCAAGCACAACTTGTGAGCCTTTTGGGACTATTTTGCACGAATTTCTAATCAAAACATAAGCAAGAAGGAGTACAAAAAGTATCAAAATCCCTAGTTATCAGTTACCCGCCATTCACGAGCACAAAGCATTAGAGGATTGTTAGGTAATCTTTTGCTCGATAGCACGGATTCTTTAGGGAAAGTAAGGTGTGTTACCGAGTTAAGGACTATCTAGCAATTCATTGGTGGAATCTTTGAAGGCACAAAACTTTCAGTGTTCCAATTCACATTCTTCGCATTCGAACACTGTGGGGGGTGGGGATGATATGAGGATACGGCAACACTGTCTGCGACGTCGACCGGGAATGAAAAGCTAGAAACATAAATGTGTAATCGGGATCGGGGACTGCACAACCAGCCCCATAGAAAAAGTTGTAAAAGATAGCCACAAGCAATGGCAATTCCTTTTTAGCATAACAAATGCTTTTGTACTTTTAAAAATAGAAGGAATTAAATGAAATAAAATCCTTTTTTTATCTTGTTTCTTGTCTGAACGATGAACTAATTTTGTCATTTGAAAGTTAAACAAGTACTTCAAATTCTAGTGCTATAATGAACAAGAGACGTCCTCTTCAAGAGCACCGTAAACATAAGAGGGGCCTCTCTTATGAAAACCCTTACGTTAAAGGGTTGGTTTTGGAAGAATTCATTCCCGAAATCAAAATGCCTTCGAGGAAAGAATGCACCCGAACACGTATATGAAAAGACACAAAAAAGTAAACATGCACAAACACTTATAGAAACCCTCATGTAAAAGGGATAATGCTCGGAATAAAAGTACTTCAAAGAAAGTGCATCTCAAACTACTAATAGCAAAGCATGAAATGAAAACGTCCGCGAAACTCTTAAGCAAATTCAAAGATTAAAGACTTCCATGGATATTCAAATGAAAATAAGATTCAAATAATACTTGAGCAAAAATATGTCTTTATTTACAAAAACATGCCAAAAATGGCAAAGAAACAAGAATGGGAAAAAGAAAAGAAAGGCTAAATATTAGCATCTCCAGAACCAGGAGAAAGAGAAGTGTCTGCGCCCCATGGAGGAGTAGGTGAATCCGCCGATGGCTTGACATTTTCCCTATTTTAGTCTTCAGCATCATCATCCTCTGATTCCTCTTCAGTTCTCGAATACTCAGAACTGGAACCAGAAGAACTAGAAGCATTAGACTGCGCGGGAGTTCATTTTTAGTAGCTAACTCAAGCTCTCGGAACCTAGCAATTTCGGCATCAAAGTCAAGGATGCCTACTTTGGCCTCTTCCAAGGTTTTTCTCCTCATACTGTACATGGCATAAGTTTTTTCAACAATGAGGGAAGCCGCTCAGCATTTGAGTTTTTCCTTGAGTTGGGTTACCTCATCAGAGAGGCTTTTCCAAGCGGACCTAATGGATTGGAGGCTAATATCAAGGTTGCGGACAGTTGAACTAAAGAGCCTATTATGCTCGATAGTTTTTCTGTACTTCTCTTCCAACTGTGCACACTAAGTCTCTATTGTAGCAAGCTCTTCGATTTTGGAGGCCAAGGCTGCTTCTAATTCAACCACTTTTTCAGCAGTAGCAGCCCCGCGCTCGATTGCAGCAAGAACGACGTCATGGACTTCAGCCCATTTAGCCTTAACCTCGTCAAATCTAAACTTAGCGGGCCAATTTCTCGGCTAAGGATTACCACTTCTTGCTCATTTTTCTGCAAATGAGACTCCAAAATAACGGCCTCAGTGGCTTTGGTTTCTAGTTACGAGAGGTGGAGGACAGTCTGGTCTTGTTCCGCCAAAAGTCGATTATGTTCAGAAGTAAGTTCCTCTTTCTCGCGAATCAACTTTTGAAGGCCCTCAGAAACAAGAAAGTTGGCCTACAAAGCAAAAGATGCAAAACTTAGAATATATTCATGCAAAGGTAGAAGAAATTACGAAGAAAGAAACGTACCGCTGCAGCATTATGCATGGCATTGTTCAACAGACACTCTCCCGAGTGTGCCTGAATCTTTTCCCAATATTTTTTTGTAGCCAAAGGCATCAGATAGTTAGCAAGCTCCACCGGTCAAGAAAGCAGGATGCACCCGATAGAGATCGAAAGAGTCACATTCCTCCTACTTTGTGGATTTTTAGAAGGGGCAGCATAATTTTGCCCTAAATTCCCTTGAACTGGGGACTGGGGAGGAGTAACATTTCCTTGATGGTAGGCTATAATCTCGTATTTTAGTCGCTTAATGTACTCTAATATACTACACTTTAATTGAGTTTAAGCTTTAATCGCTAGCATTTTGCACTAATTATGTGTTTTATGCTTTGTAGGCGTGATTCCGAGCTATGTAGATGTTATGGAAGAAATTTGAGTGATTTAGACCTTTGAAGTCTGAGTAAAAGCCCAAGGGAATAATCCGAGATCGCTTTCAGGGGTTTAGAACCACATATGCATATCAAAACGCGAAGAAAAAGGCTCACTCTGAGAAATCACCACAACCGCTGCGCATGGCATGCCGCGACTACCTATTTTCTATGGTTGTCAATTTTGTCAAGTCTCTGGATTTCCCCACTAATGCTCTGCATGGTGCGTCTCCTCATGCAGCATGCTTCTGCAAATTTTACAGAGCCGAAATCCTATTTTGCGATTGGGGTTGACCCTACTTAGTATAAATATATGTAAAAATGTTATTTCGAGGAATTTTGACACATCTTAGACCTAAGGAAGCTAAGGAGGATGTGGAGAAGCAAAAGCATAAGGATTTCATCATCCAATCCTCACTCAAGACATGAGTTTGGATCGTTTTATGTTTTCCTTTGATTTAAAAATTGTTATGATGAATTGCTCCACATCTATGGAGTAGTTCTCTTTAGGGTTTAATGGATTTGGTGTATTGATACTTATTTGTGGATAATTAACTCTAATTTTTATATATTAAATCGTTTTGGATGTTTTAATTGTTGCATCTATATTCACTAGTTAATGTAATCGAGAGAGGCATTGTGATGACCCGAAAGGTCATCTTGTGATTTAGAACTCAATTCTGCACTTTTTAGCCTTAGAAATCTCATTTTTACCCTCCTTGATTTGCGTGCGCAGTCCAGGCGTGTTTCCGGAAAGCTTTTATGTTAAAAATTAATGAAAATTAGAAATTTTGCCTAAAAACTTTATATGAGTTGACTTCGATCAATATTTTTGGTAAACGGACCCAGATTCGTATTTTACCAGTCCTGGTGGGTCTGTATCATAATTTGGGACTTGGGCATATGTCCGGAATTGAAATTGAAAGTCCCTAGCCTGAGATATCGGACTTTGTCAAAATTTGAAAGTTAAAGGCTTAATGAAATGGAATAAGGTTTGACTTTTTGGATATCACGTCCGTATTTTGGCTTCGGAATCCGGTATAGGTCCAATATCACATTAATGACTTGTCTGTGAAATTTGATGAAAAACGAAATTAGTTTGACGTGATTCGTACGTCCGGTTGAGAAATTAGAAGTTTCAAAACTTTCTTGAAAATTTCATTTGATTTGGTGCTAAATTCGTAGTTCTACGTGTGATTTTGACAATTTGATCGAGCGAGAAAGTTCGCATGATGGTCTAAGACTTGTGTGCATGTTTGGTTTGGAGCCCTGAGGGCTCGGGTGAGTTTCGGATAGGCTACATAGTGAAAATAGGACTTAGAACATTGTTGGTGTTTCAGCTGCTGGTATAGGGCTCTGATCTCGCAAATGCGAGATCCGGAATCGCATATGCGACCTCTGCAGGTTCCACATTTGCGAGGAGAAGCTGGGCCAACAGTGTTCGCAATTGCGATCAATTGGTCGCAATTGTGGAAGGTCGGGCTCACATTTGCGAGATTTTCTTCGCATTTGCGATGAAAGCAGGAATGGGAAGACCTTCGCATTAGCGATAGGTTCTTCGCATTTGCGGGGCTTGCATTTGCGAACCCTTGGTCGCAAATGCATACCTGCAACTAATCAAAATGACTTTTGGACGGGATTTTTGATTCATTCTTCAAATTTTCAAAACCTAAAACACAAGATGAGATTTTCCAATAACCTTTTCTTCCCCAAATCATAGGTAAGTGATTATAAACTAGTTTCTTTCAATCTTCCACTTCATTTTACAAGATTTCAACCTAAAATTAAGGTTTTCATGATGGAATTGGGGATTTTTGGGTAGAAACTAGGGATTTGGTAAATTGGAGATTTAGACCTCAAATTGAGGTCGGATTTCAAAATCAATTACATATCCGGACTCGAGGCGAATGGGTAATTGGGTTTTGGTATGAATTTTGGGTTTGGACCAAGCGGGTCGGAGTGTTGACTTTTTGAAAAATCAACTAAATTGAATCCTTTGGTATTGTGGAAAGTTCCTAAGGCTTAAATTGAATCATTTTGTTGGTAATTTGCTAGATTCTATTGGTCCGGAGGATTGTGTGAAGGGAAAAGCGTTAATTGAGCATTGAATTGGTCATTGGAGCAAGGTAAGTGTCGTGATTAACCTTGGCTTTAGGGATTAGGTATTATTTGCCTATTTGGTATGTGTTTGGATGTTGAGGACAACGTTTAGGTGAGGTGACGAGCACCTATGCATTATTGTCGAGTCATAGTAAGCAAGTGAGTCTTATTCTTGTAACTGTTGTATTCTTTGATCATATTGTTCATGCTTAGACTAGCTATTTGTTATGTTAAACAACTCTTATCATGTTTTACGGAATTTGGTATTGATTGAGTATTGACTCAAAGTTGAGGTTGGTATTGTGGAAATAAATGTTGAAGTCAGACTTGTTCTTGAAATTTCTATCTCCCTGTTGTTATTGCTCATTATTTTGGTGAGAGAGAGTGTTAAAGCACGAAGGGTGATGCCATGCAATGTTTTGTGATGAGTTATAATGCACGACGGGTGATGTCGTCCCATGTTTTATGAGTGATAATGCAGAATGGTAATGCCCTTTCTATTGTTTCTTATGGTGAGATTGAGAGTAAAAGCACGAAGGGTGATGTCATGTACTTTCCTTTACTGTGTTTACTTGTTTCTATCTATTAAAGGTATATCGATTGAGCATGTTCTTGTTTTCTTTGTGATTTCTTCGTCTTGTAATCACTTCAGCATGTCCCCTCCCCAATATTTATTGCCTTGTTCCTTTAGTTGTTGTTATTGGCGTATATATATTGATTAACTGCATAGGCTTATTTGTAGGTGTCTTGTCCTAGCCTCGTCACTACTTCGTTGAGGTTAAACTCGACACTTACCAGTACATGGGGTCAGTTGTAGTGATACTGCACTCTGCACTTTCTGTGCAAATTTTGGTACCGGACTGAGTTGATCCTAAGTCTAGCTGCTGGCTTTATCTGTTTGGAGATTCAAGGTAGTCTTGTTGGCGTCCGCAGGCCCTGACGTCCCCTTCTATGCATTCCCTTTACTATTTCATTTGTATCGAAAACAATTGTATTTCCTTTAGACACCTTAATTGTAGCTAAATCTTAATAGTTCGTGGATTGTGACACCAGATTCTGGGTTGCTGTGTATAAGTATTAAAGTTGTTATGGATTTCTGCGCTTTTCTTTTTACCTTGTTATGGCTTATTTATGTTTATCATTGAAAAACTTAAGAATTTGGCTTAATCATCTCTAATGTTGGCTTGCGTAGCAAGTGAAATATTAGGCGCCATCACGGTCCTGACGGTGGGAATTTTAGGTCATAACAAGTTGGTATCATAGCACTAGGTTTCCTAGGTCTTACAATTCACGAGCAGGATTAGTAGAGTCTAGGGGATCGGTACGGAGACGTCTGTACTTATCTCTCAGAGGCTACAGAGTTTAGGAACAAGTTCACTTGTATTCTTCTATGTCGTGCGATTTTGTTCCCTCAATGCTAATTGAACGCTTCTACTCTTGTTCTTTCGTAGATGGTGAGAACACGTACCATATCTTCAGCTGAGCAGTATCCAAGCCCCTAGTGGAAACTCCTACGAAGGGTAGAGGACGAGGAAGAGGTCGTGCCAGAGGCCGAGGCAAGGGTAGGGCTCAACCCAGAGCTCGAGTAGCAGCACCAGCGGCGGAGCCTCAGGTAGAGTTTGATGAGGAGGCTCTAGCCCAGACTGTTCCAGCAGGACCAGCTCAGGTCCCAGAGGGATTCATTGCCACCCCGATACTTCAATATACTTTGGTCCGTCTAGTGGGCCTTATGGAAAGTATGGCACAGACCGACACATTCCCTATAGCACCAGCTGTCTCTCAGGCTGGGGGAGGAGCACAAACTCCTGCTACCCACACTCCGAAGCTGATGGCTCCTCAGTTTCAAACTTCAGTAGCTCAGCGCGTTGGGGTAGTTCAGCTGGGTGTTACGGCACAAACCGGTGATGGATCAACTCTGCCTTTTGAGGCTTTATGGATATTGGATAGGTTTACCAAGCTTTTCCTAGTTCACTTTAGTGGTGCATCTTCAAAGGATCCCTAGGACTATCTGGACAGTTGTCATGAGGTGTTAAGGAACATGGGGATAGTGGAAACCAATGAGGTCGACTTTTCTGCATTTTATTTGTTGGGTTTCACCAAGAAATGGTGGAGGGATTATATGTTGACCAAGCCAGTTGGATCGCCAACTCTTACTTGGAACCAGTTCTCTCAGTTATTGCTTTAGAAGTTCCTTCCTATCACTCAGAGAGAGGACTATCAGAGGCAGTTCGAGTGTCTGTAGCAGGGTTCTGTGATTGTCACTCAGTACGAGACTCGATTTGTGGATCTGGCCCATCATGCTATTCTTCTGCTTCATATCGAGAGAGTGAAGGAGGGTAAGGAAGTTTATTGATGGACTTGCCTAGCCTATCAGATTGCAGATGGCTAAGGAGACTGGGAGTGAGATTTCATTCCAGGCGGCAACCAATGTTGTTAGGCGAGTCGAGATCGTACTAGCTTAGGGGAGTGGTCAGGGATCTGACAAAAGATCTCATCATTCTAGGGGATTCAGTGGTGCCTCGTTTGGAGGCAGGGGTACTTTTGGTAGAGGTCATCCTCCCAGGCCGTTTCATTCAGTACTCCAGGCTTCTCACGGTGTTTCAGGTAGTTGTGGCCCTCATATGCATTATTTCGATCAGCTAGCCTACAGTGCACCACCAGCTCCTATCAGTGCACCTCCGCTCCAGAGTTTCCAGGGTGGTTACTCAGGCCGACAGGGTAGGTTTCAGGGTCAGCAGTCACATCAGCCCAGGTCCTGTTATACTTGTGGAGATTCGAGGCACATTGCTAGGCTTTGCCCACGAGCCTCGAGCAATTCTCAGCATCAGGGTTCTCGTGCCATGGTCCTAGCATGGGGTGCTTCCCGCCCACTCAGCTAACTAGAGGTAGGGGTTAGACAGCTAAAGGTGGAGGTCGAGGCATTAGAGGTGGAGGTCAGGTCACTAGAGGTGTAGGCCAGCCAGACAGGGCACGTCCTTGAGATTTAGTTCAGAGTAGTGGCCCCCAGCCTCGATAATATACTTTTCTAGCCAAGCCTGAGGCTGAGTCATCTAACGCGGTTATCACATGTATGGTTTCAGTTTGCAGTAGGGATGCCTCAATACTATTTGATCTGGGTTCTACTTATTCGTATGTGTCATCCTATTTTGCTTCATATTTGGTTGTGCCTTGTGATTCTTTGAGTGCCCCTGTGTATGTGTCTACCCATGTGGGAGATGCTATCATTATAGAGCACATTTATCATTTGTGTATGGTTACCATTTGGAGTCTTGAGACTCGTGTAGATATCCTACTTCTCGATATGGCTGATTTTGATGTCATTTTGGGGATGGACTGGTTGTTACCTTATCATGCTATATTGGACTGTCACGGCAAGACAGTGACCTTAGCCTTGCCAAGGTTGCCTCGATTGGAGTAGAGAGGGACTCCAGGACATTCTACCAGTAGGGTTATCTCTTATGTGAAGGCTCGTCATATGGTCAAGAAGGGGTGACTAGCTTATTTGGCTTATGTTTGCGATTCTTGTGGGGAGGTTCCATCCATGGATTCAGTACCAGTCGTTAGTGAGTTTTCGGAGGTCTTTTATGCAGACCTGCCGGGGATGCCACCCGACAGAGATATCGACTTCTGTATTAATTTGGCTTTGGACACTCAGCCTATTTCCATTTTGTCACGCCGTATGGCCCTACCAGAGTTGAAAGAATTGAAGGAGCAGTTGTAAGATTTGCTTGATAAGGGCTTTATTAGACCTATTGTCTCGCCCTGGGGTGCGCCTGTGTTGTTTGTGAAGAAGAATGATGGATCGATGAGGATGTGCATAGATTATCGGCAGTTGAACAAACTCACCATCAAGAACAAATATCCATTGCCAAGGATTGATGACTTATTTGATCAGCTTTAGGGTGCCAAAGTGTTTCAAAGATTTATTTGAGGTCTGGCTATCATCAGTTAAGGATTAGGGCATCCGATGTCCCTAAGACAGCTTTTCGGACTCGGTATAGGAATTATGAATTTCTATTAATGTCATTTAGACTAACCAATACCCCAGAAGAATTTATGGATTTAATGAATCGGGTGTTCAATCCCTATTTGGATTCCTTTGTGATTGTGTTTATTGATGATATTTTGATCTACTCCTGTAGCTGAGAGGAGAATAAGCAGCACCTTCGGATCGTTCTTAAGACTCTGAAAGACAACCAGTTATATGCTAAGTTTTTAAAATGCGAGTTTTGGTTGAGCTCAGTTGCCTTCTTGGGGCACGTTGTATCAGCATAGCGTATTCAAGTGGATCCTAAAAAAATTGAGGCAGTTAAGAACTATCGATTTGTGGAGAGGTTTTCATCTATAGCAACCCCTTTGACCAGGTTGACCCAGAAAAGTGCCCCATTTAGATGGTCAGACGAGTGTGAGGAGAGCTTTCAGAAGCTCAAGATTGCTTTGACTATGGCGCCGGTGTTGGTGTTACCCACAGGTTCAGGGCCTTATACAATATATTGTGACACATATCATATTGGACTTGGTGAAATATTGATGCAGGATGGCAGGGTGATTGCATATGCGTCACGACAGCTGAAGGTTCACGAGAAGAATTACCATGTTCATGACTTAGAGATTGCATCCATTGTTCACGCGCTGAAGATTTGGAGGCACTATCTTTATGGCGTGTCATGTGAGGTGTTCACGGATCATCGGAGTTTATAGTATTTGTTCAAGCAAAAGGAGCTCAATTTAAGGCAGAGAAGGTGGTTAGAGCTATTGAAAAACTATGATATCACCATCTTATAACATCCCGGGAAGGCTAATGTGGTGGCCAATTCTTTGAGTAGAAAGTCAGTGAGTATGGGAAGCCTTGTGTACATTCTAGTTGGTGAGAGACCGCTTGCATTAGATTTTCAGGCCTTGGCTAATCAGTTTGTGAGGTTGGATATTTCTGAGCCCAATCATGTTTTAGCTTGTACGGTTGCTCGATCTTTATTGTTCGAGCATATTAGGGAGCGGCAGTATGATGACCCTCATTTGCATTTCCTTAGGGATACAGTGCGGCACAGTGATGCCAAACAGGTTACGGTTGGGGATGATAGAGTTTTGAAGATGCACGGTCGTGTTTGTGTGCCTAATGTGGATGGACTTGCGGCAAGATGTATCAGGACTTGCGGCAACATTATTGGTGGAGGAGAATGAAGAAAAATATAGTGGAACATATAGCTCGATGTCTAAATTGTCATCAAGTAAAGTATGAGCATTAGAGACCGGGTGGTTTACTTGAGAAGATAGAGATTCCTGAGTGAAAGTGGGAGCATATCACTATGGATTTCATTGTTGGACTCCTACGGACTCATAGGAAGTTCGATGAAGTTTCGGTTATTGTGGATAGACTGACCAAGTCAGCCCATTTCATTCTTGTGGCAGCTACCTATTCTTTAGAGCGGTTGGCAGAGATTTATATCCGCGAGATCGTTGGTGTGCCCGTGTCTATCATTTCTGATCGAGGTACGTAATTCACTGTGCATTTTTGGAGAGTAGTGCAGCGTGAGTTGGGCATGCAAGTTGAGCTGAGCACAATATTTCATCAGACAGACGGCTAGTCCGAGCGCACTATTCAGATATTGGAGGATATGCTCCGGCTTGTGTTATTGACTTCGGAGGTTCATGAGATCAGTTCTTGCCACTTGTGTATTTCGCCAACAACAATAGCTATCAATCGAGCATCCAGATGGCTTCCTATGAGGCATTATATAGTAGGTAGTGTCAATCATCGGTTGGATAGTTTGAGCCGGGGGAGGCTCGGTTATTTGGTACAGATTTGGTACAGGATGCCTTAGATAAGGTTAAGATTATTCAGGATAGACTTTACACAGCTCAGTTTAGGCAGAAGAGTTATGTCGACAGTAAGGTCTGTGATGTTGCATTTATGGTCGGAGAGATAGTGTTGCTCTGTGTCACCCATGAAGGGTGTAATGAGGTTTGGAAAGAAGGGCAAGTTGAGCCCTAGGTACATCGGGCTTTTGAGATTCTTGAGCGAGTGGGAGAGGTGGCTTACATAATTGCGTTGCCACTTGGTTTATCATCGGTACATCTAGTGTTTCATGTGTTCATGTTTCAGAAGTATCACGGAGATCCATCCCATGTGTTAGACTTCAGCACTGTCCAGTTGGACAAGGATTTGACCTACGAGGAGGATCCGATAGCTATTCTAGATCGGCAGGTTCAACAGTTGAGATCGAAGAGTTATCCTTCTATTCGAGTGCAATGGAAAGGTCAGCCTGTTGAGGCAGCTACCTGGGAGTCCAATATGTGGAGTAGATATCCCTACCATTTCACCAGCTCAGGTACTTTTCTATGTCCATTCGAGGACGAATGGTTGTTTTAGAGGTGGAGAATGTGATGACCCGAAAGGTCATCTTGTGATTTAGAACTCAATTCTGCATTTTTAGCCTCAAAAATCTCATTTTTACCCTTCTCGATTTACGTGCACAATCCAGACATATTTTCGGAAAGCTTTTATGTTAAAAAAATAATTAAAATAAGAAATTTTGCCTAAAAACTTTATTTGAGTTGACTTCGGTCAACATTTTTGGTAAACGGACCCGAATTCATATTTTGATGGTCTTAGTGGGTCCGTATCATAATTTGGAACTTGGGCGTATGCTCGGAATTGAAAGTTAAAGGCTTAATGAAATGGAAGTGTTTGACGAAAGTTTGACTTTTTGGATATCAGGTCCGTATTTTAGTTCCCGAACCCGGTACAGGTCCAATATCACATTTATGACTTGTGTGTGAAATTTGATTTAAAATGGTATTGTTTGACGTGATTCAGACGTCCGGTTGAGAAATTAGAAATTTCAAAGCTTTCCTGAAAATTTCATTTGATTTGGTGCTAAATTCATAGTTCTAGGTGTTATTTTGGTGATTTGATCGCGTGAACAAGTTCGTATGATGCTTTAAGTCTTGTGTGCATGTTTGGTTTGGAGCCCCGAGAGCTCGGGTGAGTTTCAGATAGGCTACAGAGTGAAAATAGGACTTAGAACATTGCTGGTGTTTCAGTTGCTGGTGTAGTTTACGAGATCAAAAATCGCATATGCTACCTCTGCAAGTTTGTAAGCTAATTCTCGCATTTGCGAAGAGAAGCTGGGCCAATAGTGTTCGCAATTGAGAACTTTCCGGCGCATTTGCGATGGGAGTCTAGGAAGGCAGTGGTCACAATTGCGGAATGTCAGGCTCGCATTTGTGAGATTTTCTTCGCAATTGCGATGAAAGTAGGAATGGGGAGACCTTCGCATTTACGATAGATTTTTCGCATTTGTGGGGCTCGTATTTGCGAACCCCAGGTCGCAAATGCGATACCTGCAACTAATCAAAGTGACTTTTGGATCTTCAAATTTTCAAAACATAAAACACAAGAGGCGATTTTCCAAAGACCTTTTCTTTCCCAAATCATAGGTAAGTGATTCTAAACTAGTTTCTTTCAATCTTCCACTTCATTTTACAAGATTTCAACCTAAAATCTAAGGTTTTCATGGTGGAATTGAGGATTTTTGGGTAGAAACTAGGGATTTGATTAATTTGGAATTTAGACCTCAAATTAATGTCGGTTTCCAAAACCAATTACATATCCGGTTTCGGGGGTGAATGAGTAATCGGATTTTGATCCGAATTTTGGGTTTGGACCAAGTGGGCCTGGGTGTTGACTTTTGTTGACTTTTTCATAAATGGCCTAAATTGAATCCTTTGTTATCGTGGGTAGTTCCTAAGGCTTCATTGAATCATTTGGTTGGTAATTTGCTAGATTCTATTGGTCCGGAGGCTTGTGTGAAGGTAAAAGCGATAATTGAGCATTGAGTTGGTCGTTCGAGAAAGGTAAGTGTCGTGGTTAACCTTGTCTTGAGGGATTAGGTATTATTTTCCTATTTGCTACGTGTTTGGATGCTGAGTACCACGTATAAGTGATGTAACAAGCACCTATGCGTTGTTATCGAGTCATAGTATTGAAGTGAGTCTTATTCTTGTAATTGTTGTATTCTTTGATCATATTGTTCATGCTTAGACTAGCTATTCGTTATGTTGAACAACTCTTATCATGTTTTACGGAATTTGGTATTGAGTATTCACTCAAAGTTGAGGTTGGTATTGTGGAACTAAATGTTGAAGTAAGACTTGTTCTTGATATTTCTATCTCCCTGTTATTATTGCTCATTGTTTTGGTGAGGGAGAGTGTTAAAGCACGACGGGTGATGTTGTGCAATGTTTTGTAACTGAGTGATAATGCACGAAGTTGATGTCGTGCCATGTTCTGTGAGTAATAACACGAAGGGTGATGTCGTGCCATGTTATGAGAGAGTTAATACACGAAGGGTGATGCCGTGCCATTTCTATTGTTTCTTATGGTGAGATTGAGAGTAAAAGCACCAAGGGTGATACCATGCACTTTTCTTTATTGTGTTAACTTGTTTCTATCTGTTAAAGGTATATCGATTGAGCATGTTCTCGTTTTCTTTGTGATTTCTTTGTCTTGTAATCCCTTCAGCATGTCCCCTCCCAAAAATTTCTTGCCGTGTTCCTTTAGTTGTTGTTATTGGTGTATAAATATTGATTTACTGCACAAGCTTATTTGTAATTGTCTTGTCCTAGCCTCGTCACTACTTCGTCGAGGTTAGATTCGACACTTACCAGTACATGGGGTCGGTTGTACTGATACTGCACTCTGCACTTTCTGTGCAAATTTTGGTACCGGACCGAGTTGATCCTTAGTCTAGATGGTGGCTTCTTCTGCTCGAAGTCCTAAGATAGGCGTTCGTAGGCCCTGACTGTTACACCCTATATTTTTTTATGTGAAAGTATGCCATAAATAAAATGATAAAAGATCAGAAATAAGGTGATACATCCTTCATTTTTGTACGTTAAAGTTTCGTCGTAAGTTAATCGACGTAAACTTGGGAATGAGATTATTTTTTGATTATAAGTATTATTCTATTTCAAACAAGGGTTAAGTAAATTCGTGAAGGGGAAATGGTAAGCAAATCAAATGAAATGAATTTCGTCGAAGTTTGATAATTTGGGATAAAATACGGCCCGAGCTATAATACCCGATATTTATGGACTAGTACCATACAAGGTACCACATGGCCATAATAGTAAGGTGTATAGAGTATGTTAAAAGTGGATAATATTTTAAGTAATTTGGGATAGTTTTAAATTATATGGGTAATTGACTAATTATTGGTTAATGGGAGATTAACAAGTTAATCAAGTGATTAGTGGATAATTAATTCAAATATTTGGATAAGTGTTACATCTTGAAATGTGGAAGCCCATTTAAAGACAAGTAATGTCTCTTGAATTGGGATTGAGATGTGTCAAACTTAAGTTTATTATGTGGCTTAGTCACTAGTTAGGTGGGGCCTACCTTAAAGTAAGGATAGAAATTGGGAATCTCTTAAGAAAGGATGGAAGAAAGGTAACATTTTTGGGCTAAGTGTTTTCTGCCAATTCCTTACATAATAATACTCTTTTCCATTTCTTAAAAAGGAGATTCCACCAAGACTTCTTAAGGGCAGAACGCTACTACCAATTGTTTAAGGAAAAATTTCAGTCAATATTATCGTTGCATAGCAACGCTGTTGCTTCAAAATTTTCATATGACTTGTTTCGTGTTGACGCAATTGACGTGTATTAGAGGGATTGTCAAGAGAATTGGCTCAGGTATGTTAAGGCTATCCCTTCTTTCCTTTTGGAATGATCTGTATGAAGCAAATGAAACGAGAAAATGCACAACTTCCATAAATGACTCTATTCATAGAAGTATTAGAAGTTCCTATATTTTTGAATTCCCATGTGTCCTATTATTTTATCCTCTGTTCATGGGTCTCAAAAAAATATGTAAGTTGAAAATTTTACTTCATGATATTACTCAAAGGTATAATGGTCTTATGACATTCCAAGAGATTTTATTGACGTACTTCTCATGTATTGCATTCATGTACATTGACCCATGACCACATGGCGTTATATATGCGTATATATGTATATGAGATATGGAAAAAGGTAACGGCGTTATATATGCACCACTACTTGATCAGCTGGTATACGTTGATGATTTGCCCACAGTGGCCGAGATGATATGATGGGATGCCCTCAGAGGCTTGATGATGTTATAAACACATGTACCTCAACATGACATGACATACATACGCATATGCATGATACTATGAGTATTTCATTATTTACAAAGTTATTCAGACTTACATGTCGAGTCTTTTACTCCATGTTTCTCTCATGTCTATCATTTACTGATTTTCATTCCTTACATTCTCGGTACATTATTTGTACTAATGTCCCTTTTGCCTAGGATGTTGTGTTTCATGCCCGTAGGTCCCGATAGACAGGTCGATAGCCCTCCAATAGGCTATCATCTCAGCGGAAGATGTTGGTACGCTCCATTTGCTTCGAAGTTGCTTGTTTGGTTCGTATGATTTAGACGTGTATTATTTGGTATGGCGGGACACTATCCCGACCCTTATAAAAATTATGTATTCTTAGAGGCTTGTACACATATGTCATGTATGTAAACGATTGTATGGCCTTGTCGGCCTATGTTCAGTATGCGAGTGGTTATTTTGGTCTTATAGGCATGTATATCTTATGTATAAGTGGTATCACATTGTATTTGACTTATCTCACTGCAGCCTTTTGGCTAAGTTATCTATGATAGTTTGACATGAAAAGATATGTTATGTTGGTACTCGGTTAAGTAAGGTACTGGGTGCCCATCGCGGCCCATCGGTTTGGGTTGTGACATCGGCGTCCCCTTCAATGCATTCCCTTTATTGTTTCATTTGTATCGAAAATAGTTATATTTCCTTTAGACACCTTACTTGTAGCTAAATCTTAGTAGTTCTGGATTGTGACACCAGATTCTGGGTAGTTGTGTATAAGTATTAAAGTTGTTATGGATTTCTACGCTTTTCATTTTACCTTGTTATGGCTTATTGATGTCTATCACTAAAAAACTTAAGAATTTGGCTTAATGATCTCTAACGTTGTCTTGCCTAGCAAGTGAAATGTTAGGCGCCATCACGGTCCTAATGGTGGGAATTTCGGGTCGTGACAGGCATAATTTGTGATATCATTGCATTCTATTTTGTTGGTTGAATTCATTAATTCTTCTTAGTAATCGAAAGAGGCTAATTGAATTTTTGATTAAACCTAGTTAGGAGGATAATCGAGAAAGGTTCTCCTAAAGACCAATCCACTACGAATTCTGGCATATCTTTACGAGCTTAAATTGGTTCATCTTGTGAGGTTGAGACTTAATCGAGAGAGGAGGGAAGGGTAATCAATTGAACTAATAACCAAGTGAATTTGAGAGACTCACTTGAACATTAGATGTGAATTATCTAGAGTTAAATTCCAAACATTTGTCTTGCACCTATCCTATTAATTCTGTTTTCTCCCAATTGATAACCTTCTTTACTCATTACTTGCGTTGATTGTCATTAGTCAATAGTTCATATTCTTAGTTAATTTTAGTTTAAATCACATAATTCTCAATTGTTGATCATCTTGGATAGCAATTGAACTATAAACTACAAAAATATTGTTCAACTCCAATCCCTATGTATACAATATTATATTATACTATATTCAACTAGCGAGCATATTTAAGTGGGTGTTTCAAGCTTGTCAAATTTTGGCGTTGTTGCCGGGGATTGGCAATCTACAGTGTTTGAAATAGTTTCTAGTGCTAATTCAGAAATTTTTCTTTTTTTTTTCTTTTTTTATGCTTGGTGTTTTTTGACTGTTCACAGGCTACAGGTTAGATTGGTGCATGATTCGATCTTCTAGGAAAGAAGTGAAACCATACGAACCAGAAATTGAGAAACAACTGCGATAGTTGAGGAAGGAAAGAAATATCCCCGAGAAAATAGAGAAGGTTGGGAAATCCTCAACCAAGGAAAAAGATGCTTGGAGATGATGATAATGTTGATTTGGCTGCGAGAGAGGCAGCCCGACTCAGGTCGGGATGCTGAGGAAGCAACTATTAAAGATACAGAAATTGCATATGAAGAAGAGACAACTCGAAGAATGGCTCAGAATCATCCCTTGGGTGCAGATCAGTTTGGAAACATAGCCCCGGTGCTGGGAGACCACTTGGTGATTATGCTAGACCGGTCTACTACCAAGGTTTATCAAGTGTTGCGGCCAATAATTCTAAATTGAAGTAAGGGTTGCTCCAAACCCTCCAAAACAATTGTGTCTTCCGAGGAAAGATGAATGAATATCCAAACAATCTTCTAATGGACATCGAGGAGATAATAAACACCTTTCAATATAATGGTGTGTCATAAGATGCAGTTTACTTAAGGTCATTCCCATTCACTCTCAAAGATGATGCAAAGCACTAGCTTCGAAGCTTGCCACAGGGACCAGAAAATTTCTTGCTAAATATTTCTCCTCAGCTAAAACAGGCAAGTTTAGAAGAGAAATCCATAACTTCTACCAGAATGAGACTAAAATTGTGTTTGGAGCATGGGAGATGTTTAAGGAGTGCGAAAGTGTCAACATAGCGGAATTGAACTCTGGATGCAACTGAAGGACTTTTGGGATGATTTGACACCGGCCTCACATCGAACATTGAGCAATGTAGCTAGAGGTCTATTGATGAAGAAGACTCCAGAGGAGATAGTCACTACTCTAGATGAGTTATCTGAAGATGCAAATCAGTGGCCCTCTGAGATTGCTGAAAAGAGAAGATCAACTGGTGTTCACCAGGTTGATACTAACACATTTGTGCAGGTACAACTTGATGTAATGGCCAAGGAAATAAGGAAGCTGGCCTTAGCCTCGATACATAATGAGCCTTATGCCGTCTGTGATATATGTGGAAGAGGACACCTTACTCATGAGTGTCAAGCTACCATGAGAAAGTGAATGTTATTGGTAACTATAACTTCAATGCAATGGGTCAGAAACACCCCCAGTTTTTCATGGAGTTCACCTAAAGGCACAGCAAATACATGGCAACAAAATAACTCTAGATTTCAAGGAGCACCTTGTTTTGTGAATTAGCTAAGGCTGCAGTTTCAGCCTCCACAGAAAAATCAGTCTGGGTTACAAAATTTTAAGAAATCTTTTATTGTCAAGAAAGATGAGAGATTAGATGCCATGGAGCAGCTATTAATAACTTGGGATAGGTTTGCGGAACTTGGAGAGACAAGTGGGACAAATTGCAAATATATTGTCTGAGAGAATCCCAGGTACTCTGCCAGCTGATATTGAGAAGTATCCCAAAGAAACAGTGAATTCTGTGACCTTGAAAAGCGGGCAAGTGTTGAAAGAACCACTCCAGTCCAACAAGAGGTGATACTTGAGAAAGACGGTGGGAAGCAGCTGAAAATTGAAGATGATAAGAAGAAGAAAGGAAAGAAGGGAGCTGGCAAAGAGAAGAAGGAATAGACCTCAAGAAGGGAGGAACATTATGTGAGCGAGCATATTGCTGCTCTGCCCTTTCCCCAAAAGCTCTATAGAGAGAAGTTGGACAAGTAGTTTCAGAGATTTCTAGAAATGCTGAGACAGGTTAATGTAAACCTGCCATTCACTAAATTTCTCTCCCAAATGCCAGCTTATGTAAAGTTCTTGAAAGAGATCCTTACAAAGAAGAGGTAGATAGAAGAGACCTCGATGGTCAAGCTCACAGACCATTGTAGTGCAATCTTGAAAAATAAACTCCCACAAAAGTGTGGAGATCTAGGGAGTTTTACTATGCCTTGCTCTTTAGGCACCATATATTTTGATAAGTCTTTATGTGATTATGGTGCCTAAATTAATCTAATGCCATTGTCTATTTAAAGAAAACTGGAGAAGGAGATTGGAGAGATAAGATCGGTGCCAATATCTTTGCAGCTGGCAGACCAAACAACTATAACACCCGAGGGGATAGTAGAAGATGTTTTGGTGCGGGTGGATAAGTTCGTATTTCCTATAGATTTCATAGTGGTAAATATGGAGGAGAACAAAGAGGTCCCCCTCATCCTAGGAAGACCATTTTTAGCAACAGGTAGAGCTATATTGGATATACAAGATGGAAACCTCATGCTTAGAGTGGGTGAAAAGACTGTGACTTTTGAGATGAATGTAGTAACTGGAGTAAAAAAGGAGAAGCCAACTGCAAGTGTTGAGTGGAAAGTGAAGGGTGTGAAAGAGAAAGCTCCATTATTGAAAAAGATAAGTTTGGGGTGTACCCCAAAAAGGTTGAGAAGAAGCTGTCAGCAAGGATGTGTGCACTAGTTCGGGCGCATGGAATGTATCCCGACATTGATTTCAGACCCCGGCTAGAGATTTGGGGAAGCTTTCTCTACCTTATGTTTTTTAGTTGTGTGTCATGGGGACATGCCACAACTTAAAGTATGGGGTGTGGGATATTTGTATGATGTATGTATATTAGTCTTAGTTTTGCTTTAGTTAGCTTGATTATTTTTGCTTTGGTTAGTGTGAGTAGTAGAAAAAATTGAAAAACCGTAAAAGAAATTAAAAATTTTGACTTTTCCTGATGATGGATATCATTCGACAGGTTTTTTGAGGGACTTAAGTCGAAAGAAAAAGAAAGACATAAGATTTTCTTTTGTAGGTAGTATAATAATTTCCCTTTGATTTTTCTTTGTGTCGCGGTTCTTTTTCAAGGGTTTTGTTTGAACCGAGTGTAGTTAGTTTTTGTTTTTGTTAGTAGGAGGAAACCTTGGGTTGTGATTTGAATTGAAGCAATATCTCTTGACTTTATTATGACTTGAGAATAGTGAGTGCTTTAGTTGTGATGCTTAGGCTCAGTTTTTGACTCTTGTATAAGTACCTTAAATTGTATGATCTTAACTTTGCTTAACTGCTTTATCTAGAGTGTCATGTTGAGTCCAATCCTGAGTGAGTTATGTGCCATGTGTGTGAGGTTTGTGTATTCTGTGCATTGCATTTGATGCCTAGAACTTGTCCTGTGTGTTTGCAAAGCGAAATAATTTGTTCAGTCATAGAAGTGATATGGGTGTTTCTTTGTTGAGCCAAATATATATGTTTACCCACCTAACTGTTATGTATCTCAGTTAATCCTATTGAGCCTATAATCCTATTTCTTTGGCAACCACAATACAAGCCTTATTATTTGTTTGAATGGACCATCTACTTGAACCTTGTACCTCTCATGAGCACTTAAATTGTATGAACTTTGTAAAAGTTGAAGTGTGGGGTGGGTAGTTTGGCTTTGGAGTGGAACTAATGAAAAAAGGAGAAAGGTGCACTGTTTTGAAATGAATTAGAGCCACTTGAATTGAAAAAGAAAAAAAATAGTTGTATTGTTGCAAAATATTGTTTGATAGTGGTGACTCTTGATATAATTGTGCTTAAATAATTTGGGAGTTATATATATTGATGTGAAGGTGGAGGTTTGGTTTGACATAAGTGTGGGGTGATAAATGTAAAAGTGTATGTATTAAAGTGCTTAGGGAGGTGTAGTCACTCTTATATCTAAATGTATCCTACTCGTCTCGTAGCCTACATTACAATCGGTTAAAGTCCTACTTGATCCTTAACTTGTTAAACTAGATTAGTAGAGTAGTACACTACGGGCAAGCCTATGCTGCATCTTTTGTGGCATATGAATGTTGTTTCTTAGAATGAGTGAATTCTTTCTATCTTAAGTTCCTAATTATTCTTAAATTTTATTATGTGTGAAACTACTCTCTTTTGTTGTGTAAGGGCACTTGATTCATGAAGGAAGGGTAATATCGTTGACCTCTATGTTAGAGTAAGTGAGTGAGTTGTGAATAATGCGTGGTATTTTTGAGTCAAATCTTAAGGTGAAGATGTTACACTATTGTGCTTAGTCTATTTTAAATATTCTTGGTGTGATTAGTTAAGAGAGTTGTTTAATAAGGTTGTGTCTATATAAGTGTAGTTTGATTGCTCGAGGACAAGCAATGGTTTAAGTGTGGGGTGTTGATGGTAGGCTATAGTATCGTGTTTTAGTCGCTTAATATACTCTAATTTACTGCACTTTAATTGAGTTTGAGCTTTAATCGCTAGTGTTTGCACTAATTGTGTGTTTTATGCTTTGTAGGAGTGATTTCGAGCTATGTAGATGTTATGGGAGAAATTCGAGTGATTTGGAGCTTTAAAGTCTGAGTAAAAGCACAAGGGATTAAGCTGGGATCGCGTTCGAGGGTCGAGAACCACGTATGGATATCAAAACGCGAAGAAAAAGGCTCACTCTGAGAAATCACCACAGCCGCGGGGCGCTGCGGTGGCCTATTTTCTGATGCTGTCAATTTTGTTTAGTCTCTGAATTTTTCCACTAATGCCCCGCATAGTGCGTCGCCCCATGCAGCGTGCCTGTGCAAATTTTACAGATCCAGAATCCTATTTCGCACAGAAAAAGGTGGTTTTATTTGGGCCTGACTCTACTTAGTATAAATACATGTAAGAATATTATTTTGAGGACTTTTGACACATCTTAGACCTAAGGAAGCTAAGGAGGAGGTGGATAAGCAAAAGTACAAGGATTTCATCATTCAATCCTCACTCAAGACAGGAGTTTGGATCGTTCTATATTTTCCTTTGATTTAAACATTGTTATGATGAATTGCTCCATATCTATGGAGTAGTTATCTTTAAGGTTTGATGGATATGGTGTATTGATACTTTTTTGTAGATAATTAACTCTAGTTTTTGTGTATTGAATAATTTTAAATGTTTTAATTGTTGCATCTATATTCACTAGTTAATGTAATCGAGAGAGACATAACTTGTGATATCGTTGCATTTTATTTTTTTGGTTGAATTCATTAATTCTTCTTAGTAGTCGAAAAAGGCTAACTGAATTGTTGATTAAACCTGGTTAGGATGATAATCAAGGGAGGTTATCCTAAAGACCAATCCACTATGAATTCTTGCATATCTTTACGAGCTTAAATTAGTTCATCTTTTGAGGTTGAAACTTAATCAAGAGAGGAGTTTCTACTAATCAATTGAACTAATAACCAATATAATTCGAGAGATTCACTTGAACATTAGAAGTGAATTATCTAGAGTTAAATCCCAAACATTTGTCTTGCACCTATCCTATTAACCATATTTTCTCCCAATTGATAACCTTCTTTGCTCATTACTTGCGTTAATTGTCATTAGTCAATAGTTTAGACTCTTAGTTAATTTTAGTTTAAATCACATAATTCTCAACCGGTGATCGTCTTGGATAGCAATTGAACTATAAACTACAAAAATACTATTTAGCTCCAATTCTCATGGATACGGTATTATATTATACTATATTTGACTAGCAAGCATATTTAAGTGTGTGTTTCAAGCTCCTCTCTCCTTCATGATCAGATGCGGCCAATGGAGATGATGTAACAATTACTGGTGGAAGAGTGGATGAAGATGGAAATAATGTAGCAATTTCTAGTGGTGGTGAAGATGGGAATGAAGCCTATGGAGTTGAAGGATGTAAAGCACTTGCATCAAGTGCGGTGCTAGTAGGATGCTCGCCAACCAAAGACGGCAGGGACTCGGTACTCATCCCCGCAATATCAGGAATGACAATTGGGACCCGGTAGCGGGAGTTGGAATTATCAACAAATCAAACCCCCCAAAGCGCCGAGGCATCGTCCTCGATTGGAATAGTTAACTCAACAGATGGAGCATTCTGTTGAGTTGATGATGAACGTAGCCTTCAATGTTGAGAAGCCCCATCATCACTGGCTTTTCCATCATCGTCAATCATCACTATGTCTATGCCCGGCCTGAGAGGAGGGCTAGTGATCACAACTTCCAGAGATGACATAGGGACAATAGTCTTCTCCCTCTTATTCTATTCCCCGATCGTAGAGGAACACCTTCTCTTTGGTTGCTTGTTCTCTGGCCGGGGACTCCATAATGAAATACCTGTTCCAGAAGCAGGCCTGGAGACACCTACTCGAGTAAGCGCCTCCTGAAGCAGCCTCGCCGCATTAGCATGATCAACCAAAATATCCTCCTCGGGGACAACAACTAAGCCTGCAGGTAGACCTGATTTCAAGAAAAAAGATAGAAGAAATTAGCCAAGTTCTTCACATGAAAAATTGAAATAAGGTGAGTTTAAATTACCATGATTTTTGGCCTTTACTTAAGGGCGAGTTCTTTCCACAAATGAGTTTCAGGTTTCGTAACGTCTAAGATCTCCTAAACTCATCGGTCCAAGCCTTCCACTGCCGGTGGGGTCCATCGAGTTGCTGAAACATACGAAGGATGAAGAATCAATACATGCATAGAAAAATATTTAGAGAAAGAAAATATAATAAATAGGGCTCTTACGAGTACGGTTCCGAGCGGCCGGAAACGATGATGTTGTTGATGGAATGATATGATTAGTGGCAATTGCAACGAATCGTTCCGTCCACCCATGGTCACTGTCATCATCCATGCTAGTCAATAGAGCATGGTGGCCACATTTTGTGATGACCTAAAAGGTCATCACTTGTTATAAAAGTAAATTCTGCATTCTGAGGCCTTAAAAATCTCTTTCTATCTCACCTCAATTTACGTGCGCAGTTCTGGCGCGAGCCGGAAAGCCAATATGTGAAAATATGTGGAAAATGATGAATTTTGAATTTAAAATGAATTTAAGTTGACTTCGGTCAATATTTTGGGTAAACGGACCCGGACCAGTGATTTGATGGTCCCGGATGGTCCATAGAAAAATATGGGACTTGGGCGTATGCCCGGAATCGAATTCCGAGGTCCCAAGCCCAAGAAATGAATTTTTAAAAAAAAATATTTTCTGAAATATTTAGGAGTTTTTAGAAATATAATGTGTTTCAAATTTGATGGTATCGGGCCCGTATTTTGGTTCCGGAGCCCGGTACAGATCTTATATGTGATTTAAGATGAGTCTGTGAATTTTGGTAAGAAACAGATTTGAAATGACGTGAATCGGATCTTATTTGAGAAAGAAATTGGAAAATTTGATGTTCTTAAGAAATTCCATGATTTTTATGCTAAATTCACAGTTGTTGATGTTATTTTGGTGATTTAAATGCATGATCAAGTCCGTATGATGTTTTTAGGTGTGTGTGCATGTTTGGTTTGGAGCCCCGAGGGCTCAGGTGAGTTTTGGATAGGCCACGGAATGGAATTTGGACTTAGGAGGTTGCAGATTTTATCTGGTATGCTTCAGGCTTGCAGGCTTCTCATTTACGAAGCCTGGCTCGCAAATGCGAGATCGCAAATGCAAGAAGAGGCCTGGGCAGGGTTGATCGCAAATGCAATCCTTCCTTCGCAAATGCGTAGTGCCCAACCATCTGCCTTTGTCGCAAATGTGACTTCCCGATCACAATTGCGAGTTCGCAAATGCGAAAATACCAGATTTCTAAAGGGTTCACAATTGTGAACCCTGGTCGCAATTGCGACATCAGAGACATGTAAAATCACAATTAGACGCATTTTCAACAATTTTTCACATCTTCTCAAAACATAAACTCTCTTGGGCGATTTTCCAAAGAAAATTTCTTCTCCAAATCAATTGTAAGTGATTTCTAACTAGTTTTCTTTAATCCTTAACATCTTTTCATATGATTTCAACTCAAAGTCAATGATTTTCATGGGGGGAAATTGGGTGTTTTGGGTAAAACCTAGGTTTTTAAAATTTTGGGAATTTGGACCTCGATTTGAGGTCCGATTTCAAAACAAATTATATATTTGGGTTCATGGGAGAATGGGTAATCGAGTTTTGGTTCGAACCTCGGGTTTTGACCATGTGGGCCCGAGGGCGATTTTTGACTTTTTGGGTAAAACTTTGGAAAACTTATTTTCATGCATTAGAATTGATTCAATTAGCATTAATTGATGTAATTAAGTAACTTGTGGCTAGATACAAGCGAATTGGTGGTGGAATCAAGAGGTAAAGCGATAGTAGAGACTTCAATTGTGTTCGTGGCATCGAGGCAAGTGTTTGGTCTAACCTTAGCTTGAGGGATTAGGAGTAGAGTCCTATTTGCTATGTGGTATTTGTTGAGTACGATGTATAGGCATGGTGACGAGTATCTATACGTTGGTGTCAAGCATCCTCGTGAGTCTTATATTGTGATTATTATGACTTCGTTGTATTATTCATGCCTTGGTGATGATTTTTCTTGTTGGGCAATGTTTGTGGAAGTAATTATGATATTTTGAACATTGAGGAGAGTTGGCTCAAGTTGTATAACTAAATGTGAAAGTATGAATGGTAATTGAACCCTTTAGAGCATTGGCTCAAGTTGTGAAGTGAGTTGTGAAGTAAAAGTGAAAAAGAGAAGAGAATCATTATATTTCCTCCCTTGCAGGGATATTGTTGTGTTTAATATTATCTCCCTTGCCGGGATGTTGATGCTTCTGTTGATGTTGTTCCCTTGCCGGGACTTGATTTTTGAACTATTGTTCCCTTGCCGAGATTATTATTGCAATTTCATTTATTTCCTTGCCCTATTATTTGTGATTGTTGTTTGGGTGAGGAAGAGTGTTAAAGCACGAAGGGTAATGTCGTGTATTGTTTTGCTGAGAGAGTATTAAAGCACGAATCGTGTATGATTTGTGAGGAAGAGTGTAAATTACGAAGGGTGATGTCGTGCCACACGATGTACAATTCCGTGCCATTTATATTGATTTTACGGTGCGGACGAGAGTAAAAGCACGAAGGGTGATGTCGTGCACTTGTCCTTGATTTTCCTGATTCTTGCTGATAATTAAGTTATGGTATCCTTTACGTTTATTTACTGATTTTATGTTGTTACATGACTTTATTGTGATGTTATTGATTCTCTTGCCCTAATTGCTTTGTGATTGTTTCTTAGGTGAGGAAGAGTGTAAAGCACGAAGGGTGATGTCGTGTATTGTTTTGGTGAGAGAGTGATAAAGCACGAAGGGTGATGTCGTGTGTTGTTTTGGTGAGAGAGTGTTAAAGCACGAAGGGTGATGCTGTGCACTTGTCTTTGATTTTCTGACTTTTATTGATAACTGCGTTATGTTTTCTCTACATTTAATTATTGGTTTCCGGTTGATACTCATTGTACCCCGCATCATGATTCCCCTTTCCTAATTCCAATTGAACTGTGGTGATCCTCATATTTATTTGTTGTTGTTCTGTTATTATTCGATGTCCACGCAACATGTTTCCCCCTCCCATCCTGAACTGTATATTTCTGCTTTTAATTTCCGTTGTATATGATTTAGTTGCACAGGTTTATTTGGTAGTCTAGTCCTAGCCTCGTCATTACTTCTCTGAGGTTAGGCTAGACACTTACCAACACATGGGGTCGGTTGTGCTGATACTACACTTTGAACTATATGTAGATCCCGGCGCAGTAGCTTTTGGACCTTAGCTTGGGTGGCTGCCTTCAGCCCATACGGAGATCTAAGGTAGTCCTGCAAGCGTCCACAGGCCCTGGCGTCTCCCTCTATCCTTTCTTACTGTTTCATTTATGTAATTCAGAAACAGTGTTGTATTCATTTTTTTCCAGACCTTGTTTGTAGTTATCCTAGACCGTCTGTGAAGCTGTGACACCAGTTCTGGGTAGTCGTTATTCAAATAGTTGTATTGGATACGTATTCAGATAGTTCATTGTTTTTCTTTCGCTTATTTTAAATTCCGATGTCTACACGTTATTGCTTCATAATTATTAAAAATATTAAATGGGTAAAAAAGGTAATTTTTTCATACAGTCGGCTTGCCTAGCTTACATAAGTAGGCATCATCACGACTCCCGAGGGCAGGAAATCCGGGTCGGGATAAGTTGTTATCAGAGCTCTAGGTTACATAGGTCTCACAGTTCACAGACAAGCTTAGTAGAGTCTGAGAGATCGGTACAAAAACGTCGGTATTTATCCCCAGAGGCTACAGAGTTAGAAAAAACTTCACATCTATTCTTTCTTGTCGTGCGATTTTGTTCTTTCAATGCTAAATTGAAACCTCTACTCTTGTCCTTTTGCAAATGGCGAGGTCACGTACCGCTTCTTCAGCCAAACAGCAGCATAGACCGATGATAGATCAGCTACGTCTTCGGAGGCTTTGTGGAGGTTGGATAGGTTTCACCAAGCTCTTCACTACTACTTTTAGCGGAGCATCTTCTAAGGATCCCCAGGATTATCTAGACAACTATCATGAGGTTCTCAGGAACATGGGGATAGTGGAGACCAATGGGGTCGATTTTGCTAATTTTTGCTTGTCTGGATCCGCTAAGACTTGGTGGAGAGATTATTATTTGGCTAGACCATCCGGGTCACCAGCTTTCACTTGGGAGTAGTTTTCTTAGCTATTTCTGGAGAAGTTTCTCCCCATCACTCAGAGAGAGGCATATCGGAGGCACTCTGAGCATCTCCAGCAGGGTTCTATGACTATTACTCAGTACGAGACCAAGTTTATTGATTTGGCCCGTCATGCTCTTCTTATACTTCCCACTGAGTGAGAGAGAGTGAGGAGGTTCATTGAGGGAATCCTTCAACCCGCTTAGCTAGCTAGAGGTAGAGGTAGAGGTATTAGAGGTAGAGGTAGAGGTGCTAGAGTTGGAGGTGGAGGTACAGGTACTGTTTTGGTTCATACCAGATATGCTTCAATTTTATTTGATTCAGGATCTACATACTCCTATGTGTCATCTTATTTTGCACTGTATATGGTCATGCCTACTAATTCTATTGTGGTAGATCGAGCCCATCGTTCATGTATAGTTGTGATTGGGGGTCTCAAGACTCGTGCAGATATGCTTCTTCTGGACATGGTTGATTTCGATGTCATATTGGGGATGGACTGGTTATCACCTTACCACACTATCTTGGACTATCATGCCAAGACTATGACCTTAGCCTTGCCGGGTTTACCTCATTTAGAGTGGAGAGGGACTCCTGGTCATTCTACCCGTAGTGTTATCTCATATATGAAGGCTCGGCGTATGGTCTAGAAGGGGTGTTTGGCCTATTTGCCCTATGTTCGTGATTCTAGTGTTGAGGTTCCTTCTATTGATTACATGCCCATTGTTCGTGAGTTTCCTGAGGTATTTATTTCAGACCTTCCGGGTATGCCACTCGATAGGGATATTGACTTTTGCATCGATTTGGCTTCTGGCACTCAGCCCATTTATATTCTACCGTATCGTATGGCCCCTCCTGAGTTGAAAGAGTTGAAGGAGCAATTGCAAGACTTGCTTGAAAAAGGCTTCATTAGACCTAGTGTCTCATCTTGGGGTGTGCCATTGTTTTTTGTTAAGAAGAAGGACGGATCGATGAGTATGTGTATTGATTACCGGTAGTTGAATAAGGGTACAATCAAGAATAAGTATCCATTGCCGAGGATTGATGATTTGTTTGATCAGCTTCAGGGTGCCAAGGTATTTTTGAAGATTGACTTGAGATCTGGCTACCATCAGTTGAGGATTAGGGAATCCGACGTCCCTAAGACAGCTTTCTGCACTCGATATGGGCATTATGAGTTCTTGGTGATGTTATTCGGGTTGACAAATACCCCAGCAACTTTTATGGATTTGATGAACCGAGTGTTCAGGCCTTACTTGGATTCGTTCGTGATAGTCTTCATTGATGATATTTTGATATATTCCCGCAACCGGGAGGAGTACGAGCATCATTTTAGAGTGGTTCTTCAGAATTTGAGGGATAGTTAGTTGTATGCTAAGTTTTCGAAGTGTGAGTTATGGTTGAGTTCAGTTGCATTCCTAGGTTATGTTGTATCAACGGATGGTATTCAAGTTGATCCGAAGAAGATTGAGGCGGTCATGAACTGGCCTAGACCAGTATCAGCTACAGAGATTCGGAGTTTCTTGGGATTGACAGGCTAATATCGTCAGTTCGTAGAGGGGTTTTTGTCTATTCCAGCCCCGATGACCAGGTTGACCCAGAAGAGTGCCCAGCTCAGATGGTCAGATGAGTGTGTGGCGAGCTTTTAGAAGCTCAAGACAGCTCTAACTATGGAACCGGTGTTGGTTTTGCCCACGGGTTTAGGGCCTTGTACAGTTTGTTGTGACGCATCTCATATTGGACTTAGTGAGGTGTTGATGCAAGATACCAAGGTCATTGCCTATGCTACGCGGTAGTTGAAGATTCATGAGAAGAACTATCTGGTTCATGATTTGGAGTTAGCAGCTATTATTCACGCATTGAAGATTTTGAGGTACTATCGATATGGCGTGGCATGTGAGGTGTTCACGGATCACAAGAGTCTGCAGTACTTGTTCAAGCAGAAGGAGCTAAATTTGAGGCAGAGAAGGTGGTTGGAGCTATTAAAGGACTATGATATCACCATCTTATATCATCTGAGAAAGGCCAATGTGGTGGCCGATGCCTTGAGTAGAAAGTTAGTAAGTACGGGCAGTCTCGCTTATTTTTCGGTCGGTGAGAGACCGCTTGCTTTGGATGTTCAGGCTTTGGCCAATCAGTTCGTGAGATTGGATATTTCTGAGCCCAGACGTTCATTAGCTTGCTCCGTCACCCATTCTTCTTTATTGGAGCGTATCCGAGATCGACAGTATGATGATCCTCATTTATGTGTCCTTAGAGACACGATGCAGCACGGAGGTGCCAAGCAAGTTACCTTAGGAGATGATGGAGTTTTGAGATTTCAGGGTCGAGTTTGTGTGCCTAATGTGGATGGGCTTCGAGAGTTGATTTTAGAGGAGGCCCATAGTTTCCGATACTCTATTCATCCTGGTGTTGCGAAGATGTATCAAGATTTGCGGCAGCATTATTGGTGGAGAAGAATGAAGAATTATATCATTACATATATGGCTCGGTGTTTGAATTGTCAGCAGGTTAGGTATGAGCATCAGAAACCTGGTAGTTTGTTCCAGAAGATTGAGATTCCTGAGTGGAAGTGGGAGCATATCACTATGGACTTCGTTATTGGACTCCCACGAACTTAGAGGAAGTTTGATGCAGTGTAGGTTATTGTTGATAGGCTGACCAAGTCAACACATTTCATTCCTGTGGCAGTCTCATATTCTTCCGAGAGGATAGCTAAGATTTATATCCGGGAGATTGTTCGTCTTCATGGTGTGACCATGTCTATCATTTCGGATCGAGGTATGTAGTTTACCTCACATTTCTGGAGAGTAGTTCAGCGAGAGTTGGGCACACGGGTTGAGTTGAGCACAGTGTTTCTTCCTCAAACGAACGGGCAGTCCGAGTGGACCATTCAGATTTTGGAGGATATTCTCCGAGCTTGTGTCATTGACTTTGGAGGCTCGTGGGATCAGTTTTTACCTTTAGCAGGGTTTGCCTACAACAACAGCTACCAGTCGAGTATCCAAATGTCTCCTTATGAGGCTTTGTATGGTACGCGGTGTCGGTCGCCGGTTGGATGGCCTAAGCCGGGAGAGGCTCGGTTGTTGGGTACGGATCTAGTACAGGATGCCTTGGACAAGGTCAGGATCATTCAAGATAGGCATCATACAGCTCAGTCCAGGCAAAAGAGTTATGCCGACCGTAAGGTTCGTGATTTGGCATTCATGGTCGGTGAGTGGGTATTACTTCGAGTGTCGCCTATGAAGGGCATGATGAGATTTGGTAAGAAGGGCAAGCTTAGCCCTAGGTTTATTGGCCTGTTTGAGGTTCTTGATCGAGTGGGAGAGGTGGCTTACAGACTTGTGTTATCGCCGAGCTTATCAGCCGTGCATCTAGTGTTTCATGTGTCCATGCTTCGGAAGTATCAAGGCGATCCATCCCACGTGTTAGATTTCAGCATTGTCCAGTTGGACAAGGACTTGTCTTATGAGGAGGAGCCGGTAGCTATTCTAGACCGGCAGGTTCATTAGTTGAGATCGAAGAGTTTTCCTTCTGTTCGTGTTCAGTGGAGAGGTCAGCCAGCTGAGGCATCGACTTGGGAGTCCGAGTCCGATATGCGGAGCTGTTATCCCCATCTTTTCCCCGACTCGGGTACTTCCTTCTTTTGTTCATTCGAGGACGAACAGTTGTTTTAGAGGTGGAGAATGCGATGACCTTTTTACTTGTTTTAAAAGTAAATTCTGTGTTTTGATGCCTTAAAAACCTCATTCTGTTTCAACTCGATTTGCGTGTGTAGTTCGGGCGCATAGCCGGAAAGCCAATATGTGCAAATCTGTGGAAAATGATGAATTTTGACTTTAAAATGACTTTAAGTTGACTTCGGACAACATTTTGGGTAACCGGACCCGGACCCATGCTTTGATGGTCCCGGAGGGTCCGTAGGAAAATATGGGACTTGGGCGTATGCCCGGAATCGAATTCCGAGGTCCCAAGCCCGAGAAATGAATTTTTAAAGAAAATTATTTTCTGAAATATTTATGAGTTTTTGGAAATAAAATGTGTTTCAACCTTGATGGTATCAGACCCGTATTTTGGTTCTGAAGCCCGGTACATGTCTTATATGTGATTTAAGATGAGTCTGTGAATTTTGGTAAGAAACGGACTTGAAATGACGTGAATCAGATCTTACTTGAGAAAGAAATTAGAAAATTTGATGTTCTTAAGAAATTCCACAATTTTTATGCTAAATTCATAGTTGTCGATGTTATTTTGGTGATTTGAATGCACGAGCAAGCCCATATGATATTTTTAGGTTGGTGTGCATGTTTGGTTTTGAACCCCGAGGGCTCGGGTGAGTTTTGGATAGGCCACGGAGTGGAATTTGGACTTAGGAGGTTGCAGATTTTATCTGGTATGCTTCAGGCCTGCAAGCATCACATTTGCAAAGCCTGGCTCGCTAATGCGACCAACACATCGCAAATGCGAGAAGATGCCTGGGCAGGGCTGATCGCAAATGTGATCCCTCCTTCGCAAATGCGAATGCCCAGCCATCTGCCTTTGTCGCAAATGTGAATTCCCTATCGCAATTGCGAGTTCGCAAATGCGAATTTATGTCGCAAATGCGAAAATACCAAATTTATAATTGCAAACCCTGATCGCAATTGCGACATCTGAGACCTGTAAAATCACACTTAGACGCATTTTCAACCATTTTTCACATCTTCTCAAAACATAAACTCTCTTGGGCGATTTTCCAAGGAAACTTTCTTCTCCAAATCAATTGTAAGTGATTTCTAACTAGTTTTCTTTAACCTTTAACATCTTTTTACATGATTTCAACTCAAAATCAATGATTTTCATGGGGTAAATTTGGTGTTTTGGGTAGAACCTAGGTTTTTCAAATTTTGGGGATTTGGACCTCGATTTGAGGTCCGATTTCAAAACAAATTATATTTTAGGTTCGTGGGAGAATAGGTAATTGGGTTTTGGTTCGAACCTCGGGTTTTAACCATGTGGGCCCGGAGGTGATTTTTGACTTTTTGGGTAAAACTTTGAAAACTTATTTTCATGCATTAGAAATGATTCAATTAGCATTTATTGATGTAATTAAGTAACTTGTGGCTAGATACGAACGAATTGGTAGTGGAATCAAGAAGTAAAGCGATAGTAGAGACTTGAATTGTGTTCGTGGCATCGAGGTAAGTGTTTGGTCTAACCTTAGCTTGAGAGATTGTGAGCACGTGATTTTTGCCCTATATGAATTGCTCCCATAAATTCAAAACAAAATAATTTCTTTCAGTGTTTGCAATTTCGTAGATTTTTGTTTGGTATTATTTGCATTTGTCTGTGCATGTTTATTTTATTTAATTAATAAAAATATAAAAATATGTTGCATTTGCATTTAGGATCTAATTTAGCATTTTAGGATTAATTGATAAATTAATTTTTTTATAAAAATGGAAAAATCACAAAAAATAACTTATTTTTGCATTTTTAATTATAGTCTCGAATTTTGGAGGCTTTCTTTAATTTGGTATTTAATTAGTTGTGGTAATTATTATTTAGAGTTAGTTAACTCAATTCGTTAGGATAATTTGATTAGGAATTAATTTAGGTTTTATGTTTAATTTTTAATCTCAATTTAAAAGAAATTAGAAGAAAAAATAAAAAATGAAAATGAAAAGGAAAAGGTAATAAGAACAAATTCAGTTCTGGGCCAAATTTACCCCAAGCCCGAACCCCCTGCACCAGACACCCGTCCAAAATACCCTTTACCCAGCCCAAACCCATGTCCAACCCGGTCCAATTTCCTCTCCTCCTCAAACGACACCATCCAGGCTCGAATCAATCAGAACCGTCGAGATTAATCTAATCCAACAGTGGGGAAGTAGGGTGGGGTTTATTATTTAACTGTCTGAATCTCGCACCCCCCGTCTCACCTCTTTCATTTCCTCTCTCAGAAACCCCCCGTTAGCCCTGCCCTAAACCACCGCTTGCCGCCCGCCGGAAATCGCCCACGGCGGCGGCCGGCCACCAAACACCCCAAAACTCATACCAAAGCTCCCTCTCCCCTTCCTCATCATGAATCCACCATCAGCTCCCTTCAAATCCCACCGTAATCCCTCAAAATTTCGAAACCCTAGCCGTCGCCCTTGTTTTCTCCGGTGGCGGCGCCGGCTCCGATCCTCACTAAAATTACACCCCAGGACCTCCACGAACCCCTCTTCCCAAATCCTAACTCAGTTTCCTTCAAACACCTCCGGAGCGGTTCAAATATCAAATCAAAGGTTTAAGCCCTAAAAGCCTAAAATTGAAACTACGCATGCAAGGTCGAGGGTCCTGTCTCATGATGTTTTAGGGCCAATTTCATCACGAAATGATGTCATTTGCCTGTTCTTGACAAAGAACAGAGGATTGACATTATCCTGCAGTGTAATTGAGAGGGTCAGTCCAGTCCAGGGTTGAATCGGTAGGTTTCCATCACCCTTTCTGTTTATTGTTGTTCTTTTTATTTAACTCATTTTTGGTTTCAGATTTTTCGTTTTCCTGATTAATTTTAAATATCTTTTTTCCTTTATTCTGGTTTCACTTTAAATCTCTAATCATTTTTGGGTTTGAATTTTATTTGGGCTTCAATGGACTGGATTTGATTGTTGATTTAATCAAAGACCAGAGAAAATGGGGTTCAGTTTAATGGGTCAGCCCAGGGTCAACTTGACCCATAACCCATCTGAGACTTAAGAGTAAATTTCAGGGGGAACTAAGGGTGTTTTGGGTAATGTACTTGGGAAATCTGTCAAGTAACTGATAAGGAAGCTTCTTAGAAGCTGCAAAAAAAGACATGCTTGGCAAGCAAGTCAGTAATTGAGGGACTAAGTAGCAAAAAGGAAAACTAAGAAAGGTCTAAAAAAACATAGCTGATATTTGCTGCCCTAGTAACTTGCCTATAAAGGCATTGTTACTTTAGGCTCAAGGGGAGGGGGACGGGAAGAGGAGAAAAAATCCAGAAAAAAAAACGGCTAAAGTTTTCACTGTTCCATTGGACTTTTTCCTTTCTTCTTTGATTTCTGAAGTTTTCGAGTCCTGAAGAATTTTCTGAGGCTTAGAACGGTCTGAGTTTGGATGTGTTCTTGCAAACTAATTCTGGGTTAAGTTTTATGTTTGGAGTCCTAATCAAATCTGGAGTTTCAAAATTTGTTCAAATGACATTTGATATCTCTTTTTTGCTGTTTCCGGGTTAACTCTATTGCTGTTGTTGATTAACCTTTGTTCTCTTATTCCTTTCTTCAATTCCAGGTAAGTATTGACCCCTGAATCGTGTATGAAATGTAAAGCTGAAGGTCATGCGACCAAGTTGAAGTGGCTATATGTTTCTTTGTCAAATGCTTATTGGATTTTCCTATAATTTCTTCATATGTTCTCTGGTGTAGTCATCACGTGTAGTCATTTTATATCGTTAATATTGTATTTTGTTTTATGATTTGGATTTGAACTGGCTTGAATGTAATGATTCAGGACTGTTTGGACTTATAAGTGCGTTATTTAATTAGGGAGTGGGGTTTTTAGTTGATTAATTGAAGCTATTAGGCATGGCCATGGTTTAAAGGCATTAATTCGAACCTTTGAGTCCAATACAATTGGTTCATATCCTATTTTTCCATTTAGTTTTCAAAACCTGCTTTCTTATGGTTTGAAGTACAGTAATTTCAGGAGTTTGTTGTCCAACATTTCTCTTTGGTTCGTGTAAGTATTCTGTTTCAATGAGGAATTTCAAAGAGACGTCAATTTTGGTTTTGCACTGGGAGTGTCCCGGCCTAGTCTAGTTCTTCTCATATTTATTTTAACAAATTGAAACCATGAGGTTATTTAAGTGTGCTAATGTGAAATCATAATTCAGCATATGTATAAAGTCCTTTTAAGAATTGCTCTCTTTGTTGAAAATTCGAATGTAGGGACTAAATGATGAAATAGTCTATGCAATGTGTTAATAGCCTGCTGCCCGAATTTGAATTAGCATGACAATGTGCTTTTCCTGAAACTTTTAATGTTGAAAGCATCGATTTGGAATCATTTAATTCCTTGTCTGTGTGATGGTCGTGTTGCTGCAGAAACTCGATCCTGAGTCCCTGCTTTGCTATTGCGCCATGTTTTCAAATCTGGCCCTCTTTTGGGGCCTAGTTCAAGTCATTTAAAACCAGTATTTTCATAACACTTGTAATGAGTTATTGGGCTCCCTTGGGCCCAGATTTGAAAAGGAAGCGGACATTTAATCACTTAGTAGGAATGTTTGGTTAGTGTCATATCCCAAATAGAACGAGGTTCGGACAAGTTGCAAAGCCGGATGATCTTTTGGTTACCGGTACGCAGCCCCCCCAGCTCGAGTTGTCCGCTCGGGTAAGCCAGGTCTAGAACAATAAACCCAGGTTTTAAACCTAGTATAACAATACCTCATGCCGGATCCCTAGTAGGAATGTTTGTTTGCATCATGTGCATTTTGACTTTGGAGACTCAACATAGGGGTTGGGTCTGTCTAGGACAGGTGCACCCAAAATAAAAAAAGACCATCCCGATGCATCTTACTTGCTACTTGCGCATTTATTTGCTTCGAATTTGCACGCTGACCGGCTTTGGAATGAAATGAGAGAATTTGGGAAAGAAATAGCAGTGTGGAGTGTTAAGGGAGTGAATCACTTGTTTAAAGAAAAACCAATGTCCAATTAGCGTTGAAACTCTGCTGAATTTTTGAAAAAAAAAGAGAAAACGAATTGAAAAATGAGAAAGGAGTTTTATTTTCGAAAATAGTTCATTTTGTTTGTCCGAACTACGCCAGTTTGATTCCCACCTGATGTGGGATACGTAGGTAACCCCCATCGGGTCCAACTTCCTTTTTGCAAAATAGCCCAAAAGAACAAAAATTTTACTTTTATTTAAAAAATAATTAGGGTGGTGCCATTCTTGTCAGAAATAGCCAAATGTCTCTAAAAGGGCACCGGAAGGCTGTTTTTGAAAGAACAGCCGCCTGTGGTCATTTTTTCAAGGTTTTCACTAGTTAGCCAACACAGCCTTAAAATCTCCGTCTCCGAGGTGCTGAAAGGCCGTACTTGCAAAACTGGATTGTATTTTTAAATATAAAAAAAAAGAGAAAAAAAAGTGTCAATTTTGTCTTTGAGTCAAATGAGTCTTGATTTTTGCTTAATCACCCTAATAAATGTGCAAAATGAACACGAGTCCAAGTTTGCCGATAACAATCATGAACAAGATCCCTTTGGAGTTGCATATGTGGTGGGAGGATCAGGGAAAATCAGAGCAAGATAAAGTCAATCTACATTTGGGAGGTCTCACCGGGTTGTTGAAAATCAGACCTAGAGGAGATATCATAAAGGCTTTGGTTACGTTTTGGGACCCGGCCCATAACGTATTTCACTTCTTGGATTTTGAACTCACTCCAACTTTGGAAGAAATAGTAGGTTATATGGGAAGTACTGAAGGGCTGAGACATAAGTATTTGATCGCTCCAAGAGCCGTTAACTCTCACAAATTCTTGGATTTGTTAAAGTTAAGCAAGGGAGTCTCGTACGCCGAGTTGGAGGGTGGTGTTTCCACTTTACGTTTTATATATCAGAGGTACGAGCATGTAGGAGGGTTTAACAATCCAGAAAGTGGGGTTTGTAGCAAAGGAAATCGAACAAAATGGGATGATCACAGGCGTTTCGCCTTCATGGTAGCTTTCCTAGGCCTTGTAGTGTTTCCCCGAAAAGACGGGAACATCGATTTGCGAGTGGCTGGAGTCGTCAAGGTCCTGATTACCAATGCCAAGAGCATTCTTGCCCCTATGATAGTGTTTGAGATATACCGAGCTCTCACAACTTGTAAAACTGGGGCAGATTTCTTCGAGGGATGCAATTTGCTATTATAGATATGGATGATCGAGCACCTGTGTCATCGCCCAGAGTATATAAGTTACGGGTTGGCTTCTTGTTGAAGAAATTGTGTATATGCTCGCCACTGGTCCTTACTTCCTCCTAATGGGTCTGCGAGGTATCTAGCCTTATGCTCCTTACCGGGTGATGAGACAGTTGGGAAGGTGTCAGCTGATGCACCCAGATGAAGATCTTAGAGTTTATGCGGTCGAGGTTAGTTCCGACGGCCAATTTCATGAAGAAACAGTTCGTTCTATTTGGAATGAGTGCCAGTATTTGACGGTGAACACTCAAGTGCGTGACCTATCTAGAGGCGAAGTCTCACCCGCCTATGTTGCCTGGTATAGAAAGAAGAACACTGCAAGGGCCGAACCAGAAAGACCAGCCAAAAAACCTCACATTCAGGAATTTGTTGAGGCGTCGCAAGAACAGTGGGCTTGGTTGGCTAAGGAGAATGAGTACAGGGCCACAATAGAAAAATAGGAAAAGCAAGTCAGAGAGCTTCAATTCGAGAAAAATAAAAGGCCAGCCAAAGAAAATGAGGCCCTTCGAGCACAAATTCAGAAAATGAAAATAGCAGCAGAAAACACCGCCCGAAGTGCCAAAGATGAAAAGCTCATAAATAACCTGAGGCAGAAAGTGAATGACTATAGTTTCGATTTGAACAAAGAAGAAAGTGAACTAGCCAGGGCTCGAAAGAAATTAGCTAAAAACGCAGATGAACGAGCGCACCTGGTTAAGCAGTTGAAAGAAAAGTACGACAATGAGGTCGCAGGACTAAAGAAAAGGGTCATCACCATGGAGAAAAAAAAACAATCAGACAGGCGAAAGACTTCAAAGCTAAAAGGGAACAGTGTTATACGGCAATGGCACAGCTAGAAAGAGACTTGCAACAACTCCAAGAGCAAAACCAGGTAGCCGAACAAACTTTGGAAGCCAGAACCGAACAGATTGGGCGTTTGTTGCAAGAAAAGGGTGTCATAAGAGAGCGAGTCAAAAGGGCTACCAACTACATCGCGATGAAGTGCAGTAGCTGTGAGGATATGACTAGATCTATGTTCTTCGCTACTGTGATAATTTTTGTTCGCCGAGTAATGGAAGATCTCTACCACCTCCAAGGGGATTTAGCGAGTCGGCCTGCGGCAAGGCCGAATGATGCCCCGCAGGTCCCGGGGGCAATTGAGGCACTGATGTATTCGTGATTTCTTGAGTCTGTATTTTCTTTCTGTTAAAGTCTGCGAGTTTGTCTTGGAGTCTATATTTCTTTTATTAGAGTATGTGGGTTGTTTGTTTTTCAAGTCTGTATTTCGTCTTTCATCAGAGTATGTTAGTTTTTTTTGTTTAAGTCTATTTCTGAGTCTTATTATGAAAAAATTTGAAAATTCCAAAAAAATGTTTTATTATTTTTTATCTCCAAGAACTACGCTTGGTATGATTTATGCGGGGTCATGATACGTAGGCAATCTCCATAAGAGTCGACCGTAACCAAATGAAAAGGAGAGAAAGAAAATAAGAGGAAAAACAAGAGAGTAAAGAAAAGAAAAAGAGCGGAAAAACAAGAAAGAAAAGAGATAAAATAAGAAATCAAGAGAGAATAAAAACAAAGGGAGAACAGAGGAAAGAGTGAAAGTAAGGAAAAGAAAAGAAAATAAAAGGGGAAAGTTTGCAATTGAAAGTAAGAAAAGGCCGGGATGACGCATGCAACCAATCAAATACATAATAGGGACGGTTAACTGCTTAGGTGCATTCATGCCAATGTGCGGTTACCAATCTGTTAAAGCTTAATCGCTAACAAGGTTGTTGTTTGATGTGTTGAGTCCAGGCAGGTAGTTAGTTGATTGGCATTCTGGCAACTCACTCATACAACACCCGATCAAAAGACAGGCTGAATATGGCCAACCAAGAACCGGAGACCAGTATTGTTGACCCGTCAAAAGAGGTGGAAGAACTGGATGTTAATGCAATGAAGGAAGAGATGTATAAGTTAAAGGAGCAGATGGCTGAAATGTACCAAGCTTGGGAAAAGGGGCATCCACCACTGGTTTATCCCGCCAACCCTGCTTATATCCCACTATCAGCCCAGCCTTCGGAGCCTCCCACTGTGAACTCATCTCCAGGCTTTCCCTTCTACCAACAATGCTATGGCGCCGCTTCCCATACTTCTCAAGCTCCACCACCCAAACAAGTCCCATACCCTCCCCCACCAAATACACCTGTTTTTGTGGCACCTCCACCTGCTACGATACACCGATCTTCCAGTTAACCTCTGTTCCAAACTCACGACAACCAGTACTATCCCCCTGAACCCAACTTCAAAGTTCTAGAACCATATTCTTGCACCCCTCATCTTGATCTCCCGGTAGAGACTGAGAAGCCACCCAAAAATCTCGAACATGAAGAGATGATCAGAAATGTCAAAACCTTAGAACAATCGTTCAGAGATATGAGGGGGTTGGGAGGTCAAGTAAGTGTGGCTTATAAAGATTTATGTATGTTCCCAGATGTTCAGTTACCAGCAGGGTTCAAAATTCCCAAGTTTGATCTGTACGACGGGCATGGCGACCTAGTAGCACACTTAAGAGGATTTTGTAGCAAGATGAGAGGAACAGGTGGAAGAGATGAATTGCTGATGGCATATTTTAGCCAAAATTTGAGTGGATCGGCATTAGAATGGTATACCAGACAAGATCACAGCAGGTGGTACACATGGGACGATTTGGCCCAAGCATTCGCCTGCCATTTTCACTACAACCTCAAAATTATCCCAGACCGTCTGTCATTGACAAAGATTGAGAAGAAGCCCGATGAGAGCTTCAGGGAATATGGATTCCGTTGGAGAGAGAAAGCAGCGAGGGTTGACCCTTCAATGAAAGAAAGTGAGATGGTTGATTATTTCTTGCGGGCTTTGGAACCCACTTATTTTGGTCACTTGGTGTTAGCAGTGGGAAAGTCCTTTAATGAAGTTGTAAAAATGGGAGGCATGGTTGAGGAGGGACTCAAGTCCAACAAGATCATGAGTTATTCAGCAATCAAAGCAACCACCCAGGCCATTCAAAACGGTACTGGAGGTGTACTCGGGAAGAAGAAGAAAGAGGATGTTGCTACAATTGAGTCGGGAGCTTGGGTTGGATCCAAGAACCTTCCACGTTACAACCCGCCTCGACCCTACCACCAAACTTACCCCCACACTCCATATAGTCCACCACAACACTACTACCCACCGCCCGATCCCCATGTTTCCATCCATCATGCACAAACCTATACCCAACCTCCCGCTCACGCACAATGGTGTGCACCGGCTCCACCAAGTCCATACCTAGCTCCACAAAATGCCCATCCACCCCCGAGAGCCTACAGAAATCCCCCTGGAATAGGTTTCCGGCCAAATCAAGCCTTTAAGAATGAGAGGTTGCAGAAACAGAAGACATTCACTCCTTTGGGAGAATCATATACTAGCTTATTCCACAGATTGAGACAGTTGGGTATGTTGAATCCGATCGAGGCTAAAATGCCAAATCCCCTTCCGAGAAATCTTGACCGCTCGGTGAGTTGTGAGTATTGTTCAGGGACCCTGGGTCACGACATAGAGAAATGTTGGAAGTTGTAAACAACTATTCAAGAGCTCATTGGTACTAATCGGATTGAGGTCCAAGCCCCGGAGGCACCCAACATCAACCAGAACCCGTTGTCGGCCCATCATGAGACTAATATGATTGAGATAGTGCATAAGGGAGGGGAGCCTAAGAAGTCTTCGCAAACCGTCATGATGATTCGGGATAGTGAAGCCAAGCCATTTGAAAAGTCAACAAGTGAGAAGTCTGTGATCAAGTTGAACGGGGCAAATAACGAACCATCCGTGGAGGTCAAGAAGGGGTCCTCAAGTGACGTTGCAGGAAAACATGAAAGAGCAAAAGTGGTTGTGCCAGGAGTGACGAACAAGCCTTTGGTAATTGTGAAGGGCACCTGCACAGATCCTGTCGTTATCAAACCGGTAACTCAATTACCGATAGTTAACAGCAAGGTAGTCCCATGGAATTATGAACGAGTGACAGTGACTTACAAGGGGAAAGAGGTTAAAGAAGAAGTGTGTGAGACCCATGGTTTGACTCGATCAGGGAGATGCTTTGCTCCCAAAGAGTTGAGAAAAGCTAAAACCTTAAAAGATAACCTAGTGTTAGTGAAGAAAGCGGTGACCGAGGAAGAAGCAGAAGAATTTCTGAGAAAAATGAAAGTACAGGACTATTCCATTGTGGAGCAGTTAAGGAAGACACCGGCTCAAATCTCGCTCTTGTCATTATTGATCCATTTAGACGAGCACCGTGGGACTTTTATGAAGATCTTGAACAAAGCACACGTTCCTGACAAAATCTCAGTAAACCACTTGGAAAAGATAGCTAACAAGATATTTGAGGTAAACAGAGTCACTTTTTCTGAAATGTGAAAATTCCGTGGTTACTCGGGTACTGGTTGACAACAGTTCCAGTGCAAATATTTGCCCTTTTCTACTCTGAACAAGTTGAAGGTGGATGGTGAAAGAATTCACAAGAACAGTATCTACATTCGGGGATTCGACGGGGAAGGGAAAGATTTAGTCGGGGATATAGTGCTCGAGCTTACAATAGGGCCAGTTGAATTTACTATGGAATTCCAGGTGCTCGATGTGGCTGTTTCTTACAACCTGTTGTTAGGACGACCCTGGATTCATGCTGCCAAAGCGGTCCCGTCTGCTCTGCATCAAATGGTTAAGTTTGAATGGGATAGACATGAAATTGTTGTGCATGGCGAAGATAATTTGTGTGTTCCCAGTGATGCCATTGTTCCGTTCATAGAGTTTGAAGACGACAAGGGGCCAAGGGTTTATCAGGTTTTTGACACGGTATCGGTAGAGAATATTCCTGAAGGGAAGTGCGTGCCAACTCTAAGGGTAGCTGCTGCATCAGTCATGGTAGCCGTTGAAATGTTGAAAAATGGTTTGGTGCCAGGCAAGGGTTTGGGTGCATCTCTGCAGGGTATCGTACAACCAGTTTCTCTTCCTAAGAACTTGGATACATTTGGTCTAGTGTTCAAGCCCACAGTTGCAGATGTGAGAAGAGCCAAAAAAATGATACAGAGAGCATGGGCCCTTCCAAAGCCAGTCCCGCGTCTTTCCCGATCATTTGTCAAGCCTGGTACCCGAAAGCGCTCAGTGACGATGGCCACCAGTTCGGTGGTTGATGTGGATGGAGATTTGATGGAAAGGGTCGAGAGGATATTCGCCGATGTGAACGTGTTGGAAGCTGGAGAGGGTTCTAGCAAGGCGGATGTGCAATTCATTGGGCCCAGTGCAAAGGTTAACAATTGGGAAGCTACTCCTCTCCCCACTAGGAGGGAGTTTTGGTAGTTTGCTTTGATTTTCTTTCAATTTATCTGGATTATTCCAAGGTTGTAATTCAGATTCTATGTTCCGTCCGTTTGGATGTATAAACTCGTTATCTTTAATTTCAATGAAATGCAATTTCTCTTTTCCTCACTTCCTGATAGTTTTAATTTTGTTTTCCTTTCTTCCTTGTACAGTTCTTTTTATGTTGGCATCAATGATATGACATGCATGAGGAATCGCTGGCCCAGTCTTAAAAGCCAATCTAGTTCTGAAATATTAATTCAAGAAATAGAATGTAATGTTGAATCGGAATATGACGAGGATGAAGCCTTTGAAGAGATTAGTAAAGAATTAAGCCATTTTGAAGAAAATCCCAAGCCTAACCTGAGTGATATAGAAGCAATCAATTTAGGGGACCAAGATAATGTCCAGGAAACTAAAATAAGTGTCCATCTTGAACCACAACTCAGAGAGGAGATAATTAAAACACTGTTCGAGTATAAAGATGTTTTTGCATGGTCCTATGACGACATGCCAGTTCTAAGCACTGGTTTGGTGGTTCACAAATTGCCCACTGATCCGGCATTCCCCCCGGTCAAGCAAAAGCTGAGGAAATTTAAGACTGATATGAGTGTGAAAATTAAGGAAGAGGTCACCAAACAGTTTGAGGCCAAAGTCATTCGGGTCACCCGGTATCCCACCTGGTTAGCAAATGTTGTGCCTGTGCCGAAGAAGGATGGTAAGACCAGGGTGTGTGTTGATTATCGAGATCTCAACAAGGCAAGTCCCAAGGATAACTTCCCATTGCCGAACATCCATATATTTATCGACAATTGATCCAAACATGAAATTGGTTCTTTTGTGGATTGTTATACGGGTTACCACCAGATCTTAATGGATGATGAGGACACAGAAAAGACAGCATTCATCACGCCATGGGGAACGTACTGCTATCGGGTCATGCCATTTGGTTTGAAAAATGTTGGGGCAACCTACATGAGGGCAGTGACGACCATATTCCACGACATGATACACAGGGAGATCGAGGTTTATGTAGATGATGTGATTATAAAGTCTAGAAAGCAGTCTGATCATGTCAGAGATCTGAGAAAGTTCTTCCAAAGGCTTCGCAGGTACAATCTCAAGCTCAACCCTGCAAAATGCGCATTCGGTGTCCCATCTGGAAAGTTGTTAAGATTCATAGTCAGCCGCTGAGGTATTGAATTAGACCCGTCAAAGATCAAAGCCATCCAGGAATTTCCACATCCAAAGATCAAGACTGAGGTGATGAGTCTGTTGGGAAGATTGAATTACATCAGCCGGTTTATTGCTCAGCTCACGACAACTTGTGAGCCTATCTTCAAATTATTAAAGAAATATGTTGCATTCAAGTGGATAGATGAATGTTAGGAAGCATTTGATAAGATAAAGGGGTACTTATCAAACCCACCTGTGTTGGTCCTGCCAGAACTAGGGAGACCTTTGATTCTGTATTTGATAGTCTTGGACAATTCATTTGGATGTGTGTTGGGACAACATGACGTCACTGGAAAAAGGAGCAGGCCATATATTATCTCAACAAGAAGTTCACATCTTACGAGGTTAAGTATACTCAGCTTGAGAGGATGTGTTGCTCCCTAACCTGGGTAGCCCAAAAGCTGAAACATTATTTGTCATCTTATACTACTTACCTCATCTCTTGCTTGGATCCATTGAAGTATATCTTCCAGAAGCCTATGCCCATGGGAAGGCTCGCAAAGTGGCAGATCTTGCTCATAGAATTTGACATTATCTATGTGACCAGGACCACAATAAAAGCACAAGCATTGGCCGACCATTTGGCTGAGAATCTTGTGGATGAAGAATACGAACCTTTGAAGACTTACTTCCCTGATGAAGAGGTAATGTACATTGATGAGTCGGAACAGATTGAAAGGCCGGGATGGAAGCTTTTCTTTGATGGTGCTGCTAACATGAAAGGCGGTGGAATAGGAGCGGTACTTGTTTTTGAAACAGGGCATCATTACCCTGTTACGGCACAGCTTCGGTTCTACTGTACTAACAACATGGCGGAATACGAGGCGTGCATTTTAGGTTTGAGGATGGTTGTGGACATGGGTGTCCAGGAAGTCTTGGTCTTGGGTAACTCGGACCTTCTGGTACACCAGATTCAGGGAGAATGGGAAACATGAGATTTAAAACTCATACCATACCAGAAATGTTTGCATGATCTTTGTCAACGGTTTCAGTCAATGGAGTTCAGGCATATTCCGAGGATCTACAATGAGGTCGCCGACGCTTTGGCTACCCTGGCATCGATGTTACATCATCCGGATAAGGCTTATGTTGACCCGTTGCATATTCAGGTCCGTGATCAGCATGTTTATTGTAACATGGTGGGGGAAGAGCTCGATGGGGAGCCTTGGTTTTACGACATCAAGGAATACATCCGAAGGGGAGTATATCCGGTACAGGCCACAGGTGATCAAAAGAGAACAATTCGTCGCTTGGCAATTGGATTTTTCTTCAGTGGAGGAGTTTTATGCAAAAGAACTCCAGATCTTGGGTTATTAAGATGCATAGATGCCAGACAGGCAACGGCTATCATGACCGAAGTGCATTCTAGAGTCTGTGGACCGCACTTGAGTGGGTATGTGCTGGCAAAGAAGATTCTCCGGACAGGTTATTATTGGCTTACTATGGAGCGAGATTGTATCAGTTTCGTGCATAAATGTCATCAGTGCCAAGTGCATGGAGATTTGATTCATTCTCCACCATCTGAATTACATACAATGTCTGCACCATGGCCTTTTGTTGCTTGGGGAATGGATGTCATTGGACCAATCGAGCCAGCAGCGTCCAACGGGCATAGGTTTATTCTGGTGGCCATCGATTATTTCACCAAGTGGGTAGAGGCTATAGCATTCAAGTCTGTAACCAAGAAGGCAGTGGTTGATTTTGTGCATTCAAATATCATTTGTCGGTTTGGGATACCGAAGGTGATCATTACAGACAATGGGGCTAATCTCAATAGTCATCTGATGAAAGAGGTATGTTAGGAGTTCAAGATTACACATCGAAATGCTACCCCATACCGCATTAAGGCAAACGGAGCAGTTGAGGCGACCAACAAGAATATAAAGAAGATACTTCGAAAAATGGTGGAAGGTTCTAGGCAGTGGCATGAAAAGTTGTTGTTTGCATTGCTAGGTTATCGCACTACCGTCTGTACTTTAGTAGGGGCGACTCCTTATTCGTTGGTGTATGGCACTGAAGTAGTGATACCCGCAGAAGTGGAAATTCCATCCCTTCGAATTGTCATGGAGGCTGAGATCGATGATGAGGAGTGGGTCAAAAACCCGCTTGGAACAATTTAGTTTGATCGATAAGAAGAGACTGGCAGCAGTGTGTCATGGCCAGTTGTATCAACAGAGAATGGCAAGAGCATACAACAAGAAGGTGCGCCCACGGAAGTTTGAAGTGTGGCAATTAGTATTGAAATGCATTCTTCCTCATCAGGTTGAAGCAAAAGGAAAATTCGCCCCAAATTGGCAGGGGTCGTTCGTTGTGACTGGAGTGTTGTCCAATGGTGCATTGTATTTGACAGATGTAGAAGGCAAATGTGTAGAAATGGCTATCAATTCTGACGCAGTCAATAGATACTATGTATGATTTCTTTCTTTGATTGTACTTGTTTGTATTTGGCATGTCTCGAATATTGAAATGATGAAGGCATTTTGTTCTGCTATCTAAACACTTTATCCCTCGTTACCTCTTTAAGCCTCATTTATTTTCATTCATACCCCTCCTTCGGAATCAAAGGCAAATATTGGAAACACAAGCGTAAAGATAAGTAAAGAAAGGAGAGAAAAAGAAAAAGGAAAAAGAAAAGAGAAAGAAAAGAATGGAAAGAGAAAGGAAAAAAAAAAGAAAAAAAAAAGAAAAAAAAATGTGTATATGCCCGCCACTGGTCCTTACCTCCTCCTAATGGGTCTGCGAGGTATCTAGCCTTACGCTCCTTACCGAGTAATGAGACAGTTGGGAAGGTGTCAGGTGATGCACCCAGATAAAGATCTTAGCGTTTATGCGGTCGAGGTTAGTTCCGACGGCCAATTTCATGAAGAAACAATTCGTTCTATTTGGATTGAGTGCCAGTATTTGACGGTGAACACTCGAGTGCGTGACCTATCTAGAGGCGAAGTCCCACCCGCCTATCTTGCCTGGTATAGAAAAAAGAACACTGCAAGGGCCGAACCAGAAAGACCAGCCAAAAAGTCTCACATTCAGGAATTTGTTGAGGCGTCGCAAGAACAGTGGGCTTGGTTGGCTAAGGAGAATGAGTACAGGGCCACAATAGGAAAATAGGAAAAGCAAGTCAGAGAGCTTCTATTCGAGAAAAAGAAAAGGCTAGCCAAAGAAAATGAGGCCCTTCGAGCCCAAATTCAGAAAATGAAAATAGCAGCAGAAAACCCCGCCCGAAGTGCCAAAGATGAAAAGCTCATAAATAACCTGAGGCAGAAAGTGAATGACTACAGTTTCGATTTGAACAAAGCAGAAAGTGAACTAGCCAGGGCTCGAAAGCAATTGGCTAAAAACGCAAATGAACGAGCGCACCTGGTTAAGCAGTTGAAAGAAAAGTACGACAATGAGGTCGCAGGACTAAAGAAAAGGGTCATCACCACGGAGAAAAAAACAATCAGACAGGCGAAAGACTTCAAGGCTGAAAGGGAACAGTGTTATACGGCAATGGCACGTCTAGAAAGAGACTTGCAACAACTCCAAGAGTGGAACCAGGTAGCTGAACAAACTTTGGAAGCCAGAACCGAACAGATTGGGCGTTTGTTGCAATAGAAGGGTGTCATAAGAGAGCGAGTCAAAAGGGTCGCCAACTACATCGCGATGAAGTGCAGTAGCTGTGAGGATATGACTAGATCTATGTTCTTCGCTACTGTGATGATTTTTGTTCGCCGGGTAATGGAAGATCTCTACCACCTCCAAGGGGATTTAGCGAGTCGGCCCGTGGCAAGGCCGAATGATGCCCCGTAGGTCCCGGGGGCAATTGAGGCACTAATGTATTCGTGATTTCTTGAGTCTGTATTTTCTTTCTGTTAAAGTTTGCCAGTTTGTTTATGAGTCTATATTTATTTTATTAGAGTATGTGGGTTTTTTTTTTTGAGTCTGTAGTTCATCTTTCATCAGAGCCTGTTAGTTTTTTTTTGTTTAAGTCTATTTCCGAGTCTTATTATGAAAAAATTTGACAATTCCAAAAAATGTTTTATTATTTTTTATCTCCAAGAACTATGCTTGGTATGATTCATGCGGGGTCATGATACGTAGGCAATCTCCGTAGGAGTCGACCGTAACCAAATGAAAAAGAGAGAAAGAAAATATGAGGAAAAACAAGAGAGTAAAGAAAAGAAAAAGAGCGGAAAAACAAGAAAGAAAAGAGAGAAAACAATAAATCAAGAGAGAATAAAAACAAAGAGAGAACAGAGGCAAGAGTGAAAGGAAGGAAAAGAAAAGAAAATAAAAGGGGGAAGTTTGCAATTGAAAGTAAGAAAAGGTCGGGATGAAGCATGCAACCAATCAAATACATAATAGAGAATGTTAACTGCTTAGGTGCATTCATGCCAATGTGAGGTTACCAATCTGTTAAAACCTAATCGCTAACAAGGTTGTTGTTTGATGTGTTGAATCCAGGCAGGTAGTTAGTTGATTGGCATTCTGGCAACTCACTCATACAATACCCGATCAAAAGACAGGCTGAATATGGCCAACCAAGAACCGGAGACAAGTATTGTTGACCCGTCAAAAGAGGTGGAAGAACTGGATGTTAATGCAATGAAGGAAGACATGTATAAGTTAAAGCAACAGATGGCTGAAATGTACCAAGCTTGGGCAAAGGGGCATCCACTACCGGTTTATCCCGCCAACCCTGCTTATATCAAACCATCAGCCCAGCCTCCGGAGCCTCCCACTGTGAACTCATCTCCAGCCTTTCCCCTCTACCAACAATGCTATGGCGCCGCTTCCCATACTTCTCAAGTTCCACCACCCAAACAAGTCCCATACCCTCCCCCACCAATTACACCTATTTTTGTGGCACCTCCACCTGCTGCGTTATACCGATCTTCCAGTGAACCTCTATTCCAAACTCACGACAGTCAGTACTATCCCCCTGAACCCACCTTCAAAGTTCCAGAACCATATTCTTGCACCCCTCATCTTGATCTCCCGGCAGAGACCGAGAAGCCACCCAAAAATCCCGAGCATGAAGAGATGATCAGAAAGGTCAAAAGCTTAGAACAATCATTCAGAGATATGAGGGGGTTGGGAGGTCAAGTAAGTGAGGCTTATAAAGATTTATGTCTATTCCCAGATGTTCAGTTATCAACAGGGGTCAAAATACCCAAGTTTGATCTGTACGACAGGCATGGTGACCTAGTAGCACACTTAAGAGGATTTTGTAGCAAGATGAGAGGAGTAGGTGGAAGAGATGAATTTCTGATGGCATATTTCAGCCAAACTTTGAGTGGATCGGCATTAGAATGGTATACCAGACAAGATCACAGCAGGTGTTACACATGGGACGATTTGGCCCAAGCCTTTGCCTGCCATTTTCAGTACAACACCGAAATTATCCCAGATCGTCTGTCATTGACAAAGATTGAGAAGAAGCCCGGTGAGAGTTTCAGGGAATATGGATTCCGTTTGAGAGAGCAAGCAGCGAGGGTTGACCCTCCGATGAAAGAAAGTGAGATGGTTGATTATTTGTTGCAGGATTTGGAACCCACTTATTTTGGTCACTTGGTGTTAGCAGTGGGCAAGTCCTTTAATGAAGTTGTAAAAATGGGAGGCATGGTTGAGGAGGGACTCAAGTCCAACAAGATCATGAGTTATTCAGCAATCAAAGCAACCACCCAGGCCATTCAAAATGGTACTGGAGGTGTACTCGGAAAGAAGAAGAAAGAGGATGTTGCTACAATTGAGTCGGGAGCTTGGGTTGGATCCAGGAACTTTCCACATTACTACAACCCGCCTCGACCCTACCACCAAACTTACCCCCACACTCCATATAGTCCACCACAACACTACTACCTACCGCCCGATCACCATGTTTCCGTCCATCACGCACAAACCTATACCCAACCTCCCGCTCACGTAAAATGGTGTGCGCCGGCTCCACCAAGTCCATACCTGGCTCCACAAAATGCCCATCGACCCCCGAGAGCCTACAGAAATCCCCCTGAAATAGGTTTCCGGCCAAATCAAGCCTTTAAAAATGAGAGGTTGCAGAAACAGAAGACATTCACTCCTTTGGGAGAATCATATACTAGCCTATTCCACAGATTGAGACAGTTGGGTATGTTGAATTCGATCGAGGCTAAACTGCCAAATCCCCTTCCCAGAAATCTTGACCGCTCGGTGAGTTGTGAGTATTGTTCAGGGAACCTGGGTCACAACACAGAGAAATGTTGGAAGTTGTAAACAGCTATTCAAGAGCTTATTGGTACTAATCGGATTGAGGTCCAAGCCCCGGAGGCACCCAACATCAACCAGAACCCGTTGTCGGCCCATCATGAGACTAATATGATTGAGATAGTGCATAAGGGAGGGGAGCCTAAGAAGCCTTCGCAAACCGTCATGATGATTCACGCTAGTGAAGCCAAGCCATTTGAAAAGTCAACAAGTGAGAAGTCTGTGATCAAGTTGAACGGGGAAACTAACGAATCATCCGTGGAGGTCAAGAAGGGGTACTCAAGTGACGTTGCAGGAAAACATGAAAGAGCATAAGTGGTTGTGCCAGGAGTGACGAACAAGCCTTTGGTAATTGTGAAGGGCGCCTGCACAGATCCTGTCGTTATCAAACCGGTAACTTAATTACCGATAGTTAACAGCAAGGCAGTCCCATGGAATTATGAACGAATGACAGTGACTTACAAGGGGAAAGAGGTTAAAGAAGAAGTGTGTGAGACCCATGGTTTGACTCGATCGGGGAGATGCTTTGCTCCCAAAGAGTTGAGAAAAGCTAAAACCTTAAAAGATAACCCAGTGTTGGTGAAGAAAGCAGTGACCGAGGAAGAAGCAGAAGAATTTCTGAGAAAGATGAAAGTACAGGACTATTCCATTGTGGAGCAGTTAAGGAAGACACCGGCTCAGATCTCGCTCTTGTCATTATTGATCCATTCAGACGAGCACCGTCGGGCTTTGATGAAGATCTTGAACGAAGCCCACGTTCCAGACAAAATCTCAGTAAACCACTTGGAAAAGATAGCTAACAAGATATTTGAGGTAAACAGAGTCACTTTTTCTGAAATGTGAAGATTTTGTGGTTACTCGGGTACTGGTTGACAACGGTTCCAGTGCAAATATTTGCCCTCTTTCTACTCCGAACAAGTTGAAGGTGGATGGTGAAAGAATTCACAAGAACAGTATCTGCGTTCGGGGATTCGACGGGGGAGGGAAAGATTCGGTCGGGGATATAGTGCTCGAGCTTACAATAGGACCAGTTGAATTTACTATGGAATTCCAGGTGCTCGATGTGGCTGTTTCTTACAACCTGTTGTTAGGACGACCCTGGATTCATGCTGCCAAAGCGGTCCCGTCTACTCTTCATCAAATGGTTAAGTTTGAATGGGATAGACAGGAAATTGTTGTGCATGGCGAAGATAATTTGTGTGTTCCCAGTGATGCCATTGTTCCGTTCATAGAGTTTGAGACGACAAGGGGCCATAGGTTTATCAGGTTTTTGACACGGTATCGGTAGAGTAAATTCCTGAAGGGAAGTGCGTGCCAACTCTAAGGGTAGCTGCTGCATCAGTCATGGTAGCCGTTGAAATGTTAAAAAATGGTTTTGTGCCAGGCAAGGGTTTGGGTGCATCTCTGCAGGGTATCGTACAACCGGTTTCTCTTCCTAAGAACTTGGATACATTTAGTCTGGGGTTCAAGCCCACAGTCGCAGACGTGAGAAGATCCAGAAAAATGAAATAGAGAGCATGGGCCCTTCCAAAGCCAGTCCCGTGTCTTTCCCAATCATTTGCCAAGCCTGGTACCCGAAAGCGCTCAGTGACGATGGCCTCCAGTTCGTTGGTTGATGTGGATGGAGATTTGATGGAAAGGTTCGAGAGGATATTCGCCGATGTGAACGTGTTGGAAGCTGGAGAGGGTTCTAGCCAGGCGGATGTGCAATTCCTTGGGCCCAGTGCAAAGATTAACAATTGGGAAGCTACTCTTCTCCCCACTAGGAGGGAGTTTTGGTAGTTTGCTTTGATTTTCTTTCAGTTTATCTGGATTATACCAGGGTTGTAATTCAGATTCTATGTTCCATCCGTTTGGATGTATAAACTCGTTATCTTTAATTTCAATGAAATGCAATTTCTCTTTTCCTCTCTTCCTGATAGTTTTATTTTTGTTTTCCTTTCTTCCTTGTATAGTTCTTTTTATGCTGGCCTCAATGATATGACATGCATGCGGAATCTCCAGCCCAGTCTTAAAAGCCAATCTAGTTCTAAAATAGTAATTCAAGAAATAGAATGTGATGTTGAATCGGAATATGACGAGGATGAAGCCTTTGAAGAGATTAGTAAAGAATTAAGCCATTTTGAAGAAAAACTCAAGCCTAACCTGAGTGATACAGAAGCAATCAATTTAGGGGACCAAGATAATGTTCAGGAAACTAAAATAAGTGTCCATCTTGAACCACAACTCAGAGAGGAGATAATTAAAACACTGTTCGAGTATAAAGATGTTTTTGCATGGTCCTATGATGACATGCTAGGTCTAAGCACTAGTTTGGTGGTTCACAAATTGCCCACTGATCCGGCATTCCCCCCGATCAAGCAAAAGCTGAGGAAATTTAAGACTGATATGAGTGTGAAAATTAAGGAAGAGGTCACCAAACAGTTTGAGGCCAAAGTCATTCGGGTCACCCGGTATCCCACCTAGTTAGCAAATGTTGTGCATGTGCCGAAGAAGGATGGTAAGACCAGGGTGTGTGTTGAATATCGAGATCTCAACAAGGCAAGTCCCATGGATAACTTCCCATTGCCAAACATCCATATATTGATCGACAATTATGCTAAACATGAAATTGGTTCTTTTGTGGATTGTTATGCGGGTTACCACCAGATCTTAATGGATGAGGAGGACGCAGAAAAGACAGCATTCATCACGCCATGGGGAACGTACTGCTATCTGGTCATGCCATTTGGTTTGAAAAATGCTAGGGCAACCTATATAAGGGAAATGATGACCATATTCCATGAAATGATACACAGGGAGATCGAGGTTTATGTAGATGATGTGATTGTAAAGTCTAGAAAGCAGTCTGATCATGTCAGAGATCTGAGAAAGTTCTTCCAAAGGCTTCGCAGGTATAATCTCAAGCTCAACCCTGCAAAATGTGCATTCGGTGTCCCGTTTGGAAAGTTGTTGGGATACATAGTCAGCCGCCGAGGTATTGAATTAGAACCATCAAAGATCAAAGCCATCCAGGAATTGCCACCTCCAAAGAACAAGACTGAGGTGATGAGTCTGTTGGGAAGATTGAATTACATCAATTGGTTTATTGCTCAGCTCACGACAACTTGTGAGCCTATCTTCAAATTGTTAAAGAAAGATGTTGCAGTCAAGTGGGCAGATGAATGTTAGGAAGCATTTGATAAGATAAAGGGGTACTTGTCAAACCCACCTATGTTGGTCCTGCCAGAACCAGGGAGACCTTTGATTCTGTATTTGACAGTGTTGGACAATTTATTTGGATGTGTGTTGGGACAGCATGACATCACTGGCAAAAAGGAGCAGGCCATATATTATCTCAGCAAGAAGTTCACATCTTACGAGGTTAAGTACACTCAGCTTGAGAGGACGTGTTGTGCCCTAACCTGGGTAGCCTAGAAGCTGAAACATTATTTGTCATCTTATACTACTTACCTCATCTCTCGCTTGGATCCATTGAAGTATATCTTCCAAAAGCATATTCCCATGGGAAGGCTCGCAAAGTGGCAGATCTTGCTCACAGAATTTGACATTATCTATGTGACCAGGACCCCAATGAAAGCACAAGCATTGGCCGACCAATTGTCTGAGAATCCCGTGGATGAAGAATACGAACCTTTGAAGACTTACTTCCCTGATGAAGAGGTAATGTACATTGATGAGTCAGAACAGATTGAAAGGCCAGGATGGAAGCTTTTCTTTGATGGTGCTGCTAACATGAAAGGCGTTGGAATAGGAGCGGTACTTGTTTTTGAAATAGGGCATTATTACCCTGTTACGGCACAGCTTCGGTTCTACTGTACTAACAACATGGCGGAATACGAGGCGTGCATTTTGGGTTTGAGGATAGTTGTGGACATGGGTGTCCAGGAAGTCTTGGTCTTGGGTGACTCGGACCTTCTGGTACACCAGATTCAGGGAGAATGGAAAACACGGGATTTAAAACTCATACCATACCGGAAATCTTTGCATGATCTTTGTCAACGGTTTCAATCAATAGAGTTCAGGCATATTCCGAGGATCCAAAATGAGGTCGCCGATGCTTTGGCTACCCTGACATCGATGTTACAATATCCGGATAAGGCTTATGTTGACATGTTGCATATTCAGGTCCGTGATCAGCATGCTTATTGTAACATGGTGGGGGAAGAGCTCGATGGGGAGCCTTGGTTTCACGACATCAAGGAATACATCCGAAGGGGAGTATATCCGGTACAGGCCACAGGTGATCAAAAGAGAACAATTTGTTGCTTGGCAATTGGATTTTTCTTCAGTGGAGGAGTTTTGTACAAAAGAACTCCAGATCTTGGGTTATTAAGATGCATAGATGCCAGACAGGCCGCGGCTATCACGACCGAAGTGCATTCTGGAGTCTGTGGACCGCACTTGAGTGGGTATGTGCTGGCAAAGAATATTCTCCGTACAGGTTATTATTGGCTTACTATGGAGCGAGATTGTATCAGTTTCGTGCGTAAATGTCATCAGTGCCAAGTGCATGGAGATTTGATTCATTCTCCACCATCTGAATTACATACAATGTCTACACCATGGCCTTTTGTTGCTTGGGGAATGGATGTCATTGGACCAATCGAGCCAGCAGCGTCCAATGGGCACAAGTTTATTCTGGTGGCCATCGATTATTTCACCAAGTGGGTAGAGGCTAAAGCATTCAAGTCTGTAACCAAGAAGGCAGTGGTTGATTTTGTGCATTCAAATATCATTTGTCGGTTTGGGATACCGAAAGTGATCATTACAGACAATGGGGCTAATCTCAATTGTCATCTGATGAAAGAGGTATGTCAGCAGTTCAAGATTACACATCGCAATTCTACCCCATACCGCCCTAAGGCAAACGGAGTAGTTGAGGCGACCAACAAGAATATAAAGAAGATACTTCGAAAAATGGTGGAAGGTTCTAGGCAGTGGCATGAAAAGTTGTTGTTTGCATTGCTAGGTTATCGCACTATCGTCCGTACTTCAATAGGGGCGACTCTTTATTTGTTGGTGTATGGAACTGAAGTAGTGATACCCGCAGAAGTGGAAATTCCATCCCTTCGAATTGTCATAGAGGCTTAGATCGATGATGAGGAGTGGGTCAAAACCCGCTTGGAACAATTTTGATCAATGAGAAGAGAATGGCAGCAGTGTGTCTTGGCCAGTTGTATCAACAGAGAATGGCAAGAGCTTACAACAAGAAGGTGCGCCCATGGAAGTTTGAAGTGGGGCAGTTAGTATTGAAACACATTCTTCCTCATCAGGTTGAAGCAAAAGGAAAATTCGCCCCAAATTGGCATTGGTCGTTCATTGTGACTAGAGTGTTGTCCAATAGTGCATTGTATTTGACAGATGTAGAAGGCAAATGTGTAGAAATGGCTATCAATTCTGACGCAGTCAAGAGATACTATGTATGATTTCTTTCTTTGATTGTACTTGTTTGTATTTGGCATGTCTCGAATATTGAAATGACGAAGGCATTTTGTTTTGCTATCTAAACACTTTATCCATCGTTACCCCTTTGAGCCTCATTTATTTTCATTCATACCCCTCCTTTGGAATCAATGGCAAATATCGGAAACACAAGCGTAAAGATAAGTAAAGAAAGGAGAGAAAAAGAGAAAGGAAAAAGAAAAGAGAAAGAAAAGAATGGAAAGAGAAAGAAAAGAAAAGAAAAGAAAAAGAAAAAAAAAAGAAAAGAAACAACAACAAAAGGAAAAACAAAATATGAAAAGAAGAGAAAGAAAAAGAGAAGAAAAATCACAACAAATAAAGTAATTCATATGTCATGAACTACGTTTGACCTGATTCCTTTTAAGGATACGTAGGCAGCCTCACGATTCGGTCCCAGCAAAGTAAAAATCCAAAAGTCCCCAAACAAGAAACTGGGGCAGAAGTTGTGGTTGTTATCAGAAATCTAATTCTGAAGGTTGTAAATTTAAACCCAATCAAACGGTTGAGCTATACCCTTCTTTTCTAAGCCCATCCAAAATCCACATTACGGTCCAAAGAAAGACCTTCCGATCAGTCTTCGGGAAATGCCAAGTCAAGTAGGTAGAGGTGATTCGTGTCAGGGGCAACGCTTTGGTCCAAATAGGGAAAAGAACTCAAAAATGAGAGAGTCTTACTAGTGAAAACCCTCACGGGAACCGTAAGGCGACGGGAGCTGAGAGAAATCAAAATGAGAGAGTCTTATTGGTGAAAACCCTCACGGGCACCTTAAGGCGAAAGTGAGTCGACAGATGAAGGAATGAGAGAGGTCTGCTTGTGAAAACCTTTCAAGGCACCGCAGGATGAACAAGGTCGGGATTTGAGGTGAAGAAATTAGGTTATGCAAATTCTGGGGCAACAAAGTATGGCAACTGAAAGTTGATTGGTTGGACAGATTGGGCCGATATCCAAATTGCATGTCATGATCATTGATGCCAGCTGTTCCACTCAGATAAGTCTCTTTTCTTTTTCTCTTCAGATAGTCTTCCAGTTTTGGACTTCCTTATCCTTAACTCTGAAAGTCATTGCATTTCATTTCTTTGGGTTTATTTCTCTAAGATGTTCCCAATGTCAGTTCTATTTAAGCAAATAAGAAGGAATTTCAAAGCTCACTACTAGCTTCAAAATGGCAAAGTACAGTGCTGCCAGAGCATACCAAAGATGACATGATGTAAAGTGGGGTAAGTGCCAGCACAAGTTCCATTGATAAAATGATTTAGTAATTTCATGGGAGATGCAGAGTTTCAGTTAAAGGAGTCAGAGGTGTGAAACAACGGTGTGGGTATAGAACACTCGGGTCATCCAAAGTCATGGGGTTTTGAAAGTCAGTCGGAAAATTAAGCGAACCAGGGTCAGTGCGGGTAGCCGGTCAAAACAAAACAATGCAGAAGAGAGACCTTCAGCAAAGAATGTCATCAACTAACCACCACATTTTAAAATGACAAAATTTTTCTTTGATTAAAACAGGGGCAGGAAATTTCGGTTGTTTCGGATAAACCCTCCGCGGAGAAAGGCGGTCACCAAACAGGTTTGATTTTTGATTTTCAGGACCCTCCTGGAAAATAGGACCTAGTTTAAAGTTCAGAAATAGCATATTCTAGCATAAATGTACCCCAAAAGGAATATAAGTTAGCTTATGAGTTTGCATGTTTGAGATAGGATTCAATTAGGAGTTTCCAGGACCCTCCTAAATAATGAGATATAGTTTTAAGATTTCCATTAGATCACAAGATGTATCGTAAGCTCTACCGTAGGGTAATATAATTCAGTCGTAAAAGTGTCAGTTTTTAGGACAAGATTTGATTTTGAGTTTCAGGACCCTCCCGGATAATGGGATTAAGACCCTCTTAAATAACAAGATTTAGTGGAAGTCACACCTTTAGAAGATATAACTTAGATTTAAAATTGTCGTTTAGGTAAGAATTGTCAGGGCCCCCCTGGATAATGGGACCTAGATTTCGAATTCTTAGTAATATTTGGTAATATGATTCAGTTTAACACTCACATCTGTTCCCAACCTCCAAACTGGGGCAGAAAATTTTTATTTGTTTTATCTATTTCATTGAAGTCAGGAGCCCGCCTGGAGAGCAGGGAATACATTCAAGTTTAGCAATCAGGAGCCCACCTGGAGAGCAGGGAATACGTTTCAAGTTGAAATCAGGAGCCCGCCTGGAGAGCAGGGAATACATTCAAGTTTAGCAATCAGGAGCCCGCCTGGAGAGCAAGGAATACGTTTCAAGTTGAAGTCAGGAGCCCGCCTGGAGAACAGGGAATACATTCAAGTTTAGCAATCAGGAGCCCTCCTGGAGAGCAGGGAATACTTTCAAGTTGAAGTCAGGAGACCGCCTGAAGAGCAGGGAATACTTTCAAGCTGAAGTCACGAGCCCGCCTGGAAAGCAGGGAATACTTTCAAGTTTAGCAGTCAGGAGCCCACCTGGAGAACAAGGGAGTACAATTCAAGTTTTGGTTTTCAAAATTCTTTGATATTCGACAATGTGATTTGTTTTACACTTACACATGGGCCCACATACCCAAACTGGGGCAGAAAGTTTTCTTTGTTTTTGTCTATTTTGCTGAAGTCTAGAGCCCGCCTGGAGAGCAGGGAATACATTCAAGTTTAGCAATCAGGAGCCCGCCTGGAGAGCAGGGAACACGTTTCAAGTTGAAGTCAGGAGCCCGTCTGGAGAACAAGGGAGTACAATTTAAGTTTTAACCTTAAAATCCTCTATTTTGTCTATTTTGAAATCAGGAGCCTGCCTGGAGAGCAGGGAATACGTTTCAAGTTGAAGTCAGGAGCCCGCCTGGAGAGCAGGGATTACGTTTCAAATTGAAGTCAGGAGCCCGCCTGGAGAGCAGGGATTACGTTTCAAATTGAAGTCAGGAGACCGCCTGGAGAACAAGGGAGTACAATTCAAATTCTAAGTCAGGAGCCCTCTTGGAGAGCAGGGAATACATTTCAAGTTCAGCAATCAAGAGCCCGCCTGGAGAGCAGGGAATACATTTAAGTTCAGCAATCAAGCGTCCAATCGGACAAAGGAAAAACATCATCAAGGCGTAGCTAGAAGTCAGGCACCCACTTGAAGAAGGGGAAAACATCTCAGCGTACAATTCAAGGTGGCACAAATGGATGTCATCGAGAGAATAGAGGACAACAAGAGCAAGTTTGAAGATTTAGATAGGATTTTGTAAAGCGTAGATCATAGTCTAGCCCAACTTCTTTTCATTTTATCATGGTGTAATAAGGGGGTTCAGTAAGTAGTACCAGTAGCAGCAGCAACAGTGAAATCACAAATTCATGGTAGTCCCAGCTACCAAAACTTCCCGAACTACACCGACCTAATTCCTTTATAGCCAAGGATATGTACGCAACCTCGAAAGCAAGGTGCAGTCAAATCTTTCAAAAATGCTTCCCACGAAGTATTCAAACGGGCAAAAATCGCCCGTATCCGCTCACTTCATCTTTGCACGAAAACTCCTCGTATTTCTGAGCAAAGAGGGGCAGTTGTGAGCACATGATTTTTGCCCTATATGAATTGCTCCCATAAATTCAAAACAAAATAATTTCTTTCAGTGTTTGCAATTTCATAGATTTTTGTTTAGTATTATTTGCATTTGTCTGTGCATGTTTATTTTATTTAATTAATGAAAAATATAAAAATATGTTGCATTTGCATTTAGAATCTAATTTTATATTTTAGGATTAATTGACAAATTAATTGTTTTATAAAAATGGAAAAATCACAAAAAATAACTTATTTTTGCATTTTTAATTTTAGTCTCGAATTTTGGAGGCTTTCTTTAATTTGGTATTTAATTAGTTGTGGTAATTATTATTTAGAGTTAGTTAACTTAATTAGATAGGATAATTTGATTAGGAATTAATTTAGGTTTTATGTTTAATTTTTAATCTCAATTTAAAAGAAATTAGAAGAAAAAATAAAAAATGAAAATGAAAAGGAAAAGGGAATAAGAACAAATTCAGTTCTGGGCCAAATTTACCCCAAGCCCAAACCCCCTGCACTAGACACCCGTCCAAAATACCCTTTACCTAGCCCAAACCCGCGTCCAACCCGGTCCAATTTTCCCTCCTCCTCAAACGACACCGTCCAGGCTCGAATCAATCAGAACCGTCGAGATTAATCCAATCCAACGGTGGGGAAGTGGGGTGGGATTTATTATTTAACTGTCTAAATCTCGCACCCCCCCCCATCTCACCTCTTTCATTTCCACTCTCAGAACCCCTCCCCCCAGTTAGCCCCGCCCTAAACCACCGCCCGCCGCCCACCGGAAGTCGCCCACGGCGGCGAACGGCCACCAAACGCCCCAAAACTCACACCAAAGCTCCCTCTCCCCTTCCTCATCATGAATCCACCATCAGCTCCCTTCAAATCCCACCGGAATCTCTCAAAACTCTGAAACCCTAGCCGCCCTTATTTTCTCTGGTGGCGGCGCCAGCTCCGATCCTCACCAAAATTACACCCTGGGACCTCCACGAACCCCTCTTCCCAAATCCTAACTCAGTTTCCTTCAAACACCTCTGGAGCGGTTCGAATATCAAATCAAAGGTTTAAGCCCTAAAAGCCTAAAATTGAAACTATGCATGCAAGGTCGAGGGTCCTGTCTCATGATGTTTTAGGGCCAATTTCATCGCGAAATGATGTCATTTGCCTGTTCTTGACAAAGAACAGATGATTGACATTATCTTCCGGTGTAATTGAGAGGGTCAGTCCAGTCCAGGGTTGAATCGGTAGGTTTCCATCACCCTTTCTATTTATTATTGTTCTTTTTATTTAAGTCATTTTTGGTTTCAGATTTTTCGTTTGCCTGATTAATTTTAAATCTTTTTTTTCCTTTATTCTGGTTTCACTTTAAATCTTTAATCATTTTTGGGTTTGAATTTTATTTGGGCTTCAATGGACTGGATTTGATTGTTGATTGAATCAAAGACCAGAGAAAATGGGGTTCAGTCTAATGGGTCAGCCCAGGGTCAACTTGACGCATAACCCATCTGAGACTTAAGAGTAAATTTCAGGGGTAACTAAGGGTGTTTTGGGTAATGTACTTGGGGAATCTATCAAGTAACTGATAAGGAAGCTTCTTAGAAGCTACAAAAAAGACTTGCTTGGCAAGCAAGTCAGTAATTGAGGGACTAAGTAGCAAAAAGGAAAACTAAGAAAGGTCTAAAAAAACATAGCTGATATTGTTGCCCTAGTAACTTGCCTATAAAGGCATTGTTACTTGAGGATCAAGGGGAGGGGGACAGGAAGAGGAGAAAAAATCCAGAAAAAGAAAAACGGCTAAAGCTTTCACTGTTCCATTGGACTTTTTCCTTTCTTCTTTGATTTCTGAAGTTTTCGAGTCCTGAAGCATTTTTTGAGGCTTAGAACGGTCTGAGTTTGGATGTGTTCTTGAAAACTAATTCTGGGTTAAGTTTTATGTTTGGAGTCCTAATCAAATCTGGAGTTTCAAAATTGGTTCAAATGACATTTGATATCTCTTCTTTGCTGTTTCTGGGCTGACTCTATTGCTGATGTTGATTAACCTTTGTTCTCTTATTCCTTTCTTCAATTCCAGGTTTGTATTGACCCCTGAATCGTGTATGAAATGTAAAGCTAAAGGTCATGCGACCAAGTTGAAGTGGCTATATGTTTCTTTGTCAAATGCTTATTGGATTTCCCTATAATTTCTTCATGTGTTCTCTGGTGTAGTCATCACGTGTAGTCTTTTTATATCGTTAATATTGTATTTCGTTTTATGATTTGGATTTGAACTGGCTTGAATATAATGATTCAGGACTGTTTGGACTTTTAAGTGTGTTATTTAATTAGGGAGTGGGGTTTTCAGTTGATTAATTGAAGCTATTAGGCTTGGCCATGGTTCAAAGGTATTAAATCGAACCTTTGGGTCCAATACAATTGGTTCATATCCTGTTTTTCCATTTAGTTTTCAAAACCTGCTTTCTTATGGTTTGAAGTACAGTAATTTTAGGAGTTTGTTGTCCAACATTTCTCTTTGGTTCGTGTAAGTATTCTGTTTCAATGACGAATTTCAAAGAGACGTCAATTTTGGTTTTGCGCTGGGAGTGTCCCGGCCTAGTCTAGTTCTTCTCATATTTATTTTAACAAATTGAAACCATGAGGTTATTTAAGTGTGCTAATGTGAAATCATAATTCAGCATATGTATAAAGTCCTTTTAAGAATTGCTCTCTTTGTTGAAAATTCGAATGTAGGGACTAAATGATGAAATAGTCTGTGCAATGTGTTAATAGCCTGCTGCCCGAATTTGAATTAGCATGACAATGTGCTTTTCCTGCAACTTTTAATGTTGAAAGCATCGATTTGGAATCATTTAATTCCTTGTCTGTGCGATGGTCGTGTTGCTGCAGAAACTCGATCTTGAGTCCCTGCTTTGCTATTGCGCCATGTTTCTGAATCGGACCCTCTTTTGGGGCCTAGCTCAAGTCATTTAAAACCAGTATTTTCATAACACTTGTAATGAGTTATTGGGCTCCCTTGGGCCCAGATTTGAAAAGGAAGCGGACATTTAATCACTTAGGTTGCAATGTAAGTTTAACTTTGGCATAAAAGGCCCTTTGAAGTCCTCGAGGCTTTTTCCTTAATCAATGTTGACTCTTTTAAAAGCAAATTGGAGGTGTGCCATATTAGAAAATAAAAATAATTAATGGCCCTCTAAACTTTGTTCGAATTCCCTTTTAGAATTGGAATTGAGGTGTCGTGCCAAAATAAAATCTTAAAATGCATGGTCGTCGCTTAGTTAATATTCTAGTCCTTAGAATTCGAGGCATGCCATTTAGCGAATTTTCCATGGCCCTCGCAAAGTTAAAATGCGTAGTTGCTTTAGGCGCGTTATTTTAATAATTTACCTTCCTAAACTCGGGTGCGCATTTATGTGACCCAAATCTAAGTCTCAACAACGTTAGATAAAATATGTCGAGAGCTGCGGGTGCATTTATGTGACGTGGTCAAGACGTATTTTAAATGACGTTGCAATCTTCCTTAAAAATGATTAAAAGCGGTCATAAAGTTAAAATTGGCGTAGGTTCATAATTGTTTAAAATCAGATGATTAAGCCGAATATAACAGTTGAGCGACCGTGCTAGAACCACGGAACTCGGGAATGCCTAACACCTTCTCCCAGGTTAACAGAATTCCTTACTCGGATTTTTGGTTCGCGGACTGTATTACACAGTCAACCTTTCCTCGATTCGGGATTTTAAACCGGTGACTTGGGACACCATAAATTATCCCAAGTGGCGACTCTAAATTTTTAATAAAATGATCCCGTTTCGATTGTCACTTTAAGTTGGAAAAAACTCCCTTATACACTCCCTTCCGAGGGTGTAGGTAAAAAGGAGGTGTGATAGGGATTAGGAGTCGAGTCCTATTTTTTATGTGGTATTGGTTGAGTACGACGTATAGGCATGGTGACAAGTATCTATACGTTGGTGTCAAGCATGCATGTGAGTCTTATATTGTGATTATTATGACTTCGTTGTATTATTCATACCTTGGTGATGATTTCTATTGTTGGGAAAAGTTTGTGGAAGTAATTGTGATATTTGAACATTGAGGAGAGTTGGCTCAAGTTGTATAACGAAATGTGAAAGTATGAATGGTAATTGAACCCTTTAGAGCATTGGCTCAAGTTATGAAGTGAGTTGTAAAGTAAAAGTGAAAGAGAGAAAAGAATCATTATATTGCCTCCCTTGCCGGGATATTGTTGCTTTTAATGTTATCTCCCTTGCCAAGATGTTGATGCTTCTTTTGATGTTGTTTCCTTGCCGGGACTTGGTTGTTGAAATATTGTTCCCTTCCCGGGATTCTTATTGTAATTTCAAATATTTCCTTGCCTATTATTTATGATTGTTGTTTGGGTGAGGAAAAGTGTTAAAGCACGAAGGGTGATGTCGTGTATTGTTTTGGTGAGAGAGTGTTAAAGCACGAAGGGTGATGCTGTGTATGATTTGTGAGGAAGAGTGTAAAGCATGAAGGTTGATGTCGTGCCGCATGATGTACAATTCCATGCCATTTATATTTATTTTACGCTGAGGACGAGAGTAAAAGCACGAAGGGTGATGCCGTGCACTTGTCTCTAATTTTCCTGATTCTTGCTGATAATTGAGTTATGGTATCCATTACGTTTATTTACTGATTTGCTGTTATTACTTGACTTTATTGTGATGTTATTGATTCTCTTGCCCTAATTACTTTGTGATTGTTGCTTGGGTGAGGAAGAGTGTAAATCACGAAGGGTGATGTCGTGTATTGTTTTGGTGAGAGAGTGATAAAGCACGAAGGGTGATGTCGTGCACTTGTCTTTGATTTCCTGACTTTTATTGATAACTGAGTTATGTTTTCTCTACATTTAATTGTTGGTTTCTGGTTGATACTTGTTGTACCCCGCAGCATTATTCCCCTTTCCTAATTCCAATTGAACTGTGGTGATCCTCATATTTATTTGTTGTTGTTCTGTTATTATTCGATGTCCACGCAACATGTTTCCCCCTCCCATCCTTAACTGTATATTTCTGCTTTTATTTTCCACTGTATATGATTTAGTTGCACAGGTTTATTGGGTAGTCTAGTCCTAGCCTCGTCACTACTTCTCTGAGGTTAGGCTAGACACTTACCAATACATGGGGTCGGTTGTGCTGATACTACACTCTGCACTGTGTATGCAGATCCCGACGCAGTAGCTTTTGGACATTAGCTTGGGTGGCTGCCTTCAGCCCATACGGAGATCCAAGGTAGTCCTGCAGGCGTCTGCAGGCCCTGGCATCTCCCTCTATCCTTTCTTCCTGTTTCATTTATATAATTCAGAAACAGTGTTGTATTCATTTTTTTCAGACCTTGTTTGCAGTATTTCTAGACCGTCTATGAAGTTGTGACACCAGTTCTGGGTAGTCGTTGTTCAAGCAGTTGTATTGGATATGTATTCAGTTAGTTTATTGTTTTTCTTCCGCTTATTGTAAATTTCGTTGTCTACACCTTATTGCTTCATAATTGTTAAAGAATATAAAATGGGTAAAAAGGTAATTTGTTCATATAGTCGGCTTGCCTAGCTCACATTAGTAGGCGCTATCACGACTCCTAAGGGCGAGAAATCCAGGTCGTGACACGTTTGCAGAGGTTTATCTTACCCCCTTCCCCTCCCGGAAAATCTTGGGGGAGTAAAGATTCATCATACGAAGGGCTCACCTGTGCCAAGCATACTTGGTAGCGAAGGCAAAAATCCGCAATCACAGAATCAAGCTCTCCGCTCAAAGAAAATGCACCCAAAGTAATGGGATACGTGTAAAAGTATGTAAAACTTTCCTTGGGAAAGGTCACTCGCTCCGATAGAACAAGAGCAATGATGTCCAACTCGTGACAGCGGCAATTTTCCTTCATAGTAGAAATACTGGAAGGGCGAATCAAAGAAAGATACCTACTGACAGCCCATGAACGAGGGTTAGTAGTAGGAAATTTCTCTTCAAAGTCTTTTGTGGTGTTAAGACTTCAGGGGATGATGGAACCTACTGTTGGAGGAGCAGAGTCTTCAGCCTTGTTCTCTTTCTTTGAAGAGCCAGTGCGTTTTGAAGAAGAATCCATTGAATAAGAAGAAGGAAAAGGGCTTTGGTTCGAAGAGAATTAGGGAAAAGATGGAAAACAAAGATGAAAGTTAGAAGTCTGAGAAATTATGAAGTGCATAGGAGAAGGGTGATGCGTATAAGTAAAACTTTGGCTGCTAAATTCACGGCCATGATTACCTCGATAATCGGCAAAGCCTTTGCTGAATCGTGGAATGACGCATGTTCGAGGCATTAAATGTGAAGAGACGTGCGTCTAATCAACTGTGAGAAGCCTGCAAAGGGAATTGTACTAATTCACGCCAAAAGGAGTATTTCTACCAACTTCCCGGTAACATAAGATTGTGTCACCGGAAAGCAAGAGGAATATCTGTATAGGAAAAAATATAATATGACACGTGGTCATCTTAAGGAAGGACACGTGGAACCCAATACGGAGATGGTCACGGAACGCATCTATTTCGCTTGTCAACAGAAGGGAATGTTCATAAAGGTGTATTAAATGCTTTGCGTCCGATATCATTTAATAGGGAATATTCTGCAGCATTAAGAATGGCAGCCCGTTACAGGAAATTTGGCATTCATTTCAACCGTTACACCTTCATCAATGGTCCTCATAATTGACATTAAAGGAGGTCCTCTACCTAGACACAACTATAAATAGAGAGCTCAGTTATCATTGTAAAGAGGACGAATTTTTTGACTAACTTACACTACATTCTATACAAAGCATAAACACAATTTTACTTTCTACTTTTGATCTCATCATTGTTGTGCCCAAAAATCTTGTTCCCGGATTCGTCAATTCTGCTATTCCATCTACAATCTAAGGCTAAGTCTTTATATACTTCTCCGATTATTTTATTTTATTATTTCAGGATCAAATTAATTCACTTGTTTAGAAACCACGTATAAATTCAGATGTACCGTTTTACAGCTAAACAATATAATTACTCTACTATAATGGATTTTTCTCTTTCAAGACCCATACATAATTTTCACCAATCATTATTTAAGATACCTTATTTCAATGTCTAAAAGGCAGAGTCTGCTGGACAGTAGACACCATAAAAGTAGTATACTTGAGTGACAATTGTAAAGTACATTTATGAACCAAAAAAAAAAAAAGCATCTCATCACACTTAGTGTGTGTTTGAATTGGCTTATTACAAGTTCTTTTAAGCTATTTTATAGTGTTTGAATAAAGTAAAAAAGTGTTTTAAGCCCTGGTTCTTAAGCTAAAATGACAAAAACAAGCCAAAAGCCAAAAGTTAGAATTCCTAACTTATGGCTTAAAAGTTATTTTGACTTAAAAGTCACTTAAAATAAGCTCATCCAAACGGGCTCTTATTAATCCGGAATACCCTCTGTATTCATTATTATTTATTAGAGTTATTGACCCTAGTAATAGGGAAAATTAGATTTTTGGTCCTTTATAAATATGCTTTTTGTTTTATGTCTTTTTACAAGAGATTCTTATTATTACATATAAAAAGAACTGAAAATAATACATAAGAAATTTGAAAAAGTTATTATCTTCTATTTAAATGGTAAGCAACCACAAAAAATCATTTTCTCCTAATATATTACACGGAATAGTTGTACAGTATTAATTCTTATAAAGGCATAAGCTAAAGCTATTTCCCATGAAAATATTATTCTCTCCAAACATCACCCATTATATCTCATCTATCTTTAATTTTAATGACCCATTAAATATGCGTGAATCTAGTCCTTAAACTTATAGTTTCTCGTGAATTATTAAATATCAATAAATATTTAACTATAAACCCAATTATTATTGTGTATTTACCTCAATAGCGTTGTAGAAACCTATAAACTTCAAATCCTAAATTTGTTTTGCCATTAAACTTTCTGACTAACGAAACTTCAAAAATAATCTTAAGGCTCATCGTTAGTTTTCAGGAAAGATTAAGTTTTAATCATTTACGTCATGCAAATCTAGAATAGCTGATGTAACAGGAAAGGAGGATATAGGCCTTCATGACTTTTTACAATATTGAAATTAAGAAGTGTCATTTTAGCTCTCTTATGTGGAAAAAATAAATTTTTTTATGTATAAAAAAAAAAAGATAGGGTCATAAAACTAAAACTAACTTTTTAATGGGCCACAAACCCATTTGCTTAGTATTCAACTGAAATGGGAGAAATTACAAGCTTGTAATCCTCAGCTTAGGGGAAAAAAGGCCATAAAGGGGGGGATCCAGACTGCTAATATCTTAGCCAAGAAATAAAGATGCAAGTTCTTCTATGCCCTGCTATCTCGTGGGTGCTTTTCTTTTGTAGCTTCAAGTCACTTGTAATTTCAACCAGTCTGCCACTCAAAATCTGCTACTCCCTCTATCTTATGTGTCACGAAGAGAGTCAAACTTCTTAATTTTGACAATGAATTCAAATATAATTTTTTTTAGGTTTTTTGAAATGATAATTACATACTTAGAATTTACGTAAGAAAATATATAAGTCACAATGATTAACCATTCTAAATATATAAAAGGCATATGAAAATATCGCAATCAAAGGAACACTCAGTTGACTCCACCACATAAATTGGGAAAAACGTGTAGTATTTTATCGGGTTGACTGGCTCTTTCACTGCATCTTAATTTAGAGTAGGCCCAAGTTGATCTTCATGCTCCTCCAGGCCCAATTCTTGAGTAGAGTTCATAATAGCTGAGAATCTTTTTTTGAAATAATATGTAGAATTTCAGATCATTTCCTGTGAATAAGTAATACTACTACAAATGACATGAACTTCCCCAAGAATACAGGCTATCGACTTGATTTCACACTCCTCAAAGGGAGAATTAATCCGTTCACTAGAAAACAATCCTGTCGCTAGCATCTATAAAATTGTAAGAGAAACTATTAGGAGGAAGTTAAGTTAAGATAAAAAGGAAAGCCTGTAGGTGGTAGCCATTCTCCTCCCTGAATGAAATTTCCAACTGTGAATTGACTGGCCTCGATGGAACTGTTGATGACTCTATAACCAGGCCATTTCACTCTAGCACTAGTACTTGAACCTGGTCCTCTGTTCATGTATTCCCCATAGTAAAGTGTCTTTAATGCAAAATCACCATTCCATTCCAGCCATCCAGCAGGCTCTATTAAGCTGCCAATGTATGACTGAAGAACGACAGTTCTTGAATATTCTTTCCAGGGACGTCCTAGATAATTCTTGAATGATGATTGAACAGGAATTAAATCAGCAGCAGCTTCTACTTTGCAGTTCAGGATTGAAATCCCAGTATTCTGGTTCGGATCTTCTCTTCCTTGGGCAGTGAATAGGTTCTTCTGATTTGGGTCTGGTTTACGAGCGTATAAGTTACAGTTCTGGAGAACTACAGCTGCGTTACCAAAGATGAAGTCGACTGTTCCATAAACGTCACAGTCGCGATAAAATTGACGAAGGGAATGGACGTAGAGGGTGTCTTGGTACGCAACAAAGCTGCATTGGTAGAAAGCAGATAAGTCTGAGCTACTCCGAAGAGCTACTGCTTGGTGCTTGCTTGGTCCCGCATAGTTTTCAAAAGTGATGCCTTTTGCTAAGAATCCTTTTCCCACCACGGCTGCATTAAAAGAGAATCACGAAATGTTAAAGAAAAGAACTGGAAAAACAGATAGTAAAAATCGTGATTCTTCTACCGTCCTAGCCACGTAGGTTGAACGATGGTCAAATGAATATCCTTCATCGAAAAATTATACTGTATATATAAAAACTTATATTGTATATATAGGTCAAAAATATTTTTTTGCAAAATTCCTAACTTTATCACTCGTTCACTTAAACGTATTTTTGAAGTGATATTATATTGTACAGGAAAATGTTAAGCAAAGACAATTGACTCAAGAAAGAACATGCAGGAACCAAATGTAGTACGAGGGACACGGTCACGAATATTGTGTCGTTGGGTTGCTTAAATTAATCAACAAAGCAAATTTTATTTTCTCGAACGCTGAAAGGAATTAATCTTTTATTGGGCTCTTAGAAACAGAAAAGAATGGTAACTTTGTGGGGCTCAGGGTTAATGTCAGGATTAAGAGGAATTAAAAAAGAAAAAGGAAAACAAGACGTCTTCTTATGCACATGAGAGGGCAGGCAGACCTTCAACCCAAAAATAAAAAAAAATGAAGAGAGGGCAGACTCATTTTTGACTTTAAATAATGGTGGGAAATCGAGATATGTACAAACATAATGAGTTCTGTTGGAAAAGGTGAAAATTATATTAAAACCTTAATAATGTACAGGTTGCACGTTGGGAACAAGAATTCATGCGGTCTTAGTTGGATAAAATGGATCTTGGTGTCCAGTAAATTCCACCCAAAATTCCTTTGACAAAGGTCTAGGACAAATTTATTTTAACATAACCTTATTAACTAAAGAGTTTAAATTTTACCTCGGAGTGTAAAAGATTAAACTACAAAATAAGGTAGAAATTCTTTATAGTCTTACATTATTTACTGAATAAAACTTAATTAGGCACAGGAAACATTCAAAGACATGCAATGAACAAGGTAAGCCCAAGAAATATTTTATATATATATATATTTATTTATACACGTAGAACAGTAAAACTTACCAACAGTGGCAGATCGGAAAGTAGTCCATCCATCGACATGATTCCGGTTACCCTTTATCTTTGTTTTTCCGATGCCATCTCCGACAAACATAATCATGGTTTTCTTCTTGTCTACCTCAACGTATTCAAAGTAAGATCCCTCCTTAATATATATAACGAATCTTGTGCTACTAGAGTTTGGTGCTGCACTTAAGGCCTCATTGATAGTCGTGAAATTACCACTACCATCCTTTGCCACTACCAAATCGAGCTTTGTCTGGCTTACTGGAGTTTGCAAAAGTGCTCTCTCCCGCCTCTTCAACCAGTTCGGGAACCCATTCTTCACAGCCCCGTACTCCGGAAAAACTTCTTCAGAAGACGATACTGATGTTCTCTTAATCTTGTTGAGCATGGCGAGGGAGTTGCTGACATGGTGAGCGATTGTATGCAGATTGTCCTCCACGTAACGGGTTAAGTTATTCTTTGTACAGTAGAAAAGTCCATCGAGGCAAGTATCCTCATTGGTCATTGCGGCACTGAGAAGTGTTTGGATGTCATTGTAGTGCTTAGAAGCAGATTTCTTTGGGGAAAGATCAGTGAGGGCTGTTCTGAGCTCAGCAATAGTTTCTCCTAAGAGTTCAACACAGTCTTGGAGTGCTCGTTTTTCAATAGGTTCCAGTTTGGGGACATTCCGACGAAGGTCGCTGCAGTTGTGGGCGGAGTCTCTGACCTCGCCCACTGCAACTTTTACAGTGGAAGAGATGATCTCTGCAATGGATTTACGGTGGAGATTTGGGAATGAGGAGAGAGTGGAAACACAAAGTTCCGGGTGAAGTGTTCCTTCGCAATGGGATTGTGCTATTTGGATGTTTTTGTGAACGTGAATATGCGGAGTCCTCGTTGCGACTGCTGTGGACGAAGATGAATTTGGGTTGCCTAAGAGAAGGAAGAATGTGAGTAAGACGAGGGCTGTGGAAGCCAAGATAACGAGTGGCAGTGTAGACGTATGTCTGATATTATACATTATGTTCTTATAAAAGTAGGGAGCTAGTAGCCGAGCTGATCAACAAGTTTCAAACTTTGGGACTGAAACAACAAGCTGCTGCTCTACCGCTTGAACTAGTATATAGGGTGAGGGAGAGCTAGGGTGGTGTAAAAGGAATACCGTATAATACTACTCCCTTCATTTCAATTTTAATTTTAGACGAGTTGTTTGACTAGAAAAAAGAAAAAGAAACTTTTAGAACTTGTAATTTATTAAAAGCTTAAGGTTAAAAGATTTGTAGAGCCATGACATTTGTGTAATTATAAAAGCTTTTTATTAAAGATAAAATGGGTAAAATAAAGAGTTTAAAATTGAATTATTTCCAATTGTACAAATGAATCATTCTTCTCGAAATAACAGACCAATAATAAGAATGTGTTATCTAAATCGAGACACAGAGAGAGTACATGAATAGATTGCTGGCCCGTTAGGAATACAATAGAGGAAGTAATTAAATGAGGGTTAGCGTTTCCCTTTACTTTTGGATCTCACACATTACTTGAACAGGCGCTGGACAACAAAATACAGACAAAACCTGATCAATTGGCAGTACAAGGTGCCTGGCATCAACTCAACCGGTGTAGAGTTGGACGTTTTCACCTTTATCTTGTTTAAATAAGTATTCAGCTTTAGGATGGTAGCAAATTTAAGAAACATTAGTCATGCAGAAGTTTTAATTTTTCAAATAGAGAAATTAAATTAGACAGACTTTTATTAATCTGGACAACTAGAGAACAGTAGATGCAATTCTAGGGTAATTAAGAAATTAAAGTCATGAGATACAAACATTTAACATAACATCATAAGATCTCAATATTATTTGCAAATTTAATTAATCTTCTTTCAGTAATACGTTTTTGCCCTCTGGAATCACGCTCCAACCCACGGTGCAACGGCTGTGTTGGAATTAAAGGAAATGGAGTAAATAGTTATAGTACTAGTATCAGATTAATTAAGCACCCTTAACCCATATAATTGCTCGTCTGGAATTTATCACATCACATGTCTGCTGACAGCTGACTGCTGCTGCTGAACCAACAACCTTAACTAGTCTTATTTTAGTTATTATTTATTTTTCGTTCACTACATGGGCGCTCTGCTATTTCCATACAGAAAAGAACTGCAGATTGAATTGGAATTGGATCTGATCTATTCTTCATAAGTCTACGCCAATTTGTTTCTGTGTTTACATTTCCAAGTACATTTAAAAGGAATTCCTCTCTCTTACTCTCTTCTTCTCCAGGCGGTGAGGTGGGGGACTGGGTATGGGTAGGCCTGTGCACGGATCGGATTGGATCGGATTTAGCACATTTTGGATTTGAATTTCGGATTTCAGATTCTAGAAAATGCAATCCGAATCCGATCCGAATTATATCGGATTGGATCGAATTTTAAAGTTTGGATCGGATCGGATTTCGGATATTATTATGCCTCAAAGTTGCAAACTACTATGTATATTTTCTTTGTAAAAGAGGTAATACATTAAGAAAAATTCATGTTTATGCAATTATAAGAGTATTATGATGCCAATATAGCTAAATCTAACAATTGTAAAGGTAATATCTTGGAGGAAGATATAAAGGAATTACTGACTATCCTAAATTAAAGTGTAGTATTTATACACTGCCTAACAATTTCGGATCGGGTCGGATTAAAATGTACCAATCCGATCCGAAATCCCAAAATTTTATTAAACACAATCCGAAATTCGATCCAATCCGAAATCTGAAATTCGAAATTGAATAGATCGGTTCGAATTTCGGATATCCGATTCGAATGAACAGCCCTAGGTATGGGGCTTCCTTTCTTGAAAATGATTATTCTTAGGCTTCAAGCTGAAAGAATTATTGCCTAGAAAACTCTGTTTTTTTTCTTTTTAATTTTTCGGTAACAGACATTTTACTATCCCTTTGATTGGGCCGTGGTAGATTGGTTGGTGGACATACTAGAATACTAACATCTAAATCTACGCAATTACAAGGTCGCCAATGCCATTGCCATCACTTCAAATTTGTTAAAGCATTTAAATACGTTGGGAGGGAAGCAATCATCTTATTCATTACAGTACACCACAAGCACAATACTTTGCCGGCGCATAGGCGGCAAATCTAACAACTTTATGAATTCGAGTTTGAAATTATACAATAACTTATTTAATTTATTAGGTTCGATGCTTATTGCTTATACTTAATTATTAGTGAATTATTAACACATATTTAGAATCTAAGCTAAAACTGTACTGAGTTGAATACATTTCCAACTTTATACTACACTAGTAAATATATTTGCGCTTTTCGCAAAAACTAAAGATTTTAAATAATCTTTCCATAACATATGAATGGTAAAAATATTTTAGCCTCAAATTTAAATAAAATAAATTTCAAGTTTATATCTAATTTATTGTTAACACATATTTTCCTCCATTTTCCATCACTTTAGAAGTGTTATAAAAAGTTTGAAGAAAGATTGATCTCATGTGCAATGAGTAACAAACTTTAAGACATAGTATTTTCTTTGTACATTATTTGATATATGTATATAAGTAATTAATTTTATTTCCATTAATGAGATAAATTTTAATACTTGCATAATCTTTCCTCATTTTAAATCTAAAAAAAATGGTTACTACATAAATCCCCTCTCAACTTGTCTCTTAGTTCAACCTATACACCTACTTGTAAAAGTGTGTTTTCTATTTACTCTCCTTAAGCATGTGAAAGAAAAATATAGAGTTGAAAATACATTAGTTTATGTATATAATTTCTAGTAAAATTGTAGAATGAACTCATAACTTTAAAAATACAACAAGTTCAATACCAATAATCTATAGATAGAATCCATAAAGCTTAAATTCTGAATTCGCCTTTGATCGATGTAGAGCATGTTTAACTGTAGCTTATTAAGATTAATGTGTTTTTTTTTTTCAATCTTAAGTGTTATTCACTTCTATATTTTAATGTTGATATTTACGCAGCATGTATGCACATATTTATGTCAAATTTCTCCATGGAAGTGCTATGTGGAGCTCTTTGCTTTCCCACAAGTTTTCTTTTCTTAAAAGATAATGTTTGTGGATGTCCGTACCTTACTACAATCGGCCATTTAGATTGATTTGCACCACATCGTAATTTTAGAAATAGCTTTCAAAAGCTGGATAAGAAAAGCTGTATATCTTTCCAGTAAGCGCTTCCAAGTGTTTATTTTAGATGTACAATACTCAACTCTAATCTGAACTAAATAGTTACTTGGAAAAATTAATTCCCATTCAACGTAACTCCACAACTTTTGGAGGCACCAAACTATACACAGCCTGAAAAAGTATTTTTATTCAATCTCACGGAAGTGTGAGTTGTACTTTCTCCCCCGACACATATGAAGAAACCAAAATCCACCAAAAAACTCACAATTACAAAAAATCTCCCCCGAACGTTCGTGCATATTTTATAGTAGCAAACAATTAAAAGTTCTTTAGTTTGTGGAGATCTCAATATAGATAAGAGTATTAACCTCAAGAAAATTAAAGTAGCTACCGAAAAGTAAAACAATGCACAAACTAGGAGTGGCAAACAGGCGGGTCAGGTCAGATATGGTTTGGGTCGAAAACGGGTAATGAAAAAATAGATCTATTATCCGACCCGACCCATATTTAATACGGATAAAAAATAGGTTAACCGGCGGATAATATGTGTTACCCATATTATCCATGACTTCTTGTATATGATCACTTTGGGAGAATTCTTAGTCTCCATAACTTGAGGAACCCCCAATTTGAGGCTTTACAAATGTAAAAGTTAGACTCACTGGTTATCCTTTGGTTACTCATTGATTATCTATTTTCTAAATGGATAATATGGTTCTTATCCATATTTGACCCGTTTTCAAAAAGTTCATTATCCAATCCATTTTTTAGTGGATAATATGGGTAGTTAACTGTTTTCTTTTAACCATTTTGTCACCCCTATGCACAACCTTTTGAATAGAAAATACCTGAGATTAAGTTTGCTTAATTACCTCTTGTTCAAGCTTAATTAGAAACCTTGTTAATTAGCTTTCTGATCCATAGTTTCATAATCTTGGCTTGCAAACTACTGGAGCAATACCCGTTAGGGTAACGATGTCAAGACATCAATAATACGCTGCATTGAAATGCCATTGTGTGAGGAATTTGGAAATGGTGACTGGAGCTTCTCACATAATAGTTAACAGACATACTTGCATAAGTTGCAAACGGTTGGTATTGCTCCTTTTCAACTTTAATTATCAGTATTATTGCAAAATTGTAACCGTTCAATTATTTTAGTTGTTGCAACGTTTCGTTCTTTCTTTTGGAAGAAAGAAAAAATTGTTTCGCTTGTTGAAATGTTTAGTTAGAGTGTTAGCTATAGTGTTAGAAAGTACAACTAGATGTCAGCTATGCTAAGTTAGTGGAGCATTAGTTAGTTAAGTAGGTATTTAGTATTAGCTTATTTTTATACATAAATACACACTAGTGTACATTGTAATAACGACTTCTAACAAAAATGAAGAGAAACATTCTTCTTCTCTCTCTGCGTAACTGCTTCTTCTTCTCCATAGCTCAGCAACTCAATCTAGATCTAGGATTTCATCGTGGTATCAGAGCTCGCGTTGAAAATCCATGCTCCTAGATTCTTAGCTGCATTCAGTAATTGAGTTCGAGTAATTTTCAATATCTTCGAAGCTAGGGCTTTATCGACAATCAATAGCTGCATTCTTTCTGTTCTTCTTCATCTAAGCTCGATTATTGCCAACAATGGCAATCGAGAGTGAAGAAATTGATACAAGTGTAGCAACAGTCGAAGGAGGTCCTATCTTAATTGATCAATATCATCCACTGCTCCTTCAACCATACGATAATCCAGGTAGCTCTCTAATTTCAGTTAAATTAACTAGACCTGAGACTTATATACTATGGAGTAGTACAATACATGTGAGTTTACTTGGAAATATTAAGCTAGAGTTTGTGGATGGTAGATATTCTAAGGATAAGTTTGATGGAACTCTTCATGAAATGTGGGAAACGTGTAATGCCATAGTACTCTCATGGATCATGAATTCAATAAGTGTTGAGTTGTTAAGTGGCATGGTGTATGCCTAAAGTGCTCACAAAGTGTGTATGAACCTCAAAGAAAGGTTTGATAAAGTTAATGGCTCTCGTATGTTGTATCTTCATAAACCGATTGTCACTTTGACTCAAGGGATATCCTCTGTGTCAACTTGCTTCTCTAAGTTGAAGGAACTTTGGGCAAAGTTTGATGCCCTTATGCCCCACCCTGGGTGTGGCTATGAGGAGTCAAAGAAGTATGTTGAGCACTTCCAATACCAAAGGATATTGTAGTTTTTGATGGGATTGAATGAGTCATACTCCCAGTCTAGCAACCAGATATTGAACATGCTGCCAATTCCTTCTATTAATAGAACGTATTCCATGATGATTTCCGATGAGGGTAGAAGGTCTATGTGTCAGACTTCCCAAATTGCTGAAGTAACTCAAGGAACTGCTCTGTTTAGTGGCAAAAAATTAGGTGTGCCAAACAATGGCACATGTCTATTCAGTGGGAAAGGCCATAATAGCTCTTCAGGAGACTCTACAGGAGGGAACTCTTATCCTGGAGGGAACTACTACTCTGGTCGATAGTCCTATGCTGGAGGAAATAGTTATAGACAAAAGAAGAGCTCTCTGTATTGTGTCTACTGCAACTTTAAGGGACATAGTAGAGAGAACTGCTACAAGCTAAATGGATATCCCCATGACTTTAAAGCTAAGAAGAAATTTAGCTTAGGAAATGCAGTGCATTATGTTGATTCATCAAATGGTGCATGAAACAATCAAGTTGCTACTGCAGCTAATTTTGCAGGTTCCTCATAGGTACAACACAGTGCTACAACTTGATAGGGGACTCAGTGTGTAATTTTTAACATTCCTCAGTTCACTTGGGAACAGTATCAGTAGATAATTCAATTATTGGGAAAAGAGAGTGAAGGCAACAGTTCAACTATACCAGTGTCAGCAGGTATATCATTTTGTGTAGTGAACTCAGAAGTGTCGGCTAAGTGGATAGTAGTATAACACCCCATACTTTCATTCTACAATACATATTAAGTGAATCAATGTAATCTGGAGAGCTTAAGGACCTTTGCAAAGATAATGATGGGTCAAAACAAGTGTTAAGGAAGTATCGTAAGGGTTGAAGGTTAAACGAATCGAAGATGTTATAACCCATACTTTTGGGATAAAATAGGTGTTCTTAGTATCCTAAGGAGGTCATATTTTAAGGTAATTGAATCATAATAATATTTGTATGTTTAATATTTAAGTCAAACAAGTTGTAAAACAAAACACGACAAAAGTTGTCGCAAATTACATTTATAATTTGACCTAAATGAGTGTCCAATATCACTGAGGTTTTCTCTAAATATACTTTGAGTTACGGGGAGATACACCCACCAAATTTAATATCTACGAGTCTACTTTCCAACGCATTATACCGTCCGTAAATACAATGTCGGAATAGAGAGATATTTGCATTTTTCGCGAGACTACGCAAACAGCTTTCCTGGGATCCACAAAGACGGTGGAAGCTTACCTTGTTATATAAAGTGATAATATACGTCTCTAAATATCATTTTTGACAAAATCAGACCTCCAAAAAGCCCCAAACTCTCTCTAAGCATATCCTAAAGATTCATACACAAATCTAAGGCCAAACTACCTAAGTTCTTCATCAAAAGTGTTGTAGAAGTGGTGGAGATCACTTATATGATGTTGTTGATGTGTTGTGAGTTCTTTTAAGTTTAAGGAGAGTTGTTCTTGGAGTTTTTCTTACCTTGTAAAGGTGATCTCTTCTTCTCCTACATAAGTTTTATCATATCTAATCCCTAGCTAAGTTGTTTGAAGCTAGAAGTTATGAGTTGACGGTCAAAAGACGTATAGAAATTGTGATACCATGTTGGACTATTTTGAGGTATTTTTATAATGTTGTTGTGGCTGGAGTTTTGGGATATAATATATATATATATATATATATATATATATACATATATATATTATGTGTGTGTGTGTGTTGTTGTTGTTAATATGTAACTTAATGAGAAGAAGAAGTATAGATTATTTTTTTGTTGCTATTTAAGGCCCGAGCTTGTCATCGATGTATCGTAAGTTAGCTATTCATAAGCTTAATATTGGCCCTATTATTGTTGTTATATTGTATTGTCGGGCGGTTCTCGTATTGTTAAGCTGCTGGATATATGGATAAGGGTGGCCTGTTGTTGTTAATGTTGTGACCTTGAGGGAGGTGAAAGAAATGGGGGAGATGTTGTCCGATTTATCATAGAACAAGCTTGTCCCGTGGTAGCTAGTTGATGTATTACTATTGTTGATAGTGGTATTATTTTCATTGGTGTAGATTATATTGAAGGGAGACTTTCCCACCATCTTCATCAAAGGATCGACTTAAAGGTATTTAAGGCTTTCTCTTTCTTCTTCCAGTATGATTCCATAACGATGTCACCCTTATAAGAGGTTCAATGGGACGAGTCCAAGTGTATGTTCTATATTGACGGGTTAAGAGCCTCTAATAGTTCAAAAGTGAATATAGATAAGAAATGAGTTATTCGTAGTTGTAATTCATGGATTGTTAATACCCAATTTTGCCCTCATATTTTTTTAAATAGCATATATGCTTTCAAAATGTTATTCTGCTTCACTATTCAATTTACAAGATTTATACAAGCATTTTTCATAATTTTTCACAATTTTTATCGCTTTAAAATTAATTTCTTGCATTTTAATTACTTGAATATTTATTAATTACTCCTTCAAATTATTTTGTGATGTCTTAATCCTCTAAAATTATTATTTGAATCCATATACATATTTCAAATATTTTTACTTTGTTTCATATGGCTATTTACACAATTTTGCAATAATAGCTTATATTTACGCATAATCGCATTTTATTACAATATATGTGCTAAAATAGAATTTTTTACATTTTTATAAGGTTAAGTTATTATTTTCAATCACTTTATTGTACAAAATTTTATTATATATTAATTAGTTTTATAAATTATTTATTAACAATTTTCGTGTATTTTAATTTATAGACTAATTTTCAGTTAATTTTGTCCCAAATCCTTAGCCCAACCTTCCAGCCCAATCCAAGTAGCCCCTTTAAAATCTGGGCATGACCTATTTGAAATAACCCGCCTCAGCTTCTTTAAAATCCTGGTCGTTGATCTTAAGAGATAAACGACCCACGATTAACCCCTCATTTTAATTACACACCCCAACCCTAATCCTCACATTCACTCTGCCCAGCCGCCTCAAAAATGCTCTCAACTCCCCCCCCCCTTCTCCCTTCAAACCCTAGCAGTCGCTTCTTCTAAATCTCCCTACTCCAGTTTTAATATGGAATCTCTCCATGATTTTCCTTCCATATATGCTCGATTTCTCCGTTATTTATACGGTTTTGGTATCACATAACATTTGCCTATCTTTAGTCAGTATACAAAATTAAATCAAGAGCAATCATCACTGATTCCTCAAGATTGAGATGATATTTTGTCTATTTACATTCATGGCAAGGCGATATGAAGCCGATTCACCAAGATCTTTGGTCAAATATTTGATTTCTGTCAACTAGGGTTTAAGATTTTCCCTTATCCTTACTGATTTTTCGATTGCATGTGATATTATTTTCTTTCTCGTGTTTGACTAATGATTTTTCCTTGTTTTGGTGTTTAATTTCTACTACTATATAAACCTCTATGCAATTCCCCTCTAGAGACCTAAGTTATCACTGCTATTACACTCAATACATCTCTCTCACCCATTAATCTTCTCTGAAATACTTGGCTCTTTGGCCAGCTGAAAGTCAAATCCATAATATTATCAACCTCCTCTAGTGCAAGCACTGCTCGGGGCCCTTATGAAGCTCTTATGAACTCTGAAGCATCGGAGGCCTGGGGTTCTTGCTACCAATATTCTAAACTCTTTATTATTCTTTTGCTCGTCTAATTTTACTACTGGTTAGTGCTTTTAACCCTTGCAATGTTAAATATTTTTTTCTTCTGCATACCTATATGTGTTTGAATTCTGTGAGCATGATTTAGTTGTGAATCCCTAATATTGCACTACTATGATATCGTTCAATATTCCCCGATCATTCTATGTTCTTTGATAGTTGAATGCATTTTAGTCCATGAGATAGTTTCCTGCTTGTTCTTAGTTTGTGTTAGGCTAATATTTGTTCTTCACTATATCCTGCACTTCTATTGGTTTTTCTTATTTTCCTCAGGAATCAGTTCCATACCTCTGTGTTTCCTTAGCATCTAAACAAGTTCGAGCTTTGGGTTTCAATGCATGCCTATCGAATGTGTTCTTTTAATGAAACTAGCTACTTGTTGTTAGTTATAGAATCCTTTTCATGCCTTGCTTTGGGTACTATACTAAAACTCTTATGAAACTATTCCTCTACTTTGAATGAGTTACTTTTGTGAGTCTGGTGTTTTTTTGCAAACTGGTTATAACTATATGGATCTCCTACTGCCCTAAGATCTAAGCTAAACATGTTTCCTTGCAGCTTGTCATCCTGATCTTTAGCATCATCTAAGACTTTGGGGTAAATGTCACATTTTTCTCTCTTATGGTCAACTAACATGTAATGAGTAGCTAATATAACCCATTTTCACGCCATAAGTTTCTGTACTATGATCTATTATCCATCATGTTAAGTTTTAATGATATTGGCAAAGCTATACTATTAGTATGTTGATATGCTATTTGGGACTTTATTAGAACTGTCATGCTAGAATTTTCATTATACTAGACTGACATTTGAAATCTTTTAGGTTGATGCTCTATCCTAAATTTGTGTGGCATTGTACACCCTTATATGTTGATCCTATAATCTTAAGAAACCTGATTCCCTTAACTCTCTCAATATGTTTTTCTGCCCAATATGCTATCTTTTGCTAAGTGTTTGAACCTGTAATATCAACCTGCCTTCTAAGTCTTGTTGATTCTCATAACTTGTATGTTCTTTGTTTAATCAAACCTGCCATGTCTGCTTCTAAAGTAACAAATGCATCTCTTCAAATTCCATCATTTAGTCACTGTTAGTAGAGTTATTACTTGATTATCAGGCATAGTTTATTAATTGGTATGGTTAAATCATGCGTCTACTGTGACTGGCCGAGAGGGTCTTCCCTTTGGGCCTAGTGTGGATTATTGTGTGAGTTTGAATTGAGCAATTGATATACTTTGAGTTTTGAGGTATATTGGACCTGGGTTTGCTGCACGTATGAGGGAAAAGCCTGCTGAAGGCCTAGGCTTTGCTGGGTTACAGTATTTTAGGCCTGTTATATATACTGAACCTGTATTTTTAATATGTGGAGTTCGCACTTATATTTATTAATTCTGAGTATGTAATAATTTTGTAATTGAACAGATAGGAAAATTAGTAAATGGGGTAGGGTATTTAATTCTCGCACAAATGGGTAGAAAGCATGCCTATAGGACCAATATGCTCTACTTGTTGTTTTGGCTTTCATGCGTTGCACACTAGTGGAAACCATGCCTATAGGTATCACACACTCACTCAATGTGTTTTACTATGCCTACTGCTATGCATCATTATACAGCCTGCCTATAGGAAACCAGTGTCAATAGTTGTTTGTTAAATTTGTGCAATTGTAGCGTATTCACTAGATACCATGCATGTAGGATCAAACTAATGTTTTAGATATCATGTCTATAGGACATTAATTGATTTATTAGCTACTGATATTGCTATTTTTATCACATTGCTCGTCTAGAAAATATGCCTATAGTGATGAAGTATTATAGAACCAGTTTATAGTGCCAACTATTAGAAATCCTTCCTATAGGATGTTGTTACCCGCTTAGAAAGTATGCTAATAAAATCAAACACGTGTAATTTTTAAGCTCTCAAATGGTTTTACTGCCTCATTGCGCGAACAATTTAGAGATTATGCCTATAGGATTTGTAATACCTATAATATGTAAAGTCGTTGCTTTAGAACAACAACACTACCTGTACGCTTGAAACCGAAATCACATAGAACCCATGTCTATTGGACTTAATGACTCTAATTTGCCTCAAATCTGAAACTGTCTACTGCCTAATGTAAGAATCTGCCCGTGTGCATTTGTTGCTTATATGCAGAGGCTAACTTGGGCCTTTGACTGTCTTTGCATGAAGTCCTATTTGTTTTGAAAGTCGCTTAATTTTATCATTTTTTTAGTAACCTAAGTAAAGTATAGAATCAATCATATAGAGGTCCAATGCCTCATGGATCATAGGCATGGGACGTGTAGTGCACTCATAGGGTACGATCTAGAATTGAATTAGAGCTTCTTTAGGTAAACAACTTTAACATAGTAATTGGTTAGCAGGAGATGATATTCTATGCCCGCTGAATAACATGAGTAACTCCCTATCTTAATGGAGTTGCGAAGTATATTATGTTGCACGGTGTGATCCTTTAGGATAAAAAACTTAGAACCCTTTCCTCTCCTTTATGAATTTATGATATACATTTAGTCATCTAGTATAGACCATTATAGTTATATCCTTGTAGTCTTTAAGATTTGTATCCATTATTATTGTGTGATAATAAAACTCTCCCACCTTTTATCCTCTTTGTTTATTTGATCATCTCGCCTAATTATAATCCACGTGTCTTAAATTCGGCTAGGACCCACAGTTGTGGACCTCGAGGAGTACCTAACACCTTCTCTTTGAGGTAATTTGAGCCCTTACCTGATCTTTGGTGGCGTTGACCAGTCAAATAGAGTTATCTGCATAATAGGTGCCCTAACGCACCTTAAAAACCATTAGGTGACGACTCTTCTTTTAACACTCTATCTCCCATTCAAAAGAGTTTTCATATGTCGAAGCCCGCTTTTTCAAGAAAAAGGGGCACGACAGCATGTCGACTCTGCTGGGGATTTACACTAAGGCTCTTACCTTAATGAACTTGGCTTATGTGGATTATTTTCTTTGTTACATGCTATGACATGCACATCCCTTCCATTCTCCACCTTTATTTGTTTAAATTTGCTATTACATGCACATCCCTTTCCCTATTTATTCTTATTCGTTTAAATCTATTATGACATGCACATCTCTTCCCCGTTCACCTCTATTTGTTATGACCACTATTCATTGCTCTTCATTTTGTTTAAGATTTCCATATCATGCCTCTCCCATCCCTACTCCCTTACTTGCTTTATTACATTCTCGCATATATTCCACGAACTAACTTCTTCCTTTTGTCTTTCTTTTCTATGTTTTTCATATTTACCTTACTACTGTATTTACTGCTTTTACATATTTATCATGCAAATACTTGGCAACATGTTATTATCTCTGCATAAAGCATGCTCCACATCATACTCCACCCGTGCCAATTATCAACATAGGGATGCTTGATGAGTGTCCGCGCTCTTCAAAAATTTCTCTTTTATATCAGAAAGGCTTATTTGCGGTAGACTAGTCGATCAGCGGAGCAGTCAACGATCCTGTGCCTTTCCCTCTCAATTTGTCCACTTGAGAGTATCAGTCTAGACCATTATAGAAACCTTACTCCAATATCAAATGTACACACATCATGTTAAAACTAGTACGGGTTAGAACATTGTTAACGTAATAGCCCGCTAAGATAAGCCTCGTCCAAAGTCCGACGGGATTTCCACAATCCCAATAGATACTATTATGTTATGTGCATTACTTGGAGAAAATGTGCCAATATATTGATAATTATTGTATAAGTGGTCGAATCTGGAGGGGGAAAGGACTAACTTTATTTGTTTTCAGAAATTGAAGCACGAGGTTCCTAGGTTCGGCACGGTCCAAAACATCCCACCCCTGCTACTTGACTAGTGGAAAGACCTTGCGCCTTGAGACAAGAATCATGTGAGAAGGGTACTTGGTGACTTTCTATTTTTGCTTAACATCCGACCAAATAGGTCATTGATTGAGGTTGCTACCATGTTCTAGGATGAGAAAAGGGCTGTCTTCCACTTTGGTGACATAGAAATGACTCCTCTCCTAGAAGAAATAAGAGGCTTCACTAAGTTGCCATGGGATAGTCCAGGATTACTAGTGCCAGAGAGTCTCACCCCTCGCTGTTTTCTAAAGATGCTAGGTTTTTAGAAAAATGATAAGTTGCTTTGTTTAAAGAAATCATACATCCCATTTGAATTTCTTTATGAGCGTTACGGGCACAGTAAGTCATATCCTCTCCATCATGATGAACTTGCCATTACTTCCTTAGGTTGGACACATCGTTGAGTTTATGTTTTCATCATCTGCTTCTTGGTGTTTTTGATATTTCCAATGAAAGGGGGAAAGATTCATACCCATTTAGCCATGGTCGCCAGGACTTTGATGGAAGGCATCGAGGGACTAACTTATACTATCATCCCCATGATCTTAGCTGAAATGTACCGCGCTCTAGATCGGTGCAACCAGGGATTCGGGCACTTCAAAGGTTGTAATCTGTTGTTGCAAGTTTGGTTATTAGAACATTTTCAGAGGGGAGAATATTGCCAAGAGCTTCTGCGACGGTCGTTGAATGACTACGTAGCTTACCATCACCCAAAGAAAATAACATTTATTCCAGACAGGTTTGCGCAGCCTGGAAATGCTGTAAGTTGGGTGCTTTTCTTCAGCAATTTGACAGACGAGCAATACATCGGATGTTTGAATGTTTTCCTAGTAGTGAGTTCATCATCAGGTCAAGAGAGACTACTCATCTGGTACTGATCGGGTTGAGGGGCATCTATCCTTATACTCCTATAAGGGTAATGAGACAAGCGGGATGAAAATAGGTTATACCTCGGGTTTTCAACATGGTCCAACACAAAGCAAATTTCAAAGGGGACGTCATTCCATTCAAGTTTGAAGCATAACATATGTGGAACCAGAAGATCGTTGTGGAAAAGGAAACTATTGAGCTAGACAAGTATCATGCCGGTCATGTGTACTTTTACCCATCTGGTTGGTAGACGATATAGCAGGAGACGTCAAACTGGGAGTCAATCTGAAAAATAGGATCATAGATGATGTTGCTGAGGCACAAGTCAAGTATATGAGGCTATGCAAAAGGGTTTTCAAGTTTGAGGCTAGACATCTGGAACAACACAAAGTGGACATGGAGGCAATAAAAGAATGGAAGGAAATTGCCACTAAGTCAACATAGAGATTGGAATATCTGGAACAAGTATTAATGGAGCCAATGAGAAAGAGGCTCTCGTATTGTCAAAACATGGATGGAAGTGAAGGATGGCATCTAGCAAAGGCTTACTTATTATTGGATATGCACGATCTGGGGAACTTGATTGATAGAGTCAAGAGAGCCAAGTACGGAGAAAGTCTTTCTGGGACCAAGTAGATTATAAAGTGATGTTCTTTATTGTTTTCAAGCATAGTTTTAGATTTCGATTGTAATAAGGCTAAATGCCATTAGCAACTTTATCATTATTGTCGATTTAGTAAGGGATTGACTTATTTTTACATTAATGAAGTGACACAATTATTGGCATCAATTTTTTCCAAGTCTATGTGTTGCTTAAGCCTACCTTGGGCATGACAAGGTCTCCCAAATTAGGACGCGAATTTATTGAATGTCTTTGCAAAACATGTTTTATACTGCAAGCATTCTTTCAATATCCTTTACTAACTTGGTTACCTTTCGCTTTTTCTTTCTGTTGATTATTCCTATTCCCCAAGGTTGGTTCGTGCATACTGGTATCGTCAGCATATCACACTAGATACAGAGGTCCTTCACCTCCTCCTCCACCAAGTGATCCTAAAGGCAGAAGCAAAGGGAAAGGAAAAATTAATGATTTGAGTGGTATCAGGAAGGATAATGCTACAATGGAAAAAACGTCGAAACTTTAGATGGCGAAGTACTCCGGCACATAATGAATTGGTCGTACATCTGGAACAAAAAATCCTGGAGTTATAAGGAGAACTTGAGCATGTCTTAAACTTAGCAAACCTTTCTCTCACCCTCAATGTCCCTGATATTAACCAGCAAAATCCAACTACCCAAAACCAAGCACCACCACAAAACACACAAAACCAAAACCCACCGCCAAATCTTCCTGCACCACACTAGTACCCCATACCTCCTCAGAACCTTATCCCATCACTAGTACCCACAAACCACTACTTATCACACTTCTCAGAATGCACCACAACCTACTCCTGATCCCCAAAACTTAATTAATGACCACCCGTATGCCCAGATTCTTGGAGTTCATCAAAGCTATAACTTTACCCCACACCCCGCAACAAACCCTATATATACCTAAATCAACCGAGAAAGACCTGCTCATTAAAAACATGGTGGAAGAACTCAAGAAGCTCACTAGTAGGGTTCAGAGTGTCGAAGGTGGTAAAGGCATTGAAGGTTTGAACTATGAGGACTTGTGCATTTAGCCAAATGTGGAACTGCTAGAGGGTTACAAACCTCCCAAGTTTGAAATATTTGATGGAACTGGTGATCGAAAAGAGCATCTGAGGGCATATTGTGACAAACTTGTAGGAGTGGGCAAAGATGAACGAATTCGCATGAAACTATTCATGCGAAGTCTTATAGGAGATGTTTTGTCTTGGTATATCAGTCATGACCCAAAAAAGTGGGTTAGTTGGGTAAGCATGGCATCAGACTTCATGGACAGATTTAGGTTCAACACAGAAAACACACCAGCCGTGTTCTACATTCAAAATCTCAAGAAGAAACCAACAAAAACCTTCTGTAAGTATGCTACTCGGTGGAGATCTGAAGTTGCGAAAGTAAGGCCAGCACTTGAAAAAGAACAAAGTAATAAGTTCTTCGTTAGAGCTCAAGACCCGCAGTACTATGAAAGGCTAATGGTCATTGAAAACCACAAATTCTCCGACATCATCAAGCTGAGAGAAAGAATAGAAGAAGGGATTAAGAGTGGAATGGTGACGAATTTTGAGGCACTGCAAGCCACAAGTAAAGCCTAGCAATCAGGATGTATCTTGAAGAAGAAAGAAGTAAGTGTTGTGATGGTAGCCTAGGGTCCTAAGTCTCCTCTCACATACCAAACTTCTCCACCCACATACCAGCCTTCACCCTCCAAATACCAACAACTTTATACCACCTACCACGCCTATGACAACCAACCCGCATATTATCAGTCGCCACCACCCACCCACGAAAAATACCAAAAACCATGACCAAACATTGACCATAGACCACCTAGACAATATACCCTAATTGCTGAACCCGTAGACCAATTATACGAGAGACTAAAGGCTATTGGTTATGTCGCTCCCATTCTTGCTGTTACTATGGAGAATGCTTCATAGTGGATTAACTCCAACAAAACATGTGCCTATCGTTCAGGCATGAAGGGTCATACCATTGATGAGTGTCGCACACTGAAGGACAAGATCCAGACATTATTTGACACTAAAGTCATACAGGCACAGGAAGTTGCACCCAATGTTCGTAACAATTCTCTTCTGGATCACAGAGGTGAGGGAGTGAATGTGATAGAAACTGATGAGGAATGGGATCTAGAGGGATCAATTAGACTCATTCGAGAGGGAGATGAACCTAAAACATCCCCAGTCACCGTCACACCCATTGTGGTACAAACCCAAGCACCATTTGAAGTTTAGGTAACTACACCCTTCACTATGATAATAGCTCCCATGCCATCTTAAAAGTCTGATGCTATCCCATGGGATTATGTTGCGAAAGCAAGGAGAAAAGGAAAAGCAAAAATGGAGGAAATAGGTGCGGCACAAGGCATGACTAGAACTGGCAGGGTTTATACACTTGAGCACCTGGGAGGAACAAGCAAAGAAGTTGCATCTAAGCCTCCTATTGTTAAGACTGACACTGATGAGTTTTGGAGAAAAGTATAAGCGAGAGAATACTCTGTTGTTGACCACTTGAACAAAACTCCCGCTCAGATATCCATCGTGTCGCTACTATAAAACTCTGAGACACACAGGAATGCCTTGATGAAAGTGCTAAGTAAAACTTATGTACCCACCAACATCATTAGTGGGGAGATGGCCAACATGGTCGGGCAGGTACTGGAGAGCCACAAAATCACCTTTCATGAAGATGAGTTACCACCAAAGGGACTAAGTCACAATAGGACACTACATATCACAGTGCAATTTGAGGATAAGTTCATCGCCAGATTCCTGATAGATGGGGGTTCACGTCTCAATATATGCCCACTGACCACTCTGAAGAGGTTAGGTAAAGGCGTGCACTAGATACGGATTGGAAGCATGAATGTGAAGGCGTTTGATGGATCTCAAAGATCCACCATCAGAGAAATCAACCCCAGTCTGCAGATGGGTCCTACTTGGTTTGATGTCGAGTTCCAAGTGCTGGATATATCCACTACCTATAATCTATTATTGGGATGACCCTGGATATATGCCGCTGGGGCAGTGGCTTCTACTCTGCATCAAGCTGTGAAGTTTGAATGGAACCATCAGGAGGTGATCATTTATGGAGATAGAAGTAATCTTATCTACACCAATCAGACCGTTCCAGTCATCGAGAACATGAGGAAGCTGGGTGGAGTAACATACCATCGCATTGAGCGCGTCAACGCAATTGAAAAAGAAAAATGGTGGTGCAACAAGACAGAAAGCATATTGCTATGGACAAGGTATGAACCTAGCAAAGGTCTCGACAAAAACCTCCAAGGGATCACCAAACCCGTATAACCGCAGTGTTATGTCACAACTTTTAGGCTCAGATATGAATATACTTGGAAAGAATACCATGATTGGTCGCCACCATGGCGTGGTCCTTATTATCCACTGGAACAACCGGTACCACCTCTACACTAGACATTCCATCAAGCTGACATGATATGGAGATTTCAGGAAGATGAAGTCTTAGCTTGCATGAGGAAGCTATTCTATATGAAGAGGATATGGACTGCAGTGCAATAGTGAGGAGGAGGCGGAGGAAGACCTTACCATTCAGACTGTGGCGAAAGGAGTTGTTCTCAAAAAATGGACTGTTGCACCATCCCGGGCCCGTCGAGTTCCTGGGTATCCTAGCAATTAGCATCAATTATTTTAAAAATAGTTTTGAGCATTTGAGACATTTTTCAGTATTTTGTTTTGAAATAATTGCTCGAGTCACCGAGCCACACTTGTTGACATTTTTAAGATTTTATTAATGCATTACTATTTTTCTTATTTATTATTATTCTTTACATTTCTCCTTACAACATTATTATTACCTATCCCGATGAACCTATGACTGTGACTATAATAAGACAATGCAACATAAGGATAATGATTCAAAGGATCTAGAAAATGATATAATACCTGAGGAAATCATCAGAGAAGTGGAAAACATTGAAAAAAAAACAAAGTTTAATTTGGACGAAACTGAGGCGATTAACTTAGGGGATTCCGAAACGGTCAAGAAAACTCGCATAAGCATTCACCTATCACCGTCAGAGAAGGAAGAGTATGTCAGATTCCTAAAAGAGTATGAAGATATCTTTGCATGGTCATACGACGATATGACTGGTTTGAGCACATCCATAATGGCTCACAAGCTACCCACCAATCCCATGTGTCCACCGGTAAAGTAGAAGCTCAGAAAGTTCAAGCTGAATATGAGTTTGAAGATAAAATAGGAGGTCACCAAGCAAATCAAAGACAAGGTTCTCCGAGTGGTTGAAGATCCGACTTGGTTGACCAACATTGTGCCAATTTCGAAGAAGGATGGGAAAGTTAGAGTATGTGTTGACTACCGAGATCTAAACAAAGTGAGTCCCAAAGATAATTTCCCGTTGCCCAATATACACATACGAATCAACAAATGTGCCAAGCATGAACTCCAATCCTTTGTGGATTGCTTTGCGGGGTATCATCAGATCTGGATGGATGAAAAGGATGCCGAAAAGACAACCTTTATCACACCATGGGGAATGTACTGCTACAAAATGATGTTGTTTGGTTTGAAGAATATTGGAGCCACCTACGTGAGAGCCTTAACAAACATTTTCCACGACATGATACACAAAGAAATAGAGGTGTACGTGGATGACGTTATCATCAAATCCAAAAGGAGTACAGATCACATAGCAAACTTGAAGAAATTCTTTGATCGGCTTCGAAGGTACAACGCAAAATTGAACCCTACAAAATGTGCATTCGGAGTCCCTACTGGAAAATTTTTAAGATTCATCATTAGTCGCCGAGGAATTGAATTAAACCCGTCAAAAGTCAAAGCTATCCAGGACTTTCCACCTCCGTAGAATAAGAAAGATGTGATGAGCTTTTTTGGGCGTCTCAATTACATCAGCCGCTTCATAGCACAGTCAACCGTGATATGTCAGCCAATATTCAGTATGCTGAGGAATGACGCCGCAACAAGCTGGACTGAAGAAAGTCAAAAAGCCTTCGACAAAATCAAGGAGTATTTATCTAAACCACCCGTTCTGGTCTCACCAGAACTAGGGAGACCTCTGCTGCTTTATTTTCCGAATTGGACGGGGCTTTTGGTGTGTTCTAGGACAACATGATGAGATCGGAAGAAAGGAGCAGGCGATATATTATCTTAGCAAGAAATTCACTCCTTACGAAGCCTGATACTCTTTGTCGAAGCGCACCTGCTGTGCTTTGACATGGATAGCTTAGAAGTTAAGGCATTATTTCTATGCATGCACCACAAATCTCATATCAAGGGTGGACCCCCTAAAATACATTGATATGCTTAAATTACACTTTAATAAAGTAGTATAAGGCAGTCGGTATCAAATATAATAACCCAACAAGGTTGGGGTCAAATCCCACAGGGAATATGGTGTGAAAATCTTACTTTAGTAGTGTGGAACTTGACTTAAGTTGTAATTCTATTCCGTAAACGTAACAAGAGAATAATATGATTGTGAGTTTAAGAGATAACTAATTGTAATGGTGAGAATGTAAATGATTTGATTAAGGAAACCAAGGTTGCGTCCCTGTCAATAGAATGTAATGCTATCGGTGTTAATATGATATATTTCTAATGGAAGGTCCTTTGATATGCAAATGATTTCTCAATGACTATCCAATATTTTCTAATAGTTGAGTAGTATTTTCCCTTTATGATTTTTCCAAATATAAAAGAGTTACAATTTTAAGAACAACCAATTTATGCCAAGTAGAACTCACTTATTCCTAAGTGATTCTATTAAATAAGATTTAAAGTCTTGAGTTCTTGATATTCAATTCTACCGAACCCTAACTCACTTTTCCAAGTAAAGAAAGAGTAAAATGGAATAGATTAATGTTTGCAACCACCAACCATAAATAAAGAACAAGAATTAAATAAATATCAACCAACCATTATATATATATATATTCAATGTTAAACACCCATTAACATTACACCCATCTAGGGTCCACAACCTTAGTATTTAAAACTAGCTACTAATACTAAAATACAAGAACAAAGTATTTAATAAAGCTTACAAAAGTGGAAGATTCCTTCTTCACAACCGTCAAAATAAATGACGTATTCAATGCTCTCTAAGTAGGACCTTGTTTCAGACTTGAATGACCCACAAAAACCCTAGTTATTTTTTTTATAGTGGATCAAAAGTCGTAGTCAAAATCAGACAAAAATACCCCTTCAGATGACTTATGCGATCGTATACCACATATTGAACAATCCATCGCAGACTTGCTGAGTTTCAGATCTATCTTCCATCGCATAACAGTTATGCGGTCCGCCAGAGCTGTCACACCTCCTTTGTACTCGAGGGGGATATGGGAGTTTTTCCAATTAAAGTGACATAATTCGAAATGAGATTATTTAATTATTTTCAGAGTCGTCACTTGGAATATTTATGGTGTCCCAAGTCACCGATTTATTTTAAATCCCAAATCGAGGAAATTGAGTCTTATTTATGGTCCACGAATACAAAAGACCGGATAAAGAATTCTGTTAATCCAGGAGAAGGTGTGAGGCACTCCCGAGTTTCGTGGTTTTAGCACGGTCGCTCAACTATTAATAATTGGCCTAATTATCTGATTAATTACATGTTTTAAACCTATTGTGCATTTATAACTTTATAACCATTTTATTCATTTAAACACTTTTTAGTATTTATGGAATTTATTTGAACGAGTCATGATGTCGTGCACTCGTTGTTTTTGTACATATTGTAAATCGCGTCACATGAAATGCACCCGCGATTTACAACATGTTTATTTTAATCATTATTCGAAGTTATGTTAGGGTCACATGAAATACACACCCGAATGTGATTTACGTATCGTGACCATGCCACAGAAACCGTACCCATGGTTACGATGACTTATTGTTAATCGCGCCTAAAGCAACTAGCGGTGTTTATTCTTGCTAACTTGAAATTATTGTTATGCATAAGTTATGGAACTTATTGTGGAAGAAATGAATTAGATTTATTACGGACAGATGGGCTAGCTTCAAATTAGTTCTTAGGGCCTGGAAGAATTCATCTATTTGGTCCAAATGTTATATCACTACCATGGTTCAAATAGTTTAAACTTATCGAACCAAAAAATGAAACTTATATTTTTGAAGTTTTTGGCAGTAAACTAACCAACATGAAAATATTAGCAACAAAAGTTTAAAAATCAACCATTAACTTAAACAAATCAATCCGAAACCCAAAATGGCCCAATTGTCTCATCTAATAGCCCAGATTATAAAACAATCTATTATTAATCTTGTAAGCTACTGGTATTCATCAAATTCTAGAAATTTTCTTCAATTGTAATATAACAACAAGACTAAATTTCTAACACATGACCACAAACAGAATTAAATAAGAAGCAAAACACTACCAACTGAGCTACCCAAAACAAATGAGAAAGTGGTAAAACAAAACAAATAAAAACAAGAAGCAAAATATTGGTACTAACTAAACTTATCTAAAATTAAATAAGAAGGCAATAAAGCAAAACAAATAGGCATAGAATGTCTCCTTAAAAAAAATTGCTAAAGGAAATAAGATTAACCTTAATGAAGCTTCTTCGTCATTTTATTGATGAAAGGTCACAAGCAAACCAACAAATACAATAGCGAATATTGAATACTCAAATTGAAAGCAAGACTGCGAATAGGACCAATGACATCGAACTGAATTACCGGCACGAAACTCGACTCAAAGAAACGGAGGATGAACGATGCAAGTGTGCTTTTGGAAGGCAAATCGTGACTGGTTTCATGACTGCTTTATGCTGTATTTTAGGGGTGTTTTCATGGTGGTTTTAGGTGTTTTGGAGGCTGTTTCAACTGGGTTTCGGCAGCATTTTTCGGAGCTGATTTTGGTGATTTTTCCAGTCGATTTTCGTGGGTTTCAGGGGCTGATTTCAAGTTGGGTTTGGAGGTGTTTTCAGCTCTTGTTTGGAGCTATTTTGGTGGTATTTTCGGGCAGATTTTTAGCTGTTTTGCAGCTCTTTGGGACTGATTTTTTGCTGCATTTTTTAACATAATTTCAACTGCTTTTCATTGAGCTCTTAAGGAGCTTCTTATATGATAGGAAATGGAGGAAGATAAAGTTTGTTGTTCTCCTCTTTTCAAGCTGTTGCGCCAGCTTTTTTATTTTTGTTACTCTAGGAATTTTTAGGTCTATCTTCTTCTTTAGGGCCTATTAGGCATATAAGAATTGGGAAGTGGGCTTGGACAAGGTAAACAAGGGATTGGGTTTGGGCAGAATTTGGGGTAATTTGGCTTAGATTTGGCCTAATTTGGGCCATGACTTGGACATTTGAAACAAATAAGACTTTAGGAGAAAATTAAATCCTTTTTTTGTGATTTTTATTTTCTTTTATTGATTAATAGATGAAAAAAATACTACTCCTAAACTTAAAATAGCAAGATAAACTTTTTCTTTCTTTGTAAATGAAGATGAATCATATATTAAAAATGTGACTCTTTTTTATTGTTTTCAATTTTCTTACATAAAATATATATAAAAAAGGGAAATTATAGCTAAAATATATAGATTAAACTTAAAATATATTTACATTCTAAAAGGTGATGAAGAACTCAAATATAGTCAAAAATTATGTGCTCACAGCTGCCCTTCTTTGCTTGGAAACATGAAGAGTTTTCCAGCAAAGACAAAGTGAGCCGTGTGACTAATTTTTTACCATATCGTTATTCAAAAAAGGAAGAAAATAAAAGAAAAGGTGCAACCGAGTCCTGGTTTTGGACAACCTACATATCCCGAGTTATAAGGGAATCAGGTCGCGTGTAGTTCGAGAAGGATGATGGAGTGATGAGTTCAAGAGTCGAGTGAGGTTCCGTCGAGGCTCCGGTCTGTGGTCCTGTTATCACATCAAAATAAAAATCTAAAAGAACTAAACAAGCCTGTCAACTATGGGTTATAAGATTCCTATCTATAAGTCTTCAGAAGCTTGATCTTGAGTCTTGAATGGTTCTTCATGCAGACTTTGATTTGAACCTTGATGTTTGTTAGCTTCAGGTGCTGGTTCAATCTTCTTCGATTTTTTCCGTTTAAGACGGGACATGCAAAGCTTGTAACTTCATCACGTCTTGAGAATTCCACAGCTTTTCTTTGCTTTTGCATTTCGAGTTCACTTCTTTTTCTTTATTCTGGATTGAGACTTCTTATTTTGGTCATCTCGAACCCTGTGCCTCGAGGTAAAACCTGCTCAAACACCAAAACAAACATATAAACGAAATTTTTTTGCCCCAGTTTTAACTAGGAAAATTTCGTAATTTATTGTAATAAAATTCTAAACTACTTCTTTATTGAAAGTAATAAAAGTCATGATTGTGCATCCTTGAGAAAAAGATATTAGGGAGTGGAGACCCTGTATCTAAAATGAAATCAACTGGGGATTGGAGGCCTTAAGTTGGAAAGATTACCAGGTTATGCTGGCATTAACTAAGGAGTGGGACCCTATGTTGGGAAAAGATTACCAAGTTATGCTGGTATTAACTAGGGAGTGGGACCCTATGCTAGAAAGATGTGACGACCTGGCCAGTCGTCTCATGAGTTATCACTTCGTTTCCCCCATTTTTGCTTCTTATTCCTTTATTTATTGGTTCTATATGTGATCGGGTTGGTTGGCTCGGGTTCGAAAAGGATTTGGTAAGGTTTGAGATACTTAGTCTCTTGGAGAAAGCTTAAGTTGGAAAAGTCAACTGGATGCTGACTTATGTGTTAGAGGGCTCAGATGCCAGTTCTGATGGTTCGGTTAGCTTTGAGAGGTGATTGGGACTTAAAAGCGTGATCGGAATAAGTTTTGGAGGTTCAGAGTAGATTTAGGCTTGAATTGGCGAAGTTGATATTTTGGCGATTTCTGATTGGTAGGCGAGATTTTGATATAGGGGCTAGAATGAAATTCTAAGAATTGCAGTAGTTCTGTTGTGTCAAATGGGATGTCTATGCAATATTTCAGGTCATTCGGACGTGGTTTGATTGGGTTTTTGATCAAAAGCGTAATTCGGAAGATTTTGGAAACTTAGGCTTGAATTCGATGTGTTTTGGTTGATTTGATATTGTTTGAGGTGTTTTGAAGATTGGTACAAGTTTGAATAAGGTTATGGGATATGTTTGTACTTTTGGTTGAGGTCCCAGGGGCCTCGGGGTGATTTCAGATGGTTGACGGAGAAGTTTGAGATTTTATTGAAGTAGCAGATTTTTCTGCTTCTGGTATTTCCGCACCTACGGATTGGGGACCGCAGGTGCGATGCCGCAGATGAGAGAAGGGAGGTCGCAAAAGCAGAAAATGCCTGGGCCAGAAGGTATAAATTGTGTCCTTCGTGATTTTTAAGCTATTTCACCATTTTTAAGTCGGCTTTGGAGCTTTTTGGACGATTTTGAAGAAGGATTTCAAGGGAACTTCATTGTTGTAAGGATTTTAGACCTAAAACTCGTTCCTATAGTATTATTTCATGGATTAGAGCTATAATTAATGGAATTTATGGGTTAAAATTGGGGAAACTAGGGCTTGGTATTGGAGACCTAGACTTGTAGATTTGAGGGATCTATTGTGGTCAGATTTTGGTACTTTTGATATGTATGAACTCGTGGGGGGATAAAGAATCCATTGATGTGAATTTTATCGAATTCCGAGATGTGGGCCCGGGGATCGGGTTTTGGTAATTTTGGAATTTGTGTTGTAAATTGATTATTTTCGCTTGGGCTTCGTTCCCTTAGCATATTTTGACGCCGTGATTCTGATTTTGGATTGATTCGACGCAAGCGGAGGCCGATTCGAGGGGAAAAGGCATTGCGGGCTAGAGATTTGACCGGTTTGAGGTGAATAACAATTGTAAATGATGTCTTAAAGGTATGATACCCCGGATTGCACATCGTTGTGCTATATTGAGGTGACACACATGCTTGATGACGAGCATGGGGTCGTGCACTGTTAGGGATTGTGACTTAGTCTGTCCCGAATTACTATTTTTTCCATGTATTTGACTGAAATCTATTTGCTATCATCATTATTTGGGCGGAATGCAATATTTAGGCGGAATGCCAGCTATTTGAACCCTTCAGAGATTTTTATTGATATTTCCTCACTATTTTAATTTTATACTTGAACTCAATCATGCTATATTTCATTATTTTCATACTCAGCCATGTTTACTATGTTTTAACACTTAAATGATCTTTTAAATGATAATTGGGCTGATGATGAAGTTTTACTACTGCCGAGTGGCTTGTGAGGATTTTTTACTGAGTAAGGCCAAGGGCCTATGTTGTGAGGAAACACTGATCATGATTTGAGGCCGAGGGCCTGAGATATGTACGCCACGAGGTGGCTTGTTGATATGAGGCCGAGAGCCTAGTGATGACGCCACGAGATGACTTGATATCGCGCTTGGGTCGTAAGGGGCCCCTCCAGGAGTCTGCACACCCCTAGTGAGCGCGGGTACCCATTGTGATGTGAGATATAGCCCGAGGGGCTGGTATTATTCTAAGATATTGCCTTAGGGGCGAATTTATTGATACTGTGTCCGAGGGGCGAACCTTTATGTGTTTAACTTCCTTAATTGCCCGCCATTTACATGCATAATTGTTGAAAAGGCTTTTAATAAAGTGTAATTTGAACTAAAATGACTTTCACATATCTTTTACTGATTTACTATTTTTACTGGTTTTACTGCCTCGTTATAGCCTGTAATGTGCCTTACATGATTCCCTGCTTTCAGTATTCATTTATGATTATTACTCACTGAGTTGGAGTACTCACTTTACCCCCTGCACCTCGTGTGTAGATTTAGGCACATCTGGTCCCGCTCCCGAGTGTTGATCTTTCCAGCTCAGGCGGATCCGGGGATTTTCTAGGTAGCTACCGGCGTTTGCAGCCCAGAGGTTCTTCCCTATCTTATTGCTTCTTGTTTTAGTTTTTGTTTTGAACTCTGTAGATTTTTCCTGATTATTTCGAATTTTAGATGCTCATGACTAGTGACACCCTGGTATCGGGCTGTGTGGGGTTGTATTCCGCAAATTATGCTATTATCTACTACTTTGAGATTCTTTTATTATGCTTTAGACTTATTCCTTATGGTTTAACTATTAAAAATTGAAGTGGGAAGTGTCGACTGGCCTTGTCTTCACGAGATGCGCCATTACGATCGGGTCCGGGTTTAGGGTCGTGACAAGTTGGTATCAGAGCCTAGGTTACATAGGTCTCACGAGTCATGAGCAGGTTTAGTAGAGTCTCGCAGATCGGTACGAAGACGTATGTATTTATCCTCGAAAGGCTGCATAACCTTTAGGAAAAACTTCATATTCTTGAAATTCTTGATGTGAGAATTTGTTGGTTCGAGTACAAAACTTCTATCATTCTATTCTCTCACAGATGGTGAGGACATACGCTACCGGTCAGGATGGACGACCACCCGTACCACCAGCTATGGCCACTAGAGGCCAAGGATGCGGTCGTGGTCGCGAAAGGGGCAGAGGTGTGGCCCACACGACAGCTAGGGTAGCACCTGCAGATCTACCAGCCGCCCCAGTTCAGGATCAGGTCTCAGATGTGGGCACTCCAGCAGCACCAGCTCAAGCACCAGTTGTGCCTATTGTGATTCCGGGACTTCAGGAGGCCTTGGCTCAGATTCTATCAGTTTGCACCAGCCTTGCACCAGCCTTGCTCAAGTGGTATCAGTCACAACAGCCGCAACTACTTCTCAGACTGGGGGAGGCACTCAAACTCCCGCCGCTCGCACACCTAAGCAGGTCTTGCAGGGACTTCAGATGTCGGGGGCACATCCAGCCCAGTCAGTTGCAGTTGCTCAGGACTATGTAGTTCTTGCCATGCCAGAGGACGAGCAGCGTAGGTTGGAGAGGTTTGGTAGACTTTAGCCTCCGACCTTCTGTGGTGCAGAGGGCGAGGATGCCCAGGGTTTCTTTGATAAGTGTCAGAGGATACTTCGTACAACGGGTATTCTGGAGACCAGTGGGTTCGCTTTCACTACTTATCAGTTTTCTGGAGCTGCCTTCACTTGGTAGAGGCATTTGAGAGGCGTAGGCCTGTTGGTGCATGCATTTGAGAGGCATTTGAGGAGCTACATAGGGAGTTTGAGTGTTTGCGTTAGAGAGAGATGACTGTGACGCAGTATGAGATGAGGTTCTCCGAGATAGCTCGTCATGCCATTTGATTGGTTCCGACAGATAGAGAGAGGATTAGGAGGTTTGTTGATGGCCTAACTTATCAGCTTCATATTCTCATGACCAGGAAGAGGGTGACTAGTGCTACTTTCGAGGAAGTTGTGGATATCGTCCGTGAGATTTAGTCGGTTCGTCGCCAGAAGTGAGAGGAGAGGGAGGCCAAGTGGCCTCAAGGATCTAGTAGTTACAGTAGTACTCCTTTGAGAGGTCAGTTTCAGTACGACAGAGGCCAGCCATTCAGGCATGCTCAGCCAACTTGCCCAGGTTATCGTGGGGTGTCATCGGGTCATGGTTCTCACAGTTCTCATCAGGGCTAGTCATCACTTAGTGCCCTTCCAGCTCAGAGTTCGTCTCGTGCTCCATCAGTTTAGGGCTCTTCTATGCCAGGTGCATCTGCTAGTCACTCCGGTGCAAGGGGTTCCCTTCAGTCCCCTTCTCCATCACCTGGGAGTTATTATGAGTGTGGAGAGATGGGCCATATATGAAGGTAGTGCCCTTGTTGTCTTGTGGGTTCATCTCAACAGAGGGGTCAATCATCGGCTTCAGTGTCAGTTACTTCCTCACCACCTGCCCGCTAGTTAGGGGTGGAGGTCAGTCAGCTAGAGGCCATCCCAGAGGGGGAGGTCGATCAGAAGGCGGTCATGCCCATTTCTATGCACTTCCAGCTAGACCCGATGCTATTGCTTCAGATACTGTTATTATAGGTGTTGTCTCAGTATGCCACAGAGATGCCTCTGTATTATTTGATCCTGGTTCCACCTTTTCTTATGTATCATCATACTTTGCTCGTTATTTGGGTATGCCCCGTGAGTTTCTTGCTTCACCTGCTCGTGTATCTACCCCGGTGGGCGATACTGTTATTGTAGACCATGTGTACCGGTCGTGTGTGGTGACTATTGGAGGTTTGGAGACTCGAATGGATCTTTTATTATTATGTATGGTGGATTTTGATGTCATTTTGGGCATGGATTGTCTATCTCCGTGTCGTGCTATTCTGGATTGTCATGCTAAGACAGTCACATTGGCTATACTGGGTGTGCCGCGAATTGAGTGGCGAGGTGTGACTGATTATGTTCCTAGTAGAGTGATCTCATTCTTGAAGGCCCAACGTATGGTTGGGAAAGGTTGTCTCTCCTATCTAGCCTTTGTGAGGGATGTCAGTGTTGAGACTCCCAATATTGATTCAGTTCCAGTTGCAAGGGATTTTCCCGATGTGTTTCCTGCAGACCTGCCGGGCATGCCACCGAACAAGGATATTGATTTTGGTATTGACCTGGTGCCAGGCACTCAGCCCATTTCTATTCTGTCGTATCGTATGGCACCAGCGGAATTGAAAGAGTTAAAGGAGCAGCTTTAGGAACTCCTTGATAAGGGGTTCATTCGGCCTAGTGTATCACCTTGGGGTGCGGTGGTTCTATTTGTGAGAAGAAGGATGGCACTATGAGTATGTGCATTTATTATAGGCAATTGAACAAAGCAACAATTAAGAACAAGTATCCTTTGCCTTGCATTGATGACTTATTCAACCAGCTTCAGGGAGCGAGAGTGTTCTCCAAGATTGATCTCCGTTCAGGTTATCACCAGAGAAGATCAGGGACTCAGATATTCTTAAGACGACTTTCAGGACCCGATATGGTCATTATGAGTTCTTGGTGATGTCTTTTGGGCTGACCAATGCCCCAGCAGCATTCATGCATTTGATGAACAGCGTGTTTCGGCCCTATCTTGACTCGTTTGTTATAGTCTTTATTGATGATATTCTAGTGTATTCGCATAGTCAAGAGGAGCACGCGGAGCATTTGAGAGTTGTGTTGCAGAGATTGAGGGAGGAGAAGCTTTATACAAAATTCTTCAAGTGTGAGTTTTGGCTCAGTTCAGTGGCTTTCTTGGGGCACGTAGTGTCTAGCGAGGGTATTCAGGTTGATCCGAAGAAGATAGAGGCGGTTCAGAGTTGACCTAGACCATCCTCAGCAACAGAGATTCGCAGCTTTCTTGGTTTGGCGAGTTATTATCGCCGGTTTATTCAGGGATTCTTATCTATTGCATCGCCCTTGACCAAGTTAACTCAGAAGGGTGCTTCATTTGTGTGGTCAGATGAGTGTGAAAAGAGCTTTTAGAAGCTCAAGACAGCCTTGACCACAACTCCAGTGTTAGTTTTACCATCAACTTCAGGTTCATATACAGTGTACTGTAATGCTTCGAGAGTTGGTATTGGTTGTGTATTGATGCAGAAGGGTAGAGTTATTGCTTATGCTTCTCTTCAATTGAAGCCCCATGAGAAGAACTACCCCGTTCATGATTTGGAGTTGGCTGCCATAGTTTACGCGCTGAAGATTTGGAGGCATTACTTGTATGGTGTGTCCTGTGAAGTGTTTACTGATCATCATAGCCTCTAGCACTTGTTCAAGCAGAAGGATCTTAATTTGAGACAGCGAAGATGGTTGGAGTTGCTTAAGGATTATGATATCACTATATTGTACCATCCGGAAAAGGCCAATGTGGTGACTGATGCTTTGAGGTAAAAGGCAGTGAGTATGGGGAGTTTGGCATATATCCCAGTTGAGGAGAGACCTCTTGCAGTTGATGTTCAGGCCTTGGCCAATCAGTTCGTGAGGTTGGATATTTCGGAGCCCAGTCGGATATTGGCTTGTGTGGTTTCTTGGTCTTTCTTATATGATCGCACCAGAGAGCGCCAGTATGATGATCCGCATTTGCTTGTCATTAAGAACAGAGTTCAGCATGATGATACCATATATGTGACCATTGGTGATGATGGGGTGTTGCGGATGCAGGGCCAGATTTGTGTGCCCAATATAGATGGCCTTCGGGAGTTGATTCTGGAGGAGGCCCATAGCTCGCAGTACTCCATTCATCCGGGTGCCGCGAAGATGTATTAGGATTTGAGACAACAATATTGGTGGAGAAGAATGAAGAAAGACGTTATGGGATTTGTAGATCGATGTCTCAATTGTCAGCAGGTGAAATATGAGCATCAAAGACCGGGTGTCTTGGTTCAGCGAATGGATATTCCAGAGTGGAAGTGGGAGAGGATCACCATGGACTTTGTAGTTGGACATCCACGGACTTTGAAGAAGTTCGATGCTATTTGGGTAATTGTGGATCGGCTGACCAAGTCCGTGCACTTCATTCTTGTGTGTACTACCTATTCTTCAGAGCGGTTGGCAGAGATCTATATTCGGGAGATTGTTCGTCTGCATGGTGTCCCAGTTTCCATCATTTCAGATAGGGGCACTCAGTTTACTTTGCAGTTTTGGAGGTCTGTGCAGCAAGAGTTGGGTACTCAGGTTGAGTTGAGCACAACTTTTCACCCTCAGAAGGATGGGCAGTCCGAGTGCACTATTTAGATATTGGAGGGCATGTTGCATGCTTGTGTCATTGATTTCGGAGGGTCATGGAATCGGTTTCTACTGCTTGCAGAGTTTGCTTATAACAGCAGCTACTAGTCGAGTATTCAGATGGATCTGTATGAGCCTTTATATGGGAGACGGTGTAGATCTCCATTTGGTTGGTTTGTGCCGGGTGAGGCTAGGCTATTGGGGACAGACTTGGTGTAGGATGCCTTAGAAAAGGTGAAGGTAATTCAGGAGAGGATTCGTACAGCGCAGTCTAGACAAAAGAGTTATGCTGACAGGAAGGTTGGGGATGTGTCCTATATGGTTGGTGAGAAGGTTTTGTTGAAGGATTCGCCCATGAAGGGTGTTATGTGGTTTAGGAAGAAAGGTAAAGTGAGTCCTCGGTTCATTGGGCCTTTTGAGGTGCTTTGGAGGATTGGGGAGGTGGCTTATGAGCTTGTTTTGCCACCCATCTTGTCGAGTGTGCACACAGTATTTCATGTTTCTATGCTCCGGAAGTATATTGGGGATTTGTCTCATGTTCTGGATTTTAGCGCGGTTCAGTTGGATGGTGATTTGACTTATGATATGGATCCAGCAGCTATTTTGGAGTGTCAGGTTCGAAAGTTGAGATCAAAGGATATAGCTTCAGTGAAGGTGCAGTGGAGAGGTTGGCCCATAGAGGAGGCTACTTGGGAGACCGAGCAGGATATGCGGAGAAGATATCCTCACCTGTTTGAGGCTTCAGGTATGTTTCTTGACTCGTTCGAGGATGAACGTCTGTTTACATTGGAGAGGATGTGACGACCCGGCCAGTTGTCTCATGAGTTACCACTGAGTTTCCCCCATTTCTGCTTCTTATTGATTTGTCTAAGGTTCTATATGTGATTGGGTTGGTTGGCTCGGGTTCGGAAAAGATTTGGTAAGGTTTGAGACACTTAGTCTCTTTTGAGGAAGTTTAAGTTGGAAAAGTCAACCGAATGTTGACTTATGTGTTAGAGGGCTCGGATGCGAGTTTTGATGGTTCAGTTAGCTTCGAGAGGTGATTTGGGACTTAGGAGCGCGATCAGAATGAGTTTTGGAGGTTCAGAGTAGATTTAGGCTTGAATTGGCGAAGTTGATATTTTGGCGATTTCCGGTTGGTAGGCGAGATTTTGATATAGGGGACGGAATGGAATTCCGAGAGTTGTAGTAGTTCCGTTGTATCAATTGGGATGTGTGTGCAAAATTTCAGGTCATTCGGACGTGGTTTGGTTGGGTTTTTGATCAAAAGCGTAATTCGGAAGATTTTGAAAACTTAGGCTTGAATCTGTTGTGTTTTGGTTGATTTGATGTTGTTTGAGGTGTTTTGAAGATTGGTACAAGTTTGAATAAGGTTATGGGATATGTTTGGGCTTTTGGTTGAAGTCCCGGGTGCCTCGGGGTGATTTCGGATGTTTGACGGAGAAGTTTGAGATTTTATTGAAGTAGCAGATTTTTCTGCTTCTGGTATTTCCGCACCTGTGGATTGGGGACCGCAGGTGCGATGCCGCAGACGCGAGAAGGGAGGTCGCAGAAGCGGAAAATGCGTATGAAGGCAGGAACTGCATATACGATTGTGGGACCGCACCTGCGAAGGCGCAGGTACGGAATATTTCATCGCAAATGCGGAGTTGGGCAGTTTAAGTGATTTCCGAAGAAGTGGTTCAAGGACCATAAATGCTGTATCGCAGAAGCGGTTCAAGGACCGCAAATGCGGTACCGCAGAAGCGGGTATATGGTCGCAGATGCAAAAATGCCTGGGCCAGAAGGTATAAATTGTGTCCTTCGCGATTTTTGAGCTATTTCACCATTTTTAAGTCGGCTTTGGAGCTTTTTGGATGATTTTGAAGAGGTATTTCAAGGGAACTTCATTGAGGTAAGGATTTTGGACCTAAAACTTTTTCCTATGGTATTATTTCATGGATTAGAGCTATAATTAACGGAATTTAAGGGTTAAAATTGGGGAAACTAGGGCTTGGTATTGGAGACCAAGACTTGTGGATTTGAGGGACCTATTGTGGTAGGATTTTGGTACTTTTGATATGTATGAACTCGTGGGGAGATAAGGAATCCATTGATGTAAATTTTATCGAATTATGAGATGTGGGCCCAACGGTCAAGTTTTGGTAATTTCGGGATTTGTGTTGTAAATTGATTATTTTCGCTTAGGCTTCGTTCACTTAGCGTATTTTGATGTCGTGATTCTGATTTTGGATAGATTCAACGTGAGTGGAGGCCGATTCGAGGGGCAAAGGCGTCGCGGGCTAGAGATTTGACCATTGAGGTGAGTAATGATTGTAAATGATGTCTTGAGGGTATGAAACCCCGGATTGCACATCGTTGTGCTATATTGAGGTGACGCACACGCTTGATGACGAGCGTGGGGTCGTGCACTATTGGGGATTGTGACTTAGTCCATCCCGAATTACTATTTTTTCCATGTATTTGACTGAAATCTATTTTCTATCATCATTATTTGGGCTGAATGCCATATTTGGGCCTCGTGCCAGCTATTTGAACCCTTCGGGGATTTTTATTGATATTTACTCACTGTTTTGATTTTATACTTGAACTCAATCATGCTATATTTCATTGTTTTCATACTCACCCATGTTTGCTATGTTTTAACACTTAAATGATCTTTTAAATGATAATTGGGCTGAAGATCATGTTTTACTACTACCGAGTAGCTTGTGAGGATTTTTGACTGAGTAAGGCTGAGGGCCTATGTTATGAGGAAACACTGATCATGATTTGAGGCCGAGGGCCTGAGATATGTATGCCATGAGGTGGCTTGTTGATATGAGGCCTAGAGCCTAGTGATGACGCCACGATATGGTTTGATATCGCTCTTGGGCCGTAAGGGGCCCCTCCAGGAGTCTGTACACCCCCAGTGAGTGCGGGTACCCATTGTGATGTGAGATATAGCCCGAGGGGCTGGTATTGTTTTGAGATATTTCCCGAGGGGCGAATTTGTTGATACTGTGCCCGAGGGGCAAACCTTTATGTGTTTAACTTCCTTAATTGCCTGTCATTTACCTGCGTATTTGTAGAAAGGGCTTTTCATGAAGTGTAATTTGAACCAAAATGACTTTCACTTATCTTTTACTGATTTACTAGTTTTACTGCCTCGTTATAGCCTGTAATGTGCCTTACGTGATTTTCTGCTTTCAATCTTTATTTATGATTATTACTCATTATGTTGGATTACTCACTTTACTCCCTGCACCCCGTGTGCAGATTCAGGCGCATCCGGTCCCGCTCCTGATTGTTGATCTTTCCAGCTCAGGCGGATCCGAGGATTCTTTAGGTAGCTGCCGGCGTTCGCAGCCCAGAGTTTCTTCCCTATCTTATTGCTTCTTGTTTTAGCTTTTGTTTTGAACTCTGTAGATTTTTCCTGATTATTCCGGATATTAGATACTCATGACTAGTGACATCCCGATATCGGGTTGTGTGGGGTTGTATTCCACAAATTATGTTATTATCTTCTACATTGAGATTCTATTTATTATGCTTTAGACTTATTCCTTTTGGTTTAACTGTTAAAAATTGAAGTGAGAAGTGTCAGTTGACCTTGTTTTCACGAAAGGCGCCATCACGACCGGGTCCGGGTTTAGGGTCGTGACAAAAAGATTACTAGGTTATGGTGGCATCCACTAGGGAGTGGGACCCTATGTTGGAAAGTGAGACTACTGAATTGTGTACCTATGCTAAAATTAACCAAGAAGGATTTTTTATTTTTGTTTTTTTTCAAAGGCATTAACAAATGATTTTTTTTAAATGAGACATCCTCTTTTCCTTCTTCTTTTTAAAATTTCCTAGGAGAAAATTCATCAGACTAGTTTTTTATATCTTAGGAGAAAAATTCATCAAACTAAGACATCTATCCAAGGAGAAAGTTCAGTAGACTAGGTTTTCTAATTTATTATCTTAGGAGAGAGATTCATCAGACTAAGATTTTGATCCTAGGAAAAAAGTTCATCAGACTAGGTCTTCTATCTTAGGAGAAAGATTCATCAGACTAAGACATCTATCCTAGGAGAAAGTTCATCAGGCTAGGTCTTTTTTCTTCTTATTCTTTTTTTTTGGTATCTTAGGAGAAAGATTCATCAGACTAAGATTTCTATCTAGGAGAAAGTTCATCAGACTAGGTCTTCTATCTTAGGAGAAAAATTTATCAGACTAAGATTTTGATCCTAGGAGAAAGTTCATCGGACTAGGTCTTTTTTTGGTATTGTAGGATAAAGATTCATCAGACTAAGATTTTTATCCTAGGAGAAAGTTCATCAGACTAGGTCTTCTATCTTAGGAGAAAAATTCATCAGACTAAGATTTTTATCCTAGGAGAAAATTCATCAGACCGGGTCCGTTTTTGTTATCTTAGGAGAAAGATTCATCAGACTAGGATTTTTTATCCTAGGAGAAAGATTCATCAGACTAGGGCTTATATCTTAGGAGAAAATTCGTCAGACTAAGATTTTGATCTTAGGAGAAAATTCATCAGACTAGGTCCATTTTTGTTATCTTAGGAGAAAAATTCATCAGACTAGGGTTTATTTTGTTATCTTAGGAGAAAGATTCATCAGACTAATATTTTGATTGGGAGAAAATCCATAAGACTAGGGCTTTTTATCCTAGGAGGAAAAATGTGAGTGTAATGGCAACATTTTATGCGCATTAACAAGATAAATAAAGGCAAAGAGTTGAGAAACTTCCCTTTGTCGGCTCTTCCCTTCTTTTCTTTTTCTTCTCTTTTTTGGTTTATGTTTTTTTTTTCTCTTTTTCTTGAACCACTTTCCTTGCACTGCTTTATTCCTGTTTCGCACAAAGAAAAATTTATCAGGTTTGAAAATGGTGGTCGGTTTGTGGGCTTGAGTCTTGGGCAGCTTGGCTTCTGCTCAATAAGCTTGAGACGGTTTCAAGAGACTTTTGCTCTGCATCAACCCTAATTATTTTACACCCAGTACCATTTGTATTTGTGGCTCAATCAGCCTTATCCCAACTGGAGATCTTTTCTTAGATGACCTTTTCCGATATCTTGAATGACTTCCTGCTTTTGAGCAACTTGTCTGTCAGAGAGAATTATAAGTTATCCTAGCTTGCGCCAAGTAGGCTGACAAGAGTCTTTTGGGGGAGCATTTGCGTGAATCCTCAAGGCATGTTGACGATAACAAATGAGTATGCTGGCAAATTTACTTTGTGCAATTGAAAAGCTGGTAGCAGATTTTGAAATCTTTTCTTGCTTGTTTTGACAAGGACCGACTTAGAGTGAAGGGGCACAATGATGCAAAGAAACATTATCAACAAAAAATTCCCCTATCGGGAAGGAAAGAAGGAAGAGTTTTTTTTTCTTTTTCCAATTTTTTTTGCGCTAACTAACCTTAATGATCATGACATGCATTTTGGACTTGATGGCCTAATCTATCTAGTTAATCCAATCTTCCCTTTTACCATTTTTATGACTTTTGATGTCGTGCTTATTTATGCCAATTCTTTTCATCAACTTCATGTCTCACTTTCGACTAGTGGTGCCCCGAGGGATTTTCACCAACAAGTCTCTCTCATTTATTCATATCTGCTTACCGTCGTCTTCAGTGCCCGTGAGGGTTTTCACTAATAAGACTCTCTCATTTTTCTTTTTCTTTCCCTCTTTTTTGTGAGTGACTCGACGGTGTTCTGCATCGTGTGACAACTGTTACTCATTGCGTACATCTCTTGGCATTCTTAAAGGTTGATGGGGAGGTCTTTATTTGGAAGGTTTTTGGAGAGGGTTGGAAAAAAAGGACGGTATGATGGCTCAAAGTAGACTCAAAATGAGGGGTTGTGGACTTGCAACTCTTGAAATCGACTCTTTCCAAAGTGAAATAAAATATTTGTCCCAGTTTCAGATACTGGGGATTTTTGGATTTTTCTATTTTGTTTCTTCTAAATTCTTATTTGGTTGGACCGAACCGTGAGGCTGCTGATCACGGCCTATTCCAAATTACACTTCTAATCATTTTTGGGGGTTTTCTTTATAACTCTACTTTTAACAAACTACAAATTGTAAATTAAGCTAAGAGTTAAATGCTACGGGTTGTTCAAATAGTTTAAAGGGCACTAGGGTAGTGACATCCGCCTAGGTGGTCAATTGACGAGTACTTGAGTCTAAGGCACAATTGACATGATTGGGGAGTATGATATAACCATTGCACTACTTTACCTACTCTACACCTCTCGGTGGTTCAAGTGATTTTGTCCAATTGACTTTCTCAAGACCAACTAGTATGCAAATTTGCACAAGCAACTTAGGGTTCAAGTCGGGTATTACTCTCTCGAGGTTTAACCTTTTAATTGGGGCTATAAATCTCTTGAGTACACCCCAATTCCTTGTTGGATCAATTTCGGAGACTTAGGCTCTCTTTCTCAAGAAGAGTTAGTCAACTAAACACAAACTAGTCTTTGCAACCACTAATTCAGCAATTAACCATGAAATTGACCCAAATATCAAACACCCATAATCAATTTAGCCCTAAAATACAAGACCCATCAATTACCCACACTAGGGTTGAGCCACAACCCTAGCTATGGGGTCTAGCTACTCATATTCAAAGAAGAAAAACAAGAAATAGATGAAGATAAACATATATTAATTAATTTCTAAGCTAAATACAAAGATTCAATGATGAAATATAGTTAAAGTTGCCCAAAATGACAAAGAAAAGTCGACCCACGAGTGCAGTTATGCTATTACAATATCTGATGACCTAAAAATGAAAAAAGGATCTATTTATACTAAGCTGAAAAATCTAGACAAAAATGCCCTTGTGGGGCTAGTACGGACCGCACATAATGGATTGCGGCCACACTAGGACTCTTGGCTCCAAAATCTAGCTCTCTTAACTCAGGCTCCGCAAACCACATAGAATGGACTGCGGCCACGGTGACTCCTAATGTGGTCCATACAAAATGGACTGCGGACCGCATTGGCTTGAATGCTCCAAACTGCAACTTCTCTGAATCTTGGCTCTCCGGACCGCACAGAATGATAGTGTGGCAGCATGGACTCCAGTGCAGACTACACTAAATCTAGTGCGGCCGCAAGCCTTTTAGCCTGAATACTTTCTCTCTGAACCTCCTAGTGCGGACCGCACAAAGTGGTGTGCGGCCGCACTGGACCTATTTTGCCTGAGCTTGTCTTGTCTTTGGTACTTGTGCAAGTTTCACTCCTTTTGAGCTGATCTTTGAAATCTTGTCACTTTGTTTATCAAACCTGCAATCAAGCACAACTTATGAGCCTTTTGGGACTATTTTGTATGAGTTTCTAATCAAAGCATGAGCAAGAAAGAGTATAAAATGCGTCAAAATCCCTAGTTATCAACTTCCCCAAACTTAAGCTTTTGCTTGTCCTCAAGCAAACAAAATAAGACCCACCCCTTAAGGGAAAATTCAAGAAATTTTCAGTTGTCCTAAAGCAACCTCAACTAGCATCAATTGGGACTAACAATTTCCCTCAATACAAATGAATCATTAACAACATTTACCCTTTGAAAACCCATGGATTAAGTGCGACACAAAAGCATCAAGAATTGACTCAACACATCAAAGAACTCTTCCAATTACTTTGGTCATTGTGGAACCCAAACTCACACATCCTCAACTCTCCCTAAGCAAACCTCACCTTTAGAATAGTGGCACACAAAATGAGATTAATGGAAATTCAGTCATCTCTCTCAAGAAAAAGTCACAAGTCCGGCTCTAAGTACCATATGTTTGCCCCTTATGTGAGTATCCACTAATGTAAGCTTCATTCAACTAAAGATCATATAGGACTTTTGTGGAGACATTGTGAAGGCTTTTGGTTCAGGGTAGGAAATGTTTTGGTCTAAGTATGCTCTATCTTCCCTTAAGCACTTCTTTTGATTCATTTGGCATATATTCACTTGACTCTTTGAGTCATTTCACTTATTTCTAAGGGGTTATAGAGACACACTGTCACTCTTTCTTAGGGATTTCAAACCTTTTTTCCTTTTTCAACTTTCCACACCTTTCATTCTTTGCTTTTCTTGAATCCCTTTTTATTTTTTTTATTTTTACATTGAACATTCTTTTGTCTTTTTGCTTTTCTTTCTTTTTCATTGCCTTTCCTTTTCTTCATTTTTGTGTCTTTTTACCACTTTGTTGCAATCCTCGTCTCTCCCCCCAAACTTATACTTTTGTCATGTGCTAAAGGAAAGATTTGGTGCCAAGAGAGGGTATCTTTTAGAACGAGTATAGGCTTGTATCATTGTTCTTGAAAGAAAAGGGTCTAAGGCTCAAAAGGGTTAACTAGGGATCTTATCATTGGTAAGCTATGGAATTGTTCAAACTATCATTTGGATCAAGGAGAGCCTATAATCGTGTCTCAAGTCAAAATTCACTTATGATTTCGCCTCAACAAACATTCAGGGCAAGTTCTAGACCAATGGCTCGGGACTTTGACTTGCAATTGCAATTACTCACCACACAAGCTAAGGGATTGCTAAAGACATAGAGTCGGGGACCCACAACGACCTTAGATACGATTTGAGCACACAATGGTCCCAAAAAACCACTTGATGATTATCGATCAACACAAGAGTCTCAAGGTCACAACTTTCACCATCTTAAACACAACAATTTGTTTTTGACCATGAGATCAAAGGCAAATGTGCTAGGCCCAAGTGAAGCTTTGCTTGAGGCACCCTTAACTACTAACTATTAAAACAGAAAGAAAAAACGAACTCAAACCCTTAAGAAGGTTGTCACGTCATCCATCATTGGGAAGAGCCACCCGGTTCACACAACACTCCACCTTTGGAAAGAATTGTTGCATTAAGAAAACCAAAGGCTTATTGCAAACTTCGAAAACAAAAAACTACGAATCACAAATAAGAAGCTAAGAACGAAAAATTGCAGAAAATAGAATGATTATATACAAGAGGGGATTTGAATATACAATAGATGAAATGAATATGTACAATGAAACATAACTTTATACACAGACCCAAAGTAAAATAAAAGTACGATAAATGTAACAAAATGTCAAAATTATATACAGACCAAAGATGAAAAATCAAGAAAGCATAAAAATGTATCAAATATATATACAATCATCCAAATGAATAACAGGTAGGGCCTACCCCCTCAAATGAAAGTTGGCATTGTCCCCAATGCCAACTAGTCTAAATAAAGCACCAAAAGGTAAGAGGAAAAATGATATAGAAGACTCCCTATGGCCCGTCTGTCTACATAGGCTCATGTGTGGTCTCTGGATCCTCTCTGTGCTCGGGGACCTCAGACTTGTCCCCTGTGACCTGTTACTCTGCTACTAGGACCTGGTTCAAGACCTGGACAGGCTCTGTAGGTAGTGTACCCTATGGCTGACTGGAAGAGGTCTCCTGTGGGTCAGCCAGCTGGATAACTGCATCATCAGCTCGAGGGATCATCCTCTTCCTCTTAGGAGGCCTCTGTGGCTGCTCCAGCTCTAGATGAACTGCTGGTGTTGGGTCTTGGAGCAGTAAATCTAAAGGTAGGTGATCCGCCTTCAGTCTATCTGCATCTACTCTCAGCTCCTTCACGGACTCTTTGGAGGCCTGTGTCTTCCGCAACTTCTTGTGCTCCCGAGCAAGCTCCTTGAGAGCCTTGCTATGTGAAGCAACTGCCTTTGAGAGCACTACTTAAGTGTCGATGATATTCTTTTAGTTGTCAAGTATCTCTTTGAGAGCATCCTCTATCGACTGTGGAACCTGTGCTGGCGGAGGTGCCGACTGAGCCTTTACCACAATGGTGAGTGTGGAAAACTTGGATGAGGCAGTATGCACCAGTTGTTTATGCTAAGAAGCGCCTAGCTCAGTCGGTGAGCAGTAAAGGATGGGCCCGAGAAGATGGAATCTCTGGGCCTGATGGACCCTGAAACGACTGCGGTCCACACTGAGTACCCAGTTTCAGCACTAAGTTAGGGTTTCTTGATTTTTGATTTTAAGCTCAATTTTTGCCCCTAATTAATGTCCCTACCTAGGCTTACTTTAATGAAAGAATTAACTACTCTAACCTAACAAAATGAAGAAAAATACGCTAAGCATAGAAGGGGAAGTAGTTAAAACAAAAAGTAAAAGGAATTAACAAAATTAAACAAATAAAAGGAAGATAATGGTACCAGATAATGAGATAAAATGAAGAACTACGGTTCCAAGCAGTTAGTTATGAGGGAAAAGAGTGATGAACAGTGTTTATATGCTTCTGAGAATTGAAAGTTCGAAAAGGGTAAAAGGGGGGCCTCAAGCACTATTTATAGAAAAGGACCTGGGGCCCAGTCTAACCAACCAGTGCGGATCGCACAAAATGGACCGCGGTCCGCACTGCACTATTTTATTCAAGCTTGAGAAAGCAACGCTCTGTAGTTAATGGACTGCGGCCGTAGAGGTTCACTGCTGACTGCACAAAATGTAGTGCGGCCGCAGTGGCAAACTTTAGAGAGGTTGCATTTTACCCTCACCAGTGCGGTATGCACAGAATGTAGTGCGGCTGTATTGGAAACTTCAGAGACCTAGCACTTTTTCTACTATGTATTGCACTGCATCAACACAACCTTGTAACATCTCACAACCAGTTAGCCCAAAAATCAATCATATACTACCAAGAAAATCAAAGAAAACAAGAAGAAAAACACATGGGTTGCCTCCCAAGAAGCGCCTGATTTAACATCGCGGCACGATGCATGTTACCATCACATCATTTGAAATGAAGAAGTGTCACCACGTGGCTGTCATCAATTTTCCCAAGATAATGCTTGACCCAGTGCCCATTAACTCTGAAAACTTCACCATTTTTGTTCTTTAAATCAAGAGCACCAAACAGGGTCACACACACCACTTCAAAAGGTCCACTCCATTTTGATTTGAGCTTTCCCGAAAACAGACGTAACCGGGAGTTGAACATGAGAACTAGATCACCTACTTTGAACTCCTTTCCACAAGCATATTTATCATAAAGGTACTTCATCTTGTCCTTATACAAGGACGAACTGGAGTAGCCATGGAATCGGAATTCATCAAGTTCATTGATCTGCTCCACACGAAGATTGGCTGCAACATCCCACTCAAGATTAAGCTTCCTCAAAGCCCATATTGCCTTGTGCTCTAACTCAACTGGTAGATGGAAAGCTTTCCCAAACACCAATCAGTACGGAGACATACCAATCGGAGTCTTGTAAGCAGTTTTATAAGCCCATAGAGCGTCATCCAACTTCTTCGACCAATCGGTCCTATTAGCATTGACCGTCTTTGACAATATACTTTTGATTTCCCTGTTGGAGACTTCCACTTGACCACTTGCTTAAATATGATAGGGGGTAGAAACTTTGTGATTGACACCGTACTTAGAAAGTAACGTGTCGAAAGCTCTATTACAAAAATTAGACCCCTCATTACTTATGATTGCATGAGGAGTACCAAACCTTGTAAAAATGCTTTTCTTGAGAAATGCAAAAACACTTCGGGCCTCATTGTTGGGAAAAGCCACGGCTTCAACCCACTTTGAAACATAATCCACCGCCACAAGAATGTAAGTGTTCCCACAAGAGCTAACAAATGGGACCATGAAATCAATGCCTCATACATCAAAAATCTCAACCTCGAGGATGGTATTGAGAGGCATCTCATCTTTCTTCTAAATTCCACCCGCTCTATGGCACTCGTCGCATCTCTTCACAAAATCACCCACATCTTTGAAAAACGTTGGCCAATAAAATTCACAACTAAGAACTTTAGAAGCCGTCCTCGCCCCGCCATGATGGCCACCATAGGGAGAGGAACGACAAGCCTCCAAGATGCTCAATTGCTCTTCCTTCGGGACACACCTTCGGATCACACTATCCGTGCAAATCTTGAACAATACGGCTCATCCCAATAGAAGAGAGCTCATGGCATATTCCGGTCACAAAGTACTTAGAAGAGAGCTCACACGGGATTATTCTGGTCACAAAGTAATTAGCAACAGCGGCAAATCATGGCATATCATTCATCGACACCGAAAGGAGTTGTTCATCTGGAAATGAATCATTTATCTCTAGGCCATCAAGAGGCCTCCCCTCCTCCTCCAAGCGGGACACGTGGTCCGCCACTTGGTTCTAACTACCCTTCCGGTCCACAATCTCCAAATCAAACTCTTGAAGTAATAAGACTCATCGCATCAATCTAGCTTTGGAGTCCTTCTTCGTCATCAAGTACCGGAGAGCGGCATGGTCGGTATGAACAATAACCTTAGCACCCATAAGATACGGCCGAAATTTTTCCATAGCAAACACAATAGCCAAAAGTTCCTTCTCGGTCACTGTGTAGTTCACTTGAGCATCATTTATTGTCTTGCTCGCATAGTATACCGAATGAAATATTTTGTTCACTCGTTGACCCAAAACTGCCCCAACCGCAATATCGCTAGCATCACACATGAGCTCAAAAGGCAAGCTCCAATTAGGTGCAGTAATGATAGGAGTGGTGGTCAACTTATGCTTGAGAAGTTCAAAGGCTTGCATACACTTGTCATCAAACACGAACCTAGCATCTTTTTCCAACAACTTCCACAAGGGGTTCACCACCTTCGAAAAGTCTTTGATAAATCTCCGGTAGAACCCTGCATGCCCAAGAAAACTTTGGGCTCCTTTGACGGATGTAGGGGAGGGAACCTTGAAATCACATCTATCTTTTCTTTATCCACCTCAATGCCATGCTTCGAAATTTTATGCCCGAGAACGATTCCTTCTTCCACCATAAAGTGACATTTCTCCCAATTGAGGACAAGATTGGTTTCTTCATAATGGGCCAACACCCTATTAAGATTCTTCAAGCATTCATCAAATGAGTCCCCCACAACACTAAAATCGTCCATGAAAACCTCCAAAATGTCTTCCACCATATCGGTGAAAATGGCCATCATACACTGCTAAAATGTAGCCGATGCATTACACAACCCAAAAGGCATCCTAGAGAAAGCAAATGTGTCATACGGACAAGTGAATGTGGTCTTTTCCTGATCTTCCGGAGCAATTAAGATTTGGTTGTACCCAGAATACCTATCCAAGAAGCAATAGAAGGCACGCCCAGCAAGTCGGTCTAGCATTTGATCCAAAAATGGAAAGGGAAAGTGAACCTTGCGGGTCACTTTATTCAACTTGCGGTAGTCCATGCATACCCTCCAACCGATGACGTTTCTTGTCGGAATCAACTCTTTTTTGGAATTTGTCACCACAATCATGCCACCTTTCTATGGTACACATTGCACCGGCGAAGTCCAAGAGCTATCAGAGATAGGGTACACAACCCCAACATCTAACCACTTGATCACCTCCTTTTTCACAACCTCCTGTATTGCGTCGTTTAGCCTCTTTTGGTTCTCCAAGGACGGCTTTGTATCATCTTCCAGAATAATATTGTGCATACAGAATGCGGGGCTTATTCCTCGAATATCAGCTAAAGTCCATCCAATTGCCTTCTTCCGCTTTTAAAGCACTGCCAATGTGGCCTCAACCTGCATGTTAGTAAGGCAAGAAGAAAGTATAACTGGCAAAGTAGAATTTGAGCCTATGAACTCATACCTGAGGTATGGAGGAAGTGGTTTCAACTCCAACACTTGAGGCTCCTCAATTGAAGGTTTGGTTGGTGGAGTCTTTCTATTCTCGAGATCTAAAGACAATTTCCTAGGCTTATAAGAATAAGAGCCCATTCCATGTAAAGCATTCACGCACTCCACTCGGCTTGCATCCTCATTGACATCAAGATTCAACAAAACGGCCTCCAATGGGTCCTCCACATTGATCATGGTACTGGTGTCATCAATTATCATTGTTGTGACGAGGTCTACAAAAGAGCACACCTCGGTACTGTTGGGCTACTTCATAGACTTGCACACATGAAAGACCACCTTTTCATCACCCACCCGGAAGGTTCAAATCATTTTGAGTTTCCACCTCGACTTCTTGAATATCAATCCTCACTTCATTATTCACATTTTCATCAACCACATCTTCAACTACCAAAGGGACTTTGTCATCTTGCAACTCAACATCATCATCCACGACTTGATTTTTCTTAGAGGCATTCACATCACCGCCTCTCCCACTTCTTGTTGTAACTTTCATAACATGATTGTTCCCACCCTTTGGGTTCACTACCGTATCACTTGGTAGAGCACCCTCGGGCGAGTATTCAATGACTGAGATATTTGGCCTAATTGCACCTCCAAGTTCCGGATAGAGGTATTGTGAGAAGCTAACTGTGCATCAGAATCCACATTCTTCTTCATCCTCTGCTCGAACATCAATTCAATTCTACCCGTATCATTACCCGAAGAACTAGGAGATTGAGATGGAAATGAGGGTGGATTGTTTGGTTGTTGGTACATTGGGGGCCTTTGAAAGCCTTGCCCCCAGTTTCCTTGGTTTCCATTGTTCCATCCTCCTTGATTAGTGTTGCCACCCCAATTGTTGTTATTACCATTCCAATTCCCTTCGTTGCCTTAATTTTGTTCTGATTGCCCCAGTTGTTGTTTTGGTTGTTGTTCCCCCAATTATCATTGTTTTGTTGTTGATTGCCCCAATTGCCACTATTTTGTTATTGATTACCCCAATTGCTTTGAGGTCTCCACTGTTGTTGGTTGGAAGAGTTGCCTCGTTGGCCTTGATAGTTGTTTGCATATTGAACCTCTTCACTTTGGTAATCATAACCATCATTTTGAAACCCATCACATCCATCATCAAATTGCTCATAATTCCCTTGGTTTTGTTGTCTTCTTTGCCTTCTCTTGTTGACAAGCATATTAACACCCTTCATGGCATTCACTTGGCAAGGATTTTGGACTTGTTGCAACTATGCCTTAGCCAATTGGTTCATAGTAGTTGTCAACTCCTCTATAGCTTGCCCATGGTCATGTAATTCCTTATGCAAATGAATAATTGTAGGGTCACCTTGAGGAACATTTGCTCTACTTTTCCATGCAGAAGAAGTGCCAGCCATCTCATCAAGTACATCACATGCCTCATCATATGATAGCTTCATAAAGTTGCCCCCGACAAGTTGGTTCACTATGCATTGATTTGTTGTATTGATGCCCCGGTAGAAGGTTTGTTGTATCATAGCCTCGGTCATATCATTATTGGGGCATTATTTCACTATCATTCTATACCGCTCCCAAATCTCATGCAAAGGTTCCGTGGGCTCTTGCTTGAAAGTCAATATCTCATCACGCAATGCCGCCATATGCCCCGGCGAAAAAAATTTAGCAATGAACTTATCCTCCAACTCATCCCAAGTTGTGATGGAATGGTTGGGGAGTATCTCTAGCCAATCCAATGCATTCCCCCGAAGTAAGAATGGGAAAAGCCTCAACCTAAGATCATCCTCAGATACATTCGTCTGCTTGCTCCCCCAACATGTATCCACGAACCCCTTGAGATGTTTGTAGGCATTTTGATCCGCAACGCCCGTGAAATACCCATGTTGCTTAAGTAAGGTCAACATCACGTTGGTTATTTGAAAATTACCCGCCCGGATTCGGGGTGGGACAATAGCACTCGCATAGCCCTTGTTCGGAAGTGCTATGGGAGACACTCTTGGAGGTGGCAGAGGAGGGTCTGGAATATCACCATTTGGATTAGCATTGGCATGTCGGCCTCTACGTTGTCCTTGAGGTACAAGAGGCACCTCATCTTCGCCGACATTATCTACCTCCTCCCCCGCAATCACGTTTTCAAGAGGGTTATTAGCGTTCTTCATTGTCATTATGGTACCTGAGTAGTGACACAAACAAGTAAGTAACAAAGAAGGAAAGAAGAACAATACACAAAACTAACTAAATAGATAGCCAAAACCGTTAGCTCCCCGGCAACGGTGCCAAAAAGTGATCAAGGCCTACTCCGCACTACTAGTTATGTAGTGAGAGAGGGTCAGAGCATCATTTACCCAATTTTGGGTCGGGATCGATATCCACAGAGAGCTAGAATTGGAGTCGAGTATCTATTTAGTTTAGGATTGTGTATATGTTCTAAATTACACTTCTAATCATTTTTGGGGGTTTTCTTTATAATTCTACTTTTAACAAACTACAAATTGTAAAGTAAGCTAAGAGTTAAATGCTACGGGTTGTTCAAATAGTTTAAAGGGCACTAGGGTAGTGACATTCGCCTAGGTGGTCAATTGATGGGTACTTGAGTCTAAGGCACAATTGACATGATTGGGGAGTATGATATAACCGTTGCACTACTTTACCCACTCTACACATCTCGGTGGTTCAAGTGATTTTGCCCAATTGACTTTCTTAAGACCAACTGTGTATGCAAATTTGCACAAGCAACTTAGGGTTCAAGTTAGGTATTACTCTCTCGAAGTTTAACCCTTTAATTAAGGCTATCAATCTCTTGAGTACGCCCCAATTTCTTGTTGGATCAATTTCGGAGACTTAGGCTCTCTTTCTTAAGAAGAGCCCTAGTCAACTAAACACAAACTAGTGTTTGCAACCACTAATTCAGCAATTAACCATAAAATTGACCCAAATATCAAACACCCATAATTATTTTAGCCCTAAAATACAAGACTCATCAATTACCCACATTAGGGTTGAGCCACAACCCTAGATATGGGCCCTAGCTACTCATATTCAAAGAAGAAAAACAAGAAATAGATGAAGATAAACACATATTAATTAATTGCTAAGCTAAATACAAAGATTCAATGATGAAATGTAGTTAAAGTTGCCCAAAATGACCAAGAAAAGTCAACCCACGAGCGCAGCTATGCTATTACAATATACGATGACCTAAAAATGGAAAAGGGATCTATTTATACTAAGCTGAAAAATCTGGACAACAATGCCCTGCGGGGTTAATGCGGCCTGCACAGAATGGACTGCGGTCGCACTAGGACCCTTGGCTCCAAAATTCAGCTCTCTGAACTCAGGCTCCACGGACCGCACAGAATGGATTGCAACCGCGGTGACTTCTAGTCCACCTAAAATGGACTGCGGACCGCATTGGCTTGAAAGCTCCAAACTGCAACTTCTCTGAATCTTAGTTCTGCGGACCGCACAGAATGGTAGTGCGGCCACATGGACTGCAGTGCGGACCGCACTAAATCTAGTGCGGAGGCATTGCCTTTTAACTTGAATACTTGCTCTCTGAACCTCCAAGTGTGGACCGCACAAAGTGGTGTGCGGCCGCACTGGACCTATTTTTCCTGAGCTTGTCTTGTCTTTGGTACTTGTGCAAGTTTCACTCCTTTTGAGCTGATCTTTGAAATCTTGTCCCTTTGTTCATCAAACTTGCAATCAAGCACAACTTATGAGCTTTTTAGGACTATTTTGTATGAGTTTCTAATCAAAGCATGAGCAAGAAAGAGTATAAAATGCGTCAAAATCCCTAGTTATTAGTTGCCTACGTATCCCTTTTTTTAAGGAATCAGGTCTAACGTAGTTCAAACCTCTGGCCTAACTATATTTCTTTTTCATCTTTCTTTCTTTTTTCTCATGTTTTTCTTTTTTTTTCCTTTTGATTTTTCTCATTTTTATTTCTTTCTTCTTCTTTTTTTTTTGTTTTCAAAACAAGTTGCCCCGTCTTTTATTTTCTGGGGGCATGGACCTTTGACTGTTCTTTTCTTCTTTTTCCTTTTACCTGAACTTTCAAAGAGTTTTCACAGTTTGTACTCTTGGTACATGGAGCTTTATTTTCATTTTTTTTATTTTTATTGTTTTGGACTTTTATCTCTAAACTTGATTCTAAAAGAGGGTGGTCAGGAAAAAATTGACACTGGCTCAAAAGGGGTAGATAAGGGTATAAAGTATTTAGATAGCAGAAAAATGGTCTCCCAGCCTCGAGAACGCCAAAACATATTATTTTTTCGCAATCATACCGTTGATGAACATGTTTATTTTTTTGGTGTGTCTTGGTCAAAAGATAATTTCTATCCATTAAGGTCAAACTTTCCACCAAATTTCCATTGGTTAAACATCCTCAAGCCCGATCTTCACAATATTTTGAAGGTGAATTTTTCTCGACCTTAATTCCAAAGTATTTCAACTCTTTATTTATCCTCAAAAGTATTTTTTTCAGTTATCCAATTCCAGATTAAATCAGTTTCTAAGATCTGGCCAAAATTTCCGCATGCATATCATGTCATTAGAACTAGCGAGAAAAGAACTAAGAATAGAATGACACAAAATCACAAACTGTATTTCATTGAGTAAAGGATGAAAGGATTTGACAACAAGACAAACAACCTAAAATCCGAGTTATAACCCTAAGATAACCCGGATAATGAAAATAGCAACAGAACAGAGCGACAAGACTCACACAAACAGAATGGAGGGATAGAAGGGTTTGACTCAATAAAACAAATAAAATCTGGATGACAACCCTGAAATAACCAGATAGTAGAAAAAAATCAAAACAAACTACCAAGATTCCTTTCTAGTAACGAGAGAATGACTTTTCAATTGCTAAGCTTGATATTTATCCACAAATTTGCTCATCAGAATCACCATGGCCTTCTCCAATTTCAGTCCGCAAGTTCCCGAGAGGATTCTCATTCTCCATGTCACCATGCATCATCCCCACAAAGTGTGCATCATCATGTACAGGTAAAGGATTCTGCGCGGTATTTTGCGTGTCACTATCTTGGATCACAATCAATTTTTTCTGGATCATCCTTTCTATTTCTCTTTTCAAATCCCGACAGCTTTCAACATTGTGCCCCTGGGCATTGGAATGGTATTCACACCTTTTAGAAGGGTCAAAGCTTCTTGCACGTGGGTCCACATAATTTGGAGAAATAGGTGCAATCATGTCATAATGCTTTAATATCTCAAATAAGCTTGCATAGGACTCTCCTACTGGTGTAAAATTATCTTTCAACCTCTGTTCCCTTCTATACCCCTGGCTTAGATGTGGGTTATAGGGCACTTGAAAATTTTGTGAAGGCTGGTGGAGATTTTGCGGTGCACGTGCTCGCCTTCCGAGGTGTTTTGGTGGCTGGACAACATACTGAGGTGGAGTGACAGAGTATTGTGGGTTTTGAGGGAGATAGTAATGCTTAGGGGAGTTATCAGAAAATAGACGAGGCTAGTCATACCTTCGAGACGTTCTCCTAGGACCTCTTCTCGACCCTGATGTCATCATGATTTTTTCATCCATCTCATTCGTGTCACCAGATTCTATTTGGACAGCCTGAACTGTAGCTTTGAGAGCTGCTTGACTTATAATTATGCCTGTTTTAAGGCCATTCTCTACCATTTCTCCCATTTTGATTGCTTCCGAGAAGGATTTGCCAACTGCGGACATCATATTTTGAAAGTAATCTGGCTCTTGTGCCTGAAGGAAGATAGTGATTAGCTCATGGACATCCATGGGTGGCTTAACTCTAACTGCTTGCTCTCTCCATTTTATGGCATATTCCCTAAAACTTTCACTTTGTTTCTTCTTTAGGTTTGAAAGGGAATTGCGGTATGGGGCAATGTCAATGTTGTATTGGAACTGTTTGACAAAGGCCCGAGCCATGTCATCCCAGACATGCCAGTGAGAGGTATCTTGATCCATAAACCATTCGGAGGTTTCTCCCGTAAGGCTTTCCCCAAAATAAGCTATTAGCAATTCTTCATTTCTTCCGGCACCTCTCAGCTGATTGCAATACTTTTTCAAGTGGGCTATGGGGTCTCCATGTCCATCATACTTTTCAAATTTGGGAGTCTTGAAACCAGGTGGCAAGTGGACATCGGGGAACATACATAAATCCTTGAAGGCAATGCTCTTCTGACCAACCAACCCTTGCATGCTTTTCAACTGTTGTTATAAGCTTTTCACCCTTTGGGTCATTTCTTCCTGTGCTATCTTTCGGGCAGGCTTCTCAATGTTTGCAGGAAGATCAAACAAGTACGAGTGGTGCTCTGGAGAGTGGTACTGCTCTTGTTGGGTAGCAAATTGTGACTCATGAGTTTTCCTCTGCACCACCGTCGTTTGTGGGATGGTGAAGACGGGCATAAAAGTAGTGGTTGTCTGATTGGTTGTCAATGGCAAACTTTGAGAACATGAAATAGAAGTTCCAGCTGTAGTCGTATAGTTGGGATAAGGACTGAATCGAGGTGGATAGGATTGATCAAACCATGAGATCAGAATGGCAGTAGTCGAGATCGGGTGTGAACTTTGAGAAACCATGAGAAGAAAAGGGTGGTCCTTGGCCATTGGCCCATGCTTGACACATTTTAGTCATTGTTTGTTTCAGTACTCTATTTTCCTCAACCACAGTAGACTCTTGTTGAACTCTCTGACCCTGAGTCTCATGACTGCTTGCAACAGCTTCAATGTCAGTTGTCAATGGCATTTTTCCTTTGGATCTTATGCTGTCAGCTTACTACAAACTGACCACCTCAACTTTTTTCACAATTCAAAATAAAAGACACGTTAGAATGGACTCAGTCGGTCCTTATCATTATCATCATTTTTTTCTTTTCTTTTTCTTTCATTTTTTCAATTTTTTTTCATTTTTTAATAGTGATCGAACCTGATGTGGGTTGCCTACGTATCATGTGGGAATATGAATCAGATCTTGCGTAGTTCGGGAAGATTAAGAATAAAGGAAATAAACTAAATCTTTTTTCTGAATTTTGAATTTTCTTTTTTTAGTTTTCGAAAGAAAGACTTATAAAGAAGAAAGAAAATATTTTTTTATTTCAATTTGTTTGTTTGTTAACTTTTTTGAAAAGAAAAACTTCTAAAGAAGAAAGAAAATATTCTTTTTTGAATTTTGACTTTTTTTTCTTTTTTCTTCTTTTTTTTTTGGAATTTCGAAAAAAAATTCTAAAGAAGAAAGAAAATATTTTTGGATTTTTTTGGAATTTTATTTTGAATTTATGAAAGAAGAATGAAAATATTTTTGGATTTTGAGAAGAAATTAAAATAAAAATATTTTTGTATTATTTCAAAATTGGGGTCTAAAAGAAAGACTTTCTAAAGAAGCAAGTAATGGAAAATATTTTTGGATTTTTTGAAAATAATGGGCCGGAACCGATGAGGTTTGCCTACGTAATTCACATCCGGTGAGAATTAGACCTGCGTAGTTCGGTAGTTTTGACGGAACAGGGGAAACATGACTTTCGAAAACATCGGCTTATTTTGAAATGACTTTTCTTTTTCTTTCTTTTTTCCAGAATTTTGGCAGAATTTCAGGATTTTCAAATGCAGACCTCACTCTTGGGGTATTTTTTTTCTTCTTTTTTTTTGATTTTCTTTTCCTATTTTAGAAGCCGGTCAACATGCAAGTCGAAACAAACAGATGCACGAGTAGCACGAAAGATGCATCAGGATGGTCTATTAATGTGGGTACATCTGTCTTAGACAGACCCAACCCTTGTGTTGAGTCTCCAAAGTCAAATGCACGTGATGCAAACAAACGTACCTACTAGGGATCCGGCATGAGGCTATGTTTTTCTAGGTTTAAAAACCTGGGTGTATTGTTCTAAACATGTCTTACCCGAGCGGACAGCTCGAGCCGGAGGGGGGGCAGCATACCGGGAATACAGAAGCTTCACCGGCTTTGCAACTTGTTCGAACCTCGTTCTAAAATTGGGATATGACTCTAACAGAAAAGAAGCCACGTGAAGCGCACGCTTCCCATAAGATTTAGAAGACTCAGAGAGAAGAGGGTTTCGTAACAATTTTTTTTTCCAGTTACATCAATATCAATGCGGTAAAAAAAAGTCATTTAGCACATTAGGCTCAAACACGTAAAAATCAAACAATCATGAAAGTCAATCATAACAACTATTCTAATCTCGAATTCTGAACCCTGAACCAGAGATTCTTGGTTCTTATACATAGAAGAGTCGCCAGAGCTGTCACACCTCCTTTTTACCCGAGGGGACATAAGGGAGTTTTTTCAATTAAAGTGACATAATTTGAAATGGAATTATTTAATTATTTTCAGAGTCGCCACTTGGAATATTTATGGTATCCCAAGTCACCGATTTATTTTAAATCCCAAATCGAGAAAATTACTCTTATTTATGGTCCGCGAACACAGAAGATCGGGTAAGGAATTCTGTTAATCCGGGAGAAGGTGTGAGGCACTCCCGAGTTTCGTGGTTTTAGCACGATCGCTCAACTATTAATAATTGGCCTAATTATCTGATTAATTATATGTTTTAAACCTATTGCGTATTTTTAACTTTATAACCACTTTTATTTATTTAAACGCTTTTTAGTATTTATGGAATTTATTTGGATGAGTCATGATGTCGTGCACTCATTATTTTTGTACATATTGCGAATCGCGTCACATGAAATGCATCCGCGATTTACAATATATTTATTTTAATCATTGTTCGAAGTTTTGGTCGGGTCACATGAAATGCACACCCGAATGTGATTTACGTATCGTGACCATGGTATAGGAACCGTACCCATGGTCACGATGACTTATTGTTAATCGCGCCTAAAGCAACTAGCGGTGTTTATTCTTCCTAACTTGAAATTATTGTTATGCATAAGTTATGGAACTTATTGTAGAAGAAATGAATTAGATTTATTATGGACAGATGGGCTAGCTTCAAATTAGTTCTTAGGACCTGGAAGGATTCATCTATTTGGTCCAAATGTTATATCACTACCATGGTTCAAATAGTTTAAACTTATCGGACCAAAAAATGGAACTTATATTTTTGAAGTTCTTGGCAGAAAACTAACCAACATGAAAATATTAGCAACAAAAGTTTAAAAATTAACCATTAACTTAAACAAATCAATCTGAAACCCAAAATGGCCCAGTTGTCTCATCTAATAGCCTAGATTATAAAACAACCTATTATTAATCTTGTAAGCTTCTGGTATTCATCAAATTTTAGAAATTTTCTTCAATTGTAATATAACAACAAGACTAAATTTCTAACACATGACCACAAATAGAATTAAATAAGAAGCAAAACACTACCAGCTAAACTACCCAAAACAAATGAGAAAGTGGTAAAACAAATAGAAACAAGAAGCAAAATATTGGTACTGACTAGACTTATCTGAAATTAAATAAGAAGGCAGTAAAGCAAAACAAATAGGCATAGAATGTCTCCTTAAAAAATTGCTAAAGGAAATAAGATTAACCTCAATGAAGCTTCTTCGTCATTTTATTGATGAAAGGTCACAAGAAAACCAACTAGTACAATAGCGAATATTGAATACTCAAATTGAAAGAACGAGCACGAACAGGACCAACGACATCGAGCTGAATCACCAGCACGAAACTCGACTCAAAGAAACGGAGGATGGACGATGCAAGTGTGCTTTTGGAAGGCAAATTGTGACTGGCTTCATGACTGCTTTATGCTGTATTTTTGGGGTGTTTTCATGGTGGTTTCAGGTGTTTTGGAGTCTGTTTCAACTGGGTTTCGGCAGCATTTCTCGGAGCTGATTTTGGTGATTATTCCAGCTGATTTTCGTGGGTTTCAGGGGCTGATTTCGAGCTGGGTTTGGAAGTGTTTTTCAGCTCGTGTTTGGAGCTATTTTGGGGGTAATTTCGGGCAAATTTTTAGCTGTTTCGCAGCTCTTTGGGACTGATTTTTGGCTGCATTTTTTAACGTGATTTCAACTGCTTTTCATTGAGCTTTTAAGGAGCTTCTTACATGATAGGAAATGGAGAAAGATGAAGTTTGTTGTTCTCCTCTCTTTAAGCTGTTGTGCCACCTTTTTCTTTTTGTTACTCTAGGGATTTTTAGGTCTATCTTCTTCTTTAGGGTATGTTATGCATATAAGAATTGGAGAGTGGGCTTGGATAAGGTAAAAGAGGGATTAGGTTTGGGCAGAATTTGGGGTAATTGGGCTCAGGTTTGGCCTAATTTGAGCCATGACTTGGACAGTTGAACCAAGTAAGACTTTAGGAGAAAATTAAATCTTTTTTTGTGATTTTGATTTTCTTTTATTGATTAATAGATGGGAAAAAGTTACCACTCCTAAACTTAAAAATAAGATAAAATACTAATCACTCAAAATTTACTTATCAAACTTATATATTTTTTGGAAAACATTTTCTTTCTTTGTAAATAAAGATGAATCTTATATTAAAAACGTGACTCTTTTTTATTGTTTTCAATTTTCTTACGTAAAATATATAAAAAAGGGAAATAAGAGCTAAAATATATATATTAAACTTAAAATATATTTACATACTAAAAGGTGATGAAAAACTCAAATATAGTCAAAAATTAGGTGCTCACAGCGTATTATGCGACTGCATATCCCGTCGCATATCATGCTAAGGTCTGTCTTCTACTGGAGTTATGCGACCATTATGCGGCTCGCATAACTCTGAAGACCTCTCCATTTTTGTTTTTCAAGTTAAGTGCACCAAACGGAGTCACAAACACCACTTTAAAAGGTCCACTCCATTTCGACTTAACCTTTCCTGGAAACAGACGTAACCGAGAATTGAACAAGAGAACCAAATCACCCACTTTGAACACCTTGCCCTGAGTATATTTATCATGAAGGTACATCATCTTGTCCTTGTACAAGGATGAACTGGAGTAGGCATGGAATCAGAATTCATCAAGTTCATTAAGCTGCTCCACACGAAGATTTGCCGCCACATCCCATTCAAGATTTAGCTTCCTCAAAGCCCACATGGCCTTGTGCTCTAACTCAACCTGTAGATGGAAAGCTTTTCCAAATACCAACCAGTACTGAGACATACCAATCGGAGTTTTGTAAGCAGTCCCATAAGCCCATAGAGCATCATCTAATTTCTTTGACCAATCGGTCCTATTTGCATTGATCATCTTTGACAATATACTCTTGACTTCCCTGTTTGAGACTTCAGCTTGGCCAGTCGCCTGAGGATGATAAGGAGTAGAAACTTTGTGATTGACACCATACTTTGCAAGCAATGTGTCAAAAGCTTTATTGCAAAAATGAGACCCCCCCCCATCACTTATGATTGCTCGAGGAGTGCCAAACCTAGTAAAAATGCCCTTCTTGAGAAACGCAACAACACTCTGGGCCTCATTGTTGGGCAAAGCCACGGCTTCAACCCACTTTGAAACATAGTTGACTGCCACTAGAATGTATATGTTCCCACACGAACTAACAAATGGGCCCATAAATTCAATGCCCCACACATCAAAAATATCAACTTCAAGAATAGTATTGAGAGGCATCTCATCTTTCTTCGAAATTCCACTCGCTCTTTGACATTCATTGCATCTCTTCACAAGTTCACTTGCATCTTTGTACAAAGTTGGACAATAAAACCCACAACTAAGAACTTTTGAAGCCGTCCTCGCCCGCCATGATGGCCACCATAGGGAGAGGAATGACACGCCTCTAAGATACTCAATTGCGCCTCCTCTGGGACACATCTTTGGATCACACCATCTGTGCATATCTTGAATAAGTACGGCTCATCCCAATAGAAGTCCAAACTGTCCCGTTTGAGCTTTTTCCTTTGGTTAGAAGAGAGTCACATGGGATTATACCAGTCACAAGGAAATTAGCAACATCCGCAAACCATGGCATACCATTCACCGACACCGAAAGGAGTTGCTCATCGGGAAATGAATCATTCATCTCTAGGACATCACGAGGCCTCCCCTCCTCCTCCAAGCGAGACAAGTGGTCCGCCACTTGGTTTTCACTACCCTTCCGGTCCACAATCTCCAAATTAAACTCTTGAAGTAACAAAACCCATTGCATCAGCCTAGTTTTGGAATCCCTCTTCGTCATCAAGTACCGGAGTTCGGCATGATCGGTATGAACTATGACCTTGGCACCCATGAGATACGGCCGAAATTTCTCCATTGAGAACACAATAGCCAATAGCTCTTTCTCAGTCACTGTGTAGTTCACTTGAGCATCATTCATTGTCTTGCTCACATAGTACACCGGATGAAACATTTTGTTCACTCATTGACCCAAGACCGCCCCAACTGCAACATCACTCGCGTCACACATGAGCTCAAAAGGCAAGCTCCAATTGGGTGTGGTAATAGTAGAAGTGATAGTCAACTTGTGCTTGAGAAGTTCAAAAGCTTCATACATCCCTCATTGAACACGAACTTGGCATCTTTTTCCAATAAATTTTACAAGGGATTCACTACCTTCGAAAAGTCTTTGATAAATCTCCAGTAGAACCCCGTATGCCCAAGAAAACTTCTAACTTCCTTGACATAAGTAGGGGGAGGGAGTCTTGAAATCACATCAATTTTTTCTTTGTCCACCTCTATACCATGTTTTGAAATTTTATGCCCAAGAACTATGCCCTCCTCAACCATAACATGGAATTTCTCTCAATTAAGCACAAGATTGGTTTCTTCACAACAGGCCAACACTCTATCAAGATTTTTCAAGCATTCATCAAATGAGTCACCTACAACATTGAAGTCATCCATGAACAACTTCAAAATATCTTCCACCATGTCGGTGAGTATGGCCATCATACACAGCTGAAATATAGCTGGTGCATTACATAACCCAAACGGCATCCTAGAAAAAGCAAAGGTACCATATGGACAAGTAAATGTGGTTTTCTCCTGATCTTCCTGAGCAATCAAAATTTGGTTGTACTCAGAATGCCATCCAAGAAATAGTAGAAGGCATCCCAGCAAGTCTATCTAACATCTGATCAAGTAAAGGCAATGGAAAGTGATCCTTGCGGTCACTTTATTCAACTTGCAATAATCTATGCACACCCTCCACCCGGTGACGGTCCTGGTAGGAATCAACTCATTTTGTGCATTGGTAACCACGGTCATACCACCTTTCATCAACACACATTGCACTGGTGACGTCCAAGAGCTATCAGAGATGGGGTACACAACCCTGGCATCCAACCACTTGATCACCTCCTTCTTCACAACTTCTTGCATTGCCTCGTTCAACCTCCTTTGATGTTCCAAGGAGAGCTTTGCATCATCTTCCAGAATAATCTTGTGCATATAGAATGCGGGGCTTATCCCTCGAATATCAGCTATGGTCCATCCAATTGCCTTCTTCCGCTTTTGTAGCATCGCCAATATGGCATCAACCTGCATGTTAGTAAGACCAAAGGAAAGAATAACTGGCAATGTTGAACTAGGGCCTAAGAATTCATACCTGAGGTGTGGAGGCAACGGCTTCAACTCCAACACTAGAGGTTCCTCGATTGAGGGCTTTGTTGGTGGAGTCTTCCTATTTTCAAGATCCAAAGAGAGTTTCATATGCTCACAAGAGTAAGAGCCCATTCCATATAAAGCATTCACACACTCCACTCGGCCTTCATCCCCATTTATATCAAGATTCAACAATACCACCTCTAGAGGGTCCTCCACATTGATCATTGCACTAGTATCATCAACTATCACTGCCGTGACAAGGTCCACAAAAGAGCACAGTTCAGAACTGTTGGGCTGCTTCATTGACTTGCACACATGAAAGAGCATTTTTTCATCACCTACCCGGAAGGTGAATTCCCATGCTTCCACATCAACTAAGGCCTTCCAAGTAGCAAGGAAAGGTCTACCCAATATGATCGGAACTTCATAATCTACCTCACAATCCAAGATCACAAATCAGCCGTCAAGATAAATTTGTCCACCCGGACAAGCACATCATCAATTATACCCAATAGTCTCTTCATCGTTCTATCCACCATTTGCAATCTCATGGAAGTCTGCCTCGGTTTCCTAATACCCAAAGTCTTGAAAACTGAGTAGGGCATCAAGTTGATACTTGCCCCCAAATCACATAGAGCTTTAGCAAAGTTTGCACTCTCAATGGTGCTAGGAATGGTGAAAGCATCAGGATCTTCTAGCTTCGGAGCCATTCAGTGCACTATTGCACTAACTTGGTGGGTTATCTTGATAGTCTCACAATCTATGGATCTTTTATTTGTCACCAAGTCTTTCATGAATTTATCATAACCCTGCATTTGCTCTAGAGCGTCCACCAAAGGCACATTGATGGATAGGCTCTTCATCATGTCAATAAACCTCTTAAACTGATTCTTATTTTTCTGCTTCGCGAGCCTTTGAGTATAAGGTGGAGGTGGTCTTGGCAAAGGAGCCTTGTCTTTAGGCACAACCATTTTCGGCATGACTATTACGTGTTCCCTAGACGGGTTCACGTCATTCTGAGTTTCCACCTCGGCATCTTGGATATCAATCCTCACTTTCTCATTCACGTTCTCATCAAGCACATTTTCAACCACCAAAGGGATCTCATCCTCTTGAAACTCAACTTCATCACTCAAAATTTCTTTTTGTTTGGAGGCATTCACATCACTACCTCGTCCACTTCTTATAGTTACCGCCATTACATGCCTGGAATTGTTCTCACCCTTCGGGTTTACTACCGTATCACTTGGTAGAGCCCCTTTAGGGCGAGTATTCAAGGATTGCAAAATTTAGCCTAGTTGAACCTCCAAGTTTTGGATTGAGGTATTGTGGGATGCCAACTGGGCATCGGAGCCCCTTTCTTTTTCACCATCTGTTCAAACATCATTTCAATTCTCCCTATTTCATTATTGGAAGAACTAGGACCTTGGAATGGAAATGAGGGTGGATTGTTTGGTTGTTGATACATTGGGGGCCTTTGAAAGCCTGGCCCCCGATTGCCTTAGTTATTGTTCCAACCACCCTGATTGTTGTTTCCACCGCAGTTGTTATTGTTGCCACTCCAATTACCCTGATTGTTCTGATTGAGGTTCTGGTTGCCCCAATTTGCATTTTGGTTTCTATTCCCCCAATTACCATTGTCTTGTTGTTATTGATTTCCCCAATTGCCTTTGGGTATCCATTGTTGTTGGTAAGAAGAATTGCCCCTTTGGCTTTGATAGTTGTTCACGTATTGCACTTCTTCATTCTGCTCATCATACCCATCATTTTGGAATCCACCACTATCATTGTTATATTGATCCGAACTCCCTTGGTTTTGTTGACCTCTTTGTCTTCTTTTGTTCACTAGCATGTTGACACCCTCCATAGCATTAACCTGTTGGGGATTTTGAACCTGCTGTAACTGTGCCTTTGCTAGCTGGTTCGTTGTTGTTGTCAGCTGTGCTATTGCATGCCCATTATCATGGAGCTCTTTGTGCAAGTGAGTGACCGTGGGGTCACCCTGTGGTACATTGGCTCTACTTTGCCAAGCGGAGGACGTGTCAGCCATCTCATCAAGAATGTCATAAGCATCATCATAAGGCAGCTTCATGAAATTACCCCCGACAAGTTGGTTTAATATGCACTGATTTATTGTGTTAATGCCCCGGTAGAATGTCTGTTGTATCATTGCCTCAGTCATATCATTGTTGGGACATTCCTTTACCATGGTTCGATATCTCTCATATATCTCATGCAATGGTTCGTTGGGCTCCTGCTTGAAAGCTAAGATCTCATCCCTAAATGCTGCCATATGTCCCGGCGAGAAAAACTTTACAATGAATTTATCTACCAACTCATCCCAAGTAGTGATGGAATGGTTAGGAAGCCTTTCAAGCCAATCCAATGCCTTCACTCTAAGTGAGAAAGGGAATAATCTCAACCGAAGTGCATCCTTTGACACATTAGTTTGCTTGCTCCCTCCATAGGTATCCACGGAACCCTTGAGATGTTTGTAAGCATTCTGATAGGGAGCACCCGTGAAATACCCTCGCTGCTCCAACAAATCAACATCACATTTGTAATTTGAAAATTGCCAGCCCGGATTCGATGTGGGACAATTGCACTAGCATATCCTTGGAAAATTTTATTTTGTGTCTCATACAACTGAGACTAGTTGTATGAGGCAACTTTTTTGTTTCACAATTTTGTGGGCCTGGATTTTTGTGGATCCAGAAGTGTAAGATTGGGGTCCATAAATTTGTGAGATAAAAAGGAGCTTTATACAACTAGTGTCAGTTGTATGAGACACAAAATAAAACTCCTTCATATCCTTGGTTGGGAAGCACTCGTGGAGACACTCTTGGAGGTGGCGGGGGAGGGTCTGGAACATTATTATTGGCCTGGCGGCATCTCCTTTGTCCTTGAGGTACAATAGGAACCTCATCATCAATATTGTCATATACCTCCTCCCCCGGTGGAAGGTCTCCAAGAGATGCTTTGTTTGCCGCCATTTTGTACCTAAGTTTTTGACACACAAAAGTTAGTAAGACATAAGGAAAGAAGAACAATACACAAAACTATTTAGATAGATAGCCAAAATTGTTAGCTCCCCGGAAATGGCGCCTAAAAATAATCGGGGCCAACCCTACACCACTACAAAGTGGCTAGAGCAGTCAAAACGGCTTTTACCCGAGATGGTCGGGATCGAATCCATAGGGAGCTAGAATTGGGAATTGAATTCCTATCTAAACTAGTAATGTGTAATGCTCTTAATTACACTTCCAATCATCTTTGGTTGTTTGTTACTTCTAATTTTTAAACTAATAGTACGCTAAATTAAACTAAGAGTGAATGCTTGTAAGGTTTTCTAAATAGTTAAAGAGGCACTAGGGAAGTGACTTTCTCCTAGGTGAATACTTGACGGGATCTAAAGCCTAAGGCAAAGAAGTTATGTTGGGGATTGCGATATAGCCAATGTACGAAATTACTCACTTTATACCTCTCGGTAGCATGAGTGACTTTGCCTTAATTGACTTTCTCAGGACCAATTGGGTGTCAAAATTGTGCAAGCAATATAGGCTCAAATCAGGTATTACTATCTCTAGGTTTAACCCTTTAATTGGGGCTATCAATCTCTTGATTACACTCCAATTCCTTATTGGACTGATTTTCCTAGACCTAAGCTCACTTTCTCAAGAAGAGCCCAAGTCAAATAGGCAAAAATTAGTGTTTGCAACCACTAATTTAACATGGAAAACACAAATCAGTCCAAATATCAATTACTCATAAACATCTAAGCCTTAAATCAAAAGACCCATCAAATACCCATACTAGGGTTGAGCCACAACCCTAGCTAATGGATCTAGCTACTCATAATAATGGAAGAAAACAGAGAATTAGATGAAGAATAACTCATAAATTATGATTAAAACGAAGAAATAAAGATTCAATATTGAACTAGCCACAAAATTACTCAAAATAGGTCCAAAACAGCATTAACGTGCTTTGGGATCTAACATATTACAAAAGATACCCTAAAAATGTGAAAAGAAAGTATTTATACTAGGCTGAATTTTTTGGACAAATATACCCCTAACGAGGTATTGCGGTCAGCACAAAAAGGACCGCGGACCTTGATGAGGCATCTTGGCTTGACTATTCGCTCTCTGAATCTGGCCTCTGTGGGCCGCATAAAATGCACTGCGGCCGTGGTGGCTTCAACTGCGGTCCGCACAAAAAGGACTGCGGACCACATTGGCTTCCATCTTCAAACTCCAATCTTTTTGAAACTCCCTCTCCATGGACCGCATAAAATGGATTGCGACCGCAGAGAGACTACTGTAACCGCAAGAAATCCTCTGCAGATCGCACTGGTTGAAACCCCCAAAAGTGCAACTCTCTAAACTTTTTCACCGTGGACTGCACTAAATTGTCTGCAGCCGCGGTGGGTCCTTTGCGGCTGTAGTGGATTTTATGCTGCAGCAGTGCCTTAACTTGTTCTTGGTACTTGTGCATGTTTCACTTCTTTTTGAGCTGGTTTTTGACTATTTGTCACTTTTTAAACCAAACCCTGCAAACAAGTACAACATGTAAGCCTTTGGGACTATTTGTATACATTTTAAATCAAAACTCAAGTAAAAAGGAGTGTAAAATGAACTAGAATCCCTAGTTATCAGCAAACCCCCAAATTTTTCCTCCTCATCCCAGATGATATTGAAGTCTCCACCAACGAGCCATGGTAATGACATATCTATAGCCAGTGCATACATATTATCCCACAACTCTATTCTCTCAGGTGCATCAAATTTAGCATACACCAACATAAGAATGAATTCCTTATGCTCTTCTATGTCATATAGCTTCAAAGTTAGCTATTGATCCGTGTCCATCAATATTGTAATGTCAAATTTTTCATCCAGAAATGCCTAAATTTTATTAGATACATTGAAAATTGCCTGTGCAAAACCAATCTTTCTCCTATATTTCTCCAACTTCCTCGACTGTTGCATTGGTTCTATCAAGCCAATAAACTGGAAGTTATGTCTATGCATTGTGATGAGCCTTTCAAAAGCTCTTTTCATATTAACTGACCTGACAATCCAAATCAAAGAATTCATCATTAGTTGGTAGATTTGGAAATAGTCATCCTTGTTTGAACCCCAACTGTTTGAACTGCTGAGGATTCCTTTTCTTTTTTCTTTCTTCCCCTACCAGCTGATTTGGTCTTTTCCATATATCTAGGAGATAGATCACCTTGACGTGCAACATTCCTAAAGTTCTGGGTACTTGACCGCCGATCTAAATCCCTTCTTCTACCCAACTGATTCTCCTCGTCTTCATTGTAATGCTCCCGCACCATCACTTGATTTTTGATAGGTTTAGGGATCGTGTTCTTACTTGTATTATCTTTCACACCTTGCCCAGCTACACCAATTGTAATCTCTCCATACCTCCCGCTTTTTGCATGACCTTTAACTCTCCTTTATTTTGAGCTGGAGAAGTAGAAAGTGTTAACTGCTGCTTGTTTTTGTCTATTTCCTTCACTGTATCAGTAGGCTTACAAGGTATTATTCCCCCACTAGTTCCTCTTGGATCAATCAAATCTACATTAGTTATCTGAGTAGTTGCTGCAAGAGACCTAGGGTTCACCGTAGGTTCTTGAACTCTTTGGTTATGTATAGGGCTCTGAATTGTATGATCAACGGCTGGAAGATCATTTTGACTTGAAACGCTACTATTCTTGTCATCTTTGGTCAACCCTAGCCTTTCATTATTATCATTAACACTTTGTTCTTCTTCACCTTGATCTTCCTCCGGTTCTTCATCATCATCCTCATTGTCATCGGGGAATTCCCCTTCGACGGAATCATCTTCTATTTGATCACTCCATAACTTACCCCCAAAAAATTCAGTTTTTTTTTTTCAAGTTTTCCTGCTTAACTATGGTCGTTGTATCTAAGGATTGTGATGGAACTTCTTGGAACGGTTGATTAGTAGTAACATTACCAACAAAAGTACGATTAACCCATTGAGCAGTAGACTCTTTCAACAATGTTTGATTGTTCTCCTTGCTACTACCTTCCATTCATGCATTAGGAGAATTGGGCTTATATACTGGCGCAACTGGATTTAATGATTTTCCATTAGGAGTTGGATTAGGTCTAGGGCTGCGATGAGATGCAATTTGTTCCACCAAAGCTAGTTGATTGTCTTCATTCTCAATCACATTGGAATTTGCGTTAAGATTTCTAGATCAGTACTTCTTGCCACCAATGCCAATTCATTGTTGTCCTCAATCTCTCCATCTTCTACTTCCAATACAACAAATTTGTTTGTTACTTGAACCTGTTGAGCTGGCACCTTATCAGTTGGAGCCTTGGAGCCTGCTGCCCTACACCTTTGTTGACTGGGACTATTTCTTTCCTTGTAGTCCCTTGTGTTGATTTCTGTGTTGTAACATTTTTAACCCTATTGTCTTTAACTTCTTTCCATTGTTCTTTTGGATTACCAACTACCTTCCCACTTGACAGGATCATCAAAGGACCCTTCTCCTTTCCTCTTTCCTCAACACTGCCTCCTTCAGGTTCTTTGTTCTTGATGTTATCCACCATCAATTCAGGGTGAATTCTTCAACATGCAAACATATCATGACCTTGAATTTTACATTCCTTACAGTACGTGGGTAGGAAATCATACTTGATCTTCACCCATTCAGTCCTTATTTCACCCATACTCTCATTCTCAATGTCTAGTCGAACCTGCTTTGGCATATCTGCTAACAAATTAACAAGAACCTTAACACGAGCACAACAACTAGGTCGAGTCTTATTAATAGTACCCATATCCAAGTGCATAGGTTTCCCAACAGCTGTAGCTAATGAAAATAGGCATTCTTGTACAAAAATGTAGGTAACAAACCTGGAAACGATATCCATGCCATGGCCATTGGTGTTTACTCCCCAACCTTGAATTTAACATCATAAATAAGAGATCTTATTTGGTATTCATACCCATCCTTAGCTTTAACATAAAAATAATTTTTCAACGTAAGAGTAATGTAATCCTCCCATAATGATAAACAAATTAATACAAGTCCATCTCTGAAAAAGCCAATGTTACATTCACCTTTTATACCATATTGAACGGGAACAATGCGACGTAATTCTTGGAGTTCTGGCCATCCATATGACAATTTACCCAATACTGCATAGTGTAATCCTTCTATAACATTCATGCGATCAACTTCTGCTTCTGTGAACTTGAAAATAGGCTGCCAATGTAGGAATGAGGCTCGCTTAAATGGAATTGGCTCGACAGTACGCTTCTCGCTAGGATTCTGCTGCATGGGATTGTTTAACGTAATAGGTTTCAAGATTTTACTGTAATCTAATGGTTGGTTGGTGTTATTTGTGGTGGTGGTTGATGGGGCGAGGGTGGGGGAAGGCAGACCAGCCAGCAAAAATGGCTGGCCACTGGCCGGAGCGGCCATGAGAGATCTCAAGTTGAGAATCACCTCAAAATCGCCTGCGGATCGCCAGAGCTTCTCTCTCCTCCTCTCATGCGTGGGTTTTTGGGGTTTCCCTCATTTAGTTGATAGCTAGTAGTCGGTTTTTTTTTATGTTATAAATATGCGTTATGAAAATAAGTGCGATAATCGTGGTCTATATATCGTGCATCGTTCCAATAATGCTAAGGAGCTCTGTGGAGTGTGGACACTAATTTAATGTTATTATTCCAAATCCACCCTCTTCGTTCCCCTTTACATATTACTAGTAGTCGTACCCGCGCGATGCGCGGTCAATATTAAAAAAATATTAATTAAATTAAATTATGATCAGGCTTGTTTGATCCTATTAGATCGTATTGCTTTAATAAAATTCAATTGTCATCTTGTTTGTCAATACGATATACCCAATAATGAAATCTCTATTAAATCAAACGTACTTATATAGTCAGTGAATAACTTTTTTGTTCTATTTTTCTTTATTATATTAAACAATATTTAGTATTCGCTTTCTTTTTGTAATATATGAGAAGATATATAATTTATTACTATTGAATTTTTTTTTAAATTTTATTATGTTGTTCTTAATAATATTATCTAAATTTTAGTGAATAAAATCTATGTTAAACTAACGGGACTTATACAGGCAGCGCATCGAATAACGTTTTTGTTATGTATTTTTCTTTATTATATCTTTCAATATTTAATACTATTACTTTGTTAATAGAAAGATTCATTAGCATATTATGTTATTTAATATTTTTTCTGAAGTTTTTTTTATTTCTTTATTTTGTTTTTTTATTTTCAAATAATTTTAAAACACCAACTTAAAACTACTCCCCAATTTGAATTGATAATTTATTATTTTTTTAATTTCGTTTTTTATGTTAAATCTCACATTTGAAACTACTCCCGATTTGGATGGGTAGTTTTTCTTCTCTTTTTTTCGTTTTTTATAGCTTTTTTTTTTTGCTTTTTAAAAAAAATAATTTAAAAGCTCCAACTTGAAAATACTCCCACCCAATTTGAATGGGTAGTTATTTATTTATATATTTATATTTTCGTTTTTATATTATAGTTAATTATAAGATATCTATATTTATTAATTTAAATAAAGTAACCAATATATATACACACACACACACACACACACACACACATATATATATATATATGGTAGTTTTGTATTTTTTTTATTTTCGTTTTTTATATATATTTAAATTCAAAAATAATAACCAATAACTAATTATTAATTAAAAATAACTACCAATTTGAATGGGTAGTTATTTTCTTATATATTAAAATTTTCGTTTTTTTTTTATTATAGTTAATTATAACATATCTATTTTTATTTTAAAATTATTTTAAAACACTAACTTGAAACTACTCCATGATTTGAATGAGTTGTTTTTCTTCTTCTTTTTTTTGTTTTTTATAGTTTTTTTGTTTTTTTATTTTAAAATAATTTAAAAGCTCCAACTTTAAACTAATCCCACCCAATTTGAATGAGTAGTTATTTTTACATATATTTTTATTTTGATTTTTTTTTATTATAGTTAATTATAATATATCTATATTTATTAATTCAATTAAAGTAACCAATATATATATATATATATATATATATATATATATATATATATAGTAGTTTTATATTTTTTAATTTTCGTTTTTTTATATATTTAAATTCATAAATAACAACCAATAACTAATTATTAATTAAAAATAACTACCAATTTGAATGGGTAGTTATTTTCTTATATATTTATATTTTTGTTTTTTTATTATAGTTAATTATAAGATATCTTTTTTATTTTAATTATTTTAAAACTCCAACTTGAAACTGTTCCCCCATTTGAATGGGTAGTTTTTCTTATTTTTTTTTCCGTTTTTTATAGCTTTATATTTTTTTTTTGCTTTTTGATTTTAAAATAATTTAAAAATTCCAACTTGAAACTGCTCCCACCCAATTTGAATGGGTAGTTATTTTTTTATATATTTTTTTATTTTTTTATTATAGTTAATTATTAATATAGATATAGATAAGAAATCTATATTTATTAATTAAATTAAAGTAACCAATTAATATATATATAACCAATTTTATATATATATATATATATATATATACACACACACATATACATATATATGGTAGTTTTTTTTTATTTTTATTTTTTAGATATATTTAAATTAAAAAGAATAACCAATAACTAATTTAATAACTAATTATGCCATGTGTCATTCTATTGTGAATGGGTAGTTATTTTCTTATATATTTATATTTTCGTTTTTTTATTATAGTTAATTATAAGATATCTTTTTTTATTTTAATTATTTTAAAACTCCAACTTGAAACTATTCCCCGATTTGAATGGGTAGTTTTTCTTCTGTTTTTTTCCATTTTTTATAGCTTTATTTTTTTTCTTTTTGATTTTAAAATAATTTAAAAATTCCAACTTGAAACTACTCCCACCCAATTTGAATGGGTAGTTATTTTTTTATATATATATTTTTATTTTTTTTATTATAGTTAATTATTAATATAGATATAGATAAGAAATCTATATTTATTAATTAAATTAAAGTAACCAATTAATATATATATATATATATATATATATATATATATATATATATATATATATATATATATACATATATATGGTAGTTTTTTTTATTATTTTCATTTTTTAGATATATTTAAATTAAAAAGAATAACCAATAACTAATTTAATAACTAATTATGCCATGTGTCATTCTATTGTTCTGCCATTTGGCTTCATGAGGTGTTTTTGTCTTCTGCTTTTAATAATATATAGATAATGTTTCAATTATATTAAAAATCAGAAGTGTTCTACATATGAAATCTTATATATGCTCTACTTCGCATGACATACGTTTAACTAGCCTATTAGCTGAGGTAAGTTAGAGAAAATATTATCAATTGCTCAGTCCATCCTAATTATGCAATTCCTCTAAGGGCATGGTAAATGACCCTTTATCACTCGCATTGAGCTAAGTTTAGCGACTTTGTGCCTTTTAAAAGCCCAAAAGATGTTGCTGGACCAACACATGATGCACGATTAAGAACACAACTGGTGCTTATTTGCTCATTTTGATCTTTACCATCGACATCTAGTTGTTGCTTCGTTACCCAAACTTTAAAAAGTGGTGCTACAATCTCTTAGCCCTGTTGACTACATTACGTATATTTCAAACATGCATGTAACTTGCACTAGGTAGCCCTGTCCATATCCATCTTAATCCTGCCTATCATAGCCCAAATTCATTCATGATTGGTCGAGAATTATTAGGTAAGTTTGCAAGTAGGAGTCCGGAACCAAAATGTGGTTCTTTTAGACTCAAACTACATAAATAGGTGGTAAAAAAAAATGACATTTTTATATATAGCGCCATAATACCTGGCGCTATATACTAATAGTAACGGCACCGTTAATGTATAGCGCCAGGTATTATGGCGCTATACTGTAAAATCTGACACGTCCAGGTATAGCGCCACAATACCTGGCGCTATACATACATCATTAATGTATAGCGCCAGGTATAGTGGCGCTATACATAAATATTGTATACCCCTCCGTCTTCCATCTCGATTCATCCTCCATTTTTTAAAGACTTCATCTCTTCTTGGTCCCCCACCACCCCGTTTCTGCCATTTTTTTTAAAAGAAAAAAAATTGGGTCCCCCCGACACATAAAACTCGAAGAAAAAGGTTCTCACATTCGAGTAGAGCTTCGTGTTATTGTTGATTCACAATTACGGAGTCAAAATTTTAATCTTTTTGCTTTGCCAAAATTCTAAATCAAGGTATTTCGATTTATTTTAAGTTGAAACATTTATAATAATGCATATTATTTGATTTGTATGTGTTCTATTTCGGTTTGTGTTTTTTTTCGAAACTAGCATGTTAAATTTATCCGGATTAAATATTAGTGTTTTCTATAAAAATATAAATTAGTAAAATAAATTTGTCTGTTAATATCCTGATTTATATATATGTGTTTTCATGTCGTTGTTTATGGTTAGTTTAGATTATTTTTCAGCATAGTAAAATCCAGTCTTTTTTAGCGTAGTAAAACGTAGACCCTTATAGCGTAGTAAAATTTAGAGCCTTGTAGAGTAGTAATGTGTAGTATTTTAGCTTAGAATTCCTTTTGTTTAAGTAACTTATACTGGTTGTTGAAAATGCAAACTTTGCACAATTAAATTAATAATTGTATAAAAATATATACATACATATATATATATATATATATATATATATATATATATTGTACAATTAAGTTATTAAAAATATGAATTTAAATTATAAAAAAACACATAATTATATATATAATTTGTACAATTAAGTTATTAAAAATATGAATTTAAATTATAATAAAAATACATACATACATATACACACACACACACACACATATATATATATATATATATATATATAATTTGTACAATTAAGTTATTAAACAATATGAATTTAAATTATAATAAAAACACATAATATATATATATATATATATATATATATATATATATATATATATATATATATATATATATATAATTTGTACAATTAAGTTATTAAAAATATGAATTTAAATTATAATAAAAACACATAATTATATATATATATATATATATATATATATATATATATATAATTTGTACAATTAAGTTATTAAAAATATGAATTTAAATTATAATAAAAAACACATAACACACACACAGATATATATATATATATAATTTGTACAATTAAGTTATTAAAAATATGAATTTAAATTATAATAAAAACACATAATTATATATATATATATATATATATATATATATATAATTTGTACAATTAAGTTATTAAAAAATATGAATTTAAACTATAATTAAAAAAAAACACACACACACACACACACAGATATATATATATATAATTTGTACAATTAAGTTATTAAAAAATAAGAATTTAAATTATAATAAAAACACATAATTATATATATACATATATATATATATATATATATATATATATATATATATATATAATTTATACAATTAAGTTATTAAAAATATGAATTTAAATTATAATAAAAACACATAATTATATATATATATATATATATATATATATATATATATATATAATTTGTACAATTATGTTATTAAAAAATATGAATTTAAATTATAATAAAAACACATAATTATTAATGATAGTTTGGTGTCACTGGTCCTCAAAATATCGAGCCCTGAACCCATAAATATATATATATAATTTGTACAATTAAGTTATTAAAAAATATATATATATATATATATATATATATATATAAATTTGTACAATTAAGTTATTAAAAATATGAATTTACAGTTTACGACATGGACGCGACTATACATCCCGGCCCCCGGACGTTGGATCTATTAGCCCTACAGCCCCAGCATAGATCCGAGTATTTATGGGACGGACAGTTGCTTACGCAGACTTTCCGGGATAGGAGAGTGGATCTATTGTGGGAGTTTTTGAGTCCTCCCCGCGTTCTACATCCCCGCATGGTCCATTACCTGGAGGAGATGGGATTATATAGGATTATTAGGATTGGCCGGATACAGCTCGACTGTGCTTTGATCACGGCCTTGATTGAGCGGTGGCGACCGGAGACGCACACTTTCCATTTGCCAATCGGCGAGGCCACCATCACACTCCAAGACGCTGAGATTTTATATGGCCTGTCCGCTGATGGCTTGCTAGTTTTACTGCCTGCGACCATGAGATATTATTCGCGGCAGGAATATTGGGATATGTTGCACATGCTCACGGGTTTCATGCCGGAGGACGAGGCGGTAGCGTCTGGGTCCAGTCGTATACAGTTGGTCCCCATTAGAGACCACCTGGTGCAGATCCACCATACTATCACCAATGAGTCAGCGGAGGTGGATGTACAGCGATATACGAGGCTGCTGTTGCTCCTTCTATTTGGGGGGGTCTTGTTCCCGAGCACTTCGGGGAACCTAGTGAGCCTCCGTTTTCTGCATCATATTGCCCAGTTCGAGGATACATCTTTGTACAGATGGGGTGGTGCTGTCATCTCATATCTGTACAGGCAGATGTGCCAGGCTTGCATCGGCACACAGAGAGACGTTGGTGGCTTTCTGCCGCTTCTACAGGTGACAACATATTCAAATAATATGTCCATTAGTTTCAATTCTACCTAGTTATAGTTAATCTTATACTTTACGTCAACTTTGTATGTTAGGTTTGGGTCTAGGAGCAATTTCTGCAGTTTCAGCCACCTCTACCACAGCTACCGGCTAATGTAGAAATTCGGCAACTCCCTCTAGCATGTAGGTGGGTTATGCGTCGTACTCTTGCACGAGAGTATGATGCCCATCATAATCTCCCCCTCTGCAGGGATGTGTTGGATCTGCTGGAAGACGCACAGGTAAATATCTAACTAAACTTACTTGTTATAGATTAACTTAGTGTTGTGCATACTAACGGTTTGTGTTCTTATTTGATAGTTCATCTGTATGTCATACAGCGATGAGGTGATAGGTACCCTGCCAGCATATTGCACGTTCGGCCGACATATTTGGAGGGCTTCTGTCCCGCTCATATGCCTCGATATTGTCGAGCACCATGCCTCCGAGCAGGTATTTCGTCAGTTTGGCCTGCCGCAACCTATACCGACTCCGCCTGCATGGCATGCTTTACATTATGAGAGGGATGATCAGTCCAGGGCGGACGATACATTTATGGCATGGCTTAACGAGCAGTTGGGTACTTGGGATAGGCAAGGGGACTTGACCCCACCTCCGCAGCACTTTCCTATTCCACGTTATATGGCATGGTACCGCACTTCTTCCTAACTTTTTATCGAGAACCCAGTTCATCAGGCACACGGTCGGTACGTCCCATACACCGGGAGACACGAGGCCCTGGTATGTTTTCTGTTATTATTAGTTATATAGCTGTAATTTAGTGCCAAATATGTAGTTTATATTTTTTACTTTGTGCGGGCGATTGGATTGCATACCGTCTATCATATGGGGCAGCAGATGCAGAGTTATGTCCACGATCCTGTGGCCATGCAGGAGTATAGTCGTCGATTCATGGATGTGGCTTCCCAGACACTGCAGCGAGCCCGATCGGATCAGCGTTTGGCACATGAGGCTGATTATATGGACCCAGCGCAATACCATCGGGGTCGTAGTATCCCACGAGCTGGTGGTGGTCGACGAGCTGGTGGTGCCGGATGACGTGGTCGTGGGCAGAGAGAAGGTGGTCCTCAGCAAGGGGGCGTTGAGGCTCCTACTGATGATGTTGTTGTTGATATGGCAGGTGGCATGCATGAGACGGACATGCCGTCTTACAGCCTTGGAATTTATCGCACTCTAGTGCCATCGCAGGTGACCCCATCGGGTCAATTATTGATCACGGGCTCAGATATTCAAGGAGTGGATTGGGGTAGATACTTCCCATGCCCGTCTACCACTGTTGAGGATCGACCGACCCAAGATTTTTATAGTGGGCGCTGACTGAGTTATGGCTCCACATCACATGCGCAGGTATGAGTTTATTAGTATTGAATTTGAATTTGTTTTAACTGTAACTTATTTATTTTCTTTAACTTTATTAATTTCCTTTTTAAGGCTTCATGCGATGCAGCGACAGATGACTACATTCAGGATCTAGAGACGATGATGGTAAGACAATATAAATTGTTGTGAATTGTTATGTAGTTTTCTATACTAAATTTCATATTATTATGTAGCCTTCTACTGGAGCTGACAACACCACCGATACATGTCATCCTGCGCCGCATCCGCCTATAAGGATACGACTTGATGATGATGATCCTGATAGCGTACCCGGGCGGGAGGGGATGCGCCTCAGGCCAGCGGCTGCATTGAGACACACCGGATGCGGGACACATTGACATGGTGTAAATAATATTTTTGTATACATTAACAATATTATTTAATCGAATATGCGCATTACTTTTTTTAGTTCTTCATTCGTTTGATAGTTTCATAAAATAAAATTTAGTATAACACAAGCACTTAAACTTAACTTCCATTTCAATTAAAATAAAATGTAGTACAACACAAGCACTTAAACTTAACTTCTACTTCAATTAAAATAAAACTTAGTACAACAAACAAGGAAAATATTACTACAGCACAAACACAATCACAAACACAAACATAGCAGGCCAACATAATAAAAATACATGAAATATGAAAAATACACTAAACACATACATGCCATGTTTAGCCCCGGTTGCTATTTATTGTCCGCTCCAACCACTTAAATCGTTCTTCCAGTTGTTCATTTTCTTCTTCTACCTCTTTCAGTTTCGCCTTCACCTCCGCAAGTTCTAGTTTATATATTTCTTTTTGATCCTTTTGTGCTTCACAATTCCATTGTATTTTCCATTTTTCTTCTCCCACCTCCTTCAGGTTCGCCCTCAAGTCTGCAATAATTCTATTGCTTTCTTTTTCATGTTCTTGTTGTCTTAAATACATATTATAAAGAAACTGCAGATGTTCTCTGTAACATTCCTGATAACATGGTTCATCAACCCATTCCTGAAAATTACAAATAGGTTCGCCGGGAACCTTGTAAAACTGGTTCATACAGTGCCAGTAGCGGCGTCCAACTTCACCACCGTCCCAACAATTTTGCATCAAGCATGCTTTTTCACAGTTGAACTTTGGTGGACGAAGAGGTTGAACCATTTGTGTAATATTTGATTTTAGTAAAAAAAACCTTACTTTTAATAAAATATTTGCTTTTAGTAAATTTTGAGCACACAACATAACTACAATGAGTCCGTTATTTATACGCGAGACAACACACACATAACATACTATCTAATGGCGCTATACTTTGCGTGTTAAATATCATGATGTTGACAAGACAACTTTATGTCAGCTGGTCAGCTTTTTCAGTTCAACAAGATAACGCACACATAATGGACTATCTAATGGCGCTATACTTTGCGTGTTAAATATCATGATGTTGACAAGACAACTTTATATCAGCTGGTCAGCTTTTTCAGTTCGACAAGACAACACACACATAACAGACTATCTAATGGCGCTATACTTTGCGTGTTAAATATCATGATGTTGACAAGACAACTTTATGTCAGCTGGTCAGCTTTTTCAGTTCGACAAGACAACACACACATAACGGACTATTTAATGGCGCTATACTTTGCGTGTTAAATATCATGATGTTGACAAGACAACTTTATGTCAGCTGGTCAGCTTTTTCAGTTCAACAAGACAACACACACATAACGGACTATCTAATGGCACTATACTTTGCATGTTAACTATTATGATGTTGACAAGACAACTTTATGTCAGCTGGTCAGCTTTTTCAGTTCGACAAGACAACGCACACATAATAAATATACAGATAATTTTATTAAATTATTATTTAAATAGGTAAAATGGGAAAGTACAAATCATAGTTAACAAGCATAATTTTATTTCATAAATCTTGCAATATAGGCATAACAACTAATTATTACAACATCAACTCATGGTTAGTTAGGTACACTAGAACACCCACCACGAGCTTGATTAGTTTTGCCACCCAAACCAGCTGAAGGACATTTACGACGGTCGTGTCCTATTTGCGAGCATATACCACACTTGCGCGCATAAACGGTGTCACTAACATCCATTTGGTTCTGTATACGTGTTCTCTTCTGCACCTGTCTTTTACGCAAATAGGACTTGTTACACACCATTTTAAATGGTTCCGGAGGCCAACAATGCTCAGCACCCACTGGCTGCAACCACTATATGTGTTTAGGTACTTGGAAGTACTATATTGTTGATTAACATAGTTGGTCTTCGCATAACCAACACGTTGAAAACACTTGATGGCATGTGAGCAAGGCATGTGGTAGATGGACCATTTCCCACAGGAGCATAACCTTACAGATTCATTTACAGTATGTACATTATTACCCCGATTATTATGGATAGCGGTGCGAACTTCAAAAACACCTCTTTCATTATCATACTGCAAAAATGAATGCCAATGTGCTCGACGTCTGTATTTTTCAAATCTCTTCATAGGCACTGGCATAAATTCAACACCCCTCTCCATCAATTCCGTTGCAGCTGCAGACCGTTCAACAAACCTCTCCGCCATCTGCTTGAACGACATCCGCACCATGGCTGTGACGGGCAATCCTATTGCCGACTTCAATAACCCGTTGAAGGACTCTGACATGTTTGTAGTAAGAATTCCCCATCGTCTGCCACCATCCGCATGCAACATCCACTTTTTAGGGTCATGTCGCATTAACCAACGATAGAATGCCTCGTCTTCTTGCCTGATAGAATCTATATGCCCCCGGAATTTATGCTGTTGGTGGTCTGTTGCTGCCATCCATATCAAATCATGTAGATCCTTGTTGGGATGTGCCTTATGGAAATTGGCTTTAAAGTGCCTCACATAGTAACGGTGGTATGCATAAGGTTCTTGCCATGCAGGCAAGTTCTCCACAGAACTTAATATACCACTGTGCCGATCAGATATTAGACAAATACCTAATTGCTGTTTGACAACGTGCTCTTTCATGTGGTTCAAAAACAGTGTCTACGTCTCTGTGCTTTCATTGGCACAAACAGCAAAATCTAGAGGAAATATCTGTCTATTAGCATCCACTGCCACAACTATCAATAGCTTGATATCGTACTTTCCATAGACATGAGTTCCGTCTATGGATATTATTGGGCGGCAATGCGAAAACCCATCAATTGTTGGCTTAAACGCCCAGAACATATAATTGAATATGTATTCTGGTGTTCCCGGACTCTGCTCAAGCTTCCATTCAACAACTGTCCTGGGGTTAAAGTGCTGCAGTCCGGCTATGTACTTTGGCAGAGATGCAAATGACTTGTCCCAATTACCGTAGACAATTTCAAACGCTCGTTTGCGCCCGAGAAATGCCTTTCTTTTCGTAATGGTATGGCCATATTCCTGGTGGACCGATGTAATGCACTCTTTGATTGTATACCTTATGAACGCTTCAATATGCAGAATAAGTACAAGATAAATCAAGTCAATATCCAAGTTGAAGTGATTCCCGTTGAATGTGTCCATTTTGCATGTGTGGGTGGGAATGTATTTACCCACTTTCCACATACCTGTCTTCTTCTTGGTCGCACGCAACATCCAATTACATGGCCAAAACCACCTGCAGCAAACAACCTTATATACCATCGGACTTGACTCCCATACCTGCATCTCACGACACTCTTTTACGTTGTGCATTTTACAAGCCCTGCTTAAGCGCGTTTTATCAGGAAAAAGCATCCCCTTTGCAAGCACCGTTGGTCTAGACTCATCCCACATTGCTGTCCGTATTTCATCAAAATCCCTTGTTAGAGCTTCCACATCCGGCACGGTTGGCAAGTTATCAATGTAAGGAATCTCCCTTGAATGAAACGGCACTTCGGACTCATACACTCTTCGTCTAGGGGGTCTCTCTTCAAATCAGGTCCTTCCTCCTCATCCTTCTCATCACCATCCTCATGAAAAAAGGGTGTCTCGTCTCCGGATTCATCGGCATTGTTATCGTAATCACTGTTATGTTCCTCACTCTGTGCATCTGCCAGATCCTGATGTAATACGTCGTTTTCGGTCAATTGAGTGCGTACGGGTGGTTCAACTTGCTCGTTTTCACTGCACAACCAACAAAAATATAAGCTACTGAATTAATAAATGATTTCCATATGGCTATATCACTTCACTTACAAGTCGTAATGTGATGAAATTTCATGATGGACATTTTCAATTAAGTGATGACTACCGGATGGGCCACTTGTAAAATTCATATTCGGCCGGTACCCCCTATTAAATATATGAGCGTTAATACAAATTCAATACGCCAAAAATATACATAATTAACACAAATGAAAATTGAAGTTTACCACTCGTCTTGTGAATTATGAAAAGCAGGGTATAAATTATTTTCTCGCTGCTTATTCGCCGGCGGTGATAAGTTTAAATCAAGGAAAACTCTTTCATCCGAAACTTGTCCGGCAAAAACTGCTCCAGAATAACCACCCGATGACTGGGAGTTATCTCTGCTACGCACAACCTCGTTTTTTGGAACGTCTTCGACCTTCACGTACATCTCCAACATTATGATTACAAGAAATTCCCGGTATTCGTCCGGAGTCCTCAGAAAATCACTCAAAGTTTCATCATCGTCGATGTTAAACTCCAAGTAAAAAGCAACCCCTTGCGGAGTAACGGAATACGGATATCTTCCGGTTACTTTAAGTATCACTGAACGTTTCCTCACACTCAGTTTTTTGCATAACAACGATATCAATTTATCGTACTCTATTGTAAGTGGCAATTTAACATGACACTGAGCAGGTAAACTGTAGCCCACAGAGTTATTCTCCATCACAACCTCACCCCCCCCCAATATAATGAAACTCTTATTCTACGCTCTTCAGACATAATGAAAAAATGATGGAGAATTTAAGAACAATAAACCTTTTAACAAGAGGTAAAAAAAATTTTGAATGAATTTCTATATAATCCTAATCTCTTTATATAGGAAATGGCTAGCCGGGAATTATTTTTTTTATATAGGTATAGCGCCCAAAATGTTGGCACTATACGCTTTTAAATTATTGAAGTCACGAATTATTGGTGGGGCCAGGAATATCTATGTATAGCGCCACTATACCTGGCGCTATACATTAATGATGTATGTATAGCGCCAGGTATTGTGGCGCTATACCTGGACGTGTCAGATTTTACAGTATAGCGCCACAATACCTGGCGATATACATTAACGGTGTCGTTACTGTTAGTATATAGCGCCAGGGATTATGGCGCTATATATAAAAATGTCATTTTTTACCACCTATTTGTGTAGTTTGAGTCCAAAAGAACCACATTTTGGTTCTCTGCTATATTGGAATCCAGTGCCAGCTCAATGCACAAGCACTAAGGCAAGTGATTTAGGCCCCCAAATTTGAGGGGCCCTACTTTCCAATAATTACCAATATTAGGACTATTTTTATAGGTGCTTTTTTTATTTAAAATTATTAAATTAAAATAAAAGTACAAAAAATTGATAAAAAAGAAAAGACAATTTGTGGTAAAAATAAATTGTGTATGAGATAAATTAGGTAATAAAATCAACACCTTTACCTTGTGTGAATGTGACGAGCGCAAAACACACTTAAATTGTGCTCGCTAATCAAATATAGTATAATATAATATCGTATTAACATGGATTGCATTTAAAAAGTATTCTCGTAGTTTCTAGCTTGATTGCTATCCAGGAGGATTAACAATTGAGATTTATATGATTCAGAATTGAAATTAACTAAGAATATAAAGCTATTGATAAGTGACTATCGAGATAAGGAATAAGCAACTAAAGTTATCAGTAGGAGAAAATATGTTTTGACAGGATAGGTGCAAGATAATTGTTCGAGATCTAACTCTAGATAATTCATCTCCAATATTCAAGTGAGTTTCTAGAATTCACTCTATTATTAATTCAAACGTTTAGCAGAAACTCCTCTCTCGATTAATTCTTAACCTCACGAGATGAACCAATTTAAGCATTGTGAAGATACGCAAGAATGCATAGTAGATCGGTCTTTAGAAAAATCTCTTTCGATTATTCTCCTAACTAGGTTTAATCAATGATCCAACTAGTCTCTTTCGATTACTTAAAAGAGTCTAAGAACTCAACCAACAATATAATGCACAGATATCACAAGTTATGCCTCTCGATTACATGAACTAGTGAATATAAATTCAACAATTAAATCTTCCAAAATGATTCAAATACATAAAACTAGAGTTATAATCCATAAACAATCATTAATACACCAAATCCGTCAAACCCTAAAAGGAACTACTCCATGGACATGGAGAAATTCATCTCAAATATAATTAAAGTATAGGAAAACATATATTCAATCCAAAACCGGATCTTGAGTGAGGAAGGAATGATGAAATCCTTGTGCTTGTATTCTTTTCACTCCTCCTTAGATTCCTTAGATCTAAAATCTGTCCCAAAAGTCCCCCAAATTGTGTTTTCTGGTGTATTTAAGCCGTCCCCAAAAATAAACCCAGACGAAACCCTTTTTTTTAGCCGAAATAGGAAATCACTCTAACATTTTTGTGCTACCGTGCCGTGTCATGCGGCGTGACTGCGGAGAATTCCAAAACATTTGGCAAAAGCTTTGCTGGCCACTTTTTGCACTGCTGCGCTGCGCCTTGCGGTGCCCCATGCAGCGCGGCTATGCAAATTTTATAGAGTAATTTCGTTTTGTCGATTTTTGATATCCATACTCGGTCTATACCCCTCAAACACAATCCGGGTTTAACTCCTTGGGCTTTTACTCAGACTTCAAAGCTCCAACTTGTTCGATTTAGCTTCTGAATGTCCTTTTAACTCGAAATCAATTCTTAGAAGGCTTAAAACACACAATAAGTAAAATACACTAACATTCAAGCTCAAACACAAGTAAAATGCAGTAATTTGAGTGTAATACTACGGCTAAAACACGGGTTTCTAGCCTACCATCAACACCCCACACTTAAACCATTGCTCATCCTCTAGCAATCAATTCGCACTTCACATGAAGACGACCTTCTTATCAGACAACTTTCCGAATGCATCATGACAAGAATATTTATAATAGACTAAGCACTCTAACGTAACATCCTTGCATCAAAGTTTTGACTCAAAAGTACCATACATTTTTCACAACCTGCTCACTTACTTTAATATAAAGGTCAAAGACTTTACCTTACCTTCGTAAATTATGTGCCCTCACACAAACAATAGAGAGTAGTTCCACACACAATAAACTTCAAGAACAAATAGGAACTTAAGATAGAAAGAATGAACTCACTCTCAGAAATAAAATTCATGCGCCACAAAGAATGTGTCATAAGCTTGCCCGTAGTTTAATACTCCACTAATTGAGCATATTCAGTCAAGGATCAGGTAGGACTTTATTTAGTTGTAATGTAGGCTGCAGGATGGGTAGGATACATATGGATAATAGTGACTATACCTCCCGAAGCACTTTAATACATACAATTTCATAATTTAAACCCCACACTTATGTTGAACCAAACCCCAACCTTCACAATATAACAACATCAAACTCCCGATTTCCTTAAGCAAAAATAAGATGAGAACTACCACTAGCTAGGAATCCATTTTTTTCTTTTTTAATACATACATAACTATTTTTCTTTCAATTCCTTACAAGTGCATCTCAAAATTTTCAAACAGTGTACTTTTCTCCTTATTTCAATAATTCCACTCAAAAGCTAAACCAACACCCCACATTTTAACTTTTATAAAGTTCATAACAAATTCAAGTGTTCCCGAAAGGTAAAAAGTTCAAACAGATGGTCAATTCCAACAAATGGGTAAGGCTTGTAATGTGGTTGCCAAAGAAACATGATTACAGGCTCAAAGGTGTTAACTAAGATAGATAACAATTAGATAGGTAAAAGCATATAACTAGTTCAACAAGAAAACGCCTATATCACTTTTAAGACTGAATAAAACTACTATTTCGCTTTGCAAATATAAGGGGCAAGTTCTAGACATCAAATGCAATGCACGGAATAACAAAACCTCTCACACATATGGCACATAACTTACTCAGGATCGGATTCATCAAGACACTCTAGTCAAAGCAGTTTAAGCAAAGTTAACATTATACAATTTAATGTACTTATACAAGAGTAAAAAACTGAGCCTAAGTGTCACAACTAAAGCACTTAATATTCTCTAGGCATAATAAAGTCAAAGGATATCGCTTTCATGTCAAATCAAAGCACAAATTTTTCTAATCGTAGAAAAAAATTAACTACACCCGGTTCAAACAAAACTCTTCGAAAAGAATCGCGGCACAAAGAAAAATCAGCGGGATTTATTACACAACCTAAAAAAACAAAATATTTTTTTTTCTTCGACTTTAATCCCTCAAAAAGACAGTCGAGGAAATTCATCATTGGGAAAAGTCAAAATTTTCAATCAAAAGAAACGATTATAAACACACATATACATATATACATTCACCACCCCACACTTTAAATTGTGGCATATCACCATGGCACACAATTAAAAAGCATAAAGTAAAGGAAACGTCCTTGAACTTCTAGTCGGGGTCTGAGCTGAAGTTGGGTTCCATCCCTCGCGCCTAAACTAATGCACACATCCATGCAGGCAGCTTCTTCTCGGCCTTCTTTGGGTACACCCCACACCTATCTTTCTCACTCACCGCAACATTCTCTTTCGTGCCCTTTACTTTTCATTCAACACTCGTAGTTGGTTTGTCCTTTTATGCCCCCTGTGCTACATCCATCTTAAAAGTCATGGTTTCCTCACCCACTCTAAGCATGAGTTTTCTCTCTTGTATATCTAATATAACTCTACCCGTAGCTAAGAATGGTCTTCCTAGGATGAGGGGGACCTCCTTGTTTCTTTCATATTCACCACTATAAAATCCATAGAAAATACGAACTTATCTACCCGAACTAACATATCTTCCACTATCCCCTAGGATGTTATAGTCGCTTGGTCTGCCAGCTGCAAAGATATGGGTGCAGACCCTATCTCTCCAATCTCCTTCTCCATTTTCCTGTAGATAGATAAAGGCATTAAATTAATTGATGCACCAGAATCACATAAAGATTTATCAAAATTTATAGTTCTTAAAGAGCAAAGTATAGTAAAACTCCCTGGATATCCACACTTTTATGGGAGTTTATTTTGCAATATTGTGCTGCAATGCAATCTGTGAGCTTGATCACTGAGGCCTCCTCTATTTTCCTCTTATTTGTAAGGATCTCTTTCAAGAATTTAGCATAAGCTGGCATATATGAGAGCACTTCAGTGAATTGCAAGTTTACATGAACCTATTTTAGCACATCCAGAAATCTCTCAAACTGTTTGTCCAACTTTTCTCTACTTAGCTTTTGGGGAAAAGGTAGAGCAAGCATATGCTTGCTCGCCTCAGGTTCCTCCCTTCTCGATTTTTCTTCCTTCTTCTTTTTCTTCCTTCTTCTTTTTCTCAGCTTCCTTATGGCCTTTCTTCTTCTTACCAACCTCACTTTTCAGCTGCTCCCCACTTTATTTTTCACGTCTCATATCTTTTTGGATTGGTGTAAGATCTTTCAACACTTGCCCACTTCTCAAAGTTACAACATTCACTATTTCTTTAGGATTTCTTTTTGATCAGCTGAGAGCATTTTTGGGACCCTCTCAGACATTAGAGTAGCTAGTTGCCCATCCTGTCTTTCCAGGTTTCAAAAAGATGTGCCCAGTTCTTTAATAGTTGCACCATGGGCGTCGAGCCTCTGCTCTGTCTTGATAATGAAGGCCTTCATTAGATCTTCCATACTAGACTAATTAGACTATGGAGGTTGATACTGCTGCCGCTGCTGATTTTGAAAACCTGGATTTCCTTGTCCCTTAAATCTGGGGTTGATTTGTTGTCATGCATTTGTAGTACCCTCATATGAACTCCATGAGAAATCAGGGTACCTCTGACCTATTGCATTAAAATTATAGTTTCCCACAGCATTCACTTACTCAGTTGAGGCTTGACACTCATGAGTAGGGTGTCCTCTTTCACATACATCACAAGCTATATGAGGCTCATTTTGCATCGTGGCTGAGGTCAGATTTCGTATTTCTTTAGTCACAGTATCAAGTTGTACTTGCACAAATGTATTAGCATCAACTTGGTGAACACCAGTTGATCTTCTTCTTTCTGCACTCTCAGAGGGCCACTGATTAGCATCTTCAGATAACTCATCAAGAATTGTAACTATCTCCTCTGGAGTCTTCTTTATCAATGGTCCTCCAACTACATTGCTCAATATTCTACGCGAGGCCGGTGTCAATCCTTCCCAAAAGTCCTAGAGTTGCATCTAGAGTTCAATTCCGCTATGTTGACACTTTCTAACTATCTCCTTAAACCTCTCCCATGTTTCAAAAGTAGTTTTTTTTTTCTGGAAGAATTTATGGATTTCCCTTCTAAACTTTCCCGTCTTAGCTGAGGAGAAATATTTATCAAAGAAGTTTCTGGCCATTTCCTCCCATGTTCTAATTGATCTGTTGGGCAAGCTTCAAAGCCACTGCTTTGCATCATCTTTAAGGGAAAAGGGGAATTCCCATAAGTACATTGTATCTTGTGATACCCCATTGTATTGAAAGGTGTTCATAATCTCCTCGAAGTCCATTAGATGCGTGTTTGGATCTTCGTTCATCTTTTCTCTAAAGACACAATAGTTCTGAATGGTTTGAAGCAATCCTTGCTTCAACTCGAAATTACAGCTGCAATTGGAGGTGGTCTAACACTTGATAATCCTCAATTGTAGATTGGACATGCATAATTACCCAATGCTCTACTAGGCCTGGGTACCACATTCTCCAACTGGTCTTCAATCAAGGGTCGATTTAGATTGAATCTTCGACCCCTATTATCTTCGACGGTTTCCTCAGTAGCTCTACTCTACCTTAGTTGCTATTCTTGCAGCTTCTTCTCTATGTTGTGCTACCTCTCTTGCAGCTACATCTACCTCGTCGTCACCGTTATTAGCCATGTGTTCATAGGTTGAAGGTTCCCCCAAGAACTTTCCGGTGAACTCTTTCTCTTTCCTCAGTTGCCGCAGGAGTTTTTCCAATTTTGGTTTGTAGCGTATTACTTCTTTTGAAGAAGATCGAGTCATACACTATGAACATAACCTGTTGCGTGCTCATGGAAGAGAAACTTGCGAAGAACAAAAATTAAAAAAAATTCCTAAATTAACACTACAAACTATTTTAAATACTATTGATTGCCAATCCCTGACAATGACGCCAAAATTTAACGAGCGCAAAACACACACTTAAATTGTTCTTGATAATCAAAGATAGTATAGTATAATATCGTATCCACAAGGATTGAATTTAAATTGTATTCTTGTAGTTTCTAGCTTGATTGATACCCAGGAGGATTACCAATTGAGACTTATATGATTAAGAATTGAAATTAACTAAGAATCTAAAGCTATTGACTAGTGACTATCGAGATAAGGAATAAGCAACTAAGGTTATCAGTATGAAAAGATATGTTTTGACATGATAGGTGCAAGATAATTGTTGGGGATCTAACTCTAGATAATCCACTTCTAATCTTCAAGTGAGTCTCTCGAATCACTCTATTATTAGTTCAAACGTTCAGCAAAAACTCTTCTCTCGATTGAGTCTTAACCTCACGAGATGAACCAATTTAAACACTGTGATGATATACACGAAAGCATAGTGGATCAGTCTTTTGGAAAATCTGTTTCGAGTATTCTCCTAACTAGGTTTAATCAATGATTCAACTAGCCTCTTTCCATTTCTTAGAAGAATCTATGAACCCAACCAATAATATAATGCAAAGATATCACAAGTTATGCCTCTCTCGATTACATGAACTAGTGAATATAGATGCAACAATTAAATCTTCCAAAACGATTCAAATACAAAAAAGCAGAGTTATAATCTAAAAACAATCATTAATACACCAAATCCGTCGAACCCCAAAAGGAACTACTCTGTAGACATGGAGAATTCATCATAAATATAATTAAAGTATAGAAAAATATAGATTCAATTTAAAACCGGATCTTGAGTGACGAAGGAATAATGAAATCCTTGTGCTTGTGTTCTTCCCACTACTCCTTAGCTTCCTTAGGTCTAAAATATATCCCAAAAGTCCTCCAAAATTGTGTTTATTGGTGTATTTAAGTCGTCCCCCAAAATAAACCCGGACAAAACTTCCCTTTTTTAGCCGAAATAGGAAATTACTCTAACATTTTGTGCTACTGCGCCACGTCATGCGGTGCGGTTATGGAGAATTCCAGAACGTTTGGCAAAATCTTTTCAGGCCACTTTTTGCATTGCTGCGCCGCACCTTGCGGCGCTCCGTGTGGCCGGTGGTGCAAATTTTACAGAATAATTTTGTTTCATCGATTTTTGATACCCATACTCGGTCCTCAACCCCGAATGCGATCTAGATTTAATTCCTTGGTCTTTTACTCAGCATTCAACGCTCCAACTTGTTCGATTTAGCTTCCAAATATAATTTTAACTCCAAATCAGTTCCTACAAGGCATAAAGCACACATTAAGTGCAATACACTAACATTCAAGCTCAGACACAAGTAAAATGCAGTAATTTGAATGCAATTCTACGGCTAAAATACGGGTTTCTAGCCTACCATCAGAATGTAGACTTTATTTTGGGTTACATTTATCTTAGTCAGTAGGATATATATCCATTCTGCTTCTTAGTTTATTTTCTTTTTCAGGAGACAAAGTTTACTTTACTCCTTTTCCCCATTCTTCAAAGAAAATTATTATTTTTAAAAAAACAAAGCCTGAAGTACGTCGAACAAAGTATTGCATATTCTTTTTAGTTAATTCCAGAAGTACAGCAAGTAAATTGAAGTAGTGAGTTATCAATACATCTAGAACAAGTTCCAATATTTTAGCTTTTATTGTTTGTATTATATTGATGGTTTAAACTTATTTTATGAATTAAAAGTGCTAATAAAATAGTATAACTAAAAAATAATATTTAATTGATATAATTAATCAGTGAAAAAGATTTGATTCATTTTATAGTGCTTATAGAATAATGTCAACAGTTCATATTTTCAAAGTTAAAATTGATAAAATCTTATTTAAGATCAGCAATGTCTTAAAACAAATAAAATGTATTGACTAAGAATTAATGATTTTGCATCTCAAAAAGCTAAAAAAATAAACTTCAAATAAAATTATATATGAAGTATTTTAAAAAAAATTAAATCCTCCTTTTTAAGTTTTGCTTTAGGCCACTGAACATGTTGAGCCGCCTATGTTGGAATCAAACCATATAATTATCTTTCTGTTATAAAATAAAAACTGTAATGTAAACAAACCGAAGAAAAGTATAGAGAGAGAGAGATTGATGTATTATTCAACTTCAAACTCATGTCGATAATGAACTAAAATCTCCTGTATTTATAAAAGAAAGGAAGTTGTTGTGTAAGCTGCTTGTAAGCTAATACGCCAAGCTGTTGTGTAAGTTGCTTGTAAGCTGCTACTGTACCAGATATAGATAATCTTCTACCGGGGCTAATATTTATCCATAACAGAGTACCGAAATGATAAGCTTCTTCAGGAGGCTTATTTCCAATAAAGTACCAAATAGATAAACATATTTACGGCGGAGTCCTATATGGATAAGCTTCTTCAGGAAGCTTATTTACAATGGAGTACTAAATGAACATCCATAATATAATATGTATTTATAATGCTCCCCCTTGGATGTTCATTAAAAGATAATGTGGCTCATTAAAACCTTACTAGGAAATATCCCGTGGAAAAAAATCCCAATAAAGGAAAAAGAGTACACATATTTAGTAATATGCATGCTAGGTGCCTCATTAAAAACCTTATAAAGAAAACCCTGTGGGAAAAAATCTTAGTAAGGAAAAAAAGGTGTATCGCGTATTTTACTCCCCCTGATGAAAACCTTGTTTCAAATATTTGAGTCTCCGCATTCCAATCTTGTATACCATCTTCTCAAAAGTTGAAGTTGGAAAAGATTAGTGAATAAATCTGCTGGATTGTCACTTGAACGGATTTATTGCACATCAATGTCACCATTTTTCTGAAGATCGTGTGTATAGAATAATTTTGGTAAAATGTGCTTTGTTCTATCTCCTTTTATAAATCCTCCCTTCAATTAGGCTATGCATGCAGCATTGCCTTTGTATAAATCATGGGTTTTTTCCCACATTCCAAATCACATTTTTCTCGAATAAAATGAATCATTGATCTCAACCATACATACTCCCTACTTGCTTCATGAATAGTTATTATCTCAATATGATTTGAAAAAGTAGCAACAATAGATTGTTTTGTGGTGCGCCAAGATATGATAACACCTTCACATGTAAAACACATACCAGGTTTGAGATCGAGCTTTATGGGGATCAGATAAATAACATGCATCTACATAACCAATACGAACTGCACCACCTTTGTTAGCATTAACAAGATACATAAGTACACCAATTGCACTGAGATAGAGTATTTCAGGACCAAGGAATTCCTCATCCTCTTCTGGAGGTCGGAACAAATCCTTATTCACTTCAAGTGATCGAACAATCATTGGTATACTCAATGAGTGCGCTTTGTCCATGAAAAAGCGTTTTAAGACCCTTTCTATATAGGCATATTGATGGATATAGATGTCGTATGCTAAATATTCAATTTGCAGACCAAGAAATTTTTTTATTTTTCCAAAATCTTTCATCTCAAATTCTCTTAAGATATTCAATTGCTTTTGGAGCTCTTCTGGAGTTCCAATAAGATTTATGTCATCAACATATATAATAATACAATAAATTCTAATGATATTTTCTTTATAGAAATATATGGACAAATAACATCATTTATGTCACGGCCCAATTCCATCATAGGTCATGATGGCGCCCAACACCATTGCTAGGCAAGCTAACACTGATCAAACTAGTGAATTCCCATCTTATAAATTACTAAGTAGATAAAATTCTTCATTTGTTAAAAGATTTAAAATTTAACAATGAGGCCAAGTTAAAAGGAAACAACGAATACAAACCAAAATCATGTATACAATACCAAAATCATAAGTCTGCTAGTGTATGTTCCTAGACCTGGTGTCACAAGTATGTGGGCAATCTAGTAGAATATACAAAAGAATGCTAGCCTACTGTCTGAAAGGAAATATATAGAAAATAAAGCATAAGAGAGACTTCAGCTGCTGCAGAACGGCTCAAAAAGGCAGCTCATCGGAAGTCTCGAGCTGGGGAGTCAAACCTACGTGTCCGACTAGTAACCAGATGCACTTGTCTCAAATCCTGTACAATCAAGTACAGAAGTGTTGCGTGAGTACATAAAAATATGTACCCAGTAAGTATCTAGTCCAACCTCAAAGAAGTAGTGACGAGGGATCGACTCCGACACTTACTAGGGCCAACAATATAATAACATGAGATTCTAATTAAGCATGATAAGTAGAGATAACCAAAAAAACACAGAGCAAGAAGTAGCTGAACAATTCCTTCATCATATTTAAGAACCCAAAACACTTCCTTTATTTACAACAAATGATTTCTCAATGATGAATTTATACAAGTTATAAAAAGGACTGCCAGCTCCATTATCACACACAAATTCCACCGTGGATGTTTGGCCCGATCTAACATAAATATAAATTGTGCACTGCCGAGGGTCGAACCGCGTGAACCATAGATGCATCTATTCATCCTACTCGCGAATCATGTATGTCACGCGGTCAAATATAAATTTCAAGAATTACCCCGTTCGCAGATCATACGTGCGATGCGATCAAATATAAATTTTATCATTTCAATCATAACCTTTTCTTGAATCCTTTAAAAATAAAGACAATTTAACTTGAAGCCTTTAAATCCTTATAAATCCTCAACTTAATTCCATTTGTTACAATTAGCATGTATAATCAAATAACGTTGTCCACAAAATATGGTGTAAACCTAAAACTACCCGGGCATAACAGGAATAATACCTACATACGGACTCTGATCACTTCGTACGTACGTAGCCCCCACAAATAATCACATATTAATTAAATTCACCTATTGGGAGATTTTCCTCTTATAAGGATAGAAAAGAGACTTACCTCGTCCCAATGCCTACTTTCAAACTCAAGAATGTGCTTAAACCCTCAAATCGGAGCTGAACGATCAGAAATTATTCAAATAGTGTAAAAACTAATCAGCATATGCTCAAGAGTTCATATTCTAACTATTAAGGAAATTTCCCAACTCTATATGCAAGATTCCTAAAATTCATCCCCGGGCCCACATTCTCGGATACCGAAAATGTTTAAAGAAAGTTGTTACCCATAACCTTAGGAACATAATCTATGATTTTCACTAAGTTTCATAATCATTTTCTTAATAGAATCTCATTTTTATCAAAACCCTAGGTTTTTACTAAACCCATGATTTCCACTAACATATATGTTATAATCTACCCAAAAACTATGTATTAAACTTACAATAAATAGAAATTACTTACCACAAGCTAGGTGAAAATTCCTCTCAAGAATCTCCAAAATCGGCCAAGGAATGAGTGAAATGTGTAAAAATTGGTCTAAGTCCCGTATTAAATGAACCTCACTGCCTCCAGCTTTTCCGCACCTGCGGTCCCGCACCTGCGAAGAAGCCATCGCAGGTGCGTATTTTCCCCTATTGGCCAAGATTCGCACCTTCAAGCTCAAGGGATCACATCGGTGCCCATGCCCGCACTTGCGACCACTTACGTTACACCTGCGGTGCCCGGGGATGTTCTCCTTTCTTCGCTTCTGCGGCTCGTGGCTCGTGGCTCACACTTGCGGCTGGCCAAGTGCAGGCGCGATTCTGACAGAACTGGGGAGCTTCAGCTCTTGCTCCATGTTTCCAACTTGGTCCGAGCCTCGTCTGATTGACACTCGGGGCCCCCCGGGCCCCGCCCGAACATACCAACAAGTTTGGAATCATAAAACGGACTCTTTCGAACTCTCGGAACGCCTGAAACAACATTAAAACTAAGAATCACACACTAAAACCAATTGAATCAAATTTATGAACTTCAAGTTCTTTAATTTACTTCCAATGTGCTGAAACGTACTTATACTACTCGGAATGACACCAAATTTTACGTGCAAGTCTTAAATGACATTACAAAACTATTCCCAATCTTGGAATTCCATTTGGACCTCAATATCTCCAAACCAAATTTAAAGAACTTCTAAAACCTTCAAGAACCAACTTTTACTATTAGGGCCCAAAGCTCTTCCAGGTCATCCAAAACCCGATCTGAAAATATGCCCAAGTCCGAAATCATCATACGAACGCATTGGAACCGTCAAATCCCAATTCCAAAGTCGTTTACTCAAAATATTGACCGAAGTCATACTTGGCCTTTTAGGCCAACCTTAAGGAACCAAGTGTTTCGATTTCAACTCGAACTCTTCCAAATTCCGAACTAACCATCCTCGCAAGTTATAAATCAGTAAAAGCAAGTACATGAAGTTTAATTTATGGAAAGGGGTTCTAGAAAGAAAAACGACCGATCGATCATTACATTCTCCACCTCTTAAACAAACGTTCGTCCTCAAACGGGCTTAGATTCATACCTGAAGTGCTGAATAAGTGCGGATATCTGCTCCGCATGTCCTCCTCGGACTCCCAGGTTGCCTCATCGACTGGTTGGCCCCTCTACTGAACCTTTACTGCAAAAATCCTCTTGGACCTCAACTGGCGATCCTGTCTAGCAACAATGGCAATTGTCTCCTCCTCATAACCCAAACTCTCATCTAGCTGAATAGTGCTAAAATCTAACACATGTGACAAGTCCGCGTGATACCTTCAAAGCATAGACACGTGAAAAACAGGATGAACCCCTGATAGGCCGGGAGGTAAAGCAAGCTCATAAGAAACCTACCCAACTCGCCTCAACACCTCAAATGGACCTATAAACCTTGGGCTCAACTTGCCCTTCTTTCTGAATCTCATAATCCCTTTCATCGGCGAGACTTTCAAGAGAACCTTCTCGCCTACCATAAATGATACATCACGCACCTTCTGATCTGCATAACTTTTCTGTCGGGACTGTGCTGTGCGAAGTCGCTCCTGAATCAACTTTACCTTTTCTAAGGCATCCTTCACCAGATCGGTACCATATAACCTAGCTTCGCCAGGCTCAAACCACCGATGGGAGAACAACATCGCCGACCATATAAAGCCTCAAATGGAGCCATCTCGATGTTGAACTGATAACTGTTGTTGTAAGAAAATTCAACCAAGAGCAAGAACTGATCCTACTGCCCTCCAAAGTCAATCACACATGCTCTAAGCATGTCCTCTAGGATCTGAACTGTCCGCTCCGACTGCCCGTCGGTCTGTGGATAAAATATTGTGCTGAGCTCTATACGGGTCCCCAACTCACTCTGTACGGCTCTCCAAAAATGTGAAGTGAACTGAGCGCCTCTATTTGATATGATGGAAACAGGCACACCTTGCAGCTGAACTATCTTTCGAATATAAAGCTAGGCCAACTTCTCTGAAGTATAGGTAGTCACAACCGGAATGAAGTGTGCCGACTTGGTCAACCTGTTGACAATGACCCAAGCTGCATCCTTAAAGTAGAGTTAGCGGCAACCCAACTACAAAGTCCATAGTGATGCGCTCCCATTTCCACTCAGGTATAGTCATCTGCTAAAGTAGGCCACCTGGCCTCTGGTGCTCTTACTTGACATGTTGGCAATTTAGACACCTAGCTACATACCCCCACTATGTCTTTCTTCATCCGCCGCTACCAATAATGTTGTCTCAGGTCATGATACATCTTCATAGCACCTGGATGAATAGAATACCGAGAACTGTGTGCCTCCTCTAGAATCCTCTCCCTCAAGCCATCGACATAAGGAACACATAGACGACTCTAGAGTCGCAGAACACCATCCTCGCCAATAGAAACCTCCTAGGCACTACCTTGTAGAACCGTCTCTCTAAGAACTGCCAAGTGCGGATCATCAAACTTCCAAGCCTTGATCTGCCCCAATAATGAAGACTGGGCAACAACACATGCAAGAACTCGGTTGGGCTCTGAAAATCCAACCTCACAAGTCTGTTAGCCAATGACTGAATGTCTAAAGGTAGTGGCCTCTCCTCTTTTGAAATGAATGCCAAACTACCCATACTCTCTGCCTTCCTGCTTAAGGCATGCTGACTATATTTTCCTTGCCTGGATGATAAAGAATGGTGATATCATAATCCTTTAGTAACTCAAGCCATCTACGCTGCCTCAAATTAAGATCCCTTGGTTGAACAAATACTGTAAGCTGCGATGATCAGTGTAAACCTCACATGACACCGCATATAGTTAATGCCTCCAGATCTTAAGAGCATGAACAATCGTGGATAACTCTAGATCGTGCACAGGGTAATTCTTCTCATGAATCTTCAGCTGACGTGAAGCATATGTAATAACTCGCCCCTCCTGCATTAATACACAACCCAAGCAAACGCGTTAAGCATTGCAATACATAGTATACATCCCCAACCAGAAGGCAACACTAGAACTGGTGCTGTAGTCAAAGATGTCTTGAGTTTCTGAAAGCTTGCCTCACAATCATCGGACCAACGGAACGGAGCACCCTTCAGGGTCAATCTAGTCAAAGGTGTTGCAATGGATAAAAACCCTGTATGAACCGGTGATAATAACCTACTAACACCAGGAAACTCTTGATCTCAATCACCGAAATGGGATGAGGCCAAGTCAGAACTGCCTCAATCTTCTTGGGATCCACCTTAATACCCTCTCCTGATACAACATGCCCCAAGAATGCCATAGACTCTAGCTAAAACACACACTTGGAGAACTTAGCAAATAGCTTCTGTTCTAGTAATATCTGAAGCACCACTCTCAAATGTTGCTCGTGCTCCTCAGGATACGTGAGTAAATCAAGATGTCATCAATGAAGACAATAACAAAGGAATCAATATAAGACCTAAACACCCGGTTCATCAAATCCATAAATGACGTTGGGGCATTAGTCAAGCCGCTCATAATGGCCATATCTAGTACAAAAGACAGTATTCGGGACATCTGAGTCCTGAATCTTCAGCTGATGGTACCCTGACCTCAAGTCGATCTTAGAGAACACCCTAGCACCCTAAAACTGGTCGAACAAATCATCGATACGCGGCAACGAGTGCTTGTTCTTGATAGTAACTTTTTTCAACTAGCGGTAATCAATGCACATCCGCATAGTCCCATCTTTCTTCTTCACAAATAACACTGGTGCACCCCAAGGTGATACACTTGGTATCACAAACACCTTTGCTAACAACTCCTCAAGCCGTCCTTCAACTCCTTCAACTCTTTCGGAGCTATATAGGCTGGGTACCTAGAGCCAAATCAATACAAAAATAAATATCACGAGCCGGTGGCATGCCTAGAAGGTCAGAAGGGAACACATCGGCAAATTCCCGGACTACTGACACTGAATCAATCATTAGAGACTCTGCGGTAGTGTCCCGAACATAAGCTAGATAAGCCAAACAACCCTTATCGACCATATGTCAAGTCTTCAGAAAAGAGATAACCCGACTAGATATACTAACGGGGGAACCCTTCCACTCCAATCTTGGCCACTCTAGCATGGCAATCAAAGACGGCATGATATGGAGATAACCACTCCATGCCCAGGATGAACTCAAAGTCGGTCATATCAAGTAACAATAGGTCTGTTCTAGTCTCATAACTACAGAATGTGACCACACAGGACCGATAGATCTGATCCACAACTACAGAGTCGCCCACATGAGTGGACACATAAACAGGAGTACCCAAGGACTCACGAGTATCCAGGAAATGAGCAATCAGAGATGATACATATGAATAGGTAGACCGTGGATCAAATAACATTGAAGCATCCCCATTGTAAATAGAAATAATACATGTGATGACGACATCGGAGGCCAGTGCATCTGGTCTGGATGGAAAAGCATAGAATCTTGCTGAAGTGCCGGCTGGCTGGCCTTCATCTCACTGAAAAATAGCTGGCTGACCTCCCCCTGCCTGGCCTCCACCTTTAGAATGGCCTCTACCAGCCTGTCCCCCACCTTTGGGTGATTGAGCGGCTGGTGCTACAATTATGGGCTAATGAACCTGTTGTACTGCCTTGCCCCGATGTCTGGGGCAGGTCCTCTTCATGTGACCCAGAACTTCTAAAACCTTAAAGAACCAAGTTTTCTTATTAGGCGCCAAAGTGCTCCCGGGTTATCCAAAACCCGATCTGAACATACGCCCAAGTCCAAAATCATCATACGAACCTATTGGAACCCTCAAATCCCGATTACGAGGCCGTTTACTCAAAATATTGACCGATGTCAAATTTGACCTTTTAGGCCAACCTTTAAGAATCAAGTGTTCCAATTTCAACCCGAACTCTTCTAAATCCCGAACTAACCATCCCCGCAAGTCATAAAGCAGTAAAACCAAGTACGAAAAGTCTTATTTAGGGGCATGGAGTTCTAGAAAGCAAAATGACCGGTTGGATTGTTACAGTTTATGTAATCTTCTTTCAGCAAATATTCACCAAGGCGATTATACCACATGCACCCAGATTACTTTAAACCGTACAAAGACCTTTGTATTCTGATCGAGTATATTTATCGAGACTTTGAACTATATGCTTCAGGCATTTTAAATCCTTCAGGGATCTTCATATAGATTTAATCAAATGAGTTATATAGGTTATGACTTGCATTTAAATGGCATGACATCTTCAGGTGTCTGGACTATAAGTCTGATCCTCATAATCTTTTATAATATTATGCACTATATTGTATCAAATATATCGTCGACTATTATTTTATATCGGTTCCTAAGCAACATAACATGTTGATATCTCATCACTTTTTTTTATTTTCAGGTACCTGAACTTCTTCTGGAGTTTCATGAAATGTTATATCGTGGGCTCTTCTAGAGCTCATTTCCTCCCCAATATGATCATTTTGATTATTTGCTCCTATAATTTTTCAAGGATTGTTACCATCGGAACCAATCGATTTACTACGCTTCATACGTGTAGTAAACTTTATCCTTCAGGGACTTTTAATTTTAATAGTAGCATTTGCAGCTGAAATATGATATTTAGTTTTGGATCATCAAATGCTTCTGGCATTTGACTTGAATTAACTTCTAAGTGAGGATCATATTAATGATAATTCGATTCATAAAACATATTTGTCATATGTTTCTTTCATCCCCCAAATGTTAGAAAAACTAACGTATATCCCAAATCCTCTTTGGAAAACCTATCTGTGTGCTTTGTGGAAGAGAAATTAATCATATACTACGCATCAAAAGTTATTAGATAGTAAAATATTTGATTTCTGATCCTAAACCAATTGTTAGGGGAAGACTTATCATATATTGTTGGTCTAATGCATACAAGTGTTGATGTATGCAATTTAAAAAATCTTAGACCAACATATGAAACTTTGTTCTCATAAGCAATAGTTTAGTCATTAATAGGAGGTATTCAATGCTAAACTAGTTTGGATATAAACCAGCATCTTAAAGATGAGCTATTTTGATTTCATAATCTGAAAGTTATGCTCTTAATTGAGAAAAGCAATTTCAAATGTCAAACTGCAGGTTGACAATAAACACATATGTAACCATCTCATATTTGCATCTATAATTGGCTCACATGATAGGTGAATGGGCCCATATTCACCTTTTATATATTCCAGAATTCAGGGATCTTAGTCCCAACTTTAGATGGTATAATAAATTTATTATGAGAACAAGCAACACAAGAGAATTCTTGAAGACTCTTCTAGTTCGTCAGTATATGCTTATCTGAATTCTCAAATAGCTCATTTAAAAATGGCAAATGAAAATTTCAAGTTTACCATTGCATGTGCTATCTCTTAGTAAGCTTCTGGTTTACTAGGGCATAAACTTTCGCATTAGTAAACTTTTGATTTACTGTGGCTACTTTTATATTAGGGAATTTCTGATTTACTATAGCTACTTTTTCCTCAGTAAAGCTTTTGATTACTGAGACTGCTTTTGCATTAATAAACTACTGGTTTACTGCGATACATGATGTAGTACAATTGAAGAATAAGGTCGGTAACATTTCACATACATATTATTTTACTCCTATGGTTGTGGAAACATGAAGATTTTCAATCTTTCAGTCATTTGTAGTTTCAATATGATAGCCATTTGTATTAGTAAACTTCAAATTTACTACAACATATGTTTTGACCATAATCATATAATATGAATGTCATATTTGTATATAATCTATTCGAGGGCCTTCATTTATTATCCACAATCTAATATTTATCAGACACTACTGGTGTCATATGTCTTCTAGACAAACAGTTAGCTCTTCAGGAGTTGTTGATATATTTTGTACTATCAAATATTGCTCAGACACTTCTGGTATCATGAGAGAAAATCATAATTAAACAATATAAAATAATTGTTTAAGCACAAGAAAACACCTTTTCATAATATTTTCCTACTTCAGGAGAAAATTTCAATTACGTTACTTCTTCAGAAGCAAACTTAAAATACAACAAATTGAGTATATATTCTCTCAATTAAATTACCTCTTCTGGAGGTGAATTGTAATATATTTACATCAAGAGTGCGTTCATATTTACGAGCTTTATTAATATTATCACATAGCTTCAGGGAATAAATTAATATTTATCAAAGATTCTCATCCTGGAAATCAAATATAATTATCTAAACGCGCATTAATCACATCAAATTGTGATGCTTCAACCTCTTTTAAAATATTTACTACTTCGGAATTAAATCGAGGCGTGCATATAATATAGAGAATATTTATCTAGCTTATCTTCAATTATAACCATAGAAAGCCTAAATTGTCACTTCTGGTGGTCATAGGCAGCATATACCACTTCTGGTGGTTCATAAAATTTAGTTACAATGAGATATATGGAAACATAACCGCTTCTGGTGGTTGTATATTTTTTGTAAACTCTACTAGAGTTTAAGTGGATCTAACAATGTTATCCACTTTGTACTCCTTCATTAAGATAATTAGTACGAAAACAAATACCAAAATAGGTACTGTATACGTAGGTAGCATATAACCAAGCAAGCGATGATAAAGATATTAAAAAATAAGCAAAAGGCTCAAATTAATTTACGCAAATTTGGCCACTCCAGATGTAAGTGATATCTTCATCACTACCGTCAAGAAGAAAAACTCACCACCTGAAGGATATAATCTGCCTTATGATGCTCGAAATGAACAAGATCTAACTACGGTGGTAAGAGCGTCGCCTTACATCGGAGATGAACATTGAAATAGAAAATAAATTCAAAGTAAATGCTCAAAATGACAGAGTCTCGTGCTGATAACGTGTTATAAAATAAAAACTGTAAAGTAAATAAATCGAAGACAAGTATATATATATATATATATATATAGAGAGAGAGAGAGAGAGAGAGAGAGAGAGAGATTGATGTATTATTCAACTTCAAACTCATGCCAATAATGAACTGAAATCTCCTCTATTTATAGAAGAAAGGAAGCCGATGTGTAAGCTGCTATTGCAAGCTGTTGTGTAAGCTGCTTGTAAGTTGCTACTGCACCAGATATAGATAATCTTCTACTGGGGATAATATTTATCCATAACGGAGTACATAATATTTTTTACTATTTATGTGTGGAAATTATTTTTTGAAGAAAAACGATGGTATAAAATCAGAACAGTTGAAGCCGATTAACCAAAGCTGTGCCTTGCTGGGATGGGCAAGCGGATTCTGTTCTTCAATTGGCTGTGTGTTCGAAACCAGGTTCAACATCATTTGGAACCTTTTTACTTTCTGGCCCTCCTCGTTACCAGCACTTCTTCTTAGTCTTCATTTATTGTTAATTTTAGTTTAATCTCTTTCTATATGAAATTATTATTTTAGCTTAGCTCTTCTTCTTTTTTATAACAGTTAGTGTTTAATTAAAATGAATAAATAAAGTCTAGTATTATAAATATAGATCAAACTTATTGGTACAGCAAAATTTGTAAAATTTTCTGAAGTTTAATAACTTGTCAAATTGTAAAGGTAAATAGATAAACTTATAGGCAAATTTTTTTTAAGGTTTTGTTATAGCCAAAATAAAGAGCACTAGTTAAACCATGTTTATTTGTTTACTCAATATCTCTTTTACGGTCGATTATTTTTAAGGACTTCGGTATACGTCTGAACCCGCTTATATAAAAGTCTGGGTCCGCCACTGTGGAATGATAAGCTTCTTCAAGAGGCTTATTTCCAATAAAGTACCAAATAAATAAATATATTTACGGAGGAATCTGCTTCTTCATGAAACTTATTTACAATGGAGTACTAAATGAACCTCCATAATAATATATATTTATAATGCTTTCTAGTTTCTCTCCACGGAATAATATAATCCACGTTTCTTGCAGACCCAAGCACAGAATCATGAATTCCTATTATCACTGGTTTCCGATCATGCAAATTAATTATTCCCGCCCCTCGCATTTCAGTTGGAAAGAGGGCTTGTGGCCACCGACTTCTATTTATAGATAGAGAACAAAAATGGAAATGCATATAAGTATGCTAGTCATTTTCAAATTACAAGATTTAGATTTTCATTTCTTGCGATGTTGTCGTATATAAGTATGTTACGAAACCCAGTTGGCATGTGCCCATTTCGTTGACAATATATACTCTCAAACAGACGCAGCTAATTAACTGCATATACTAAATACGGATAATATGTCAGTAATATGCAGGAGTAATCATACTGCACCAGACACGAAATTTGTCTCTCTGTTTGAGCCTAATCAATGAATACTGCATCATATTCAAAACCGACGCGGTTTCTGGCAAATGGCCACGCAAATAATTTGTTGACTTTGCACCGTTCCAAAACCTATACACAATCCTTCATGTGCAAAAGGAACTAATTATCACCATCTTTCCTCTAAGCTCCTCTGTAAGACTGCAATTGTGCAATATATATATAAGCATTCACTAAGCTAAGCTCACATGCATTCACCATTTCCTGTGGACACCTAAAGCTATGGCTAACAAGTCTAAGCTTTTCTTGACTCATTATGTCACACTTAGTTGCATTCTTATGCTCCTAGCTATGATCTTGTTTTCTCAATCTTCTGCCGCTGATGTTCCTACAAACATCTCTGTCTCTCCCTCCACCATTTGCATGTCCACTCCCTACCCTTCCTTCTGCAGATCCGTGCTTCCGATCACAGGAAACATAGACGCCAATGTCTATGACTATGGTCGTTTTTCAGTTCGTAAATCCTTATCTTCAGCTCGTAAATTCCTGTCCCACATCCATAAATACCTTCGCAAATCCAAACATCTAACAACCAGTGCTGTTCGTGCTCTCGAGGATTGCCAGTTCCTAGCTGCGCTAAACATGGACTATCTTTCAACTTCTTTCAGAACTGTTAATGGGACTTCCAAAATTCTACCAAACTTGGAAGCTGACGACGTGCAAACCATGCTCAGTGCCATTCTAACAAACACGCAAACTTGTTTGGATGGACTCGAGGCGACGTCTTCTGCTTGGAGTATGAGGAATGGTCTTATTAAACCTCTATCTAATGACACAAAACTTTACAGTGTTTCATTAGCTTTGTTCACAAAGGGATGGGTTCCTAAGAAGAAAAAGGGATCTAAAACTCACCCAAGCCAAAAACAACTGGTCCAAAATGGTCACTTGCCATTAAAAATGTCTGCACAAAACCAAGCAATTTTGGAGACTGTTGGCAGGAGAAAGCTGCTCCAGCAGCAAGATGATGACCAGGTTCTGGTGAGAGACGTTGTGATAGTAAACCAGGACGGAAGTGGGAATTTCAGCACCATAACTGATGCTGTTGCTGCTGCTCCAAACAATTCCATGTCCACCTCTGGCTACTTTTTAATATACATTACCGCTGGTGTATACGAGGAGTATGTCTCCATCGCTAAGAACAAGAAGTATTTAATGATGATTGGTGATGGCATCAACCAGACCATTATCACCGGCAATCATAGCTTTGTTGATGGATGGACAACATTTAATTCTTCTACGTTTTGTGAGTACCTAGCTCCTTAATTTTTTCCTTGTTCAATCCATGTAATTAACATGGTTGTAGCTAGAGCTCACAATAATTGACTTCTTCTACAGCTGTGGTTGGTCTAGGATTTGTTGCAGTGAACATTACTTTTCGTAACACAGCAGGAGCAATCAAGCACCAAGCAGTTGCAGTTCGGAATGGAGCAGACTTATCCACCTTCTACAGCTGCAGCTTCGAGGGTTACCAAGATACACTATACGTACACTCTCTTAGGCAATTCTACAGAGAGTGTGACATCTATGGTACTGTGGATTTCATATTCGGTAATGCTGCTGCCGTTTTTCAGAATTGCAACTTATACCCGCGGCTGCCATTGGGTAATCAGTTCAACGCAATAACAGCACAAGGCAGAACAGATCCAAACCAAAACACAGGTATATCCATCCAAAACTGCACAATCAAGGCAGCAGATGACTTGGCATTCAGCAACAGTAGCACCCAAACATATCTTGGTAGGCCATGGAAAGAATACTCGAGGACTATTTACATGCAATCTTTTATAGATGGTTTCGTCCATCAATTAGGTTGGCGAGAATGGTCAGGAGATTTTGCGCTCAATACATCTTACTATGGTGAGTTCAATAACACTGGACCAGGATCGGACAGTGCTGGCAGAGTAACGTGGCCTGGTGTCCACATTATTAACGCTACTGATGCTGCTAACTTCACAGTATCTGGCTTCTTACTAGGAGATGATTGGTTGCCTCAGACTGGAGTGCCATACTTTAATACCTTACTCTAACCATGACTAGCCATTTCCCTTTCAGATTTTTTTATTCTTTCATTATCTTACAAATTGTTTTAACAGAATTAATAAGCATTCTAAAGAGAATCTTCTCAGGTTACTACAAATATAATATTCTTGCAAACTTATCTTCATTACGTACTGTGCTAAGTCAAATACCTGAATTGATGAACTAATGAATATTTCAGGACTATTACTCCCTCCGGTTCACAATAAGTGATCAATTTGCTTTTTTATTTTGGTCCAAAATAAGTGTCCATTTATATAGTCAAGAAAAAATTCAATTTGTTTTTCCAAAATTACCTTTATGTACGTATCCCTAAAAAGTCTTTTACTCCTCACATTAACTATGCTGCAATATTTAATTAAGGGTAGTTTAGTTACACTAACTAATTTTGTCTAGAATTTAGTATTTTCTTAAGAGAAATTTTCATAAAGCACCTTCTTTTAGTAGTAATTAGCCATCTATAGATACCATTTGCTATATTACGGATTATAGATATTTTTACTGTGGTTATAAGATGTATTTGATGTATTTAAGCTATTATATTCATGAATACAGTAGCAAAAATAGGCGTGAATCAGGGAAGTCCAGTTAATCAGTTGTTGTATTCGACTGTATTCATGGAGTGAAACATGGGATTACAGCTGGACAAATTTATTGTATTCGACTGTATTTACGGCGTGAAATAAGGGATTACATTATTTTTAAATGGAAAGTGAATCAATTAATATAATAGACTCCTAATATAACTCAACAAACTCAATTATAACACATAAATTTTGTATTTTCAGTTAAAAAAGATTCTCAACGGAAAATATCTCAAAAACATAGCAATCTTCAGAGAAATTATATAATACATCTGAATACATAAATTATATTAATTAAAAAAAACTTATGAATACATTCATGGCATATAGCGAGATAGTGAATACAATGAAATACATAGAATACAACGGGATACATTGAAATACAATGAAAAAAAGACAATGAATATAGTGAAATACATGGAAATACAACGAGATACATTGAAATATATTAACAGAAAATTCAAGTTGCTCAGCCCCAAACTCCGCCGTCTTTGTTCAAGAACAACCCTAATGTCGTCTCGTCGAGCTAGAGGATAAGTAGAACCAAATCAAGAACCCAAAAAAGAAAAGGTCCCTTTTTCCCTAGATTCCCTCTTTTCATCTCAATTTCTACTCCAAAATGGAGAAAATCACTATTTCTACTCATTTGTGCCCTAGCCTTAAGCCTTTCAATTCTAATTCAAGTTCAGATGTAGGGTTTTCCTTGCCTTGTCTCACGTCTGTATTCCCAAATCAACGAAGAAAGATAACCAACTGAGGCTTGAATAGCTTCAGTTGAACAGCTTCGTTTACTCCTCTTGGTCTTCGAATATTTCGTAAGGAATTTGGTTGTTTTATGAAAGGGAAAGAATCGTTTGCTAGACAGAGAAGAGGAAGACAATCGGAAATTTTAATGGGATGGGGGAATAGAATGGGATGTATCAAAATAGAAAGAGAAAGAAAATATTGTAACTGATTAGCGTATTTAGTGGCTTAGGGCAAGGAGGTAACCAAAATTAAATATTTTGCTATAAACCTTAAAAGGTATCAATAGAATATAATTTATTTAAATGATATTTATTTAAAATAAATAAGGTGTTAACCTTTGGTATATGAGGTAAAAATTCATTTTCTTAATGGGTGTGCCCAAAGCAAATTAGTCATTTATTGTGGACCGGAGGGAGTACTATAACTATGGTGCAACATTTAATGAATGATAGCTTAGTCACACTAACTATTTTCGTCTAGAATTTATTATTTTCTTAATGGGTATGCCAAAAACAAATTGGTCACTTATTGTGAGCTAGAAGATAAGATATTTTAATACGCATCTATCATCAGGCTAACACAATTAATTATAAAAAATTGGAAATATTAATCTGCTTGAGAAGAATTCTCGTTTCACCTGTTATTCATCTTTTGTTTTGTTCATCGACTTTGGGAGAGAAACGAGTTGAGATATCTAAAACACTATGTACTAATCTGCTTGAAAGGAATTGACGATCGGTATACTTGCTACTAAGAAATGAAATTAATGAACAAACAAAATGTAAAATATGAATGACACTTTCACTAACCTATCACAAAATAAATTTGACTCTAACTATTCACTACTAAAAAAAATGAATTAGTAACGGACAAATTCTATAGTTAAATAGCAAAATTCCTCGCTAATCCTATTTAGCGACTAATTATTCAAAATATTCTGTTAGCTACGAGCAATTTAACAAAATATTAGCAACGAAATTCGTAACTAATTTCAATGTTTTAATAGTGATTGTTATTCTCATGTCCTTGATTCACCTGTTCTCCTCTCTTGCAAGAGCTAATTATGGAGATGAATGCAACTCAATTGAATTGACAAGAGTTGTTCCAATATCACTAGATTCAACTTTGTACTACCGCAAAGTTGTAACCATTTCGGAGAAGTTAAGGGATCAATTGGATCGGCTCTTTGGCTCCTTTGGCACAAGGGGGTTCGAGCAAAATACATAGAAGAAAACATCTCTTGATGCATCAATAAAAAGACTCAAGGATGTGAACTGAGTCAGCAAAGTAAACCTCTGTTTGTTATACTTCTTAGGATACCTCTGCTATAGGTATGTTGATAACTTGTTATCATATCTGTATGGGTCAAAATCTGACCACAAGATGGTTGTTTTTAAAAGGAACGATAAGGGGTCGATCAAGTCGTAGTCGTACAGCGGCGACCATCTCGGCCACTGTCTAGATTGAGCCATCAGAAGGTCTGCACGACAATGCATACGTCATACTACCGGGGCAAGTAAGAAAGAGTGTAGTCATGCAAGGGTCCATTGGGTAAAGACCGTTGGACAAAAGGGAAGGTTGATAATATATATATATATATATATATATATATATATATATGAAAGGAGAAGGTAAGGAAGGGGGGGGGGGATCCGATTCCAGAAAAGAGAAAAGAGAGGAGTAATGTATCAAAGATGAGAACAAGAGGAGATCACCAACAACAAACCTCAGGCCGGATTTGGCTGCAACTTTTTATAATCATCATTATAGAATCAAGAAAAATAGATATCTTAGTTATCAACAACTTTCCCTCTTTTCCTTTTGTGCTCTTACGATATGGTGCAAACATGTTAAAGATGTAAGCTTATCATTTACATCTGATGTTTGTTAATCATCTTAAGAAATATTATACAAGCTTGGTCTTCTTCGATTTTGTACTCAATATGTTTGGATCTAGAGTTAATTATGTTTGGCTAAGATTTACCCTCCTATCTCTCTATTAATTAGTTTAACTAAAAGGTTTAACACTTTTTTGGTCGAACAGCATCATAGCTTTTCTTTCAGTAAATTGGTATTCCGTTTTTATACATTTGACTCTCATAATTCCTCATAGACTGCCATATTCATTCTTCAGATTCAGTTAATAATCTTAGCCTTGTTACTATCATATTCTTTCTTTCTGTTGATAAGTTGTCAAATTCTTTTGCCATGCAGGTATGACTTTTTAGTACGAGGACATTCTTGTCATTTGTTGATATCTTATTTTTTCCTGCACATTACATATCTGTTACATCTACAATTTTCAGCCATTTGGTATTGCTCTTTCTCAAGGCTTGACAAAAGACTTGAACCATTCGAGAATTTGATTAACAAGCATGTAACTAGTTTAACCTATTGAAAATCGCAAACTCTCACATCGGTGGGAGACTTAATTTGGGAAGAATTTCTCCCTATAAAAGAAGGTCTAATGTTTAAAATTTAAACACACCTCTCATTTGCATTCTTATCTTCTTAAGGCATTTATATCTTCTCTCTTTAGTATTATTTCACTTGTATTTTTGGAGTGGAATAAAATATTGGTTGTGTCCGAGGAAGTAGGCAAAATTGGCCGAACCTCGTAAATTCTGGTGTTCCGTTTATTGTTGCTTTATTGTCTTATTTATTATTTGGTGGCTGTCATAATTTTTGGTATAGTAGTTGTGACTCATTCACACTATATACATTTGGCTTCCGCAACAATTGGTATCAGAGCCAAGGTACTGTCTAAGTATGCTCTGTGGTTGCAGCATAGCCTGATCTTCCACATCAGAAAAGATTTATCTTGGTAACTGAGTCAAGGTTCTGTCTGAGTATGCTCTGTGGTTGCAACTTAGTCTGATCTTCCACACCAGAAAGGAAATAATCTTGATTTGTGTCGTCAGCTATTAAATAATATTTATGTCAAAGATGGGAGACAATAAACAAGAAGAATCTACATCAAGTGTCAACAATACATCATCATTAGAATCTTCGCTTATGACAAGAATTGTGTCAAATGCAAAATTTGCGGTAGAAATTTTTGATGGGTCAGGACATTTTGGGATGTGGCAAGGCGAGGTTTTAGATGTCCTTTTTCAACAAGGGCTAGATCTTGCCATTGAAGAAAAAAGACCAGATGTTATTGGAGAAGAAGATTGGAGAATTATCAACCGTATTGCTTGCGGTACCATTCGATCCTACCTTTCTAGAGAGCAGAAATATTCATACACAAAGGAAACTTCTGCAAGTAAATTATGGAAAGCACTGGAGGATAAATTTTTGAAGAAAAACAGTCAAAATAAATTGTACATGAAGAAGAGACTGTTTCGCTTCACCTATGTTCCCGGTACCACGATGAATGAACATATCACCAGTTTCAATAAGTTGGTCACATATTTGCAAAATATGGATGCAACTTTTGATGATGGTGACTTGGCCTTGATGTTGTTGGGGTCACTTCCTAATGAGTACGAGCACCTTGAAACTACTCTACTCTATGGAAATGACGAAATTTCTCTCAGAGAAGTTTGTTCGGCTTTGTACAGCTATGAACAAAGAAAGGGAGAAAAACAGAAGGGCGGAGAAGGAAAAGCACTGGTTGTGAGGGGTCGTCCTCAAAATCAAACGAGGACAAAGAAAGGAAGATCCAAGTCAAAATTTAGACCCAACAAAGATGAATGTGTCTTTTGTCGAGAAAAGGGGCACTGGAAGAAAGACTGTCCGAAGTTGAAGAATAAGGCCAAACATAATAATGGAAAGGTCATTATGGATTCAAATGTAGCTGATGGTGATGATTCAGACTTCTCATTAGTTACAACAGAGCCATCAACATTATCAGACATATGGTTGATGGACTCAGCTTGTAGCTATCATATGTGTCCCAACAGGGACTGGTTCGTGGATTTTCAAGAAGGAGAATATGGAGTCGTCCACACAGCGGATAACAGCCCTCTTACCTCATATGGCATTGGTTCAATACGATTAAGGAACCATGATGGAATGATCAGAACATTAACAGATGTTCGATATGTACCGGATTTGAAGAAGAATCTCATCTCTGTGGGAGCCCTAGAATCAAAAGGGTTCAAAATCATTGCAGAAAATGGAGTGATGAGAGTATGCTCCGGTGCACTAGTGGTAATGAAGGCTAATCGGAAGAATAATAATATGTACCGCTATCGTGGCAGTACAGTTATTGGGACAGCGACAGTAACATCCAGTGACGACAAAGAGGCAGAAGCAACCAAGCTATGGCACATGCGCTTGGGACATGCTGGAGGAAAATCCTTGAAAACTCTATCAGATCAAGGATTGTTAAAAGGAGTAAAGGCTTGCAACTTGGAGTTTTGTGAGCATTGTGTCAAAGGGAAACAGACAAGGGTTAAATTTGGTACAGCGATCCATAATACTAAAGGCATTTTGGATTATGTACACTCTGATGTTTGGGGTCCTTCCAAAACACCTTCATTGGGTGGGAAGCACTATTTTGTAACCTTTGTTGATGATTTTTCTCGAAGAGTGTGGGTGTATACAATGAAAAACAAAGATGAAGTGCTGGGAATTTTTCTCAAATGGAAGACGATGGTGGAGAATCAAACAGGCAGGAGGATCAAGTGTATTCGCACAGACAATGGAGGTGAATACAAAAATGATCATTTCAATAAGGTCTGTGAAAATGATGGCATCGTCCGACACTTCACTGTTAGACATACACCACAACAGAATGGAGTGGCAGAACGTATGAACCGGACCTTGCTGGAGAAGGTACGGTGTATGTTGTCCAATGCTGGCTTGGGCAAAGAATTTTGGGCTGAGGCAATTACATATGCATGCCACCTCATTAATCGTCTACCATCTGCTGCTATTGATGGCAAGACACCATTTGAAAAATGGTATGGAAAACCTGCTGTAGATTATAACTCTTTGCACGTGTTTGGCTCAACTGCATATTATCATGTGACGGAGTCAAAATTGGATCCAAGGGCAAAGAAGGCTATTTTTATGGGAATTACTTCTGGAGTCAAAGGATATCGCTTATGGTGTCCTATGACAAAGAAAGTAATATTCAGCAGGGATGTTACCTTTGATGAATCTGCTATGGTAAATAAGGTAACAGAAGATACCAAACAAAATAAAGGTGCTTCTAAGCAGGTGGAGTTTGAGGGAAAATTTATTTTTCCTACACAAGAAGCAGAGGAGGAAACAAATGAAGATTACCCTCTGGAAGGAGAGCCAGTAGAGGAGATTCCAACTCAGGAACCTCAACAACAACTTGAATCAATAGCAACCAGCAGGCCAAAAAGAACAATAACGAAACCTGTTCGTCTCATAGAGACGGTTGCTTGTGCAACCTCAATTGTAGCTGATGATGTTCCTACTACTTATAAAGACGCTGTCCAAAGTTCAGAAGAAGATAAGTGGAGGATTGCCATGAATGATGAAATACAGTCCCTTCATCAGAATCATACATGGAGATTGGCCAATCTCCCGAAGGGAAAGAAAGCAATTGGGTGCAAATGGGTATTTGCAAAGAAAGAAGGATTTCCTAACCAAGTAGATGTTCGCTACAAAGCAAGATTGGTGGCCAAAGGATATGCTCAAAAGGAGGGAATTGATTACAATGAAGTGTTTTCTCCAGTTGTAAAACATTCCTCCATTAGAATTATGTTGGCTTTGGTAGCACAATTGGATTTGGAACTAGTTCAGATGGATGTAAAAACTGCGTTTTTACATGGAAACTTGGAGGAGGAAATCTACATGACTCAGCCAGAAGGATTCAAAGTTGCTGGAAAAGAAAATATGGTGTGCAAACTTGAAAAATCATTGTACGGATTGAAACAATCTTCTAGACAATGGTACAAGCGATTTGACGAGTTTATGTTGCGGCAAGGGTACAAGAGAAGCAAATACGATCATTGTGTGTATTTGCGCAAGCTTAAAGATGGTTCCTTTGTATATCTTCTCCTATATGTTGATGATATGTTGATAGCTTCCAAGAATTCGGAAGAAATTGATAAGTTGAAGATTCAACTGAAGAAGGAGTTCGAGATGAAGGATCTGGGTGAGGCAAAGAAAATTCTTGGCATGGAGATAATTAGAGATAGACGTTCAAAGAAACTCTGTTTATCTCAGAAAGAATATTTGAAGAGAGTACTACAACGTTTTGGCATAGATGACAAGACTAAGCCAGTTAGTACTCCACTTGCTCCCCATTTTAAGCTAAGTACTACTATGTCGCCAATGGATGAAGCTGAACGAGAGTATATGTCAAAGGTACCATACGCAAATGTTGTTGGTAGCTTGATGTATGCAATGGTTTGCACAAGGCCTGACATTTCACAAGCTGTTGGAGTTATTAGCAGATATATGCACAATCCAGGGAAGGAGCATTGGCAAGCTGTGAAGTGGATTCTACGGTATATTCATAATACTGTAGATGTCGGGTTAGTTTTTGAGCAGGAAGACAATCAGTCTGTAGTTGGATATTGTGACTCAGATTTTGCGGGTGATCTGGACAAACGAAGATCAACTACTGGTTATGTGTTTACTTTTGCAAAGGCACCAGTTAGTTGGAAGTCTACTTTGCAGTCAACAGTTGCTTTGTCTACAACAGAGGAGGAGTACATGGCTATTACAGAGGTTGTGAAAGAGGCAATTTGGCTTCAGGGGTTGCTAAAAGAGCTTGGTGTTGAACAAAAAAGTATCACAATTTTTTGTGATAGTCAAAGTGCTATTCAATTAGCGAAGAACCAAGTTTATCATGCAAGGACGAAGCACATTGATGTTCGGTATCATTTCGTACGAGAAATCATAGAAGAAGGTGGAGTCACAGTGAAGAAAATTCATACTACAGAGAATCCTGCTGATATGCTGACAAAAATGGTTACTGCGGTCAAGTTTCAACATTGTTTGGATTTGATCAGCATTGTTGAACACTGAAGATTGAAGATGAAGATACAACCAAAATTTGTTACCGAGAGAAAATTGAAGATGTGAAAATTTGCCAAGGTGGAGATTTGTTGAAAATGGCAAACTCCCACATCGGTGGAAAACTTAATTTGGGAAGAATTTCTCCCTATAAAAGAAGGTCTAATATTTAGGATTTAAACACACCTCTCATTTGCCTTCTTATCTTCTTAAGGCATTTGTATCTTCTATCTTTAGTATTATTTCACTTGTATTTTTGGAGTGAAATAAAATATTGATGTGTCCGAGGAAGTAGGCAAAATTGGCCGAACCTCGTAAATTCTGGTGTTTCTTTTATTGTTGTTTTATTGTCTTATTTATTATTTGATGGCTGTTATAATTTTTGATATAGTAGTTGTGACTCATTCACACTATATACATTTGGCTTCCGCAACATAACCTTCTTCTTTTTCCATCTTATTTTTGGATAAGAGAGAACTCTGGCGTAACAATATCTGCTAGGAATAAGAGTAGAGAACAGAAATAGCATATTTATTGTGACTTTCTTTAGTCAATTGTGCTTTACTCTCTGACCTTATCTTTCATAGGTCAAGAGTACTAGGATTCCTTCAGGGACTAACATGTAGTACATGATATTAAAAGTTTGTATGAACCGGATCAGAAGTAGTACACCATTGGTTGTTCATTTGGCCATCCACAATACTCCTACTTTATCTTTTTCCACTGTTCACGATTTCATAATGTTGAAGCGAGAGTCCGGTTCCAGCGCCACTCCTTTCGCCTTGAAATCACCAGCGAACATCTCACCTAGCAATTTGGCAAGGTAATGAAAAACACCCAATTATAGTTACGCTAGCTGGTAATCTGAGTCCAGATTCTGGATCAAATAGATATTGTCTACTCCTATATAGCATCCCCATAAATTGGCAATCACGATATGATGATGAATTGCATTACTTTAATATAATCATCACTTATCTCGCAACTGCTTTAAATAATCTCATAACAAGCTAGTTGTTTAATAAAAATATAAATCTTAGTTCGACCAATTAAATTTATGTAAAAGAGGAATTAATTTTAGTTAAAAATAATATCCTAGAGATAAAGCTACCAGTGTCAAGACCAAATAATTAACTACTATATTTTGTCTAGATAGCAATGAATACAAGCAATGATAACAATATTCAATGATCCAAAAATATAATATATATGACAGTAATAAATAAGGGTGGCAAGTGGGCCGGTTAGGCCCGGCTCAGGCCCACGAGCCCATATAGATAGTGGGCCTAAACGGGCCTACTCGTTTAAGCCCGGACCAGGGGGCTTGAGGCCCAAGTGGGCCGGTTCATTGAAGAAGCCCGTTAGGACCGGGACCGTTTGGGCCCGAGACCGGGTCCTAAGTGGGTTGGTTCATTGAAGAAGCCCGTTAGGACCAGGATCGTTTTGGGTCCGGGCCGGGTCCTAAGTGGGTCGGTTCAACCGGTCCTAAACGGGCTCAAACGGGCCCAACGGCTACTTTTAAAAAAAATCCAAAATTTTTTTTTAGCTGTTGCAACATTTAAAAAATGGTTGTTGGCCTGCAAAAATAGCAGTTTGAGCTTTGTAAAATAGCCATTTAACCCTCCCCAACTTTGTTTTAACCCCAAACTTTTTATAATTACACTTTTCCCTATTTTCAACTATAAATACCCCCTCATTCTTTCATTTTTCTCACAAAATCATCAATCTCTCTCATTTCTCAAACTCAAATTGATGTATTCAAGTCTTCAAGTCTTCACTCATTTCTCATTTCTCAAACTCAAATTTTTAATTCAAGTTAAATCATGCTCGGTGATTCTAGATTGCGCCCATTTGTTTTGAAACACTTTAATGTGGCTTTCGTGAAGATATGACTAGTGCTAGGGACAGCTTCTCGAGGTGTGGTTACCTTGTCTCGGCGCTGACGAGTGTTTTGCTAATGTAATAAATAGGAGATTGCGTAGCTTTGGTTTCTCAAATCAGGACTGCACTTATTGCGTACCAAAGGGCTCGGTTTACCCATACAAAGCTCATGTACATAAACATGCTTCAGATTAACTAAACGCTTATATCTTTGATGATAATGTGTCAATGGTTGGCGCACTCTTTTGCTCCTTTTTTTTTTTTGGGGGGGGGGGGTTGCTATCGTTTTTATTGATCAAAAAAGATACGCCATAAATTAATCCAGAATTTAAAAGAGCCTCCACCATCTAAAATTTTTTTTTTAAGATTAAGACGTCTGAATCTGAATACACATTTGAATATAAAGATGTTTATTAAGATTAAGACATCTAAATCTGAATACACATCTAAATATATTAAGATATGTATTAAGATCTGAATACTAAATAATTAAGACTGCTTGATTTTTAACATTTGAATGTATAAAATTTATTTTTATTTGAAAATTAATAAACAACTAATCTAATATTCTATCAACAAAATATATAGATTTTTAAAATATGATAGTCGTTGGTTTAATGGCTAACGGGTGAATGCCGACTAGAGGCGGTGGATGGTGGTAGTTTTGGCTGATGATGGCAGTTCATGCTAGTGGCTAGTAATGATTGGCATTTATGGCAATTATGATTGAGGATGGTGGTGGGTGGTGGTGATAGTTTATAATGGCGGGTGGTAGTAGTAGTTGTGACTGAGGAAGGTGGTGGGTGGTGGTAGGTTACAATGATGGGCAGTGCCGACTGTGGTTGTTGAGGGTGATGGGGTAGTCAATTGTGGCAGTTGAGGTGGATGAGTGTTGATTGTAGGTGAGAATGATGGTGGTCGAAGTGGTGGGGATAGTGGGTGGTGATAGTGGATAATGGTGGCGGCTATGATTGAGGATGATGGTGGTGTGGTGGTGGTGGAGGTGGAGGTGGCGGCGGGGAGTGGTGGTGGTGGTGGTGGCATGGTGGTAGTTGATAATGGTAGGCGGTGGCGGCAGTTAATAATGAATATGTGATAGCATCTTAATGAAATTAAGTCTCTGTTATAGATCTTAATCATACAAACCTATCCAAACTCATTAAGTGGTTGTGAAGTAAAAAAAACAAATACGCTTAATGATTAAGATCTGAATAATTAAGATTCAAACTTTAAAAAGAAATGCATTTAATGTGTGAGATCTGAATGATTAAGATTCACACCTTCATTAAGTGCAAACAAATTAGGCCTAAGGGAAAAGAAAATCCCTTTTCTTTGTTATCCAAATACCACGCAAGATGGGCAGCTTTAGCATATATAGCATCGAAGTTGTCTTTCTTCACCAGCCGACCATGATCCACTACGTAGCTTCCAAACTCCAAACTTTGTTGTTCGATAACTCGGAACAAAAGCCTTTCCGTTAGAGTTATAACTAAATTAATTTTCTCCTATTTTATATTACATTAATTTCTTCCTTGATTGCGATTTCAAATGTCATGACTTAGAGATTTTAAGAAACGTTAGTGGTGAAATTCTAGTCATTACATCAAAAAATTTACTCCATACTCCTTCTGTTTCAATCTAGATGACACACTTTATTTATTAGTCTGTTTCAAAAAGAATGACATATTTCTATATTTAAAAATAATTTAATTGTAAACTTTTTTATTTTACCTAAATTACCCTTAATGAGATATTTTTATAGTTACACAAATTTTGTGGCCCTACTAAAATTTTGCCCCTTAAGCTTATAGCATCAAGTATTTAAAAAGTCATTCTTTTTTTTTAAACTTTGTGAGAAATCAAACTCCCTCGTCTAAATTGAAAGGGAGGAGTATATTTTAATCGCATGGCAACAATCCATCCATTCTTTTTCCGGAAGGAATAATTACAACAACAACAACTATGTCACAATATTCTCCAGGCTGTTGGAGTCCAATTTAGGAATTCACAGTACCATTACCTTTTTCTAAACAAACTGAAATACTGAGCCCAATGTAATCAACATATGGTGGTAATTGTATTAGTCAAAATCTGACCGCTGTTGTAAAGCCAACCAACGTCCCGTCCAGGCGGCAAGAAGGTGAAAGACGACATGGCCTATTCCACATCAACCATTATCGATACCCGTCGAACCAGAAGAAACGATGTTTACAGGACGACCAAGACAGACATAATGTAAGAGCGTCGGACCAAGTAGATAACAAAGGTCCCATGACTATATAGTAAGGAAAAACCTTCGGTTAAGGGGGATCGGGGGGACTTCTCTTCTCTCCTTACTTCCCTCTGCTACAATCTTCCTAAAAACAAAATGAACAATTTAGCAATCTCCAAAGAAGGATATGTAAAATAACCTCCCCCGTTGATTAATAGGAGACACAACGAAAGTTTCAATAAGATCGATTGTATCTATTTCATCTTATATACTATTTATTATGTTAGCTCATTGATCTGGAATTTATTATGTTTGACTAAGATTTACCCATTCACTTTCTTTGATTGATTTGTTCAAAAAGGTTCCAATATCTTTTGAGTCAAACAATTTGGCGCCGTCTGTGGGAATTTCATAGTGAAATTTCCTAGTCTCTTCCATATCAAAGACAAGAAATATGATTACCCACCGAAAAGAGCGCTGAGGAAAAACCCAACCCATGCGGGACAAAGGCGCAACACAGAAGGGGAAGGAGAGCCGAGTAGAGTCACCAAATTTAGAAATCCCCACCCCATCAACCGTCAAAATGCCAAACAAAACGAGCAACGTTACAAACCTGCTCTCATTCACCGGTCCATCGGATGGGGGTAAGGAAAGTATCATTTTAACTCACCTTCTTCTCTTTGCTCAAGCAGGAACACAAATGTCGTGCGGGCGAGCAAGAAAAGAAACATCTCAATTAAAGAATGAGAAACTACTACAAGACAACCGAAATACCGCTCGCCGATGACACCTCTAAGCCGGAAGGTAGGAATCAGACAAGGAAACTACAATGTGTGTGCAGAACGAACCTAAGCAAAATAGCAAGGTTTCGTACTCTCCGAAATTGCACTCTCTGATGCAAATAATGTCAAATGAACTGGGACTCCCCCAGAGGATGTTTGATTCTCCAAAAACTGGACTGACGACAGGTTACTATTTCAATGAGACCATTTAAGGCCAAGGGCCTTCACCAAAAAGAAGAGTTCGACCTCGATCGAACGACGACGGGTTACTATTTCGATAAGTTCGAAATAACACCCTTTAAGTCCAAGGGCCTTCGCCAAAAAGAAGAGTTCGACCTCGATCGAACGACGACGGGTTACTATTTTGATAAGTTCGAAATAACATCCTTTAAGGCCAAGGGCCTTTGCCTAAAAGAAGAGTTCGACCTCGATCGAACGACGACAGGTTATTATTTCGATAAGTTCAAAATAACACCCTTTAAGGCCAAGGGACTTCGCCAAAAAGAAGAGTTCGACCTCGATCGAATGACGAGGGGTTACTATTTCGATAAGATCGAAATAACACCCTTTAAGGCCAAGGGCCTTCGCCAAAAGAAGAGTTCGACCTCGATCGAACGACAACGGGTTACTATTTCGATAAGTTCGAAATAACACCCTTTAAGACCAAGGGCCTTCGCCAAAAAGAAGAGTTTGACCTCGATCGCACGGCGACAAGTTACCATTTCGATTAGTTCAAAATAACACCCTTTAAGGCCAAGGGCCTTCGCCAAAAAGAAGAGTTCGAGGTCGATCGAACGGCAACGGGTTACTATTTTGATAAGTTCAAAATAACACCTTATAAGGCCAAGGGGCTTCGCCAAAAAGAAGAGTTCGACCTCGATCGAACGACGACGGGTTACTATTTCGATAAGTTCGAAATAACACCCTTTAAGGCCAAGGGCCTTCGCCAAAAGAAGAGTTCGACCTCGATCGAACGATGATGGGTTACTATTTCGATAAGTTCGAAGTAACACCCTTTAAGGCCAAGGGCCTTCGCCAAAAAAAGAGTTTGACCTCGATCGAATGACGACGGGTTACTATTTCGATAAGTTCGAAATAACACCCTTTAAGGCCAAGGGCCTTCGCCAAAACGAAGAGTTCGACCTCGATCGCACGACGACGGGTTATTGTTTCGATAAGTTTGAAATAACACCTTTAAGACCAAGGGCCTTCGCCAAAAAGAAGAGTTCGACCTCGATCGAACGACGACGGGTTACTATTTAGATAAGTTTGAAATAATACCCTTTAAGGCCAAGGGCCTTCGCCAAAAAAAGAGTTCGACCTCTATCGAACGATGATGGGTTACTATTTCGATAAGTTCGATATAACACCCTTTAAGGCCAAGGGACTTCGCCAAAAAGAAGAGTTCGACCTCGATCGAACGATGACGGGTTACTATTTCGATAAGTTCGAAATAACACCCTATAAGGCCAAGGGCCTTCGCCAAAAAGAAGAGTTCGACCTCGATCGAACGACGATGGGTTACTATTTCGATAAGTTCGAAATAACACCTTTAAGGCCAATGGCCTTCGCCAAACAGAAGAGTTCAACCTCGATCGAACGATGACGGATTACTATTTCGATAAGTTCGAAATAACACCCTTTAAGGCCAAGGGGCTTCGCCAAAAAGAAGAGTTCGACCTCGATCGAACGACGATGGGTTGCTATTTCGATAAGTTTGAAATAACACCCTTTAAGGCCAAGTGCCTTCTCCAAAAAGAAGTAATTTGACCTTAATCAAACAACGACGGGTCGATATTTCGACAGAAGTTCGAAATCACACCCTCAAGTCCGCGGGCCATCGCCAAAGGGAAAAGTTCGAAATATATCTAAGGCCAAGGGCCGTCAGCAAACAAAAAGGGAAGAAAAGATCGGGACTCGCCATACGGGAATCCATCCTACGCCAAAGTCACAAAAAGCGAAAACAAAGATAAATTACGGGGTAGATAACAACGAAAAAATTCTTCTTTATACAAGGTCACCGCGCTAACGGTCGCAGATTACATACGTCCCAATCCAATAATAAAAAAAAAAAGAGAAAGGAACAACGACAATCGACGATGAATATAAAAAAAATAGAAAACAGACTAAGACAGCATTTTTTCACTCGGCGTCATCACCGCCACCATCATCTCCAAGAAGCTTTCCCTCATCATCTACGCCCTCGTCGGCCTCCGGAGTCGCAGAGTCATAACCACAGCTGACACGGGTCTCTCGCTCCTTTGCTCGTGGTCCTTCATATGCGGCCTCAGTAATATTACCTGCCTCCCACAGGCTCTTCTATATATCCCGCTAAGCTTCACCAAGAACCCAAAGCTCGTGTAGAAGGCGGGGAACATCGGCGGAGGAAGACTCAATTTGAGCCAACAGTCATTCCTTTTCAGCCTCAAGAGCGGCGACCCGATCTTCTAAGGTCGAAGCTCCCCGATCGATCTCACCAATGCGCTCCTCAAGCCTCGCCTCCATTACCATTGTCGTCGCTCTCTACAACTCCTGCTCAGACTGGAGGACGCGGATAGTGTTCTCCAGGGCCGCCTCCCGTGCTAAAGCCATAGATCAGGCACTCTCGATACTCTACAGCCAGTCGACCTTCCTCTCCAACTCGGCCATCTTTCCCATCCACTCTGCACTTGTCGTCTCGACCTTGATAAGGTTCTTCCATTTCGGCATGCATTGACCTTAGCCTCCCCTGCAGATAGTCACACTCTGCAGCCACCCCCTTTCCACCTCGAGCTCTTCATCCTTCATGCGAAGTTGCTCTTCGAGCACACTATTCTTGCGAATGGCCTCCATCAACTGCAGATCTCTCTTCTCCAATTCTTCGCCGAGGGATCGAGCACCAGGATTCTCCCTCAGTCGTTCGTGCATCTCACGGCACTTGTTGCGATAGCATCGATACTTTTCCAACATCTTCAAGAAAAACTTGGCCCGAATGTCGGCCCTGCGCATACTCTCCACTTCCACCATGTACGTCTGAAAAACGAGAAGATGGGTTAAAGCCATATAAACAAGAAAAATAGGAGAAGTATAAAAGAAAGTGCAACGTACCCTCAAACCCATAGCGGCCACCTCATTCATCAAATCGACATCAGGAACATTCCGGAGAGCCTCGTTCTCGGCAGCAGAACATAAAATGTCGAACTGTGGCACCAGATCCTCCGTGTCCCCCGGGAGATTAACATCTGAAGAAATCTCAAGAATACGGGTCGGCCCTCCTACACAAACCACCGAGTGGGTAATACCCTCCTCAAACATCCTAACATCATCGGGATCGATGTCTGACTCAGATTCATAATCGTCGACCACAACTCCTTTTCATTTTTCAGCAATTGAGGACGAAGCATGACCAGATACGGAGGATGAGGGTACGTCCGAAACAACAACGGCAGCTTCGAAAATCTGGCCCCCCGTCACGACAGGTTGCTGATCAACAACAGCAGTAGGAATCTCCATCGACGGGGCAGTTATGACGAATGTCTCTTTCTCTACGGGCGAAGCGGTATCAACCCCTGCCCTAGATTCTGTCAAGGAAGAATCATCCAAGTGAATTACAGTCGAAGGGGCTGCCTCGAATTCCACTCGCCGCCTCTTAGACGGCCCTTCTTCTTCCTCAGCGCGGGGAGATTCACTCGTCTGATGAGAAACACGAGTCGGGACCTCAGTCTGAGAAGTGGCCTCCGCAGGAATAACCATAGCCGCCGACTCGACTAAAGCAGCCCTCGATGAAGGCCGAGCGAAGGTGCTGCAATGGGGCAAGCAGACGAGGTCAGCTGACGAAAAGCCAATGAAGGAGCCCTCACTCTCTGCACTCTCCCTGGCATCGACAAACAGCACATGAGAAACTAAGTAAAAAGAGAGGAAAAATAGCAAACAGAAACGACATCTCACCTGTAAGGGGTCTGCGTCCAAATTTTTCATAAAAGGCCGACCATGTGAGAACCCCCTCCGTATGGGGAAGGATGGCGCTCACCCACTTGCGGATACCTTCGACAGATGGAGGAGGCAATTTCTCGGTTACGGAAACATAACAGGGCTTAGTACTGTCATAGAAAGTGGTCGGATATATCTCCGACTAAAAACATAAGAAACTTACGTGCAAAGTTCCACTTCTCAAGGAACCCCATTGGATCCGCTACAATGTGCTCGGTCCGCACATAGAAATAATTCTCGTAGAAACGAAGGTTAGCCCTATTGTCCATTTTCACCACCAGACGCTTCGACCCCCGAGGACGCATGTGAAGCATCGTGTTGCGGATAAGCTGAGGGGCGAAGATATTGAGCATGTGATCCAAAGTGATCTCACGGCTGGCGAGTCTTTCAAACTTGAGCAACATAAGGAACAACTTGTACAGGTACGACGAAAGTTGGGTGGGGCATACCTCATAAAAACGGCAGAAATCTACCACCAGGAGAGAGAGAGGAAGTGTGTATCCAATAAGAAAGGGGTAGGCGTAAAACACGCAGTACCCAGGACGGTCAAAATGAACTATGTCATTCCCTATCGTCGGTCTCATGTCAACGTAACCGGGGATCCCCCACCTAGCTTTCAACTCTGCAATGTCTTCTTCTCTCATAACAGAAGGGACAGGTACTGGCTCCGCCCCGGCGCGACTGCTGAAGTCGGTCAATTCTCTCCCAAGATGAGGCAAAATCTCAACTACCGACGTGACCTTCTCGTCTTCCACCACTTCTGCCCCTCCAGTGGCCTGAGTAACATTTTCCGGTGCCGGAATTGTGACAGGGAGATCGTTCGAGAGGAATCACTAGACATTTTGTCAAGATGATGCGGCAAAAAGACAATGAAAAGAAAGGATGAAAGTTTTTAGTTAACTGAGGACAAACGAAACTCGGAGTATCAGGAAGAAAGTATATCTGCTGAATTCTTTCAAGCAAAAGGCAAAGAAGTGTGTCAATCGAATGATGAGTTCCTTCTATTTATAAGAGACATAAATCCCCTAAGCACGAAACCCAAGAGTCGCCAATCGAATCTGATCGGGCACGAAACGTTTCAGTTCCCCAGGAACGCGTGTCATAATGGCGGCAGCCACGAAACAACCCTTCAATGCCAAACAACGTTTCGGTTCCGAAACAGCCGCAACGGTCCAAGGATATCGAAAGAACGCCATCATCCCACTTGAAACCTAAAAAGCATAACCAAGGAACAAGCAGTCAGATTTCTCTCGAATTCGTAGCAATCATGATTCGTCTGTCTGGCCCGACAGGGGACGATCCCGACAGACGGAGGGACTAACTGTATTGGTCAAAATCTGACTGTTGCCATCAAGCCGACCAACGTCCCGTCCAGGCGGCAAGGCGGTGAAAGACGACATGGCCTATTCCATATCAAGCATTCTCGATACCCGTCGAGCCAGAAGAAACGATGTTTAGAGGACGACTAAGACAGACATAATGTAAGAGCATCGGACCAAGTAGATAGCAAAGGTCCCATGCCTATATATAGTAAGGGAAAACCTTCGGTTAAAGGGGATCGGGGGGAGCTTCTCCTTCTCTCCTTACTTCCCTCTGCTACAATCTTCCTAAAAACAAAAGGAACAATTTAGCAATCTCCAAAGAAGGATATGTAGAACAACCTCCTCCATTGATTAATGGGAGACACAACGAAAGTTTCAATAAGATCTATTGTATCTATTTCATCTTATATACTATTTATTCTGTTAGCTCATTGATCTGGAATTTATTATGTTTGACTAATATTTACCCCTTCACTTTCTTTGATTGATTTATTCAAAAAGGTTCCAATATCTTTTGAGTCAAACAATAACAGGAAGAACTAGTACTTTAAAGCTTGAGTTCATACTCAAATTCGTTTGTCTTAAACAATGATTTAACTGATAGTATGAAAATAAAATTAAACCGAACGGGTGTATCCCCACAATAACCTAAAAGGAGAGTACAGAAACTCATAAAGAAAACCGAACGGTCAAAAGCCTCTGCTCCTCAAATATAACTCTCCAACTACCACTATCTCATATCCTTAAACGACATCCTCCTCTTTGTCAAAGTAAATTATTTCACATATAATCATATCGATCGAGAGCTTATAGCTAATCTAATATGTCGTCTTCATCAGTTCATCGCTTATGCATTTTCTTCTTGGTCCTCTTCTCTGCAGCTTCAGCGTCAGTGGGCAGCGACGATTTGCCAACAGCATATGAAATTCTGGAGGAGTACGACTTTCCGGTGGGAATACTCCCGAAGGGCGTGACTAGCTATGAATTTAACAGTAGCACCGGCAAGTTCGCCGTCTACTTCAACAAGACATGCAGCTTCGAAATCGAGAGCTACAGCCTCCAGTACAAGTCCAAAATAACTGGAACACTTTCGGAGGATAAGCTCAGCAACTTGAGTGGCGTTCAAGTGAAGCTTCTTTTCTTCTGGGTCAACATTGGGGCAGTCGCTCGTGTGGAAGACGAGCTTGATTTCACCGTTGGGATTATTTCTGCTGATTTTCCCATTGATAACTTCTATGAGTCCCCCCAGTGTGGATGCGGGTTTGACTGTGTGAATTCAGGAGGAAAAAGTACCGGCAAGTTCACGCAACTTGTTTATTCCTCTTAAATTAATTAGTAATCCCATTCTATTGTATTGTTTATTGCTGTTCAGTTTAATCTTGTTAGCTCAGATGGCACAATGACTATAAGCTAGCTTCCCTCTTGTTGTAATAAAGGTTAAAATTGAAGTTGGATATACAATTCCAAGTAGAAAAATTCTCGGAGCTTTAGTTATAGTAGTAATTAATATTAGTAAAAAAATTATTTTATACTATCAAGTCCAAAGTATATCTATACGTAAACCTTCTTAAAATGTGAGATTTATAATTTTAAAATAAAGACAGGTGATCACGCTCAATTATAGTCCTAAAAATGATAAACGACGTTGCAAATATAATCCGGTCTAAAAGTCCGGAGTCGAATCTCACAGAGAACGGAGTAATCGTTTGTTTGGATGGTTGTTTCTCATTGTATCGTATTGTATCGTTTTTCCAAAACAATATTTGTTTTGATACTGTCTGCTCATGACTTTTCTGCACTTATATCCTTTCTATATATTCAAAAATGGTTAACGTATCTTCTAGTTCTAGGAGGGCAAGCGATCTTGTTCCTTTGGCGGTGTGTATGCCTCGCCATTATGTAGTGTTCCTGTTGCCGTCGAAGATGAGAAAGAGGCTGAAATTGATGAAAGAGGCTGAAATTGCTGAGTTTAGGGCGCAGTTCAAAATTCATGCCCTCATCGATTTAATTCTAGCTGAACGCAATGTGATACAAATACATCGCCCTGCGTATTGTGCTTTCTATGTGTACCCTTTCTATGTCGGCTACTCCTTCCCCATTCTCCCATTGGCTAAGGAGTTCTACCGTTATTACGGCGTTTGCCCGACCCAACTTTCTCCATATATCTAAAAGCTTATCCGCATGCTCACGAAATATGCGAAATTAGCTGGGGTCGGGGTGTCGCTTCATCATTTGATGCATCTCTTCGCCCGCTGTTTCCATAGGGGACGATGCTGCATCTTCGCTACCGAGGGACCAAGTGTTTGGTGGTAAAGATGGATGATAAGGCAAATTGTCAGTTTTGGCTCAACTACTTCTACGTCAAAATCGAGGACATAGTGGCCAACGCGAATGGGTTTCCTGAGGCGTGGAATTATGCCCGTAAGTATTTCTCTCTTTTTCTCTTCCTTCCTCCTTTTTATCAAGCGTTTGCTTTGCCGGTTTTAGCCGTGTTTTGATATTTCATTCTTTCTTCATGCAGCCGAGACTAAGCCTCCTCCTTTGGTCGAGGATATTCATGACTGGGTTAGCCAGGTTCTGCCTTATATGGTGCGGATCCGCGAGTGGCCGGCCTTTCTCAAGAGATTCGGTCTGTCCTCTTCTGCGGCCAGTGAGTTCGTCTATTTTACTTAAAACTGTTTTGACTTTGTGGTCGCTTTCTTGTTATAGCATTCAGGAAGTGAACTCTTCTTTTTAGCTCGTCCTTCGAAAAAACTGAGGGCTCCTCCCTTACATTTCGTAAGAGGAAGACCACTTCGGAGTCAGCTCCCGCCGTGACTGTGGCCAAGCCTGCCCGGTTGCCGACTGCATCTATTCCCCCTTCTGCTGCGGCTAGGTCCACTCAGTCGTCGACCGCATCTGCAGCGACACTTCCAACTTCTCCCTTGCGTCATCTAATAGACGAGGAAGAGGAGTCATCGCGTGGACGTCAGCGATGGGACCGTCCATGCCGTAGATTCAGTAAGGGGCGATCATGAAACGGCGACTGTAGTGCTTGATGAGGACGATTTGCCATGTGAGAACCCGCCCTCAACTGAGGCTGTAGAGGGCGTATCTTTTTATAATACCGAGATTGGAGCTGGAGGGCCGTCTATGAGAGATTTTGATGCTTCACGACGGGATGAGCCCTCGTCCTCGCGACCAGCCGATGATCCTATTTCGTCAGTCGATTAGAGAGAGAAGGGAGTCACCGATAATGGTTATGAAACAAGCTCCGACCTCGATGCGGATGAGGTGAGAATGATGAGGGAGGGGTTTGCCCGTGTTAAGGTAAGATTGGAGGGGTCCAAACCATTGCGATCCCCATGGATCGAGACTTGCTAGTGAACACGGCGAACGTAGTCTCTTCCCTGGGTCCCCTCTACTCCGATGTGGAGGGTAAAACCCTTGAGAAATTGGACAATGCTACCTTGTCGAGGAGTATAGCCGGACTCGCACTCATGGTAAGCTTCTTGACCTTCATTTTTCAAGTTCAACATTTTCTGCTTCGTTCTCATTTTCTATTTTCTCTTCGTCTTTTTTTTTTATACTGTGGTTTTGGAGATTTAGAGTTCCCGGCGAGAGGCGAGGCACAATGCTATTTTTCAGAAGATGGAGCGAAAGTATCGCGAGTAACATAACAAGCACCGCGAGATCTACAGGCGGTTTGGTGAGAGCGGCAATTTCCAGGCTCTCCGAGATGAACTTAAGGAGAAGGATGATGAGTTGGTAAGAGTCATTGGAAAATGCAGCATCCTCAAGGAAGCGTTAAGGGATAGAGAAGAGGAGCTCGAAGTGAGCAAAGGGGTCGAGGTCTAATGTGCCGACCTTCAAGCCCAAGTGGTATCGTTGCACGCCGAGCTCGAGGAGTGCCAAGTTAAAGTGGACACTCTGAGTGGCGAGGTCACTAGGAAGGCAGCGGAGTAGGAGAAGGTGGAATTGGCTCGGTTAGGGGCTTCAAGAAGCGGAGGCTTTGGAGGCCGTAATCTGCATTCTTCATTCTGAGCGGGAGAGTGATCTGGAGACGGCCAGGCTCAGAGAGGAGTGGCTTGATGAGCAGATAGGGGAGCTGGAAAAAGAGGCTTCAGGCCTTAATGATCGAGTTGCTTCTCTCGAGGTCTACAAGGCCCAATTATTGGCTCAACCGTCTTCTTCTCATACTTTTGCTTTTCCTGATGTTCCGCGGGATCTGTATGAGAAGTGGATCCATGTCGAGGCCCAACTGGATATATTTAGAGATTTGATAGGGGCAGGGAAAGTTTTTGAGGCCGACTTAGAGGACGTTCGTGCTAAGGCACATACTTCTCGTGTTGCTTGTGGCTATGACCCCACTACACCAGAGGTCGATGATGACGAGGAGGATGCGGGCATGGATCGAATTGAAGAAGGTGCCTGGTATGAGGATGAATATCGCGATGGCGATGGCGATGGTGGAGAGGCGGATGGCGCTGTTGGGTTAGGCGGCGATTAGTTGTTTTTCCTTCTTTTTGTTTGTAGACTTTGTGTACATATTTTTGTGAGCATATTTTCTAGCCTTTGTAAATTCGAATGAGGTCGAATGTAATCTTTACTTAGTCAATTCGAACGAGGTTGAATATAACCTTTACTTAGTTAATTCGAATGGGATCGAATGTAAATTTTATTTAATTATGGCCGAGGGCCGAATAGGTGTTAATTAGAGCGAGGTCAAATGTCACCTTTATTTAATTATGGTCGAAGGCCGAATAGGTGTTAATTCGAGCGAAGTCAAATGTAACCTATACTTAATTATGGCTGAGGGCCGAATAGGTATTGAGGCAACGTCGATTTGGCGAAAATATGGGTGCACTTCATGCATTTGTGCTTTGTTCATACACTTGGAGAAACTTATATGTTTTCCGGGCTGGCATTCCAGTCCTAGTCTATTTGGTGTTGGTGTGCACTTCATGCATTTGAGCTTTGTTCATACACTTGGAGAAATTTACATATTTTCTGGGTTGGCATTCCAATCCCAATATATCTAGTCCCTTTAGTGGTCGACCTGGAGAGGTATGTTGAGAGATTGAGCAATAAACTAGTCGTCATGTGCCTCCGTCCGTTCGTACTTCATCTCGAAGTGTCCCCCTTATCGCCTCGTTAAAAACCTCCTTGAGAAAACCCAACTGGGACAACACTCAAGTGAGGGAAAAAAGAGTACAACTTGGAGAACGTTTTTTCTTAAAAATTGAAGTACTTGAGGTGGGTAACATTCCAGTTGTTTAGTAGTAGTTTTCCTTCCATCGTTTCTAGTTGGAATGACCCTTTGTTTGCTGTTGCCATGATTTTCTATGGGCCATCCCAATTTGTTCCTGGTTTGCCTTCTCGAAAGTCTTTGCTTGCTTGTGTTTTAGCTTTGACCACGTAGTCCCCGAATTTGAGTGGTTTGACCTTTGCCTTTTTGTTGTAATAACGTTCTGCCTGTTGGTTTTGGGAGATCATCCTTATGTAAGCCATATCTCTTCGTTCCTCGGCTTCGTCGAGCTCTTGCTTTCTCTTTTGTCATTCCTCGGCCCGCTCTCGTCGGAGCATCTCAGACTGCGCTCTCCGACTTCGACCGGTATTACCGCATCAGTCCTATGGACTAATGAGTATGGCGTCTCTCCTGTACTTGTCTTTGGCGTTGTTCGGTAGACCTGAGTACTTTTGGCAGTAACACCGGCCACAGTCCCTTGGCGTCTTCGAGCTTTTCTTCATGATGTTCAGTATTGATTTGTTGGAGGATTCCACTCCTCCATTGCCCGCGGGGTGATACAGTGTCAAGAGTATTATTTTGATATGCCAGTTCTCAAAAAATTTAGCGACCTTTTTTCCTGTAAATTAGGGTCCGTTGTCGCAATCGATCTCTTTGGGGAGGCCGAAGCGGTATACGATATTTTTCCATATAAAGGCGATCACTTCCTATTCGTGTATTTGGGCGAATGCTCCTGTTTCTACCCATTTAGAAAAATAGTCAATTAAAACCAAAAGAAATTATACGTTACCTCGCCCCGCGGGGAGGGGGCCAACGAAGTCCATTCCTCACTTGATGAACGGCCAAGGGAAAGTGACTGAGTGGAGGTGCTCGCCCGCTTGGTGGATCATTGGGGCGTATTTTTGGCATTGCTCGCATTTTTGTACGAAATTTGCAGCCTCTTTTTTCATGGTGGGTCAGTAGTAACCTGCCCCTATGAGGCATCTGACTAGAGCTCGATTGTCGGAATGAGCTCCGCAATGGCCTTCATGGACTTCTTCAAGGATGCGCCGCGTCTGATTTGGGCCTAAGCATTTCACTAGGGGGTCGACATACGTCCTCTTGTATAGGTCATTATGAATGATGGTGTACCTGGTTGCTTGCATTTAAAGTTTCTTGGCTTCTTTTTTATCATCTTGGAGTTCGTCATCCTCCAAATATGTGACAATACGGTTGCGCCAATCCCAAGTTAGGTCTATGGTCCCTACCTCGATTTGATCTATCGATGAGTGGAGGAGGGTGACCATGTTTCTTTCTCCGGTTGTAATGTTTTTGTTGGCCGCTACTAAGTTGGCGAGGCCGTCTGCTTCGATGCTTTGTGCTTGGGGAATCTAATCAAGCTGACACTCATCAAACTCAAGTAGCAGCTTACAGATCTCGGTTTGGTATTTTTGTAACCTTTGCTCTTTGATCTAGAAAGTCCCTATGACTTGGTTGACGACGAGCTGAGAATCGCAGCAAAGTCTTACCTGTCTTACCGCATACTTGAGTGCTAGCCTTAATCTTGCAATCACGACCTCATACTCGGCCTCGTTGTTAGTTATATCCGGGCACCTTATGGACTAGCAAATCACTTCGCCTGTTGGGATTTCGAGAATGAGTCCCAGTCCGGACCCTGGCACGTTAGAGCGTCGTCGGTGTACAAAATCCATAGATCTTCTGTTTGGGGAGAAGCGCGGGCGGCTTCTTTTTCAACTTCGGGCATTATTTTTGCACTGAAGTAGGGACAAAGTCGGCAAGGACTTGTGACTTTATCGCCGTTCACGGTTGATTTGTGATATCATGCTCGCTTAATTTTATGGCCCATTTGGTTAACCTGTCTGATAGCTCGGGTTTATGCAAAATATTTCTCCAGGGAAAAATCGTGACTACTAAGATGGGGTGGCACTGGAACTAAGGTCTAAGCTTTTGCAAAGCTACGACCAAGGCCAGGGCCAATTTTTTGAGGTGAGGATACCTCGTCTCGGCGTCGACTAGTGTTTTGCTAATTTAATAGATGGGAGATTGCGTACCTTTATTTTTCGGACTAGGACTGCACTCACAGCTATTTCGGACACAGCGAGGTAAACAATGAGGCACTCCTCAGTTTCTAGTTTTGAAAGCAATGGTGGCGACGACAAGTAAGACTTCAACTCCTTTAGGGCTTGGGCACACTCGGAGGTCCATTGGAGGTCGTTATCCTTCTTGAGACAGAAGAATTTGTGGCACCTATCAGATGATCGCGAGATGAACCTCGAAAGGGAGACGATATGGTCGGTCAACCTCTGAACTTGTTTTTTGGCGGTTAAGTGCTCTAGTATCCCTTCGATAGATTTGATCTGGTCGGGGTTGACCTCGATGCCTCGCTGTGACACTAGGAAACCCAAGAATTTTCCCAATGCCACACCGAATGCACATTTTTCGGGGTTTAGTTTCAGTTCGTACTGCCTGAGTATGTAGAAGGTTTCTCTCAAGTGGTCGATATGTTCTTCTTTTCTTTTGGACTTGACCAGCATGTCGTCTATGTAGACTTTCATTATCTTGTCGAATTGGTCCTTGAACATTTTTGTTACCAACCTTTGGCACGCCGCCCCTGCGTCTTTCAGTCCGAAAGGCTTGACTCTGTAGCAGTACGTTCCTAGATGGGTGATGAAAGTGGTTTTTTTTACTGATCCTCCTCTTCCATAAGGATCTAATTGTAGCCTGAGTACCCGTCCAAAAAACTCAGCAGTTCGTGCCCGGTTATTACGTCGATGAGCTGATCGATATGAGGTAATGGAAATGAATCTTTGGGGCATGCTTTATTTAAATTTACAAAGTCTACGCACATTCTCTAATTCCTATTTTTTTCACCATGACCATATTGGCGACCCATTGAGAGTATTTTGACTCTCTGACGGAGCCATTTTCTAATAACTTTTCGACTTCCTCGTGTACTGCATCGTTTATCGCGGAGTTGAACTTACGCCTAATTTGCTTCACCGGGGAGTGAAATGGGTCGACGTTCAATTTGTGTGTAGCGATTTCCTTCGGGATACCAGGCATATTTGCGTGGCTAAAAGCAAACAAGTCTGCATTAGTAGTTAAGAATTTACGGAATTTACTTATTTCTTGAAGTTTGCGGCCGATGTAAGCTTTCTTGCTATGGTCGCTGCCGTCGAGTTGGACGGGGTCGAGATCTTCTATGGTCGATTCCGCGGCTTTTACCTTATCAGTGTCTCTGATGACGTCTTCTCTCTCATCACAGCTTGACCTCGGACCTGTTAATTGCTATGCCTCTTTTTCTTTTCCCTTCATTTGTTGAGTTGTTGTAAAATCCAGGGCGATCTGGTAGCATTCCCGAGATGTGCGTTGTTCTCCTCGTATGCTGAATATTCCCCATGGAGCTGGAAATTTGATGACTTGGTACAAGCTGGAGGATATGGCTCACATGGCACGTATTGATGGTCGCCCTATTATGGTGTTGTATGTCGTGTCTTGGTCCATGATGTGGAATATGGTTTCCAGAGTGACGCCACCGGCTAGGACGGGAAGTGTGATTCCTCTAGATGTTCGATCAACTGCATTGTTGAAACCTGTTAGTGTGATGCAACACTGCACTATCTTATCCTCGAGTTTCCTTTGTGCAAGTACCCGAGGGTGGATAATGCACGCGTCGCTCCCATCGTCTACCATAATATGTCTCACATCTGTATCTGAAATTCTTAAAGTGATAACAAGGTCATCGTAGTGAGGGAACCAAACCGTGGGTATCTGACTTATCGAAGATGATACTTTCTTCTAGTTCGTCATACCGTTCGTGAGTGATCAACCGTTTGAGCTTATGGGTTGTGGTGAACTTTACGTTGTTGATAGAAGCATCGTCACCGACACCGATGATCATTTGGATGGTGCGGGTTGGTGAGGGCAGCTTCGGCAGTCCCTGATACTATTCGCATCCTCTGGCAAAGTTGGTCCTTCACCGGTCGCTCAGTACTCCTTGAGGTTTCCTTGTCGAAGCATATTTACGACCTCCTGTCTTAGGGCGATGCAGTCCTCGGTTTTGTGCCCTCATTCTTGGTGGAACTCGCAAAGTGCATCTGACTTTCTAGTGCTTAGATCCGATCTTATCTTTTGTGGCCACTTTACCTTCAATCCGAGTTTCTCCAATGCGTAGACTATTTCTAAAGGTGACACACAAAAATTGTGAGCAGATAACAAATGGGGCATACCTCTCTCGTTCTGGTGAGTCCATGTCCTCGGTCTGGGTGGGCCCTCTTTGTGGTGGGAAGGGGGTGCAATGACGCTTCTGACATATGGTAGATGTCGTTCCCGGTTGGACCGTGGAGCCATGAGGTCCCTTCTGGTATCATTTCTTTGATTTTTCCTGGACTTTGCTTGTACCGAGGTCAATCGGTGAGTTGGCCCATTGAGGTCATCCGCGTCTGCTCTAACCTCGGCATAATAGGCATTGTGAATTTCATCCCAAGTATTTGGGGGGTACTTCATATGCCGACTTAACGACTTTCTTGTCACCCTCGAACTATTTCTATTTAACCCGTTCTGAAAAGCTGCCACGGTTATTCCTTCTGATATGTTTGATAAGGTCATTCTTACCCGGTTGAACCGGGCGAGAAAGTCCCTCAATCTTTCTCCCAGTGATCGTTTGATAGCGAATATGTCATTCATTCTTGCCTCTGCCTTTTTGACCCCCGCATGGGCCGTTATGAACTTGTCGGTCATTTCTTCGAATGTTTCAATGGAACACGGGGGTAGCTGTGAATACCAAGTCAATGCTCCTCCAGTGAGGGTCTCGCCGAATTTTTTCAACAAAATAGAGGATAATTGTTCTTTGGTGAGGTCATTGTCTTTCACAGCGGTGACATAGTGAGTTACATGGTCTTCGGGATCGATCGTACCATCATATATTTTCAGGTAGGGCAGCATTTTGAAGGTCTTTGGTATAGCATGTGGGGCGGCTTCATCACTGTATGGTTGCTCGACAAACCGACCACCATCTCTCTTTGGCAAGAGCTTTGGGGCACCCGATATTTTGTCAACTTTTCTTGGTGTTCTCTCATTTGGTCCCGAAGCACCCTGTTCTCGTTCTCCATTTCCTCTATTTTCTTTTACAATGGTTGTGAGGGTGTCATCACCTGCACTATTAACAGTGTTGTGAGTATTACCTATTATTGTTGGGGGAAAGGGCCATGCTTCTCGACCATTGTTGGTGTAACACAAGTCCTTGCATTTTCTATGACCGTATCCTGAGTGGGCTTGTGGGGGATGCTGGTTAGCGTATCAATTAGCCAAGCTTCAAGGAGATTTTTTACTGCTGGTGGCGTCTCTTCCGTCATAGACGTGGAAGCTCTTTACCTCGAGACGCTGCGATGTTGTCGTAAGGGAGAGGTGAGCCGCCTCGCCTGGGAGAGGCATTAGGCGTTATATCCTCACCTTCTGTCTCACAAACCTCATTGATGGTGTTCAAGAGATTGGTTGTGAGGTCGCCCGTTATCCTCATTCTTTCTTCTCTGTTACTTGCCATGTCAGATCTGTGCGTACATGGAAAAGGAATTTTGTTCTTGTTTTTTTTTTTTTTGGTTAGAAATCTGTACTAATTGTAGATCTAGAAGAAACTAAAAATTTAACTAGAAAATCCACACAGACGGTGCCAAATTGTTTGACCAAAAAAATAATATATACTTTCGGTTAAACTATTAAGTTTAATGTAACGAAGGGTTAAACCTAATTAGTGATAATATCTCTAGATTTAGAACTTGACAACACAAGTAATATGAGATGACGTTAATGAGGAACTGAAAGTAGTGCACATTTAATATTCCAAAGGATGTAAGTAATAATGGAGGAATATCAAGCAATAAATGGTATTTATATAAATAAGGGGAATGATTCACCCAATAATGAATGAGGTGGATGATTCTTCCTTCTGGTAATGATGAAAGGCAGGCAAATCCTAGAATATTTGAACTATTCTCGGATCTGATGGAAAAGTATGGAATAATAGAATCTTGATGAAAAGGTAGAGTTTGTATTTTTGTTAGAGAGAAAATCTTCTCCTCAAAAAGTGTTCTTATCCAATGAAAAACTACATGCCCTACACTATTGTTTCTCTTTCTATTTATATGAGATATATCTCTAATCAACCCTAATAGTACAAGTGTTATGTCCTTGGTGCTCGACCTCGATCATTGTTGATGAAAAGGTAGAGTTTGTATTTTTGTTAGAGAGAAAATCTTCTCCTCAAAAAGTGTTCTTATCCAATGAAAATTACATTCCCTACATTATTGTTTCTCTTTCTATTTATATGAGATATATCCCTAATCAACCCTAATAGTACAAGTGTAATATTCTTGGTGCTCGACCTCGATCATTGTTGACTGCCCGACCACGAATCCCACTATTTCCTGGTCGACCTCGACTGCATCTTTTTACTTAATGCCACTTTATGCTAAATTTTCTTAGGGCAGATTTTGGCCTATACAGACGCGAAATAATACACAAACACACTCAAAATATCTATTTTTCATCCCTTATCAACAGGTTAACCGTTAACTACTACAATAGGTAAAGATGACTAACAATGTACATAATATGAAAGTTAAATACCTTTCCGACATAGGAGTATTTGTTATAACTTCCAATCCTGTATCTACATATCTTTAGCAGGGCATCCTCAATTTAAGATGTCTCAATTTTGTTACTATATGGAAGCAAAAAGAGTGGCAGTCCCATCACCTGCCCGGTACCGATAAGAACAAGAAGAGTGAGAAACAGAAGGCAAAGTAAAAAAATTCCCAAACTGGTCGATATAATCCAAATGAAGCCCAAAAAAAATATTAAACAAAAAGAAAATATTACCATCGAAGTGCAAGGCAGGCATGTCGTCCAGGTGTGTGCTAAGTCCCTCTTATTAGTTAGTAGAATATGTTCAACCAGCCAAAAATGAAATAATCCTCAACCGTTTGAATTTTGCCTCAGTTTAGATCCTTCTGTTTTAAGCTTACAAGTCTGGTGTTAGCCAAAATACCGGATCCAGTATGACCCACTTAATTCCTCTTCCTTTTCACTTATTGCTCGTCCAAATACGCTCGTGCAGTTCTCTCCACAAGAAATGCTTTTCATCATTCTTTACTAATTCTTTCTGGAACCAAATGAGGACCAATTTCAACAGAGTTGCAGTCCTTGTGGTTGACATATAATTGGACCAACATAACAAAAAGGATATTTCCTTGTTCCCTACAGCCTTCACCTTTAAGCAACGGTAACATTCCAGCCGTTTGCTTTTCATAAAAGTGCTCCAATTCCATTGTCACAGCCTTAATTAGATTAATAGGTATACAATAATATAAAACATCACCGCCATTTTCTGAAGTTGAAGATGCAGCCATCCACCATAAAATAAAATAAGTGGAATTAGAATAGTAGTAGCCAAACATTGAAGTTTAGAACAATGCTCACGTTATGCTTGATCTTTTTCTTTTTTCTTTTTTCGATGCATTTACCAGTTACCAGCTCTAACACAAAAAAAAATATATTATTACATTCGTTTATATTCAATCTTCATATATTTTTCCTTTTTCTTTTCGTTATTCTTTCCTTCTAGCAACTGATTTCCCTGGCTGGGCATGGAGAATAAGGAAAGACATGAAAAGGGAATTAGGACGAGAGGGTGGAAAGTAGTCGGAATCAGAAATATAATATACCACAAATTAGACAGCACAGGAACCAAAAGATACCACAAATTTAACTTTATTAGAAGGTCACCCATAGATAAACAAGAACACACAGATGCCTGACAGGAATAAAACATTAATTCAGCTATAACGACAGGAAGCATTGACGAGCTAGGACGCTCCATATTTTCTAACAAACGCAGTAAGTCATAGTAATATCTCTCGCTCTTGTTGGGTTCGATCATATGGTTAGATCCGATGCGCTATGGGACGTGGTATGGTAACCAAAACCCCAGATTCAAGACAGAGTATTTGATGATTTGATCCATACCATGGATTCAGTGCTGTCTAGGTTTGTGGTTCAAGAGCATCTGGCGGAGCTCAGCAGCGTCAATCTCTTTAGCATGACTCTCTGGCCTGTAGTAACCAGTTACTGGGTCTGGCACCCATGATGTTGTCTTCTTGCTTGATTCTTCCCCACCTTTCTTCATCATAATATTAACCCCTGATCCTCTCACTCCACCTGGCACACTAGCTGATGATGCAGCCGCATACCCACGCCTGCACAACATTCATTCATATGTACACATTAGTAGTCAACATTTTAACTCAGAAAGTCCCATCAACAAAATCACTAATTTAATCAGAAATCACACAGCTTATCTCCCATGTTTTCCTTGATGTTAACTACTCCATCGATCATCTGTTTCTATTTCAATTTAAATGACATATTTCGTCAATCTAGATCTGATTAGTTCTAACTCAATATTTTAAAATTATAATTTAGATATTCAAAAACTACTATCAATATGACTGCATTTTAAAGTATTGGTCAAACTTCACGCATCTTGACCAAACTCTTAATAACCAAAATGTGTCATCTTAACTTAAACTCTTGCTCTTTGCATCATCATACTTATTTTAAACTTTCTTTTATTGTCCGACCCTTATAATCGGTTACACAAACTCAACATAAACAGAAAACAAAGTTAAACCCGAACGGAGTGAAATATACAGTGTATAGACATAAATAAACCTGACTAGAGTAATATATAGTTAAAGAAAATTCAACGACGTCGACTAATTTGAGTTTCTTTTTGAAGAAAGGGGGAGATGTTAGATGTTTCCCAACAAAAGTTGGAAAAGTATGGTTATATTTACCTGCTAACAAAGGAAGAAACAGTATCAACGACGAAAGCAGAGATGAGTTTGGAGTTAGAGAAAGAGCGAGCCATTTTGCTTGAGTTGAAGCGAAAGAATTTCAAGGGAACGCTGCGGCGGAAGCTATTTATTTATAAAACTTCCACGGCGGCGAACTGAAACACTTCGCTTCAACTACAATAGTTGGGAGCAGATACATAGGAAGGGGAAGCGAGATGTATATATAGACATGGAGGAGGAGGACTGAGACGAAGGAAAACAGAGCACCCACTTGGGGGGGGGGGTATAAATGGGTCCACGTGATAGGTCGGCCTCTATTCAGACACAAAGGTCCTCTCATTGAATGACACCTGGTCGATGCCACTAAGAGCCAATTTCACGTATAATAAATATCAGTGGGAGACAATTAAGGCCACAACAATAATACTCCTAATTATAAAAGTCACCTCAAATTCAATATAGATCCTTTATTTGCTCGACGATAAGTGTACAGGAAGTTTACGTCTTATCGGGTAAAAATTAAAATGTTTTTTTAAATATACTAAAAAGTAAACATCTGAAATTACATTTTCTTTCAATCCAAGAATCAATTAATCATGTCTGTGTATCATTTTAACTAGAATCAGTTATGTTCGATATCTTTCTTTTGTTTAAATTAAACTTTAAGATATGAGTCTAATTATATTTTAATAAAATATTGCGTGACCATCTAATCTAAAAGTTTAAATTGTTACAAAAAGTATATTTTTATTTTTATTTATTTAATATATCTTTAATACGCGCCCTCAAGTGCGGGCTTGATACTAATTTATGAGTTAAGCACGTAAAAATTCTTTTTTATATTGAATAATGGTGAGACTCTAATGCAAGACTTTTACCTACTCTGATATTATAATAAAGTGTACAACCATCTCATTTAAAAGCTTGAACTATTAGAGAGAGTATATTTTTCTTTACTTAATTATATCTTCAACAACTTTTACTTAGTTATATGAACAAATTCAAACATGAGATTACATTTAAATCCAAAAATTAACTACAAATTACAAAAGCTGGATGCAATCCTAAAAAAAGGGGCAAAATATAAAATTGATCAATCGGATGAAATTAATTGTATTTGCTAGTCAAAATAATATATATATATATATATATATATATATATATATATATATATATATATATATATTATCAGTTATTATTTTAGAAGCGATTAAAAATATTTCTAAAAGTAAATATGTAGTCAGAAAAAAATCTAAGGCTTGGAGACGGCGCAAGAGATTGAGTGAAGGACTTTGCATTGCAGTTGAATCAATCAGCATAAGTGGACACGTGAATCTGCAACCACGCGTCAGAGGTCCTATAAAAGCTGACCAGTTGACGCGGGGACTTTTCCTTAATTTTACAGATTCTTGAAGTTGTCTCGTGATCATCTCTTTTTGCCTTGTTTAATTAATTTTTTTGTTTTGTTTCAAAAAGAAAAGGAGTAGTACTCCCGATGAAATTAGGAGTAAGATGTCCAAACTTTTTAAATTTTGATCTCAACTCCAAATTTAATTTTTTAGAATTATTTTATATAATTAAAGCTACATAAAAATAGGCTATTAGTATAAAATATAAAGGAAAACTTACATAAATGTCCCAAATAAATCTCAACTTACTAATCTCTAGCCATTAGTCATAGATTTATTAAAACTAGCCAACTGAAAAACCAAATAATAGGGTTCTTTCTATCAAAGAATCACATGCAAAATTATTTTCCATATTTTTAAGCGTGATTAGCAATACTAAATACAAGACGGAAAGGAAATTTCATGAACGGGGTAGCAAATAAGGTGATGAAATACAAAAATCTATACAAATTCCAAAAATCTAAACAAAAAAGGAACTTTTTCAATGGGTATAGTTGAATTTATTGAAAATATATAGATAAGTCAATATACAAAATTTGAGGAAGATTGGAGGTGATTTGGACTGGTTTTGATCAAAATTCATAATTAAATCGAGTTCAAAAAAGTCTTCTGCGACACATGTATCACGCATGTATCGCGCACACAGGTATACATGGATATACATATGATACATAATTGATACAAATATGATACATATGTGATACATAAATGATACACAGTGTGATACACATATCATATTTTTTTCTATTCAACTTTTACTTCGAATTTTCAATTCAAACCACTTCAAAATTTCACAAAATCATTCCAAAACTGAGATTCAAGCTCCTTAAGTTATGCCCAATCTATTCTAATAACAACCATTCAAAACAAAGCAAATATTTGATTTCTTTTTTTTGCTCCAAATAGCTGATTCTCTAATTTGGCTAATATTAATAATATTTTATCAATTGATCAATTTTTATAATAAGCTACTTATAAATGGACATAGCTAATAATTTCCCAAATATAAATTACAATTCCTTGTAATTAAATATATGAAAAATATCTCATTCTTAAAGTAGTACTAGGCCAGGTAAAGTCCAGCTAGTTGCTAGCTGCCATAAAAATTCGATACGTCTTCTTGGCTTACTTGCTTTCGGGCATCATCTTTATCGATTCGATTACAGGATGCTCCTAGTGCGATTACTGAATAAATAACAATTTAGTCATATAAATTACTCTCTATCAGAAATAGCCTTCTGGCGAGGAATAAAGTTTGCGTACTTCAATGTTTGTGTTTAGTTAACAAGCGTTGAGTGAATTTTTATGTTTATTATCAAGTTTATGACACCAAAGTTATAATGCCAATCACATCTCTTTTTTCACGCAATACCATCATTAAAAAAGAAAGTACTTGCTTTGGATCAAAACTATGCGAATAAGGCAGATAACAGATAAATAAATGTTGAAGTGATAAGATAACTAATTATTGAAGGTAACTTAAAATATATTTATTGAGAATCTGTATAATTTTCTAGTGTATCCCCCTTCAATAATGTGTCAGAGAATTTAGGGTCCATAACGTGAAGGAAGGAAAGCGTTTGTTAGTTGCAGCTTAGAATAACAAAGCAAGAAGGTAGGCAGGGGCTATAGGATATTGCATGTTGTTGGTCCCTTGCTATGCAAAAGGCCAGCATATACATGTTAGTAACTTGTGATTCTGTATCTACATCAATTTAATCAATTCTTCTCCCCAATTAATTATTCATGAATAAAGTCTGTAGATAAGTATCAGTTGTAAACATTGAAATTTGTCAAATATAGATACATTTTCTTTTTAATAGATTAAATGGTTGGCTTTGGCTCTTTTATGCTACCAAGAGACAACAAACTTCCATGCTCAAGATACCCTGCTTCATCCTTATCATCCCTTTTGGCTACTAGTATATGTGATATCTTTATACAGGGGTGTTTATGGTTCGGTTTTGATCGGCTTTTCATATATTGGAACCAAATTAAGTAAGTTGGTTCTTTAAATATTGGAACCAAACCAAATTAAAAAAATTAAATCGGTTTTTTATCGATTCGGTTTTTGTCAGTTTTTTGGTTTTTTCGGTTAATTATCGGTTTTTTTCCCTTAAGTATGAGACATACATTACCAAACACATATTCCGACGACTATATTTTCAACATAACACTATCAAACCAATTGCTCTTTAAGAAATCTATCATTTACTAAGATATATTGATGATAATTGAATCAAATAGTGAGTTTTTTTATTCGGTTTTCGATTTGATTCGATTTTTCGGATTTTTATGAACACATCTATCTATATATAAGGACTCTTTGTAAAAGAAAAAGTATTAAGGGCTCGTTTGCTACGAGGGATAAGGAATAATTAATTTCGGGCTTAAATTTAAGAAGAGTTTATCTCATATTTAGTTGGTAGAAGATTGTTGTATAATTAATATCGGAATTAGTTATTCCGAGATTGTAGTATTTTTTTATCCCCATGGAAAAATAGACTAACTAATCCCGGAATAATTAATCCTAAGATAACTTCTTTCCAACCCAGCGAGCCCTAACAAGTTTTCTAATTCATTATGTCTCTTCCTCTTATAAATGGCACAAGTGTAACGTCAACTATAATCAATCTGACATTTTTATGGAAAGGTAGATTAAATTGTTGTAGTTTTAATCGACTTTTATTTCTTTTATATTTACATATGGTTCATACAGCTTATGGGCAATTCAAAAGGTAACCCCATCTTTATTTTATTTCCCACATTTATTTAGAGGAAAAAGAAAAACGTAAAGTAGAATGAAAGCGAATAGCAATTTCATATTGATTCTTCCCGCTGGTGGGAACAAATAATAATAAATAAATGATTGATTGCTAGGAAAAACAAAGTCAGATATCTTGTGTGTTTGATTTTCTGAAACTAACCAATGACAGTGATTAAGTCTCCAGATTATCCTAAGTCATGGCATTACTCCGACCAGTTGTTCTAATTCCATATGCAAATACGTTGAATTAAATTGGGCCGACGTAGATATGTGGATCCTAACTGCATAACACAAAGACCAATTGTTCGGAGAAATTTAAAAATAGCCAGATTTACGACTGGTCATTCAAAAATAGCCCAATTTCAAAAGTAATCGAAATTTAGCCACTTTTCATGTAAAGATAAATCTGAGCAAAAACACTGTTCAAAACCCGGAAAATACGCTCGTATATTATACTGGAGTTCCAGCATAAGTATGCTTGAACTCCAGCATATTATACGGGAGTTCCAGGATAACTATGCTGGAACTCCAGCATAATATATTGGAGTTTCAGCATAAATACACTAGAACTCGAGCATAATATACTGGAGTTCCAGCAAGTATAAATGTCCAGTATAATATACTGGAGTTTGGAGCACCGATGCTCAAGTCTCCCGTATATTATACAGGAGTCAGCAAAGTATACTGGTCCAGCATAATATGCTGGAGTTCGTACACAGATGCACCGAACTCCCGTATATTATGCAGGACCGGTCTCTGTTGCAGCAAAATAGTGGCTATTTTTCATTAACTTCGTAAACGGTGGCTATTTTTAAATGATCAATCCGAAAACTGGCTGTACCGTGCTCTTTTAACCCAATTGTTATGACACTACTGAAGCCCAATATCGTAGCTCTGAAACCAATTTAGAAGTCATATTTGTCCCTGAACATTTCTAAAGAAAAGAGAAGGAATTTTTATCTCCTACAGCAAAGGTTAACACCTTATTTATTTAAATAAATACCATTTAAAAAAAGTATATTCTATAGATACCTTTAAGGTTTATATCAAAATATTTAATTTTGGTTACCTCCTAGCCCTAAGCCACTAAATACGCTAATTAGTTACACTATTTTCTTTTTCTCTCTACTTTGATACATCTCATTCTATTCTCCATACCATCAAAATTTCCGATCTCCTCCTCCTCCCACCGAATTTTTGCAAAGCCCACTTCAGAAATTACTCCGGCTCTCGCATCCGACGACTGCAACGGCATATTCCTACAGTACGTTTTCACTTCCGAATCGAAAATCAAACACTTCCGGATCAAAAATCAAACACTTCCGGGACCCATAATGACTCGTGCGAAAAGGGATTTTTACTGAATTTCGAGGACTTGTTAGGGAAATTATGGACTTTTAGATATTCATATTGGAATAGTAGTCAAAGTTATGTATTAACTAAAGGATGGAGTCGTTTTGTGAAAGGAGAAAAAATTAGACGCTGGTGATTTTGTTTTGTTCGAGCGCCACCGGTTAGACGGCGATCGTACATTTATTGGGTAGAGGAGGAGGAACGCTGCCGCTGGAGCCACCGTTTTGGAGCAAGAAAGTGGGGTTAGACGGCGACCGTCACTGTCGTTTTCCTGCTTCTAATGTTGTTCTTGCTGATGTATTTTTCATGTATTTCATTGTATTCATTGTCTTTTTTTTCATTGTAATTCAATGTATCTCGTTGTATTCCATGTATTCATTGTATTCACTGTCTTTTTTTCTCATTGTATTTCAATGTATCCCGTTGTATTGTATGTATTTCATTGTATTCACTATCTCGCTATATGACATGAATGTATTCATAAGTTCTTTTTAATTAATATAATTTATGTATTCATATATATTATATAATTTCTCTGAAGATTGCTATGTTTTTTGGGTATTTTTTCGGTTGAGAATCTTTTTTATAACTGAAAATACAAATTTTGTGTGTTATAATTGAGTTTGTTAAGTTATATTAGGAGTCTATTATGTTAATTGATTCACTTTCCCTTTTAAAAACAGTGTCATCCTCTATTTCACGCCGTGAATACAGTCGAATACAATAATTTGTCCAGCTGTAATCCCATGTTTCACTCCGTGAATACAGTCGAATACAACAACTGATTAGCTGGACTTCCCTGATCCACGTCTACTTTTTGCTACTGTATTCATGAATACAAAAATTTAAATACATCAAATATATTTTATAATCACATAAAAGGTGTCTATAATCCGTAATATAGCAAATGGTATCTATAAATGACTAATTACTACTAAAAGATAGTGTTTTATGAAAAATTAACGAAAAAGAATGGTTTTGGACTTACCTAATACTTTCTGCTACTCGCGTTGTGTTTCATTTTCCTGCTACCCGCCTAAGTAGGTCAAACTGTCTAACTGTATATTTTTCACAGTGATCGTAAAATTGACCTCACACTTCGTTTTATTACAATGCATGCCAGGACCAATACTACGTACTTGGCAAATCTCTTTCAAACTTCCATAGACAATAAAGCATGCATTGCAGGCAAACTTCTCCACGCCTATATACTCCGAGTTGGCCTTTCCGCTGATACATTCCTCGTAAACCGCCTAATTGAATTGTATTCAAAATGTGGTCGTATTCAGACCGCACGGCACCTGTTCGATCAAATGGTTGAACGAAACTTATATTCTTGGCATTCGCTGTTAAGTGCTTATTGTAAGGAAGGTCAGCTTGAAAATGCGCATAAACTATTTCTGAAAATGCCCGAGAGAAATAGTGTATCCTGGAACACTATAATTAGTGCATTTGCTCGAAATGGTCATGAAAGAAAGGCCTTGGAGGTTTATTCTCTGATGAATTCACAAGGTTTCTCACCGACACATATCACATTGGCTAGCGTTTTAAGCGCCTGTGGCGGGTTGGGTGAACTGGAGTGCGGCAGGGTGTCTCACTGTGCTGCTGTGAAGTATGGGCTTCACAAGAATGTGTACGTTGGGAATGCTTTGTTGAGCCTTTATGTAAAATGTAGGTGCCCTCCGGATGCATTGAAGGCGTTTAGGGAGTTGGATGAGCCTAATGAGGTTTCCTTAACGGCAATGATGTGTGGACTGGTTGAAACTGACCAAGTGGAAGAGGCGTTTGAAATGTTTAGGTTAATGCAAAGGAGTGGAATTAGGATTGACTCTGTTTCATTGTCTAGTGTACTGAGGGTTTGTGCTAAAGGTGGGGGTTCAAATTTTGGTTGTAATGGTGAGACTGATAACGATCTACCTAACACACAGGGGAAGCAAGTCCACGGTTTGACAATTAAACTTGGATTTGAAGGAGAGCTTCACGTATGTAACTCCTTGCTTGATATGTATGCAAAAAATGGTGACATGGAAAGTGCTGAAGGATTGTTTGGAAACCTTTCAGAAACTAGTACTGTTTCTTGGAATGTTATGATAAGTGGGTTTGGACAGAATCATGATAAAAAAAGAGCGATGGAGTACATGGAAATGATGCGGGGTGTTGGTGTTGAGCCAGATGAGGTTACTTACATAAATATGCTCACGGCTTGTGTTAAATCAGGGGATGTTGAAAATGGCCGTTTGATATTTGATAGCATGGCTTGCCCAAGCTTGATTTCATGGAATGCTCTACTTTCAGGCTATTCCCAGAATGAGGACCATCTCGAGGCACTAAAGCTGTTCAGAGAAATGCAGTTTCGAAATCAGCAACCTGATCGGACCACTTTGGCTATCATACTTAGTTCATGTTCTGAGATTGGTGTACTAGAATGTGGGGAACAGGTCCATGCTACTTCGTTGAAGTGTGTCTTTCCTGGAGATATATACATAGCTAGTAGTCTTATTTTAATGTACCTAAAGTGTGGTAGAGCAGAAGCAGCTCTATGTATTTTTAATGGACTCTCTCAAGCAGATATAGTCTGTTGGAATTCTTTAATTACCGGTTTATCCTATAATTCATTGGACAAAGAAGCTTTTGCTTTCTTTAAGCAAATGCTACAGATGGGGATGTTGCCTAATGAGTTTTCATATGCTACTACACTGAGTAGCTGTACAAAGCTATCCTCATTATCACAGGGGAGACAGGTTCATGGTCTGATAGTCAAAGGTGGATATGCTAATGATGTTGTAGTTGGAAGTACTCTAATTGACATGTATTCCAAATGTGGTGATGTAAATGGGGCCAGGGTGCACTTTGACATGATGCCTTATAAGAATACAATTACATGGAATGAGATGATACATGGCTATGCACAAAATGGTCGCGGAGATGAAGCTATTTTCTTGTATGAAGACATGATTTGTTCAGGAGGAAAACCTGATACTATAACCTTTATTGCTGCTTTAACTGCTTGTAGTCACTCTGGGCTGGTAGATCTGGGGCTTAAGATACTCAACTCGATGCAGCTGCAATATGGGTTGGAGCCACTTGTTGATCATTACACTTGCATAATTGATTGTCTGGGTCGTGCTGCCCGGTTTAGTGAAATGGAAGAGCTAGTCGATAAGATGCCATGCAAAGATGACTCTATTGTGTGGGAGGTTTTGCTCAGTTCTTGTCGGCTTCATGGAAATGTAACCTTAGCAAGGCGGGCAGCAGAGGAGCTAATCCGTCTCAACCCACAGAATTCTGCTCCTTATGTGCTTCTAGCAAATATGTATACATCGTTAGGTAGATGGGGTGAGACAGAGGAAATTAGAGCAGCTATGTCAGAAAGGCAGGTAACCAAGGAACCTGGTTTTAGCTGGGGGTGAATTCTTGAAGGAGAAATAGTAAGTGGTAGCTGGCTGTTAAAAATTTGACAGACGACTAAATGAAAGATGCTCGGTTTGTTAACGGTATGAAATTAGAGCAAACGTTTCCACCACTCATAGATAGTTGATATGTTCTGCTTGAAGCAATTTCGGTTCTAGCTCACGTTTCTCAAAACGGACTTTTCTTTAGATATTTTTACAAGTCAAGTCTAGTGCCAAGGAGAAAGCACTATTGCTTGACAAATGTCACAGGCGGATCACAGAACTCTTACGTGTACTGGCTTCTCGTTTCCCCAAATTGAGAATTTCTTTTGGATATTCTTCTTTGTTCTACTGACTAACGACATTAATGCTTTTCACTGCTGTGCTTGTATCATTTCCTGCGCCAGGAAAATATGATTAACTGGGACAAGAGGCTCTGAGTCATTGTCAACTGCTCTACCTCAGACTGTGAACATGTCATGTTTCTTCATTCGATTCCAGTTATCACTGCTGATCTGTTGCTTCCATATCCAGTAGCTTTTGCATGGAGAATGTGCATAGCGGTTTGCTGTTACATTGCAACAAGTGCTAAGGTTCCAACACCAGTCGGTGAAGATGGTGTAAGTTGTTATATATGACTTATCCAAAAAAAGAAATGACGAAAATAGGGGTCTATGTTGTTTGCTATGTTACTAACAAATACTGACTAACTGTATGAACCTTATTTATGGAAGTCAAAAAGACTCGGATTGCAGAGAGTCAGTGAGATACAAACTGCTGCTGAAGGGAGATCAAATGGAAGGTATGAAGCATGTATAGATTCCTTTATGCAAATTGTGCCGTACTCTAGCATATCTTAAGAATAAAGGTCTTTGTAGGCATCAGTCTTCTCTAATGACGCTGCAAATGCTCTTCTGCCGATACTGTGGCTTCAAAGGAAGTTGGGATGGTTGAAGCAAAAGGCGTACTTGCTTTCTAGAATATGGGATATGCAATAAACTGTTGTCATGCAGAGTCTTCAAGGATCAGAATTACTGCCAAGAATCATATGCTGACTACGTACGCAAAGAAGTAAATGGACAATATCTGTGTTTCAGCAAACTAAAATTGAACCTAAATGCTGCCGCCAGTTGCATGTAGCCCAGCTGCAACTTTAGGCTTATGATTACCCATGTAATTGTTGTGCAATAGCCTTCCATCCATTCATCTGAGGGGAATGTCAGGGGCACCATTTCTCCTCATGCTCCCTTCCTACAGTTGTCGGATATTTGAGAAGTGGCAGTCTCATTTCGACATACTAGAAAAATTTAGGAATATTTAAAGATAACTTATGGTTATTTTAAACTCTCTTCTCCCAAGCTTGTCGGTTAGGATAGTTGTGTGGAAGTCTTAAGAGATCTCTACGCTAAGTTAGTAAATTTCTGCCCCTTTCCTAAATCTGTTTTTGCATGTGTCCATACGTAACTAGCCATAACAACCAAGTTCTATTCGTGGAGCCTATTCGAGAGAGAAATATCAAAAGATATTCACAACGGCCTGGGGCTTTGCCTTGAGGAGAGCCACTCTAAACAACGCATAACTGAACTAACTTTTGTGTTTTTCAATTCTTTTCTTTATATAGTTTATAGTTACTATTTTCATGAACTACACGTAAAATTTGTTTTTACATTCAACTACACCTTTTGTTAAAGCCCGCCATTTTATCTTTGCTTTGCGCTTGAAGCCCCAATAGACTTAAACAACTTTGTTTCCTTTTTCCTTAATATAAAACAATAGAATTATGGTCAACCAACAGATATTATGTCTCTTCATGCAGGGGCGGAGGCAGAAGTCGAGCTACAGATTCGGTCGAACCCAATAGCTTTTGTTCAAACAACATATCTATGTTAAAAAGATTTATTACATACAAACAAAAATCAAATTTAGAATTCAGTCATTAGCATTTCAAATCGGCGTTCCAAAATTAAGAACTCATAATGTTGAAATCCTGGCTCCGCCTGTGTCTTCATGCATTTTCAAAGTTTTGTATGTAATAAGGCAACACGATGATAAGATTGCTAATTTTAACAATGACAGACAAAATAGCAGAATCATGAATCTAAGAAAATTTTGATTTACATTTGCAACTTGGCGACCTGATAATCTTTAAACAAAACACTAGCAAAATGAACGTCCAACTGTGATAACCATTAGACTATCATTTTCAAGTTGAAACAGCTGCCAAGAACCATAATAGCTGCTAGGTTACAACAACAAGCTAACAAGACAAACATTAGGGATGGGCATTTCAAAAGCAAATAAATACTGATCTCAAAACCTCTACAAAGCAAACATAAAAGGAGATGGAAGCAATAAATTCTGCAACTTTACTAGAGCTCCTCAAAGCCTTCTTCATCCCCTTCTTCCTCTATTCTCTGAAATTCGCTCCTCCAGGTTTCCATCTGTATGGATACCAATAAGTTCAGAGACTAGGAATCTTTATATAAGGACAACGTTTTTTCTTTTTCTTTCTTTCTTTTTCCTTTTTAATTTATTTCCTTCCTCTTGAGATATGAGTAGAAGGAACCTCCAACGGACAAATATAAACGGGTTTCTTTTCTTTTCCTTTTTTTTTTGGTGGGGGGAGGGGGTGCTTCTCTACTATGGTGGTGAATGTAAGAGAATAAGAATAGAATTGGACAACATTATGGCACACAGTAAATCTACCTGATCATCAGAGAAACGCAGATGCTCTGCAACAAAAATAATGCTCGTGCCGACTCCTGATGCTCGTCTTGCAGAATCTTTGCTGAGGTTTCGTGCAACTTCATCATATTCAATCGCCTTCACCCGGAAGCCATAGCTCATAAAGAGGTTGTCAAGCCATGTCTTTGTGGCAGACTGAACATAGACCAAGAGTTAGATTGCTGGAATTTGCAGTTTTTGAGGATTTAATTGAATAAAAAAAGCCTGCTCAATGTACAAGCTCACCAGGTCTGCAACCTCAGTTTCAGCCAGCCAGACAGGAATTTCCCCCAAGAAAAGACATCCCTTCATGGCTAAATTACTGACAATGGACAAGATATCTTTAAAACTTGCCAAGTTCACAACAGGAAATCCCTACAAATGAGGTACTCCTGTTACTGATAAGGTACATGTCAGAATTCCACATCAAATGAATACTGTTGACCAAATGATTAAAGTTCAACCGCAGATGACAATAACAGCGGTCCTTGAACACTAGGTGAACTTCAAAAAATCTGTCATGATACTGCCAATAACGTCAGAAACATTTAGGAATGTGAACTACACCAACACCCATTACATGTAGCGGATGCCAAAATAAAAGTACCTCCCTCTTTCAGTGAGTAGGTAAGCCTCCAAAAACATTTATGTTCTATGGGGAACGAAGGTTGAGAAAGGAGAGGGGGCAGGAAAGGTGAAAATGTGCTGATTGTGATTATGTTTCGGTGAAGCCAGTAATCAAGACAAATAAAGCCAAAGATTGAAAAAAATTCACCATTAATGAGAAAAACTGCTACAATTTTGGAGCACCAAGTAGGAACCATAAAAACAACTCTACTCAAGTAAAAGGCTAGCTCTCTGTCATGTCAAATCTCTATCTAAAATTTACAATCAGTGTATGACTTGCAGCCCAAGCTCTTTGTTTTCTTTTCTTTTTCTTGTCTTTTTTCTGTGGATGGAGGTGGTAAAAACTCCTCTTTCCCATAGTTCGTAAGGGTAAAACATCAACAGGGGTAAGAACTCCAACTATGTAAGCACCATAAATGAATGCAAAACTTCATGAAGGTCAAAGAAAATACCCAGAAACCATATATTCACCTGAAAAACCCATATACTTGGTCTGGTACCACTAAATCCTTTACTGCGAAGTACATTTTCTATGTCAAAAGACTCTGACGGGATATGAAAAGACATGCATCCTCTTGGAATCTTAGCCCCAGCATCTATGTCATCCATAGCAATACCATTAGATATGCTTCAGGTGCTCATACAAACTAATACATTTATGAATAAAGACAAAATGACATAAGGAACATCAAGGAGTAAAAACATTTCTCTTCAAACAGAACCAATGTAATCAACACAAGTCTCAGATATCATGAAAAAACATGAAAATCTAATAAAGAGTTCACTGAGCTCAGAAATATTTCAGCTCACTATGTCTACTTTGATGCTTGTGGAATGAAGGAACTATATCATTTTTCCAAAATAGTGAGAAATCATTGAGGGTATTGAAAGATCCTTCCTATTATCTTGTATTTTTGGTATAAAGAATGGATAGCATGATAGTTGGCCAACTTAAGAGATGCCAATGGTTGGCATGGTTCATAGAAATAATTACTTCTCAGTGTAATACATTCACAAATGTACTAGCATCACTTGTAAGAAAAACGTTAAGCACGAACCCACTATCTCGACATCATAATTTTGCTTGTCACCTTTACTCTTGAGAAGAGAAATATCAACCGTTTACAGTTCTCATGTAAATACAAAAGAATTCCCCTCTTCCAAACAGAGTACTAGAGTTCATTAGAGGTATCATTATCACTGTTTTCCTTATCATATCTAACTAGAAGACGGCGTCAGCCAATTTGGAATTGAGATGATTGATTGATTGATTGATTGATTTCCACTCTTCCAAACAGAGTACTAGAGTTCATTAGAGGTATCACTATCACTGTTTTCCTTATCATATCTAACTAGAAGACTGCGTCAGCCAATTTGGAATTGAGATGATTGAGTGATTAATTGATTTCTAACCAGAAGCAACAACATAAATAAAATAAAAACCAAAGCGCAGATGAGGATAGGAAATAGTGATAATAATATCTTTTATGAACTACATCCATGTCTATTTGAAGCCAGAAAAAAAGAATATTTCTTGACAAGACCTGAAATTAAACTTTCCTTGTTCTAATTCCATTACTTAGAGCGAATAAGCAATCTCTGAGTTTCTTTCTACTATATTTTGTTTTTGATTTTCACCTTGCAGGACAATGAGATCTCATCCACATGCTCCTTTGAGACAAATGACCAATCTTTCTATTTACACCTCCCATTCCCCCATGATATCATTGTGTGCTGCAAGGTAATTTTTCAAATTGGATATCATGGCACACCCAATGAGCATGTAATTATTTTAAAGAGTAAAGATAAAGAAGGAAACACTGATCAACATAAGGATATAATTTCTACCAAAATGAAAAAACGAAAACGAAAACAAAAGAGTTCTTTTAAAGCATTCAGCTGGAGGAAACTGGAAAAAACGGAATAAAATTAGAGCTGGATGATGAAATTTTCATCTACTGCTGTTATGGAATTGAATCTACAGGCAACGAAACTAGATAAAGAACACATCTCTGCTCTACCACCAAAAGGTAGCTTTGAAAGGCAAACAGGATACCATTGTCTGTCTGGTTTGACTATAAACTATCAGGTCCAAGATTCTAAACAAACATAACCCCCTCCCCCCCCACCCCCCTCCCACAAACCCCTAATGCAAATAAGAAAAACGAAGAACAAATTCTATAGCTGGTCTAAACTTTTGGAAAGCTTCATTTGCAGGATTAGAACCAAATATCAGCACAGTTAATATAGAATGGTAAACCTTATCTCATAAATAGCAATCTAGAGGACATGGAGAATGGTGTAAGCCGTGCATGGGTTCCCCTGGACTTACTTGTCCCCAGACGCAACTTCCATAAATAAGGGAGAGAACAACACAAAAAGGGAGAAGGATGTTAATACCTTGAAGCTTCTGAACCGCTCCTCTGAATACTTGTGTAGGGCATATGTCAAATATTAGGGTTGATGTTGGCCAATTGAGCCTGTAAGACCGTGTATCCAGGCCATCTGTTAACAAAACAACCTGCAGCATGTCAGTAGAGTAGTTGCCCATCTAACTCAAAGATGTTGTGAGAACTGATCAATTAGATCCTAGTAAGCAATGGTTTCATACCTGTTTCAGCCCATCAGAAGATTGTATTGTCTCTAGCAACTTGTCATCAATAAACTTAGTTGCAAGACAGTAGGGATGCAGCTGTTGGTTCATGTCTTTCAGACTGTTAGAAGGAAGAAGGCAGCCAACATATGGGTCAACGAGGAGAGGATCTGCAAAAGCAAGAGGTAGACATCCTTCAGAGAACTGGTGCCTAATATTAACCACTTTTGAACAAACAATAAGCAGGATTTGGAGTCAATATCTGTCATAGAAGATGTCTGTGAGGAAATTCAACTTGGAGTGCATTGAGTTGTATGCATAAAAACTATCTTATTATCTTACCCTGTCAGTGAGTTATGTTTGGCACATTTCGCAAAAGTTTCTAAGTTCCTGATTTACGCGTATATGCTATGCTGATAAAAGGATTATGAATTCTAGTTGAAGATAAAAGCACTTTACAGTATAAGACGATGAAGAACGGGAAGTAGAAGCCTCACAATATGACAAGAAAGAAAGCTGACTGGTGTTACGTTTCGAAGCTGACTGTACTTTTCCAATCAAATTTTAATACATAGCACCTTTCAGCTCAGCGTGCTTCATCATAGTTGGCATTTGGCGAGAGATACAAGTTTTTTGAATTTTCTGATTTACAAGCACTCCTACAAGTGATTCAATCAACAACCAAGTACACTTCACTCCCAAATTAGCGGAGTCTGTTATACGAGTCCTCTTTATTTATTCAAGCTAGTTTCAACAAACCTTTACTCAATAAAGCGCATGCCTAAGTAAGCTTGTCCCAACGAATGTTGAGAGCATTCATTAAAGTGTGACTATTTCTACACTGGCATCACTTAGGCGAG